>NC_091776.1:40534636-41198386 GCF_029378745.1 Bos indicus
GCAGGGACCATCTGATGACAGTGAGAGCACGGCAGTGATGAGGCGCTGGCTCTGTCAGCACAGTGTAAGTTAGTACTTAATATTGGCACAAAGGTATCTTGCTTTTCGAGATACCTGAATTTAGATTTTTGTGATTATAGCTTTTTAATTTAAATACTCTCATATCATACAAAAATCACTTATAATTTAAGAAATTCATAAATGATTTTTTAAAAAAGCACCCTAACTGAAAAATTACTCTAGTGCGTAAGAACTCAAATAAATATCACAGTCAAAATTTGAAGCAATTTGGAAAAAATGCATGATAATTTTAACTGCAACAGCAGAGACTTTTTTTGGATGAAGCACTTAAATGTGTTCCTTCTTTTGGAAATCCTATGAGATTGCGTGCGTGCTAAGTTGCTTCAATCGTGTCTGACTCTTTGCGACTGCATGGGCTGTAGCCTGCCCGGCCCCTCTGTCCATGGGATTCTCTAGGCAAGAATACTGGAGTGGGTTGCTGTGTTCTCCTCCAGGGGAGATCCTGAGCTAGGGATCAAACCTGTGTTTCTTATGTTTGCCTGTATTGGCAAATGGATTCTTTACCACTAGCGCCACCTGGGAAGCCCCCTATAAGATTAAGTAGATGGGAAAACTGACGGAGAGCACCATGAGCTGATTGCCAAGTGAAACACAGTGCTGAATGAAAATCAGTGACTTTCTTTTTCTCTGCCAAAGAGCAAATTACTGTCATTCTCCTATGACTAAAAATATGTATGTGCCTTGTCTGCATTTTGTGGGTCTGGGTAATGCACAAAGAAGGGACAGATGGTCTAGACTTTGTTCAGTGATCTTAACTTCTCTTTGACTTAATTGGGTCCTCACGTAATTCCCTGGTGGCTCAGAGGCAAAGAATCAGCCTGCAATGGAGGAGGCTCAGGTTCCATTCCTAGGTTGGAGAGATCCCCTGGAAGAGAAAATGGCAACCACTCTAGTATTCTTACCTGTAAAATCCCATGGACAGAAGAGCCTGGCAGGCTACAGTCCATGGGGTCTCAAAAAGAGTTGGACATGCCCTAGAAACTGAACGATAACAGCAATGTAATTCAAGGGCCAGAGTCAAAGAAGAAGTGAAGTGAAGCATATTAGTAATGTGGTTTTGAGGAAACTGTCCTTGTTTCCATATCAGCTCAGTTCAGTCTCTCAATTGTTTCCAACTCTTTGTGACCCCCATGGACTGTAGCATGCCAGGCTTCTATGTCCATCACCAACTCCCAGAGACTACTCAAACTCATGTCCATCATGTTGGTGATGCCATCCAACCATCTCATCCTCTGTTGTCTCTTTCTCCTCCTGCCTTCAATCTTTCCCAGTATCAGGGTGTTTTCCAATGAGTTGGTTCTTTGCATCAGGTGACCAAAGTATTGGAGTTTCAGCTTCAGCATCAGTCCTTCCAATGAATGTTCAGCACTAATTTCCTTTAGGATTGACTGGTTGGATCTCCTTGCAGTCCAAGGGACTCTCAAGAGTCTTCTTCAACACCACAATTCAAAAGCATCAATTCTTCAGCGCTGAGGTTTCTTTATAGTCCAACTCTCACATCCATACATGACTACTAGAAAAACCATAGTTTTGATTAGATGGATTTTTGTTGGCAAAGTAATGTCTCTGCTTTTTAATATGCTGTCTAGGTTGGTCATAGCTTTTCTCCCAAGGGGCAAGCATCTTTTAATTTCATGGCTGCAATCACCATCTGCTGTGATTTTGGAGCCCAGAAAAATAAAATCTGCCACTGTTTCCATTGTTTCCCCATATATTTGCCATGAAGTGATGGCACCAGATGCCATGGTCTTAGTTTTCTGAATGTTGAGTTTTAAGCCAACTTTTTCACTTTCCTCTTTCACTTTCATCAAGAGGCTCTTTAGTTCTTCTTCACTTCTGCCATAAGGGTGGTGTCATCTGCATATCTGAGGTTATTGATATTTCTCCCAGGATCTTGATTCCAGCTTGTGGTTCATCCAGCCTGGCATTTCACATGATGTATCCTGCATATGAGTTAAATAAGCAGGGTGACAATATACAGCCTTGACATACTCCTTTCCCAATTTGGAACCAGTCTGTTGTTCCATGTCCAGTTTTAACTGTTGCTTCTTGACCTGCATACAGATTTCTCAAGAGGCAGGTCAGGTGGTCTGGTATTCCCATCTCTTTCAGAATTTTCCACAGTTTGTTGTGATCCACACAGTCAAAGGCTTTGGTATAGTCAATAAAGCAGAGATAGATATTTTTCTGGAACTCTTTTGCTTTTTCCACGATCCAGCGGATGTTGGCAATTTGATCTCTGGTTCCTCTGCCTTTTCTAAAACCAGCTTGAATATCTGGAAGTTCATGGTTCATGTACTGTTGAAACTTGGCTTGGAGAATTTTGAGCATTACTTTGCTAGCATGTGAGATGAGTGCAATTGAACATTCTTTGGCATTGCCTTTCTTTGGGATTGGAATGAAAACTGACCTTTAACGGTCTTGTGGCCACTGCTGAGTTTTCCAGATTTGCTGGCATATTGAGTGCAGCACTTTCACAGCATCATCTTTAAGGATTTGAAAACACTCAGCTGGAATTCCATCACCTCCACTAGCTTTGCTTGTAGTGATTCTTCCTAAGGCCCACTTGACTTCACATTCCAGGATGTCTGGTTCTAGGTGAGTGACCACACCATCATAGTTATCTGGGTTATGAAGATCTTTTTTGTACAGTTCTTCTGTGTATTCTCACCACCTCTTCTTAATATCTTCTGCTTCTGTTAGGTCCATACCATTTCTGTCCTTTATTATGCTCATCTTTGCATGAAATATTCCCTTGGTATCTCTAATTTTCTTGAAGAGATCTCTAGTCTTTCCCATTCTATTGTTTTCCTCTATTTCTTTGCATTGATTGTTGAGGAAGCCTTTCTTATCTCTCCTTGCTTTTCTTTGGAACTCTGCTTTCAAATGTTTCCATATACTAAAGTGGTTATGATGGGGCTGGCTATCATTTGGAGGGGAGTGACATGATCTGACTTGGGTCATGTTTAAATCTTGAATCCCTCTATCAGAACTAAAATCTTAAAGGTTTCAATAAATATGTGTTGGAAACTAAGTTCCTTCTGAGTTATCTTTAGTAGAATAAAAGTCAGCTTTTACTTTTTGACAGACCTCGACAGAAATGCACAAGCACTTATGGATGTGTCTAGGGGAACTCATTTTTTATGGAAAACAGTAACTCAGTGAAATTATAGCCCTTATTCTGTAACACCATTAAATGTTAATATAGAAAAATGTTAGCTTTGTTGCTCTCGAATCAGTGCAGTCACTGCATTAAAGGCCGTTCTGCAAACTTAAATTCAGAATAAAGGAGGTGAATATAATTGGTATGTTTAATCGTTTATAGGATTTCTGAATAGCCATGACTTGGCAAACACTAAGATAAGAGTTTTATTGGATTCTGTGTCTGACTACCAACATTTGAAATCCCTTTTATACTCTATGGAAAAATATGCAATATTCCTATTTTGGGGGTAACTACCCACAACATCAAAAGTGTAGGAGTTTGTTAAAATACTTTGTTAGGAAGTAAAACTTAAAACAAGACAAGGAAAACCCATTAGAAACTTTCCATATATTTAACCCATTTATTTTATAATTTCTATCTTAAATACCCAGGTCTCCTGCATTGTGGGCGAATTCTTTACCACCTGAGCCATGAGGGAAGCCCAAATGCTGACTATCAATAACTATTTCAGATATCCAACAACAAAACAAATAAAAATACCAGTAGTAATAGAGGATTCTTAAGTAAAAATGTTATGTAATTACAGAACTATATGTTATATAGCTATGTGTTATATAAGTGAATCAGTGTGCTGTACACTGGAAACATTATAAATTAACTATATTCCAGTAAAAATTTTCTTCTTCTTAAAAAAATCTGAAGCTGTTTACAGATAATTCAAATGTATGAAAATCTGGCTTATTGGCTATAGATGAAAAAACACTGATTTGTAACCAGCCTGTTTTCTTTAGGCTTTTTGAAAAGAGGTAGGACCAAGCCAGTGGCTCTCAATCAGGGACGATTTTGTAGCCTGGGGACAGTTGGCAGAGTCTGGAGATTTATTTTATATTATTACTACTTGGCAGGAGGTGCTACTAGCATCTAATAAGTAAAGTCCAGTGATGCTGTTAAACATCTCACAATGCACAGGACATGTCACTCAAAGATTTGTCTTCCTAAAATGTCGATAGTGCCCAGATTGAGAAACCCAGAAGTAGGTGTTGCTGAAGCCCCAGTGGGGAAAGCATTCCTTTTCAGCAGTCTAGAACACATGGGCTCACTTGCAGGCAGGCAGTTTGTTACTTTTGTGACTTGTTTATCTCCTAGTGGAGATTTTCTAGCTGCTTTCATGAGATCTTAGAAGTGGGGGGACATTACCAAACAGAGGCACCACTGCAGCTGTTGTGTCTCTTGGAAGGTTGTTATCACTGTTGTTTTGGCAAGTAACGCAGGGAAGAGGCTGCGTTTATTCTGTGCCCTGATGCCAGGGATGACATTCAAGTCAGTTATAAGGAGTCATCTCTTAGCTATTGGAATCATTAAACAGTGGATGGGGTTACTGAGACAACCTCTGGAGGTTTTGAAAAATTGGATAGCTAATTTAAGAGTATTCTGCCAAATTAAGGGAATTGGGAGCAAAATATTTTCAGGCTGCTTGAATTCATTCTCTCAGTCTGTGAATAACATAAACAGATGTTTAAAAGAAATTATTATTTAAAGGAATATTTTAGACTTCAAATTTGAGATTTTGCTGCTGCTGCTGCTAAGTCGCTTCAGTCGTGTCTAACTCTGTGCGGCCCCATAGATGGAAGCCCACCAGGCTCCGCCATCCCTGGGATTCTCCAGGCAAGAACATTGGAGTGGGTTGCCATTTCCTTCTCCAATGCATGAAAGTGAAAAGTGAAAGGGAAGTCGATCAGTCGTGTCTGACTCTTCACGACCCCATGGACTGCAGCCTACCAGACTCCTCTGTCCATTGGATTTTCCAGGCAAGAGTACTGGAGTGGGGTGCCATTGCCTTCTCCGTTGAGATTTTGAGATATACACAAAAAAAACTTGAAAAATTCAATTGCTTATACCTCAATAAAGCTGAAACAGTAAAAACAAAAAAACAAACAAAAAAAACAAGTAAAACAAAAACAACATCACCAATGTCCTTGAAGAGGAAATGTTAAAATTTTACATAACCTCCTGCTCGTTCTGCCTCTGTAACTTTGCTTCTTACAAAGTCTGGATCATGTAGGTCACATAGTCTCAGAAAGTGGGGACTCACAATACTAGGAACTGGAGCTTATCTCACTCACCCTTGTCCTGCTCTTTGCAATTGCCCAGCCCCTGCAAACCTGCTTAATCATGCCTGTCCGTGTAAAGATCAGGCATCCCCCTCCCTGTCTTGACTGCTGTTCCCGGGCACATGAAACCCCTTAGTTTAAATCAGCCTATTAGCAGCTAGTGTTGCCCTACTATAGTAGGCTGACCTACTATATAGTTGACCTACTCTAGTAGGTCTATGGAGAAGGCAATGGCACCCCACTTCAGTACTCTTGCCTGGAAAATCCCATGGGTGGAGGAGCCTGGTAGGCTGCAGTCCATGGGGTCGCTAGGAGTTGGACACAACTGAGCGACTTCACTTTCACTTTTCACTTTCATGCATTGGAGAAGGAAATGGCAACCCACTCTAGTGTTCTTGCCTGGAGAATCCCAGGGACGGGGGAGCCTGGTGGGCTGCCGTCTATGGGGTTGCACAGAGTCGGACACGACTGAATCGACTTAGCTGCAGCAGCAGCAGCAGTAGGTCTATAAAAAGTCTGTAACCCCTTTGTTTGGGACTCAGAGCTTAGAGTGTTAACTCCTCTGGGCCCACCAGCATAATAAAACTGAGTTTTCCAACTTTCTGAGTGTGGTGCTTGGTTTCTTGATTACTGGTTTCTGCAACATCCTGACTAAATCCTGGTACTCAATGTCTCTTCGTGATCTTGTCTTAGTCCAGTTTCTTCTTATAACTCATTTGGGGCCAGATGAACTAGACACTCAATTTCTCAAGAATTATGCCTCTCTTATTGACTGTCCTCACTGCAGTCTGACTGCAGAACTTATAGAGCACTGACTCAAGAGCGGAACTGTCTGTGGTCCCCAAATGTGCCAGGCACACTACTCTTCCTTCTAATAAAATGGGAGGGGCCTTGATGCCATGTGGCAGCGGATCTCTGTTCTACGCACTCTCCCATCTCCTAGACGATGATTTCATTCCTTCTTTCCTTGAGCCTACATTGCACTCTCTGCCTCCTTTGCACCCTCTTCACACTGGTCCAAAGTCAGCATCCCACCCCCGCACCCCCCACCCCCCAATTTCCATCCTTCTTTCCTGCTTCAGATGGATCGATGATTCTCCCTTCTCTCTCTACCACGTCCATTTTCACCTCTTTCCTGAAACATGCTGTGTCCCCCTTCTTAAAAACAAGACTAAAGAAAACACATTTCATTCCCCACACCAGGTGCATCTTTATTTTGTATCTCCCCCTTTTAGCAAAACTTGTCAGAAAAGTCTATACTGGTGTGTCTGATTCTATTTTGGGTTTAGCTTTACTTCTAAGGGCTTTCCTGGTGACTCAGAGGGTAAAGAATCTGCCCGCAATGCAGGAGACCCAGGTTTGATCCCTGGGTCAGGAAGATACCCTGGGGAAGGGAATGCCAACCCGCTCTAGTATTCTGGCCTGGAGAATTCTATGGACAGAGGAACCTGGCAGGCTACAGTCCATGGATACCAAAGAGTTGGACACAACTGAGCAACTAACACTTTCACTTTTTCACTTTTACTTCTAAAGGTTTGGAGATCTGTTGAAACCAAATGAATTTGGGTTATCATGTTTGTAATGGGGAAGAACAACTCTGATTCCATATTGAAATGGCTTCTTTTACTTTAAACTTGGTATGGCTTTTGCTACACTTAATCACTAAAGGAATGTTGCCTACAGCTTAAAGTATATATAATGCCCCATCTCTGGGAACCTTGAATGTTAAGAGTTAAGCTTGAGGGTTAAGCTATAATACCTTTGTTAAACTCACAGAAAATATCCTGACCAGATCCTCCAGTGAATGGCTGCGGGAAAGAAGAAATTAACATATCCTTTCTGGAGTCTGGTTAGAACCAGAATATATTTGCAACAACTTACTACCTTTTTACCTTTATCTCCTCCCCTCATGCTTTTTGTTCTACAAAAGAAACCTGGGAAAGGTAACTCTTTGGGGCACTGGTCCACCATCTTTTTGGTCTGGGGGCTTTCTGAATAAAGGCACTATTCCTTGTCCCAACAACCCATCTCTCGATTTACTGGCCTGTCATGCGGAAGCAGTCTGAGCTTGGGCTTGCTAAGACACTGACGCATTAGGGCCCTTGAGGGCATTCGTGTCCTATAACTTTGACCACAGACTCCTGTGCTTTTGGAGTTGTTTCAGCTTCTTGTGTTTTTTCCTGCACGGTTCTTTACCAGCTGTCACTTCAACTATCGTTAATGTGTCTGCTCTGTGGTCTCGGTGCACTCATTACCATTTCTAATTTATTACTTAAATCTGCTGTGGCTAAAACTGCAGATACTTGGACATGACATGTAGACCTCTGTGTAAAGTGTGAGCCAGTGAGCTATGAAAAAGGAGAAGACTTCTTTCTTTTTTAATGCCTGGGTTTTCAAGAATTAAAGTTTTGGAGATTGTAGGATGAGTGATCTTTAGTTGGGTGAGATGCTGTTGTAAGCATTGTTCAAGGCTTATGGTTCTGCCATAATAAACATCCAGTGAGCATTTGCCAAGTGAGCGCACATACTTCCCAACACACAGAATAGCTGGGAGTCCTAAATCTTGTATTTTTACATTTCTAGTCGATGTGTCAAACTAGGACACGATTCTTTGTCTACTGTTCAACCATCCCATTTGATTCCTGCTCAGTGGCTGACAGCAGTTTATTGATGACACTGCAGCAAAAAAACAGATTTGAAGTCAAGGGCAATTCAACATCTTCCTAATGACCTTTCTACCCAGCAGCTCCTTTCCACTCCCGTTGTCTCAGCTGTGATTCCAATCTAGATTATCTCACATCTGCCTGGTACACTTTTAAAAAAAACATTTTATTTTGTATTGGGGTATAATCAATTAACAATGTTGTGATAGTTTCAGGTGAACAGTAAAGGCATTCAACCATATATTTATGTGTATCTGTTCTCCTCCAAACTCGCCTCATCCAGGTTGCTACATAACATTGAGCAGAGTTCCATGTGCTATACAAGTTGGTCCTTGTTGGTTATCTGTTTTAAATATAGCAATGTGTACATGTCCATTCCAAACTCCCTATGCTTTCCCCCCATCCTTCCCCCTGGCACCCATAAGTTCATTCTCTAAGTCTGTGAGTCTCTTTCTGCCTTGTAAGTAAGTTCATCTGGTTGATACACTTTTAATGGCTTCCTTTGCATTACAATTTAGCCTTAGAGTCAAAGCAACTACAGCCACAATCTACTTTCTTAAACCTAAGAGTCCAGTGCATTGACCTTCTCACTCTAATCAGAAGACTTTTCTTTCATGTTTTTGAGCATTTACTAAATTTTAGGGACTAGCAATGAGAGCTTTACATATTTTATTTCATTCTCATAACAATGCCATTGAATCATTATTAATATTATCATAATTTTACCATAGAAGGTAAGGCACAGAGCAGTAAGTTGCTCAGGGATCACACAACTAGGACATGGCAGAACTGAGGTTCAGGCTCAGGACTGTTTGATTTCAGAACGTGTGCTTTTAACCACTGCTCCCATATATTGACAAGCCTAGGAGCTCCTGAAAACCACCCATATTTCTGTTTCTTGACTTGTGACAGTTGTTCTGCATATCTTATTTTCACCCAAGTTTTACCCTTCATAATCAAGGTCAATTACAACTTCAAACTGATCCCCTCTCTGAGCATTTCTATTCTGGGTGATCTGTCCCTCTTTTGAAATCTTTCAGTGCAAGGATGAGATGCTGGCTGCTTCATCAGGGTACTTTATATTTATGTTGCCTTGGGTGTTGCAAGATATTTCCCCACAAGGTCAAAGACAAGCATGATGTGTCTAAATAGACATAGTCCCACTGCTTCTTGACAGACATATTGGAGATGGCAGCCCTGCAAATTTGGACTCAGGGTTCAGAGGAGCAATAATTTCCAAGGAAGGCAATGGTTTATCACCCTGGCTTCTCCTTCCTTCATATTTAGAGAGTAAATTAAAAAAGCAAAAAGGAAAAAACATGGTTCTCTCATTAATTTTCCATTTTGAAGAAGTTTCCAGAAATAAACAACTGAATTGATGAAGCCTCATGGAGAACTTTATATTTAAATATCTCAGGTATGTGCAAGAGGGGCCAAACAGCAGAGTGGAAAATAGGAACCCTGAGTTCTGAGAGGCAGATGACAATACTGAAAGCCAGCAGGGTTTTGTTTTACTCTTGGGTGTGCCTCTCAGTTGATGGGCAAATTTTAGCAAGGTTCTTCATCTTCCTGGACTCCAGCTTTCCTCACCTGTTAAAGGTGGAAACAGTACCAGTTGTTGTAATATTATTTGACTCAAGGAGGAAGCTGAGGTGTTAATAAACATGCATGAAAGTTCATTTTTCAAGGGGCCGTAGATAGGAGAGAAGAGAAAAGAAAGAAAACTGACAAAAAAACTAGAATGAGATTGAGCAGGAGGGAATAAGTGAATCTACAGTGTTGGGAGGAGTCAGGGAATCGGTTGGTTGCTGACTGGCTGTCCATTTCCCTTTTCCTCTAATACCGGAATCCGCATTGTTTTTGTGTTGATGGTGCATTCAGTGCCGAAAAAAGACACGTCTGTCTAAATAGTAAAGCTACTTTCATTTCCCAGGTTCTCTGCTGCCTGGGCATTTAGGCATGACTGTGGGACCAAATCCTGACCTATACAATCTGAGAATCAGAATTCTTCTAATGGGATTTCTGGGAAAACTATTGTGGAAAGATGGACCTACATGCCACTTGGACTTGGTGTCTGGAGCTTCAGTGGCCATCTTTCCATGAATTAGGAGATAAACCTTTAATATGATAATCAACACAGAGGATGGTGAAGTGGGAAATACAGGAAAAACCCAGGACCCTAATGGCATGGCTGGAGAGCTGATCTGGTGCCATAAGCATTGACTGCTGCACTGTTAATGTGAGAAAAATTAATTCTTCTTTGTTTAAGACACAGTTGCTTGGTCCTTCTCTTTGTTGCACAGAGAGGGCATTTCTCACTGATAGAGAAGGATGGATGAAAACAGCAATGGAGACCCTCTACCTGGTGGAGAATGTCAGAACTCTGAGGGTAAAGGAACCTGGGAACAATCACCAACTGGCCTTGGGTAAGGCTTCAGAGATGACTCTGAAAGTTAGGATAGATAAATGCAAGTCTTTAAGCATTATCTGAGGACATTTACAAGAATGCTGCTAAGTCACTTCAGTCATGTCCGACTCTGTGATAGAGATGGGTAAAAACTGGAAGTCTTGAGAGTCACAATTTTAAAGAAAAAGAAACAAAAATGGGACACAGTACTTTACAAAGAGACCCACTGTCAACACAGCAGCAATGCTTCCTCTGGTACATTTCTATGACAGCTTCCGTAACAGTCTTGTGTTTGCATCAGACAAACCAAAATTTGAGGAATACTCTGTATGGTTCAACTGGCCCTCGTTCTAAACTTACGTCATTGTCTTCAGATTAAAGGAGGCTACAGAGCTATGACTGCTGAGTGCAAGGGTGTGATTAGGAAAAGAAATAATTTTTTTTCTATAAAGGATGTAATTAGGATAATTGATAAAATATTAAAATAGATGTTATATTAGATAGCCTTATTTTATCAGTGTTAACTTTCTTGAATTTAGTAATCATAAGAACGTAGTTTTTAGGAGAGCCAGGATGAAGTGTTTAGGGGAGAGGAGTCCTGGTGTCTGCAATTTGCTCTCAAATCATTCCTCAAGAAAACGTATGTGTGTGTGTGAGTTTGTTGAGAGAGAAAAGGCAAATGTGGGAAAATGTTAATGGGTAAGCCCGGGGGAAAGGTATATGGGTACTCATTGTACTACTTTTGTCATAATTTTGTGGATTTGAAATTTTTTAAAGTACAATAAAAATTTTTGGTACATATTTTAATTTTTTAAACTTATTGTAGCTGAAACAGTTTGTAAAGTTTCTATGGCAATGAAAGTACAGAGTCTGAACCACTGGAACACCAGGGAATTCCCTAGAATTTTTATTATGTGAAGAATATTTAACTCACTCCTAGATGCCTGGTATTTGGATATATACCAACAGTTTTTGAGTAAATATGAAATTACCTGGACATCATATGTGTGTGTGTGTGTATAACGCATGTCTGCTTTAAGCTTTCTCAAATTATGGGAGTGAGACAAAGAATTTTAAATGCCAGAAGCATTATTTGTTTATAAGATATATCATTCCATATCATCTGTGTGTTAATGAATTGGAATCTGATATTTTTCCATCTTTAACCCAAAGGACAATTTCAAAGGCATTTTTCAGGCTATGAGAGTTGGACAAGATTTTGTTGGCTATGATATAAATGTCTCCTGATGCATATGGGGATATTACCATTTGGGGAGGATATATGATGAGCAAGATTCTAAATGCCATTACGGGGCAGCTCAGGGCAGGGACACTTAGCCAACCAACATCTGCAGCCTGCAGATTAAGTGACCACTGCTTCCTTTTTAGAATTCCCATGTGGCTGTTATTTTGTGAATGACATCTACCACAGGCTTAATTGTAATGCTTTTCCATACAGCTAAGTATCAATTCAGCAAAAATCAAACAGGCTTATTTAAATTGGAAAGCAGTGATTTCCTGATCTTGCCTTTTCTTGAAGTTACTGCAACCACAGGCCACAGCATTCCCTGAGGCTTGGTCCCTACACCGTGCCTACAAGCCCAGTGCAGTTTATGCATGGTTGCCGTGGGGCGGGAGTTCCCATTGTGCCCTGTGGACTCTAAGTATATTTTGTCACTTCTCAGTTTCCTCTTCCAGAAAGCAGGGAATAGTGAAACTCCTTCTCAGGGTTTTTGGTGTGATTAGATGAAGCTAATGGATGAGAAAGAAGTCACATATACTAAGTGTGAATTTCCCTTCTTTAGCCCATTGGTCTTAATTTCCAGGTAATTTCTATTGTAACTAACAATTGTTCTAAAAATATATTTAATAGAATTTATACTGTACAACCCATGAACTTGTAAGCAGCATAGGATGAATATTGACTGAGATGATAAGAGTCACATGTGGTCCACTTGGATGCTAAGAGTCTCTCTGCTGCTGCTGCTGCTAAGTAGCTTCAGTCGTGTCGGACTCTGTGTGACCCCATAGACGGCAGCCCACCAGGCTCCCCTGTCCTTGGGATTCTCTAGGCAAGAACACTGGAGTGGGTTGCCACTTCCTTCTCCAATGCATGAAAGTGAAAAGTGAAAGGGAAGTCGCTCAGTCGTGTCTGACTCTTCGAGACTCCATGGACTGCAGCCCACCAGGCTCCTCCGTCCATGGGATTTTCCAGGCAAGAGTACTGGAGTAGGGTGCCATTGCCTTCTCCGAAGAGTCTCTCTAATACCAAGTAAACGTTGCTTATGCCTCTCTTCTTCTCTTATAAATGTCTATCAGGAATGAGTTAATATACTCCTCTTAATCTTTTGTAGAGCTCTCCCATTCTCAAACCCACCATGATTGAGTTCGAATGGACATTGGCACCTGTGGGTACTTCGTTTTTTGTACTGACTGCCCGTCTTCCTATTTCTGTCCACCCTGCCATCTCAAATTAAGAGTGAAGCATATGATGTGAAGTGGCTGCTAATTCAGGTCGCCAGGTTAAGCAGTGAGGAAAGATTAATTTTCTTTTCTCTGGTCATACTTGGAGATTGCTCTTGTCACCTGGGCTGACTCTGAGTGGCTGCCTGCTGAGCTGCCCATCTGCACCCAGCTCACTAGACCAGTGTATAAGTTGGAAGCCCAAAGACACAAAGATCAATGGAACAGAATACAGAGCCCAGAAATGAATCCACACTTATATAGTTAATTAGTCTACAACAAAGGAAACAAGATTATATACTAGGGAAAAGATAGCCTCTTCAATAAGTGGTTCTGGGGAAAGTAGAAGCTCCATGCCAAAGAATCAAACTGCAGAACTCTGCCACACCACACACAAAAATAAACTGAAAATGAATTATAGACTTAAAGGTAAGACATTAAACCATAAAACTTCTAGAAGAAACCATAAGCATTAAGTTCTTTGACATCGATCTTAATCATTTTTTTGGATGTGCTTCCTCAGGCGAGAGAAACAAAAGCAAAATAAACACATGGAACTATATTAAACTAAAAACTTTTGCACATTGAAGGAAATCATCAACAAAGCAAAAAGGCATAATTTCCAAAAATTATGGAAAGGAAGAAGATATTTTTATATGAGATACCTGATAAGGGGTTATTCAAAATATACAAAGATCTCCTACAGCTCAACATCAAAAAAAAAACCTGACTAAAATGGGTAAAGTACCTGAATAGACATTTTCCCGAAAAGATGACATACAGATGGCTGACATAGGAAAAGGTGTCAAAAGTCACTAATTAATAAGGAAATATAATTGAAAACCACAGATATTCACCTCACATCTGACAGAATGGCAATCATTAAAAAGACAAACAATAGAAGTGTTGGTGAGGATGTGGAGAAAAGGGAACCCTCATGCACTGTTGGTGTGCCCTTCAACCTCTAACCCTAATGCCCTGACCCTAAGGAGAGCCCTAGCCCTAGCCCCTTGGAGAAGGCAATGGCACCCCACTCCAGTACTCTTGCCTGGAAAATCCCATGGGCGGAGGAGCCTGGTAGGCTACAGTCCTTGAGGTTGCTACGAGTTGGACACAACTGATCGACTTCACTTTTACTTTCAGCACTGGAGAAGGAAATGGCAACCCACTCCAGTGTTCTTGCCTGGAGAATCCCAGGGACGAGGGAGCCTGGTGGGCTGCCATCTATGAGGTCGCACAGAGCCGGACACGACTGAAGCAACTTAGCAGGAGCAGCAGCAGCAGCCCTAGCCCCTGGCCTTGGCCCCTTCCAGTCTTAGGCTCCTCCCCTTCCGGTCTAAGCCCCTCCCCTTCTGGCCTAAGCCCCGCCCTCCAAAAGAGGACGTCCTGTCCCCGTCCATATAAATTGGTGTAGCCACTTTGGAAAATAGTATGGAGATTCTTAAAAAAAATTAAAAATAGAACTACCGTATGATCCACTCTTGGGTATTTATCTGAAGAAAATGAAAACATTAATTACAAAAGTGCACTCCTATGTTCATTGGAAGCAACCTCAGTGCCCATAAATAGAAGAATGGATAAAGAAGATGTTGTACATACATATGCTGCTGCTGCTGCTGCTGCTGCTAAGTCGCTTCAGTCGTGTCCGACTTTGTGCGACCCCAGAGACGGCAGCCCACAAGGCTCCCCTGTCCCTGGGGTTCTCAAGGCAAGAACACTGGAGTGGGTTGCCATTTCCTTCTCCAATGCATGAAAGTGAAAAGTGAAAGTGAAGCTGCTCAGTCGTGTCTGACTCTTAGCGACCCCATGGACTGCAGCCTACCAGGCTCCTCCATCCATGGGATTTTCCAGGCAAGAGTACTGGAGTGGGGTGCCATTGCCTTCTCTGTACATACATATAATAGAATACAATTTAACCCTAAAGAAGCATGAAAGCTTGCATTTGTGACAACATGGATGAACCTTGAGGGTATTAAGCTGAGTGAAGTAAATTGGACGGGGAAAGACATGCAGTATGATTTCATTTATATGTGGAATCTAAAAAATAAACAAAGGAACAAACATAACAAAACAGAAACAGAGTTATAGATACAGAGAACAACCAGGTGGTAAGGAAGGAAAGAAATAGAAGAGAGAGATTAAGAGCCACAAACTTCCAGTTGTAAAATAAATGAGTCACCAGTATAAAATGCACAGTGTGGAGAATAAAGTCAACAGTTATGTGACATCTTTGTATAGTGACATAACCTAACTAGACTTATTGTGGTGATAATTTTGTAATATACAGGAATATCAAAACACTATGTTTTGTACCAGAAACTAACACTGTGTTTTAGGTCAGTTATGCTTCAAACACAATCAAATGAACAAATGCATAAAAAAAAAAAAAGATCAGAATTGTGGTTATCAGAGGTGGAGAGTTGGGGGCGGGTGGGTATAGGAAGGGGGAATTGGATGAAGGCAGTGAAAAAGTGTACAAACCTCCAGTTATGAAAAATCCCCAAAGCCTCCTGGGTCTGATCCTAGTACAGTCAGCAGAAAGTCTGACTATATTGGTCTTTGTTTCTCAAAGGACTTGAGCCCTTTACAGACACCTAGCAACTCTGAGGTCTACATTTTGTCTGTGGAACCATCATACTAAGGAGTCTTAGCTGTTTTGTTGTTGTTGTTGTTAGGGCAAGGAGGGAAAGGGAGGAAATAGAAAATTAAAGAAGAAAGGGATAAAGAGAGAAATATTTTTAGATTAGGACTAGCTTTTCAGTAAAGCTGGTAGTAGCATAATACTGTTTTTACCATAGCTGTAGTTTGTTATCAAATGATAGAGAAAATCCTAAAGAGAGTTTGGATTTAGAATCTAGAATATACATGTGTATTAACTGAATGAATAAAAACTTATTTTCCTAGGTTAGCTAGGTTTTTCTAAATGACAAGAGATTAAATTGACATGGGATTTACTTTTGGGGTGAAACAAGAAATAAAACTTTACACATTATGTATGCATGAAGTTCTTTCAGTCTACCACTGTAAACCCCATTTAGTAAACCAATATTGTAACTCCAGAATGAATATAATTTTCTATGTTATTTTTAAAGAGTTAATAGAGTTTCCAGATGCACATTTAATTTATACCAGAAAGTAATTTATTCAATGAAAAGACATTACTTGGTCCAACTGAAGGTGAATCACTTGTCTTTTCATAAATGTATTGAAAACTATTTTTTTCAGTTTTCTGTGACCTGTGGTTAAAGCATTTCTTATCATGTTAGAAGCCATTAGCATGGTTTTTATATAATGTATTTGCAAAAAAGAGCCTATTTTCATTCATGTATCTCTTTTAGTTCAGTACTTGAGTTAATTATTAATACCTTCAAGAATGATATAATGTATTCTGACTTCAAAGGTGTTCTGGGCAAGCTATTTCTCTAGTTATGACCATGGTTCTGCAATTTTTAGGGAGATTAAAAATGTGCTGAGGGTTGAAAGTATCTTGATGCATTTCCAATGATGCACCTTAAATATTCAGCACCATTTTACCCTATCCTTACTGTGCACTTTCTAAAGGAATGACCAAGAAATAAAGTCATGAATGTATACCTATAAGTGCCTCAAACTTACATGGAGAGTGTTATTGATTAAAATGTAAATGTGTTAAAATAGAGTAAAATTATGCTCTTATAGATACTAGGTTTTGGACTTATTAACACAATATTTAAAATTATATATATGCTTTTCCTCCAGTGTTGGGAGGTTGCAGCTGCTGAGTAAAGTCTAAAGTTTATTGACTGGACTGATTCTTAGTAACAACTCTGACTGGCAAAGTTACTTATTGATTGAAGAAGACAGATTGTACCTCTAGCTGGTCAGTACTTTCTCTTTGATTTAAATGACCCTTTATTTGGATACTTTGTCCACCTACTTTCCATCATTGTATGCATCTTTGTTAATAATGTTTTCTGTTGTGTTTCTATCTATTGCTTGTTTGCAAATTGGACCCAGAAGTTAACAGATGGGTTAGTAACAAGAGAGCACAGGAGAAATTGAAAGTGTCATCAATACAGACTAGATACTAAGGCTTCTTTGGAAAGGAGAAGTAGAGATGGGAGTTGCATGTTTGTGGAGTGCAGTGTCAAACTGGCCAGTCCTGTTGCAGTCAGGGTACTAGACAAAACTGTTGTATTGCATTCCACATGTATTTTGTATATTTCATAGGTATATTTATTCAGCACTAGTCAGGGAGAAAATATACTGAAAAGGTACTCAGGTTCTAGGAAAGCAGATGACTTGACTTGGTCGTAGCCTCTTCCTCTCTAGTGATGAAGAGCAACAGCCACACTCCTTTGGGGCTTCCTTTCAGCTCCTCACACTCTAGATTATTTTGGGTAAGTTGCCAGAGTTAATTCTTAAGGAAAGATAACTATTTCATTGTGTTCAAAACCTCCTTCCAATTGCTGATGCCCTAAGTCCAAAGTCATTTTTTAGTGCAGCTCACTGAGACTCACTCTGTATCCAAGGATCTCCTCCAACTTCATCTCCCAGCCTGTCCTCCTGCCTTCCTCTTGAGCCCCCACCTTCTCCTAGTTTCCCAGGCCTGGCCCCACCCACTCTCCACCTGTTCCTGCCCTGCCTTGACCTCTTCCCCCAGAAGCAGCAAGTGGGAGATCTGGATTGAGTTCACCTTGCATGGTCAGTTTGCTCATCTGTCCTATAAAATGAGAAACAGTGTACACAACGATGCACCATGATTTTGGTATTTGTATGGCAAGTGGAAAGAACTCAGATAAACATGAATTCACATCCTGCATTAAGCACTTAGGAGCCTGTGATCTTGGCAATTCCACAAGTCTCTGAGACTGAGTTCCTCCTCTGGGGAGGGGAGGATCCATCGCCCTTCATGGTTCATAGGAAGATTTAATTAGACAACACTTTCAAGTGTTTATCATTTAACCATAACTTCAGTACTGTAACTGACTCTAATTACAACTTCAGCAATATAAGTAATTCATGTTAATCATCAGAATACGGCAACTTTGGCCTAGCACATTTCATGTCTCTAAGCACACTATGAATCATATTAAAAATTTGGAAGTTTCCTCAGAATGAATTTAAAAAGTAGATTCCTGGGGACTCATTAGACATGTGTGCTTGTGATGGTGCAGCTTCTAGGTAGGATGGGATCGTCACACCAGACTCCTCTTTGTTCCTCTTATTTATCACAAACTCTGCTGTTTAGACATTCTGTCAGAAGGAATTTGTGGAAGACAGTTAATAGACCAACACAATGATTTGGGATTTGTCACTATTTGAGTAATACTTCTCTGTTTTGGTGGTTTTATCTATAGTATTGTGATTCATGTTGCTTAGAGCCACAAGAAAAGAAAGCATTAAATAAAATGTAGGTAAAAGACATTGAAAACAAAAATAACAGAAAAGGTAAGTGAAATAAGAATAGCTGATCTGGGCCACAGAATGGAAGAGTGGGAGGAATAGTACCAGAAAGAGCATAGAGTTTTGAGTCATGATATTTGAGATAGAATCCGAATAGGGTGGGCACATTTTTGGGTGATTAAAAAAAACTACCAAGCTTCCCAAGTGACTCAGTGGTAAAGAATCCGCCTGCCAATGGAGAGACATGGAAAATCTGGAGGAGGAAATGGCAACCCACTCCACTATTCTTGCCTAGAAAATCCCACGGACAGAGAGGCTTGGAGAGGTCCACAGGGTCGCAAAGAGTCGACATGCCCGAGCATGCATGCACACATGTAAAAAAATCTAACAAACGAAGATACCCCTCTGGTAAAGTGAATAACATTATCTACTACCATCATGAAAATTTTGCAAATCCTGATTTTTCTTTAATTGAAAAATTTTTATAATTGAAGTATAGCTGATTTACAGTGTTGTGTCAATGTCTGCTGTGCAGCAAAGTGACTCAGTTACACACATGCATACACATGTTCTTTTATCTTTTGAAGTTTCTTGAAAGTGGGAGTAAACATATGTCTTCCCTGCATCCGCTTAACAGTGGTGGAAATACAGCTAAATATTTCATATTATATATTTTGAACATTCTCAAGAGTTCTTATTTTACTAATACATGTCATTGTAATTATTACTTCAAACTATTGATGTTTTGTGTTTATAATTCTCGCTTGTCAAATGCTCCATGCTTTTAGCATTTATCCAAATATGCTGTCTTGTTGGTTATTCCTTTTTTTTCACCCTTCCCTGGCCATATGAGGCAGACAGACTGTGCTTGATTCTAGATGAGTGTCTTTAGATATGAGCCCATTCTGGGACTGTGCCATATATAAGAGCTTTATAAAAAATGACTTTATTAATATTATTATTTGGCCAGGCGGTATGTGGGATCTTCCTTGACCAGGGATGGATGTTGTGCACCCTGCAGTGGGAGCATGGAGTCTTAACTACTTCCCAGGTGGCTCAGTGGTAAAGAATCCACTTGCCTGTGCAGGAGACATGGGTACGATCTCTTGGTTGGGAAGCTCCCCTGGAGGAGGAAATGACTACCCAGTCCTGTATTTTTGCCTGAGAAATTCCATGGACAAAGGAGCCTGGCAGGCTATAGTCCATGGGGTTGCAAAGTCAGAAGGGACTCAGTGACTGAATAACAACAACAACCAGGAAAGTCCATAATGGATTTATAAGGGTTACACTAACATCATTACCAGTCCATTCTGAAGGAGATCAGCGCTGGGTGTTCTTTAGAAGGAATGATGCTAAAGCTGAAACTCTAGTACTTTGGCACCTCATGCGAAGAGTTGAGTCATTGGAAAAGACTCTGATGCTGGGAGGGATTGGGGGCAGGAGGACAAGGGGACGACAGAGGATGAGATGGCTGGATGGCATCACCGACTTGATGGACGTGAGTCTGAGTGAACTCCGGGAGTTGGTGATGGACAGGGAGGCCTGGCGAGCTGCGATTCACGGGGTCGCAAAGAGTCGGACGCGACTGAGTGACTGAACAGAACTGAACTGAACATCATCACCAACACATATCCACTGTATCTTGTCCCTCCTGCCTCTGCATCATGGCCAGCTAGGTGGTTTCACTGAGTTCTTTTATCTGAGGGCTTGGTCTCTGTCTGCAAACACTATTTATTTTAATTCAATACCACACGGCATCATTCTTTCTTTGATTCCTCCATAACTCCAGCCTTGTTAAATCCCATTTTTGATCAGTACCAGATTCATTCTCCATTTATCAATTCAGGCATTCACGATGACTATTCTACAGATAGAGTGTTGACAGGATATAGTAATAATAACTGGTTTGGCCTTAACCTGTCTGTTATCATTTTAATTTAATAATTCTAGCTCATGTCTATGCATGTCTACAATATATACATTATGTCTTAGATTCTGAACTCTTGGAGGGAAGGGAATACATCTATTAATATCTTTGTGTGGATAATGGACCATGAGATAATAAGAAATCTGCTGCATAAACTAGCTTAGGAATCTTGAAAAAAGATGCCCAGGAGCCAGCAGCATTACAAAATGATTTGTACAGGTGTTTTTTTTTTTTAATTAAAATGAACTTGATGGACAAATGAGTTGCCATGTTATTCCAGGTCAACATTAGAGATGGATGCTCAGTTGCCCCCAAAAGTTATTGAAAAAACAAAAACTATCCTTCTTCCAGGAAGCATTAACTGTTGTGCTGTGAGCTTAGAAGTTCAGGGGCAAGGACTGCAATCAGAAAGGCAGAAGTAAAAATCTATATTTAGCCTAGCCAAACCAGCCACTTCTCCTGATGTTAACACAAAGAGGGGGTTAAGTGGAGGTCCAGAAAACTTACAGCATGACCACTGATGTCTTCTTGTCTTAATTTGAAATGTGTGAGAAAGCAGAACATTTATAAACCACAAGGCAGTTTTGCAATTTCCAACAAATCAGCCACAATGCAGGAAGTAAAAATGGCAAATCTTTTGGACCATTGAAAATGAGTCAAACATTTCCAGCCTGCTCTGGGAAAAACCTATTAAAATATCAAAAGGCTGGAGTAAGCAGCAGAGAGTGAGAGAAAAGGATAAAAAGGAAAGGCGAGGATCAGAGGCTTTGCAAGTGAACGCAATGGGAGTGTGATTGGTGTTCTCAGGGCTCCATGCGCCTGAGAATTTGATCAGTTATTTCATTAATCAGTACTTGCAGTATGTGTGCTGGATAAAGGCTTCCAAAAAAGCCTCTCTCAGCTTCTCTGACTTCTCCCAGTAGATCCAGGCCCATACATTTACAAATTTTGTTCACAGTTTGTCAATTCATGTCCATTTGTATATCTAGGTCTGTAACATTTCAATTTCAAATCTGTAAAGAAAGCTATCTCTGTTGAAATGACTACAACTACAGAAATTTGCAAGATCATAAGTTTCTTACACTGGGAGGATCAGGTATTGGAACCATCTTCCTAAATAATGCAGAATTAGCTTGGGTTTGATTCCTGGGTCAAGAAGACCCCCTGGAGAAGGGAACGGCAACCCACCCCAGTATTCTTGCCTGGAAAATTCCATGGATAGAGGAGCCTGACGGGCTACAGTCCACAGAGTCACAAAGAGTTGGACACGACTGAAAGACTAACACAACAACGAAAAGCCAAAAATCTCCATGAATCTGGGTAACGGTGGAATGAGGTTGGAAGGATAAGGTATAATGTGCATAGAGTGTGTTTAATAGGCAGTTGTCCTCTGTGAAAGGACGAATTTGTGAGGAGAATCTTTGGGAGAAAAGGTGGGTAGAAATAAGGATTCCAGTTGCAAGGTTTGTGACCAAAATCTCTAGTGTAAATTTTGTCAGGAGGTGTGGTGAGTCTGAGGAATAGAGACAAAAGTTCACATAAAAAAAGAGAGAAGGAGGAACCGGTTGGTTAGGACTGGGAATTAGTATCTGGGCCACCCAGAGGCCAGAGTGGAGATGCTGCTGAGATTCCACTGGGAGGGATGAGAAGGAGGAGGAAGTGAGCACGGAGAACTTGTAGGAAGTGGGAAAGTGCCTGAGGAGACTTGCTTAATTTTCACTTTCTCTCTCGATGCCTGGAGCCAAACTACGAAGACAATCTCACCCTACATGATAAAGAGAATGTTGGACTGGTCTGGGAGTCACGAGCTTACTACTTGTATGGGGTTTATTTGCTACTGAGCCATGAATTGTTGATATTAATACCTGCGGGGAGCATCACGCAACAGTGAAGGTGCATTGCAGGACTTCTGTAAGCGTCCTTTCATGCTCCATGAAGTTGGAAAACACGACTCCATCTCGGGAGATGGTGTGTGAGCTGTGGGGGCGGGGGGGAGGGGGCAGGAGGAAAGGAAGTTCAGGGGCCTGTGTCCTTAGGAACAGAGTCTCCACTGCGCCCCCTCCCTCTCCCCCTCCAGCATCAGCCTCAGAACAGATACAGAGACAGAAGACATGGTATTTTGGGGTAGGGAGAAGGAAGGGATTGTGAGAAGGATTAAACACATAAGCATTGGTGCCCAGGCTATTTGAGGATAATAGATTAAGTTCCCTGCAAACGAATCTTCAAGTTGTGAACTTTCAAAGATGCAAACATGTGTTCCATCAGTGTCAGGCATGAGTGACATTGCAGCTTGCCCTCCATCTCCTATTGCTGATGGTCCTTCAGTTCTACTATGCTGCTGCTGCTGCTGCTAAGTCGCTTCAGTCGTGTCTGACTCTGTGCCACCTCATAGACGGCAGCCCACCAGGCTTCCCTGTCCCTGGGATTCTCCAGGCAAGAACACTGGAGTGGGTTGCCATTTCCTTCTCCAATGCATGAAAGTGAAAAGTGAAAGTGAAGTCGCTCAGTCGTGTCCGACTCTTCACGAGCCCATCGACTGCAGCCTACCAGGCTCCTCCATCCATGGGATTTTCCAGGCAAGAGTACTGGAGTGGGGTGCCATCGCCTTCTCCCAGTTCTACTTTATCCCACCTCATCTCCCTCCTCCACTCAGTAACTTTTCTCGCCTGTTCACTCGATGCCAGCTCCTGCGTGCTAGCTGTTGTACTGTACTACTGTACACTTCAAGATACTGTACTGTAAGATTAAAAATGTTTTCTTTATTTTTTGTGTTTGTCTTTTATGTATTATTCGTGTGAAAAGTATCATAAACCTTTTACAGTTCAGTACTATATAGCCAATTGTGTTAGTTGGGTATCTAGGCTAACTTTGTGGGACTTGAACAAATTGGACTTAACGAACAGGCTCTTGGAAAGGAACTTGTTCATATGTGGGGGACTTACTGTATGGAGACTAGGAAATGTCTGTCTTGAAGTGAGAAGCACTGAGGTTCTGATCGCATACCAACCTCTCCTGGGACGTGGATGGTTTCCTCCTGCACTCCTGCAGAGCCATCAGTCTCACGTGGCCTGCAGCACAGGCAGGAGGCCTCCTGTGCTTCATGAGGATGCCCCGGCAGCCACATTCACTCATCTGCATGGCATGTGATGAAAACGATGCATCTTATAGCCGTCTGGAGAATAGCATGGGAGTGAGGGATGTGGAGAGCGGACACATCTACGGGCTCTGAATTTCCTCTGACAATTTGAAAAGCCATTTCCTTTGAAGTTGGACCTGACGACAAGCATGGACTTGGGAAGGCGTCCTTAGAACCCTTCTCTCCTCTGTCCAGTCTCTCCTTGGTGAAGAGAATGGTTTAAAATGTTTATCTGCGAGGCAGGTGTGTGGAAGTGTGACACACGATAATGCAAGATCAATGTATTTGCAAATCTTAATTTTTGAGGCTAGGATTTTGGTGGGTAATAAATGTAATTTAATAACTGTGGTTTAGCTTCTTTCTATTTAAAGGTGATGCTTTACCCTGCTGATTTTTCTTGCCCATCCTGTCCTACATATGAAATTGGAGGCATACTTTTAAAAGCGAGTAAAAGATAAGAAAGCGGAAATAAAAGAGAGCACAGCTATCTAGGCTCGGTTTCTTCTTACATGAAAATGAGGGCGTTGTACGATATGAGCTTTACATCTCCTTTGAACTCAAAAAGTCTAATTATGTGAAACAAATTAAAAAAGTACTTGAGAGATATGAGGAAACTGTTCAATCAAACTGCAATTCACTGGAGACTCAGACTGCTGGATGCAGAAAAAGAGATTTCATGTAATGTTACTTTACATGAATGAGGTAAGAATCAGGAGAACAAACTGTCAGGAGAAAAATAGTCCAACGAAATGTTTTTATCAATGAATTAGCTCATGTAACTGTGTGGCCACCCAGGTCAAGCACACACTCAACTCTCTACCAAAAACAGAAAAATGATTTCAATCTCAACTGAAAAAAACAAGGAATAAATATGTATACATTGCTACTAAAAAATAAAGTCTCAGCTGCCTTTGACTTAGAGGGGTAGGAATCGGGGGTGGGAAGGAGCCTCCAAAGGAGGGAATATATTTATGTGTTGTGCTAAGTTGCTTTAGTCGTGTTTGACTCTTTGCGATTCCATGGACTGTAACCCACCAAGCTCTTCTGTCCATGAGGCTCTCCAGGCAAGAATGCTGGAGTGGGTTTCCATGCCCTCCTCCTGGGGATCTTCCCGATCTAGGGATCAAATCCGTGTTTCATGTCTCATGCATTGACAGTCAGGTTTTTTATCACTAGTGCCAACTGGGAAGCCCAGATATACCTATGGCTGATTCACTTGGTTGTACAGCAGAAACTAATACAACATTGTAAAACAATTATACACTAATTTTAAAAAATAAAAGAAAATCTCAACTGCCTTCTAAAAAGGGTGAATCTTACGATTAGAGAATGCAACAGATTATCTGCTGTCCCATTTTGAGGCTAATCACTTGGGCACCTTGACTAAAGGTGAACCTGGAATTTGAGCTTGGAGACGGGTTAAGGAGAGATGTCTGTGTGTTCTTCATCATAGAATGAGAACTTGAGCTCTTGGGCCAATGTAGGTGGTGGGCAGAGGTCAGGGAGAGAGGATGGGGAGGGAGAAGTGGAGAGAGGACCTGGCATAGTGACCAGAGGTCAGGGCTCCACATGGCCTGGAACAACCAGTGGAGAAGCCAAGGGTCCCCTTCCCCCAAAATAATCCTTACTTTTTTTGAGAGCACTGAATATTAAAAAAACAACAACATATTCGTTATTAGAGAAGAATTAAGAAATAAGGGGTGTGTGTGTGGGGGGGTGCATGCTCAGTTGTGTCTGACTCTTTGCATGCATGCTCAGTCACTTCAGTTGTGCCCGATTCTGTGCGACCCCATGGACTGTAGCCCGCAGGCTCCTCTGTCTATGGGATTCTCCAGGCAAGAATACTGGAGTGGGTTGCCATGCCCTCCTCCAGGGGCTCTTCCCAACCCACGGATGGAACCCACATCTCCTTTCTCTCCTGCATTGCAGGTGGATTCTTCTCCCACTGAGCCACCTGTGAAGCCCCAAAAAACATTGACTTCTTTGGTTCTAGTTAATTCAGGTAATAATTAAACAATTATAAAATAAATTTATTTAGCAGAAAATCAAATCTCCAAATTATTATAAAATACAATGATTTTGTAGGAAAATGTCAATTTCTAACACAAATAACCAGAGATCCCAATTTATGCTGTTCTTTTAAAATTTCCATTCAACATTTATCTTGGCTGTGATAGAGAATAAAACCTAAATTTTAAATGCTCACAACTCACCCTCATTTTATTCCAAAGAAGGAAAGAGCTTTTGGTTTCAGTGATGCCGCCTTGTTGATCTGATCAGTATGATGGGTAGAGGTGCAGATTTGAAGATGATGAGAGGGTGTTGGGCCACCGTGGGTAAAACAGGGAATAAGCTGCTGTGGTTGTGCAGACAACGAAGGCAGAAAACATCCAGCGGGTGGGAGAGGTGGGCTAAGATGAGAATTACGTCACTATGGATTGGTTCTCCCTGTGTATAAATCTCTGTGACATGCGCTATCAGCAAAAGTGCTTTCGAAGCAAAATCCTGGAATCAATACAGGTTGAGTGTAGTGTTCTATTCATTCAAGTTATTTCCACACCTTTCCTCATCCATAAATTCTTGGTGCTTAATTGGAAGTGTCTGCAAAGCAGATGGTACTGGCCAACAGGAGGAGATGCACAAATACAGAGCATGGATTTTTCAGACTCCTGGGATGGGGATAACCTTGCTTTAGCGGAAACTTTGTTTTTGTTTGGATTTACCAGTTCTGTGACTATGGGCTGGTCCATATTTCTCTATTACTTAATCAGTAAAATAGAGAAATAGCTAATGCATCTGAAGACCATGGGCTAGGCCTTTCCTGGAGGTGCAGTGGTTAAGACTCCACCTTGCAATGCAGGGGACATGGGTTCAAACTCTAGTGCAGGAAGATTCCACATGCCATGGAGCAACTAAGCCCACAAGCCACAACTACTGAATCTGAGTGTTGCAACTACTGAAACCTCCATGCCTAGAGCCGGTGCTCTGCTACCAGAGAAGCCACCACAATGAGAAGCCTGCACACCACAGCAAAGAGTAGCCCCTGTTTGCTGCAACTAGAGAAAGCTTGCACAGCAAAGAAGACCCAGCACAGCCAATAAATAAATCAGTCTTAAAAGAAAACCCAGTGGGTTAGATCAGGGGATCTGTTCAGGTCTCTTTTGATTCTCAGATGTTGAACTTTAACATGTTGAGCTTGAATCATGTTTTACTAGCATAGGATGTTCGAGGACACAAACTTGGATTGAAATCTCTTTTGCAACACTTACTAAGGAGTGATGCCAGGCTTGCAACTTAGTATTTCACATTTTCTGTTTCCTATTTGTAACGTGAGAAAATCTCTTAAGGTTGTTATAGGGATAAAGTCAGATCATGTTCATAAGCATTTAGCACCGTTTGTGGTCCATGGAAAGCTCTTAATAACTGGCAGTGTATATAACACCATGTATATAACCACCACATCCATAACCACAATCATATAGAACTTGACATTCAAATGGTATAAATGGGTACAGTTTGTTTGTTGGGAGATTTTTGATTACTGTTTCAATTTCCTTACAGTAAGTAAAGTCTATGGATGTGAGAGTTGGACTGTGAAGAAAGCTGAGCGCCAAAGAATTGATGCTTTTGAACTGTGGTGTTGGAGAAGACTCTTGAGAGTCCCTTGGACTGCAAGGAGATCTGACCAGTCCATCCTAAAGGAGATCAGTCCTGGGTGTTCATTGGAAGGACTGATGCTGAAGCTGAAACTCCAATACTTTGGCCACCTCATGAGAAGAGTTGACTCATTGGAAAAAACTCTGATGCTGGGAGGGATTGGGGGCAGGAGGAGAAGGGGACGACAGAGGATGAGATGGCTGGATGGCATCATCGACTCGATGAACATGAGTTTGAGTAAACTCCGGGAGTTGGTAATGGACAGGGAGGCCTGACGTGCTGCAATTTGTGGAGTTGCAAAGAGTTGGACACGACTGAGCGACTGAACTGAACTGAACTGAATGCAGATCTTATTCACTGATGGATGAATGTATAAAGAAGATGGGATATAGGTCCATAATGGATACTGTTGTTGTTTAGATGCTAAGTGTGTCCAATTTTTTTGTGACCCCGTGTCTGTAGCCTGCCAAGCTTCTTTCTCCATGGGATTTCCCAGGCAAGAATACTGGAGAGGGTTGCCATTCCCTTCTCCAGGGGATCATCCAGACCTGGGGATCAAACCTGGATCTCCTGCATTGTCAGGTGGATTCTTTATTGTTGAGCCACCAGGGAAACCCCCATAGTGGACACTATTAATCCATAAAAAAACAATGCAATCCTGCCATGGGAGACAGCATGGATGGATTTGGAGGGCATTATGCTAATCCTATAGGAAATAAGCCCTTTAATTACGATTTTTTGCCCTGGAACAGAGCATTTACTATGTGCTACGCATTCCAGTACTCTTGCCTGGCAAATCCCATGGACGGAGGAGCCTGGTAGGCTGCAGTCCATGTGGTCGCTAGGAGTCGGACACGACTGAGTGACTTCACTTTCATTTTTCACTTTCATGCATTGGAGAAGGAAATGGCAACCCACTCCAGTGTTCTTGCCTGGAGAATCCTAGGGATGGGGGAGCCTGGTGGGCTGCCGTCTCTGGGATTGCACAGAGTTGGACATGACTGAAGCTACTTAGCAGTACTTAGCAGCATGCTAAGTAAATAAGTCAGATGGAGAAAGTCAAATACCGTATGATTTCATTATATTGGGAATTGAAAAAAACAAAACAAACAAATGAAATAAGACAAAAACAAATTCATAGATACAGAGATTAGATTAATGGTTACCAGAAGGGAAGGGGGTGGCAGGGAGAGTGAAATGGAGTGAGTGAAGTGGCTCAATGGTAACGGATGGGTCAATCTAGACTTGTAGTTGTGGTAACTAGACTTGGAGTTGTGACCACTCTGTAGTGTATACAGATGTTGAATTATAATGCTATTCCACCTAAAAATTATATAATACAAATTCTTTTTTTTAAGGACAAAAATTAAGCCTAAATAGAACATACAACTCCAGCCATTTCAGTTTAACAAGTCCGCCCAATGTGTGGAATTAAGCTTGCGAAATGATTTAGCTCCCAGATGTAATCATTTGTTTCTTTTCATACAGATCATGGTGCTGCATTTGCACAGACTTGTTAATTTTCTTTCTGTTTGAGACATAAAGATGTGATTCCAAATTCCTAATTAAGAACAATATGAAATTGTTAGCAACCTTAAAAAAAAGTAAGGTGAACAGTTAGAGATTTCTGTAGCCTGCATTTGGAAAAATTTTTCTCCATCTTTTGGAGGTAGATAAATATGCCAGTATTCCCTATTCTTGTGTGCTAATGGTCTGTTTTTCGTGTACCAACTATTAGTTCAGAAAACCTCCTGCCCCTTCTTTGTGGTTAGAAGAGACAGTTGCTAGGAGATATGCCAGTGCCAGGACCCACAGCAAAGATCAGGTCATCTTGTACGTATTCACTTGAAATCTAAAAGTGAGGACCTTCCCAGCTGGGTCAGTCCTTGGCAAAATACTAAAGTGGATCAAGTTCATATTTGGGGCCTTTTATTTCCTATTTCCTTATTTATTCTCTGCCTATCCAAAGTGTTAAGCAAAATGATTGCTTTTTGCTTGATGATATTGTTTAAGTAACAGTAAAGCCCTGTGGATAAGGACTTTTTAGGATACAATTCTCCCAGAGGATCATTCTGTAACTTTTAATTTTAGACTCACAAAATGTTGCAGAATACTGCAAGAGGTCCCATAGGTCCTTGACCTAGCTTTGCCTAATGGAATCATCTTATATAACCACAGTACATTATCAAAACTGAGAAATTAGCATTGTAAGATACAGCTAACTAGACCATAGACAGAGGAAACTTTTTAAGAATAAAAATTTCTCAAGGATAAAAGGAAATCTTTTCTGAATCTTCATGTCACCTTCCCACCCCACCTCCTACTGTGCACACCTAGGTTTTTGCCCTTGTCTCAGAACTTGGTGATCCTAGATACCCTTTTCTTCTCCACTCCAACCTTTTAGAGGAGGGATCATGTGGTAGCCATCCTTTAGTCTTATTGTTTATTAAAGTAACTGGCATTCAATAAACATTTTTGAGTAAAAGGGTGACTAACAATTGCTTAGGTCTATAAGGGGCTTTCAGTTTTCAAAGTCCCCTTATTATACACATTATCTCTACCGAGAACATTCATGGTCTAGGAGAAAGAGTGTAGACAATGAAAGCATTCAAACTTTGGGATTTATTAGGTTGAGCCTTCTGACAAGGTAATGAATGTCCTTGGTCTTGCCTTGCTCACGTGCTTAATTACATCTACCTGATCGAGTTGTTGTGAAGATCCAAGGAGGTAATGTATGCAATAAAGAATGAAACAGAGGGGCTCTGGGAGGTAGAGAGGGCATAAGACTTTATTGCCATTTCACTAAGGCTCAGAGGGTAAGTCCTTGTGGACAGTTATAAAGCTCATACAGGGTGCTTCTGTCAAGAACCTTAAGTCTTTCATGGCAGCACACTATCTTTCCCAGGCAACAGGAGATAATGTTAGTAAACAAACCACCAGCAACAACCATGGGGTTAGTTAAGGAGATTTAAGATGTTGTCCTTATGTGGTTGACTTCTTTTGCTATATGCCCAGGAAATCCTCTCTTTGGTAGGGCTTGGTGATGGGATAAGCCAACAGGTGAGTCATGGGTGTGGGTTGCTGGGTTGGGGGCCCCTGTCAAATGCCCTCCAGCCTGCCCACTGTGTGGAGGGCATGTATCCAGGAGTCCTACTTGCCCAATTCTGCTTCTGGAGGGCATGGAGGGAGGAGGACTTGGCATTCTCAAGTATTCACAGTGCATTATCAACATTATTTTAAAAATCCAAAGATAAATTTAAAAAGTTGGAGGGTTTTGACAATTATTGTCTTCATCACTATTACCTATTTTTTGCTCATGAAAATAATTTTCTATTGACAAAAGAACATAGAACTTTTCTTTTTTACTAAACATAGAACATTTTTACCACATGACTGGTAACACACTAGCCAAATTGCTTCTCAACTTGCCCTGAATTTCCTTGAATACCTCATACTAGAATGCCTATTTGGAAGTATTCCTTTGGCTTATTTAACCTGCTCATTTCATTGAAATGAGAGAGGAGATGGCAAAATATATTATGGATTTATGAGGCTGTTGCTTGCAAATATCCACAACACTTGGATTATACTAAAACCACCCAGTTTTTGGTGGTGGTGTGCAATTTGACTTTTCACTCTCTAGTTAAAAAATGGCAATGACAGCAGTAAGATCAGAGATGGAGAAAGCTAGGAACCATCATGTTTCTCCAGGATTTGGAATCATTTTCTTGGTTTCACACTATCTTCCATCTTTGACCGTCAAAGTGAGGTGTACTAAGAGGTCAGGAAGACTGGAGATAAAGGAAAAAAATCACTTGCGTGCAGAGTATGCCATCAGGATTGGGAAAGTTACAACTGAAATACACTTTGGGGCATTCCTCAGTACAGTGTCTTAGGGTCAATAAATTTCTGCAAACTTTTAAGAGACAGAGCAATGTAAACATGCTTGTGAATCCAGAAGGTATGAAAGGGACCTAGAAAGTTTTCTTTCTCAATTTGCTTTGACTTTTCTCATCATGTATTACTCAAGAAGGAAAACATTTTATTTCTGTTTACCTAATATAGTTTAAATAAAGTTTAATGCAGAATAGCTCTTTCTTTTCATTAAAAAATAGATTTGTTTTGAAAACAATGTATACAGAGAGGAAGCAAAAAAACTGTCATGATAACAAAAGTAAACTGTCCATCTGGGCTCCTCGTGTGTCTGCGGTTTTCACTGCTTTCTACTTTGCCTTGTTTTTCTTCTCGGGAATAGTGAGAAACCTTGCTAAATAAAAAAGGAGTTTTCTGAAAGCATCTCTCTGTGAGGAGGCAAACCTATGATACAAATCACAAAAGGCTAAGGTAAAAAAGCATTGCAAACACTCAGGAACCAGGAGCAAACAACAGAACATCCCAGGATGTGTCATTGGGCACATTCCTTGAACACAATCTCTTTAAGCACCGCTCCTCTTGAAATATACCATGACTTATGAAACAAATGTTAACGTCAACTATACCAATTGATTGTTATGAAGCATAGATTTACACGGAATGTCAGTATTTCAGCTTTTAATGTAAATACCAGAAATGTATTCCGAAGAATCCTTCTGAAGTGAGATGACAGTTTTACCAGAAAAAAGCATGTATCTAAAAAGCATACATGTCAGTAATCAACATTTGTCCTTTTGATTATTTCATAAAATCCTAAGGTAGACAAAATTAAATGCTGAGTATACTTACAATATTTTCCAAAAATCAAGATGTAGAGGAAGACAGGACGAGATGTCATTTCCTTCCCAGAGAAACTGATGAATGGAAGTGAATACAGTTTGGTCCTGGTTACCGAGTCGCTTCTGCTCACGGTGGTTGTATGCTATTTCTGTCTGCAATCTTAGCAGTTACACAGCAACCTCCCCACCCGCCTCTCCCTCTCTCTTCCCGGTCCTTCTTTTTTCTTTCTTCCTTTCCCTTTCACAATCTCTCCTCCCCACCCACCTTCTGTAAAAGTCTTAATATTTTTCTTCACACACACACAGATGAAGTTTCAGAGAACACGCAGGCTCTTCTTGTTGACTTTAAATATCGAGCCTCCATCCCTGGCAACAGTCTATAAATGAGGATGTGTACGGACACTGACAAATGTCTGAACTGATCAAAGTTACACAGAGAGACAGAAATCGAGCTTGGAGATGCACCAGGAGCCAAAACTGTTTTTTCCTGTGTGATTTGGGACTAGGAAAAGTACAGGACTATGCAGCACAAAATGCCTTTGGGGAAAGAACTATAAGGCAGGAGTTAAACTATAACTCAAGTAATCTTCTGTGAGCTGTCTGAGTTTAGGCATTTGAAGAATAGGATGTTGTTCACAGAACAATCTAAAGGGATGACACACAAATCTTACATTTTCTTGGACTCGTTAGTTTTACTATGGTGGAGACCATGCCGTGTCATTGGTGGTTGAGTAAAACCTTCCTGGGTTTGAGTCACAGTCAGCTTTTTGAGAGTTGTGGAACCACTGATTCTTGGCCGAGCCTTGCCTCCCTGGAGGAAGACATCTTTCTAGCCAGGACTGATGATAAAGCTGAAACTCCAGTACTTTGGCCACCTCATGAGAAGAGTTGACTCATTGGAAAAGACTCTGATGCTGGGAGGGATTGGGGGCAGGAGGAGAAGGGGACGACAGAGGATGAGATGGCTGGATGGCATCACCAACTTGATGGACGTGAGTTTGAGTGAACTCTGGGAGTTGGTGATGGACAGGGAGGCCTGGCGTGCTGCGATTCATGGGGTTGCAAAGAGTTGGACACGACTGAGCAACTGACCTGAACTGAACTATATCATTGACTCTGACATAAGAAGTCTAATTCTAAATGGTGGCTAAATGATCATATTAACACCATTTTTTTTTTCTAGTAGAGGTAATTAATACCATGAAAGGAGAAATGAGATATATGAATGCTCACAATTCCTTATTCATTTAGCAGTCATTCTTTTTGCAGCAACGTTTACTGTTAACTGGATTCGAGTGCTCATTTCATGATCAATAAGTGTTCCTTTAGTGTTTATTGTTTATAATAATACTTGATTTAAGTAGTTAATAATTTTAAAAATTACTTTGGAAATAGTGTTTCCTGGGAGGAGGCTGTGGGACATGTCAAGGGCAGACCCATCAGAAGCTTCTCAACAATAGTGCTGAGGAACTTGCTTTGGAAAGTGTCTGCATAAAGTGAGCTGTTAATACAGAGGTTTGCAAAGCAATCCTGATGTTATTTTGTCAGCTTTGAATGTTTTGCCTGAGCTTATGACACAGAAAGACACAATGGCCAGCAGCCAGGAAACACTCTTTCCTTAAAAAAAAAAAAAAAAATATTTACTTGGATGCACTGGGTCATAGGTGTGGCATGTGGGATCTAGTTCCCTGACCAGAGGTTGAACCCAGGCCCCCAGCGTTGGAAGCTGGAAGTCTTAGCCATTGGACCACCAAGGAAGTCCCAATATTCTTTTTTTCCCTCAATATTCTTTAATAATATATACAGGGAGTATATTTCGGGGCTTCCCAGGTGGCTCTAGCAGTAAAGAACCTACCTGCCAATGCAGGAGACATGAGAGACATGAGTTCAATACCTGGATCAGGAAGATCCCCTGGAGGAGGGCATGACAACCCCCTCCAGTATTTTTGCCTGGAGAGTCCCATGGACAGAGGAGCCTGGTGGGCTACCATCCATAGGGCTGCAAAAAGTCAGATACAACTGAAGCGACTTAGCATATTTTTAATCTCAAATTCACTACAAAACTTCAAAATAATTTCTCATTTCTCTAAGACTTTATAAATAGATTTTGCTAAAATAACTATTCAGAGGAACAATTTTAAACATTTGATTTTTCAGGAAATGAAAAATCTTTCTTATTTCTGGCAAAGACAGTAAATTTGGAATATTAGTTTTACATAAGCACATTGATGGAAAAAATGTGAGTGTATCAGAGTGCCCCTATCACACATTGCTGCAGGCACTATTTTTATTTAGGGTCAGAGGCTTCTTTACTGTGATGGGCTGTCTTTTACCTCGTAGTCTGTTAATCTGCATCCTTGGCCTCTACCCACTAGATGTTGATAGCACTCCCTGGATGTGACAATTAAAAATGTCCCCAGACATTGGCAAATGCCTCCTGGGGGCAATGTGCTTCTAGTTGAGAAGTGCATCGTAGCAAAAGATTTCCCTGAACCGTGTTCAAGTATTGATTTTAAATAGATAATTGAAAGAGAATTCTTCCTACCTAAATTTACTTATTTATCTTTTAAGATTATTTTTTATTTGGGCCATTTTTAAACTGTTTATTGAATTTGTTACAACACTGTCTCTGTTTTATGTTTTGGTTTTTTGACCACGAGGGATGTCGGATTTTAGCTCCCCAACCAGGGATCAAACTTTCACCCCCTGCAGTGGATGATGAAGTCTTAACCACTGAATCACCAGGAAAGTCTCCCTGAATTTAAATCAAAGTATTTTCTCATTTTCTTGTTTGGCAATTTTTTTTTAAGATTTTATTAAAAAAATTTTTTATCTTGGAGTATAGTTGATTTGCAGTATTGTGTTCTTGTTTTGCAGTACCTGAAAACTCAGTTTAGTTCAGTTCGGTCACTCAGTCATATCCGACTCTTTGCAACCCCATGAATCGCAGCACGCCAGGCCAACCTGTCTATCACCAACTCCCGGAGTTCACTCAAACTCAGGTCCATCGGGTCAGTGATGCCATCCAGCCATCTCATCCTCTGTCGTCCCCTTCTCCTCCTGCCCCTAATCCCTCCCAGCATCAGAGTCTTTTCCAATGAGTCAACTCTTCGCATGAGGTGGCCAAAGTACTGGAGTTTCAGCTTCAGCATCATTCCCTCCAAAGAAATCCCAGGGCCGATCTCCTTCAGAATGGACTGGTTGGATCTCCTTGCAGTCGAAGAGACTCTCAAGAGTCTTCTCCAACACCACAGTTCAAAAGTATCAATTCTTTGGGGCTCAGCTTTCTTCATAGTCCAACTCTCACGTCCATTCATGACCACTGGAAAAACCATAGCCTTGACGAGACAGACCTTTGTTGGCAAAGTAATGTCTCTGCTTTTCAATATGCTATCTAGGTTGGTCATAACTTTTCTTAGTTTTAAAAACAAACAGATGTTGGTGAGGGGAGGGATAAACCAGGAGCTTGGGATGAACACACATGACTATACATAAAATAGTTAGCCAACAAAGACCTATGGTACAGCACAGAAAAATACACTGAATATTCTGTAGTAATCTTTATGTGAAATGAATCTGAAAAAGAATGGATATATGTATAACTGAATCACTTTGCTATGCCCCTGAAACTAACATAACATTGTATCAACTATAATATGAGATAAAAATTAAATTAAGAAAATAGAGGACATATGAGACAAAACAAACAAAAAACCCAAACGGGTGTTGTACATGCTTGACTTTCCCTTTCGCCCAGGTTGTTTGATGATCACCTGCACCATTGGCCCCACGGGATCTGTGACATCACTGCCTCTGCTTGGCTGGGTGCATCTGGGGTTTCTACCCCACATCTGTGCTGACACAGGCTTGTAGAGGTCAATACCTCTTCTTCAAACCTTATTGTGGCTCTCTGAATAGTAACAAAATTTTCAGTTTGAAGATTACTTCTCAGAACAACCTGGTGAGCCAAACCAGACGAGCATTATTAACCTGTCTGTATTTTGTAGATTCAAGTTTCTAACCTGGTGGTTTTCCCATCCCACTACTACTGAAATAATACACAACAATGTTCTTCAGCATCATATTTTAAAATTAGATAATGATATTTAAGGGCTTTGGTACAGGCTTCTGAATCTATTTGACACCATCATTTTCAGCAGCAGAAACAGTCATTTTTATGAAATGTCTGTGTTTGAATGTAGACCTGGGAAAGTCCCAATGAAAGAGGTTGATAAAATCTCGTTCAGGGCTCCACAATGTAGAGACATTCAGAAAACAGTAAGCCAACTCATACATTAAAAATAGGTGAGATCCAAGAGCTAAATGCATGCTGTCATGTAGCTCATCCTATGGATCCATTTCTAATTGACAGCTGTCAGTCAAGCAACACCCTTGAGATACTCATCGCTAAGCCATGGCAAAAGACAATTTTAGCTGTCTTGATTTAGCATTAATTAAACAATTCTGGAGTTCAATGATTGCTGAGGAATGATATCAAGCAAAATGTGCACCTGGAACAGAGCAACAAATAGGTACAGGCATTTCAGAAGACATTTTGTACAAAATCTGAACAATTTCATCCCAGGTGGAAGTGATCTGAAGCTATTATGTATATCATTTTAGCAGAGAATCAAAGATTAAACAATAAACCAACTCTTGTATGGATTCATGTGTTGTCTTTGAAGCATATAATATGGAAATAACAGAATTAAGTGATCCTCTGCAGAACTGACAGTGTGAAGATGGGGTCAGAGTTAGAAAGCTCGACACCATCTATCTATCAATCCATCTATCTGTCTGTTATCTACCATGCATCTATCCAATTTATCTATCTAATCTATAATATAGCCTATCTATCTATCATTTATCACATATCTAGCTAATCTGCTGCTGCTGCTGCTGCTAAGGCTAGTCAGTCATGTCCGACTCTGTGTGACCTCATAGATGGCAGCCCACCAGGCTCCCCCGTCCCTGGGATTCTCCAGACAAGAACACTGAGTGGGTTGCCATTTCCTTCTCCAATGCATGAAAGTGAAAAGTGAAAGTGAAGTCCCTCAGTCGTGTCCGACTCTTTGCGACCCCATGGACTGTAGCCTACCAGGCTCCTCCATCCATGGGATTTGCCAGGCAAGAGTACTGGAGTGGGGTGCCATTGCCTTCTCCATCTAGCTAATCTATTATCTACTTAATTTATTGCCTATCTAATCTGTCCTCTATTGAGCTTCCCAGGTGGCTCAATGTTAAAGAACTCACCTGCCAATGCAGGAAATGGGGTTTGATCCTTGGGTTGGGAAGATCCCCTGGAGAAGGAAATGGCAACTCATCTCAGTACTCATGCCTGGGAAATCCTATTGGCAGAGGAGCCTGGTGGACTATAGTCCATGGGGTTGCAAAGAGTCTGACATGATTTAGGAGCTAAACAATAACAATCATCTATTATACATCTGTCTAATCTACATAGCTAATCAATCTATCATCTACCATGTGTCTATCTAATCTAATATATTGGTAATCTATTACTTATCATCTATCTAGTCTATCTAGTTTATTATCTAACTAACCTATTATCTATGTAAAACATCTATCTATCTATCATCTATCATTTATTAAGCTAATCTTTTAGCTACCTAATCTGCATGTGTGCATGCTCTGTCACAGACAACTCTTTGTGACCTTCATGGACTGTGGCCCACGAGGCTCCTCTGTCCATGGAATTTTCCAGGTAAGAATACTGAGTGGGTTGCCATTGCCTACTCCAGGGGATCTTCTGACTCAGGGATCAAAGCTGCATCTCTTGTGTCTCTTACATTGGTAGGCGGATTCCTTACCACTGTACCATCTGGAAAACCCCATCTAATCTGTGTATCTATCATTTTTATGCATTATGTATCTGTCTAATCTATATATCATCTATTACCAATCATGTATCTGTCTAATATATAATCTATTATCTAATCCATCTATTATCTTACACAGTAAATATCAATTGATGGCCTTTGTTAAGTACAATCTAGATCTAGAATTTAGTAATATTAACCTTGCCTTACTTACTTACTATTGTAAGTGAACACACTCAAGTTTCAGACTCTTCTACTCAAATTGAGTCTACCCAGTTCAAGACGGACTAGGTGGTTCAACTATGGAAGATTTTTTAGAGAAGAATATCTGCATAGTGAGTGTGGAGACAGAGAAGATCATGAACTGACAGAACAATAATAGAAACAATATTTCATGTCAAAAGCGAGTGAATGCAGGGATAAGCATGTGCAAACAGCAGCAATGGATGGGTTAAGTCAGAAAATAACAAGAAATGATAGCAGAGAGTCATGGGGTAATGTTTTGTTGGAGAGGGTCAGGCACTAGGTTTATTAATTTAGACCACAAAGTAGGATTTATATTACATGTTGATATTCATTTCTGAGCAATGAATTGATATAAATCAAAAGGCTGCTAACAAGGAAGACCAGTCTCATGACTATGGGCTTCAAAGATGAGCAAAAGCAGAGGTTGTAGTTGGGAAGATGAGGCTGTTTTGTCAGAGAGGTAAGTTAGCTATGTGGTCTAATGTGACTACAAAGGCCCACAAACAAGTCACTGCCGGAGAGAACACCATTTTACTCATGGCTAATCATAAACGCACTTTGACTTTAATGAGACTTTTTTAAAGATTTTTTTTTTTGGATGTGGACCATTTTAAGTCTTTATTGATCTTGTTACAATATTGTTTTTATCTGAGCAGAGTTCACAACCTCTTCTTTGCCTTCATTTGATTGGGTATACCCAAGTGGTGGTGGTGGTGTTGGTGATTTAGTCGCTAAGTCATGTCCGACTGTTGACAGTCTGCCAGGCTCCTCTGTCCATGGGATTCTCTAGGCAAGAATACTGGAGTGGCTTGCCATTTCCTGCTCCAACCCCCAAGGGCTCCAAGTGAATTTAAGGTTCCTGCTTCATCACTAAAGAATTCAGAGATGAAGTGATAGTAAGAAGTGGATTTATTTAGAGAGAAACGCACTCAACAGGCAGAGTGAGGGCCATCTCAGAAGGCAAGAGAGCTTCAAAATACAGCGTGGTTAGGTTTGATGGGTTGAATAATTTCATAGATTAATGAGTGGGAGGGTTATTCCAGTTATTTTGGGGAAGGGCTGTGGATTTCCAGGAACTGGACCACTGCCCACTTTTTGGCCTTTTATGGTTGGCCTTGGAACTGTCATTGCACTGGTGGGTGTGTCATTCAGCTAATGTACTACAATGAGCATATACTGAGGCTCAAGCTCTACTGGAAGTCGAATCTTCTGGTGTCTTGGACCTAGTTGGTTCTAACCAGCTTTTGTCATGTCCTTTGGCTATGTCCATACCATTTCTGTCCTTTATCGAGCCCATCTTTGCATGAAATGTTCCCTTGGTATCTCTAATTTTCTTGAAGAGATCCCTAGTCTTTCCCATTCTGTTGTTTTCTTCTATTTCTTTGCATTGATCACTGAGGAAGGCTTTCTTATCTCTTCTTGCTATTCTTTGGAACTCTGCATTCAGATGCTTATATCTTTCCTTTTCTCCTTTGCTTTCCGCTTCTCTTCTTTTCACAGCTATTTGTAAGGCCTCCCCAGACAGCCATTTTGCTTTTTTGCATTTCTTTTCCATGGGGATGGTCTTGATCCCTGTCTCCTGTACAATGTCACGAACCTCATTCCATAGTTTATCAGGCACTCTATCTATCAGATCTAGGCCCTTAAATCTAGTTCTCACTTCCACTGTATAATCCTAAGGGATTTGATTTAGGTCATACCTGAATGGTCTAGTGGTTTTCCCTACTTTCTTCAATTTAAGTCTGAATCTGGTAATAAGGAGTTCATGATCTGAGCCACAGTCAGCTCCTGGTCTTGTTTTTGTTGACTGTATAGAGCTTCTCCATCTTTGGCTGCAAAGAATATAATCAATCTGATTTTTGTGTTGACCATCTGGTGATGTCCATGTGTAGAGTCTTCTCTTGTGTTGTTGGAAGAGGGTGTTTGCTATGATCAGTGCATTTTCTTGGCAAAACTCTATTAGTCTTTGCCTTGCTTCATTCCGTATTCCAAGGCCAAATTTGCCTGTTACTCCAGGTGTTTCTTGACTTCCTACTTTTGCATTCCAGTCCCCTATAATGAAAAGGACATCTTTTTTGGGTGTTAGTTCTAAAAGGTCTTGTAGGTCTTCATAGAACCGTTCAACTTCAGCTTCTTCAGCGTTACTGGTTGGGGCATAGACTTGAATTACTATGATATTGAATGGTTTGCCTTGGAAACAAACAGAGATCATTCTGTCACTTTTGAAATTGCATCCAAGTACTGCATTATGAAATTAAAAGACGCTTACTCCTTGGAAATAAAGTTATGTCCAACCTAGACAGCATATTCAAAAGCAGAGACATTACTTTGCCAACAAAGGTTTGTCTAGTCAAGGCTATGGTGTTTCCTGTGGTCATGTATGCATGTGAGAGTTGGACTGTGAAGAAGGCTGAGTGCTGAAGAATTGATGCTTTTGAACTGTGGTGTTGGAGAAGACTCTTGAGAGTCCCTTGGACTGCAAGGAGATCCATCCAGTCCATTCTGAAGGAGATCAGCCCTGGGATTTCTTTGGAAGGAATGATGCTAAAGCTGAAACTCCAGTACTTTGGCCACCTCATGCGAAGAGTTGACTCATTGGAAAAGACCCTGATGCTGGGAGGGATTGGGGGCAGGAGGAGAAGGGGACGACAGAGGATGAGATGGCTGGATGGCATCACTGACTCAATGGACATGAGTCTGGGTGAACTCTGGGAGTTGGTGATGGACAGGGAGGCCTGGCGTGCTGCAATTCATGGGGTCGCAAAGAGTCGGACACGACTGAGCGACTGAACTGAACTGATGGCTATGTCATTCTTTTAAATGGTGAGATCTGCCCTTCTTTCCTCCTGTATCACAACAATGCTTTATAAACAGGGAGGTTGCTGTCTTTTTAAATTTTAAGCTCAGGTTAGTAGTCCTTGTCGGAGAAGGCAATGGCAACCCATCCAGTGTTCTTGCCTGGAGAATTCCAGGGAGAGCCTGGTGGGCTGCCGTCTATGGGGTCGCACAGAGTCGAACATGACTGAAGCGACTTAGCAGCAGCAGCAGCAGCAGCAGTAGTCCTTGTGGCAATACAACTCAACTTTTTCATGGACTTGATTGTGTACTTATTTGATTCCAATTAGTTTCACGTGTCAGCAGTCACCTCTATAGTTCTTTTCTCAGGAAGGTTTTGTGAACATAATTCCCTGATTTTCTGTGTTGGGTTTTTCTTGCCCCCACCCCTATCTCTTCATTTATCGATATATTGAGGGTAACTTGAGTCAGTTAACTTTGCTGATAGTCCCTTCTTTTGTCTTTTCCCTGATCCATTGGTCTAACTGAAAGGATTTTCTGAGCCACACTCTTAGTTGGTCCTTTACTCTTAAATATTTTAGGGCCTCCAAAGATTTTAACAATGTATGTCATGGCCATAACCTTAATTTATTCCTTACTACAAGGCTGATTTTGATTGACCTTTGTCACTTAGGGAATTGTTCAGTTTTATCTTTTACTGGTTGTGGTTGAGAAGCACACAGTCCTAATCCTTCAAATTATGAATTTCTGGACTCTATTTCTTTTCATTTATTTATTTTTTCAAATTGGCAAATTCTTTACTGAGCTCATTTGTTTTTTTTATAAAATCTTGCAGAACATCGGCAATAGCAACCAATGCATCCTACTGCATTTCCAGAATCTCTCATCCTTTTGTTGTCATTTAGTTGCTAAGTCATGTTTGACTTCTTGCAACCCCACAGACTGTAGCGAATCAGGCTCCTTTGTCCATGAGATTTCCTAGAAGAATACTGGAGTGGGTTGTCATTTCCTTCTCCAGGGCATCTTCATTAGGTATACTATCTAATTGCTGGGTTATCACTGGTGATGATATTAAGAAATGCTTTGCCACTACTTATCCATAGATGACTATCCTCAGAGCTTCTGATAGCAGTTTCTTTTCTGTCTGCCCCCTAGCTTTTAAGCCAATATCACCCATTTTCTTTTTTGAAAAATTATTAATTTTGTTAAATCTTGATCTTTAATTACATGCATTATTTTCCTTTAATGACTTTCTTCTGTTTTTTTAAATTAAAAACTGTTTTCCCTTAATCATTTTTTAAACTGAAATATAGTTAATTTACATTGCTGCATTGTTTTCCTTTAATGCCTTTCTTCTGTTTCTTTTTTTCAAATTAAAAAATGTTTTTCTAATCCTTTTTTAAATTGAAGTATAGTTAATTTACATTGCTGTGTTAGTTTCAGGTGTACATCACAGTAATTCAGTTTTATACACACACACGCACACACACACACACACACACGTATATATATTCTTTCTCAGATTCTTTCCCTTATCAGGTACTGCAAAATACTGAGTATAGTTCCCTGTGCTACACTGTAGGTCCTTATTGGCTTATCTATTTTATATATAGTAGTGTGTATCTATTAATCCCAGTCTCCTATCTTATCTCTTCCCTCTTTCCCCTTTGGTAATGAGTTTTCCTTTTGTCGCTATGATAGCATACCACATGTAGCTACCAATTTCTTATTTTAAATTAATTTTTATTGAACAATGTTGCCTTAGTTTCAGGTATATAGCAAAGTGAATCACTTATCATATACAGAGTTGGTGATGGACAGGGAGGCCTGGCGTGCTGCAGTTCATGGGGTTACAAAGAGTTGGAGACGACTGAGCGACTGAACTGAACTGATTCTTTTTCAGATTCTTTCCCCATATAGTTCATTACCTAGTATTGATTAGAGTTCCCTGTGCCCTGTGCTATACAGCAGGTTTTTATTAGTTATCTATTTTATATGTAGTAGTCTATATATGTCAATTGCAATCTTTCAATTTACTGATTTCTGAATCAGCCAGTACATGCACTGCAGTAAAAAGCCACCTGCAAAAATGTTTAATTTTCATATTGTGATCAGTCAGGGACCCAAACTGATAAGATTATATCCTAAGACACATTTCTTTGGTCTTTGGTTGTGCTGGGGAGAAAGGAAGGTGGCAAACCACACTCAGTCCTAAGACACAGGAAACAATAGTTCAGTCAGATGTTTTTTAAACTGAATCAATTGCCAACTTTCGAGTCATGGATTGAAGGATTGCCATTGCTTTCCTCCACTAATTAACTAGTCATGCCCACATTTAGCATGTCTTACTTATTGACAAGGGCTTCCCTAATGGCTCAGACAGTAAAGAATCCACCTGCAATGTGGGAGACCTGGGTTTGATCCCTAGGTTGGAAAGATCTCCTGGAGGAGGGCATCGTAGCCCACTCCAGTATTGTTGCCTGGAGAATCCCCATGGACAGAGAGCCTGGTGGGCTACTGTCCATGGGGTCACAAAGAGTCAGACACAACTGAGCAATTAAGTACACAAACACTTATGACCCAGCTCCCATTTTTATATTGTCAGGATTCATTGGGTTCAAGTGACATAAATCCAACTCAGCAGAGGTCATCAGTCTCTCTCTGTGCATCTGTCTCTGTTTCTTTCTGTTTTACTGTCTCTCTCACTCTATTTTCTTGTTTCTGCTTCTCTCTGCTTTGCTACTTTAGACAGATTTTTCTCCATGTGGTTGAAATAATGGATGCTGGTAACACCTGGTTGTTATCTTTTCATGTCCATTGTCCACAATCCCCAAAGCAAGGGCATATCTCCTAGTCTAGCAGAGAATTATTGGTCAAGTCTCTGACTTTGGGCTCCATGCTTAGCCCTGAGCTAACTTACTGAGCTAACTTCTAGGGGAAGGGACCTTAGAATTACCAGAGACTAGATTGTGTATTTCCCTTGATGATTAGAAGGTAGTATAGGACACATTATCAAATGATGGAGAATGAGTAGTATTGACGGGCAGATGCCCAGCCTACTACAATCCAGAAGTTTCTATACCAGTGAGTATACACAGAAATAGTACCAAAGCTGATAATATCTTAGGAGGTGTTCAGAGTTAGTGAGTATTGGCAAGAAGGAACTAGGACAAAGGAGGGGATGAGAACCGAGGAAAAGAAAGATGGCAAAGGAAAGAACACATGGTAAATATGGTAAATAAAAAATCAATAACCACTATAAGTTGAATGAGGATATTTTCAGGCTTTGTGAGTTGGTGCATGTGGATCTTGTGAAGAACATTAAAAGTAATTGTAATTATCAAAGTAGTCATAAATGCAAACAGTATAAAGAAATATACAATTAGGGAATTAAGTTTATGACTTTGCTATGTGTAGGCAGACCACTTTAGCCAAATTATTTTTCTTTTGGTGAGATAACACTCTTCAGGCTCTTCTGCTGAAATAAGAAGGTGTTGGAATAAGAAATCCTAGCTGTAAAAGCAAACATATGTCTCCTTTTTCTTTTAGAATTACTACAGTTCAAATCTAAGTTCCCATGATTTCTAAATTGTGTCCTAGATAACTGACTATTGCTGATGTTAGTGTGCCATGAGCAGCTACAGGGAATTTCTCAACTATTGCATCTTCCACAGACTAGTCAAACACAACACACAATTGGATCTAGGTGTAAAAAATTTAAGACATATTTTGGCATCTCTTCACTCCTACCATGTTTAGCGTTTATTCACCTTTCAAAATGTGAAATTGGGCTTTTTCTATAATGTGTCAAATCTATAAACATATCAAATATACCTAGAAAGATCAAATATCTTACCAGATTTGCTTTAGGGGGATAAGAAATATTCTGGATAGAATATTGCTGGAACTAAGGGGAGATGATAAATAGGTCCTAGAGAAATAGCAGTTTCTTCAATCATGGCACCAAGAGGTAAACCATGGAATAAAGCCAAATGGAATCATAAGGACTCAAGGTAAAAACACCAAGAGTCAAATAGGCACTTAACAAAAACTTGGCAGACTCTTGGGTACTAATGATCAATATAGAGACAAGAAGGCAGGTAGGAGGATAAGGCTCTGGAAGTGAATCCTGAATGGGTCAACCTAACGTGCTAGGTCTCCGGTCTCTGAGAATGATGTTAGTCAGCTATGGGAAACCTTAGACAAGGCCTGGTACTTGGTACCCAGAGATTTCCTGAAGGGAGAAGCTGGGAATACAGTGTTCATTAAAGGGTCAGAAAGGGTAGGATTGGAGAGACAATGAATCCAGGTGTATTATTTCGAATTAGCCAAATGATGGCAAACTATGTTTACCTGCATATCCTCAATGGCCATTATTGGATTCACCTTTGTTCCCCCCAAATAAATAGTAACTATTCTCTAACTCCAGCAATTTATTCATCTTTGTTAACGTTGCCCAAATGCTTTGTAAGTTTCCACATCATAGTAGTAACTTATATCCCTTTGAAAGGCTGGGAGAATTGGTGTTCCCAGTGTGAGTTTCTGAGCAGGATTGTCATTAAGACCTTGCCTGATTATTTAATGATACCATAAGAAAAACAACCTGAAGTCCTGAAAAGGAAACTTGTCTGAGGGCACCCTTGTCACCACTAAATTCTCTTTATCTACATTAGTCAGTATGCAGCTAGTTTCAGAGAACTCAACAGTGAAAGGCATTAACTTTAAAGTGCTCATCTTTAAAGTGCTTCAGATGAGCATAAAAACATTTAGGGCCTAAAGTCAATTAAAATTAAACTCTTAGGCACATGTGTTTAATAATTTTCAGTTTCTAATTATCTCGCTGTATCTCACTGTTCGCTGAACCCTGGGTAGGCAAGGTGTGAGCTAAGAGGATGGAAGAAAATGTGAGAAGTCATAAGAGCTGCAAACACATTTATTCTCTCCTGACTGGCACAGCAGCCGTAACAGCTGACACGCTGTATTCTCTCCTCTCATGGTTGACCCAGTGGACACAGCCCTAACGCAGCCTCACGGCCATAATGCAGCCATAACGTGGCTCCAAGGGCTTCTTCAGGTGGCACTTATATATGCTTAGAGAACAAAAGTAGCCCATGGCCAAGTGAGTCTCCTTATGCGCATGAGCAGTGCTAAGAGCTCAGCTGTTATGCAATCATTATTTACAAAATGTGGGGCCAGAGAGCCTCACCATGCCGTTTTGGCTACTTTGCTCTTTCCCTGCACCAGTCTAATGAATGAATGAAAAATATTTCCTTTGGATGTTAATTTTACACCATAAGATTTAGGAAACTAATGCTAATAATTTATTACAAGAGCTAATCTTATTTATTCTCTAATATAGTGTATGTATTTATAATTCTACAGGAAATTGATATTTTTATTATATTATCACATAAATGGCAGTATAACAATAAATGGTACATACTGGATATTCTTAAAAATGTGGCTTTGCTTTTAACAAGTGCAAACAATTGGTAGCAAACCACACCCATGTAATCATGTGTGATTTTAGAAAATTTTAACTTTCATATATAGTCAGAGTTTACTTTGCAATTTTTGGAAAATCTATAAATGTATAAGAAATCAATTTAATTTAGTTTCTTGATGTTAATACAATGTCTTTAGTTTTGTGTTATTCTGAGATGAAAGACATATGTTCTTTGGAAAACTATAAGCTAAAACAAATAGCTGTGCTTAAACTTAAAAATATGAGGACAACAATAGGTATAGTATATAGCATTAGACATATTTTTGACAATTAAAAATGGATATTTATAATATCATTACTTATAAAAATTCTTTAAAAAACTATTTTGAGATCATGATAAGATAAATTTTAGTCAGAAGTATGAGTGTTTTTATTTCTTTAGTGGTAATTTATAGCTATTGTTTGCAATAACTTTTGTTTCTTCTTTTTTTTTTTTAGTTCACCTTTTTTTAAAAATTTTGTTTTATTTTTTAACTTTACAATATTGTATTGGTTTTGCCTTATATCAACATGAATCCGCCACAGGTATACATGTGTTCCCCATCCTGAACCCTCCTCCCTCCTCCCTCCCCATACCATCCCTCTGAGTTGTCCCAGTGCACCAGCCCCAAGCATCCAGTATCGTGCATCAAACCTGCACTGGCGACTCGTTTCATATATGATATTATACATGTTTCAATGCCATTCTCTCAAATCATCCCACCCTCTCCCTCTCCCACAGAGTCCAAAAGACTGTTCTATACATCAGTGTCTCTTTTGCTGTCTCGTATACAGGGTTATTGTTAACATCTTTCTAAATTCCATATATATGCGTTAGTATACTGTATTGGTGTTTTTCTTTCTGGCTTACTTCACTCTGTATAATAGGCTCCAGTTTCATCCACCTTATTAGAACTGATTCAAATGTATTCTTTTTAATGGCTGAGTAATACTCCATTGTGTATATGTACCACTGCTTTCTTATCCATTCATCTGCTGATGGGCATCTAGGTTGCTTCCATGTCCTGGCTATTATAAACAGTGCTGTGATGAACATTGGGGTACATGTGTCTCTTTCCCTTCTGGTTTCCTCAGTGTGTATGCCCAGCAGTGGGATTGCTGGGTCGTATGGCAGTTCCATTTCCAGTTTTCTAAGGAATCTCCGCACTGTTCTCCATAGTGGCTGTACTAGTTTGCATTCCCACCAACAGTGTAAGAGGGTTCCCTTTTCTCCACACCCTCTCCAGCATTTATTGCTTGTAGACTTTTGGATTGCAGCCATTCTGACTGGCGTGAAATGGTACCTCATAGTGGTTTTGATTTGCATTTCTCTGATAATGAATGATGTTGAGCATCTTTTCATGTGTTTGTTAGCCATCTGTATGTCTTCTTTGGAGAAATGTCTATTTAGTTCTTTGGCCCATTTTTTGATTGGGTCATTTATTTTTCTGGAGTTGAGCTGTAGGAGTTGCTTGTATATTTTTGAGATTAGTTGTTTGTCAGTTGCTTCATTTGCTATTATTTTCTCCCATTCTGAAGGCTGCCTTTTCACCTTGCTTATAGTTTCCTTTGTTGTGCAGAAGCTTTTACGTTTAATTAGATCCCATTTGTTTATTTTTGCCAACTTTTGTTTCTTATTGGACCTCCATAGCAGTGATCCTCAGGCTGTGGGCTTGGAAACTGGTTAGAAATGCAAATGCACAGACTCCAGCCGCATCAGCTGAAGCAGAGACTTAGCGGTACAGCCAGCGAGCTATGGTTCCACAAGCTTTCTGGATGATTCCATTACACACTCAAGTTGAAGAACCACTGGGCTTTCTTGTCTTATTTGAAACTTGAAAAGCTAATGGAGAATTTTTGTCATGCTCCTTCTTTGAGTGGGTAAACCCAGTTGCTAAAAATACCCATCAATGAAGAGTATTAGACAAAAACAATGGGGGTTCCTCTTCTCTTGGCTTTTCAAGTTGGCAGTTTGGAAAACAAACCACATCAAGAATGAAAGAGGATTGCAGGGGAAAAGTACATTTATTTAATTTTCAGAAAAATGAACTTTTAAAAGTAGTTAAAAATTGTCACAGAGATTTGTGCCAAATGCTAACTAGAAATTCTGGTGGTCTAGAAGATCAATGAGTGGCCTAAAATAAAACTCTTTTACCTTTTTAATTGTTTATTTTGGGGAAATATGTCTTAGGAATCCGTGAAGAAATTTGAAGAATGCTCAATGTTCTTTTCAATCAGCAGCATGGGAACCAATGGGAGAAAATACATGTGTACATAAGAGCTTGGTTTAGCATCACCTAGTGGGAACAAGAACAAGAAAATTTGTATTTTAAATGATATTTGAGGCCCAGTGATGTTAGAAAGTTCTGCTATGAAGACGTATTGCCAAGCTCTATTGGTGGAACCCAGTCTGGGCCTGTTGTATCTTTAATTCTGAGTTAAACACCTGTTTTTAGATTACATTACCACTTTAAGTGAAATGAATCAAATGCCATTGTGCAGGTGTCTTGTAGAAGGACTTTAGTAGTTATAGGAGTAGGGAATTTTTCCAAATGTCATGTTGCATCCTGGTGACACATTTACCAAACATATTTACCTAAGCTAATTTCCTTTATTCAAATAATTCTTCAATAAAGATTTAATTCTTAAGACATCTCCAAGTTAATATGTGGTTTCTCCTGCTGAACTACTGAAAGTGATTTCTCTTGTATAAATTGGCTGTGATTACTAGCTGAATGCATATTCTTTGTTTAGAAGCAAATGATATAAGCAATCATTACTGCATGTCTAGTACATGAAAGAAATTTGTCCTTGTTGAGTTCTGACTTTAAATACCTACCTATGCTATCTAAAAGAGGTTTCAGAATTTTGCACTTGAAAGAATTTGTGTGACTTGAGATTTAAGTTGAAATTATCTAGTTTGGAAAGATAAGGTAGAGAAGAATACTGTAAGATATCACCTAGATGTAAAATCTAAAAATGCCAAGCTTGTAGAAACAGCGAGTAGAGTGGTGTTATCAGAGGCTGGGGTCTGAGGCTGGGGGAAGTTGGGAGATGATGTTGAAGGGTACCAGTTTGCAAACTAGAAGATGAGTTAAGTTTTAGAGATCAAATAATGCATGGCATAGTGATTAGAGTCAATAATACTATATTATGTATTTCAAAATTGCTGAGAGACTAGATCTTAAATGTTCTCACCACATAAAGAAAGAAGTGGTAATTATGTGACATGATAGAAATTACATAGCTGAAGCTTCAGTGGTCATCACATAACAGTATATGATGTATTGAAACAACAAGTTGCATATCTTGAACTTACACAATGTTATATGTAAATTTTATCTCAATAAAAAATAAAAAGACTGAGGTGCTTTTTTTTTTTAGCTCAAGTAAGAAGTGGTTATGAGACTAATATAGAAGATATTATGTTCCTTTATTTTTCTAAATAAATTAAATCTAGTTCTAGGTGCATCCCACCTGGCTCTGTTCTTCCCTTCACAGGGATCCTGACCCTGGATGGCCAGGGTGGTCACCATGGTTACCATCACTTTTTTTTTTTTGCTATGTGACAGCTGATGTCAATAACTTTGCAGCCCTGCTGCTTGAGACACTGATGCAGCTTCCAGAGCCCAGCTCCTCTGTGAGGTCCAACACAGGGGACATTTGCTCTTGCTCTCAAAGCCAGGTGTGTAAGGCTTGGCCCAGCAGCTGTCTGCTTTCTGCATCAGAACTTGCCCTCACTCTTGAGATGCCCTGATGGTCTGTGCACAGGCCCCAGCACTCACAGAGCCTGCCATCCTTTGAAGGTCCCATATTGCAGAAGCCAAACTCCTCACTTGAACCTTGAGCTGTGCCCCTCTTCTGGTGGAGAGTAGCTGGTTCAGACATTTACCCAGGGACCTTGTAACCTTAGCATTTCTTGAACTGGCCCAGGGATCCTTTACTAAAAGAAGTTTCCAAAAGACAAGGAAGTCGTTTCTCTCCTGCTCTGCTGCGCTCCCCCCACTCCACACCACCGCCATCAAGTTGAGACTGAGAACAGAAAGCATGATCATTCTTTAGGAAAAGAGAGTTCAGTGAGACTCAGAGGGGGAGCAAAGAAGGCTTGTTACATCTGTGGCTGAGGACACAGCCTCAAGAGTCTCCTTGTCTTTTCCAATCAGACAAGCTTCAAAAGCAGACAATGGCTTCTAAGAAACATCCATGACCCAGGGCCCCAGCAAGTCAGTCCTTCTTGTTCCTTCCATGCACTAGCTGACCACATATCTTGAAAGTCACTACAGACAAAGAGAGTGAAACACAGGGCGACTCCTAGTTCCTGTTCTTTCCAGTCCTTCTTTATCATCCAGTCAAAGGTAGACAGTACTGGTAGAATGTGCTGGATCAAGGTGTGAAATAAAGACAGCTTAAAAAAAAAAAGTATTCGTTTATTTTAATTGGAAGATAATTGCTTTACAATGCTGTGGTAGTTTTCTGCTGTACAATGAATGAAGTGTATGTATACATGTACTCCCTCCCTCCTGAGTCTCCCTTCCACCTTCTACCCCATCCCACCCCTCTGGGTTGTCACAGAGCACCAGGTTGAGCTCCCTGCATGATACAGCAAATTCCCACTGGCTATCTATTTTACATATGGTAATGTATATGGTTCAATGCTACTCTCTCAATTTGTCCCACCCTCTCCTTCTGCTGTGTCCACAAGTCTTTTGTCTATGTCTGTGCCTCTATTACTGCCCTACAAATAGGTTCATCGGTACCATATTTCTAGATTCTGTATATATGCATTAGTATATGGTATTTGTTTTTCTCTTTCTGACTTTGCTTTGTATAACGGGCTCTAGGTTCATTTACTTCAGTTCAACAGACTCACACTTATTCCTTTTTATGACTGAGTAATATTTCATTGTATGTATATACCATATCTTCTTTATCCATTCATCTATTGATAAACATTTAGGTTGCTTCTATGTCTTGGCTATTTGAGTAGAGCTGCAATAAACATTGGGGTGTGAAGTCAAGTGGGCCTTAGAAATCATCACTACAAACAAAGCTAGTGGAGGTGATGGAATTCCAGTTGAGCTATTTCAAATCCTGAAAGATGATGCTGTGAAAGTGCTGCACTCAATACGCCAGCAAATTTGGAAAACTCAGCAGTTCCCACAGGACTGGAAAAGGTCAGTTTTCATTCCAATTCCAAAGAAAGGTAATGCCAAAGAATGCTCAAACTACCGCACAATTGCACTCATCTCACACGCTAGTAAAGTAATGCTCAAAATTCTCCAAGCCAGGCTTCAGCAATACGTGAACCATGAACTTCCAGATGTTCAAGCTCGTTTTAGAAAAGGCAGAGGAACCAGAGATCAAATTGCCAACATCCGCTGGATCATCAAAAAAGCAAAAGTTCCAGAAAAGCATCTATTTCTGCTTTATTGACTATGCCAAAGCCTTTGACTGTGTGGATCACAACAAACTGTGGAAAATTCTGAAAGAGATAGGAATACCAGACCACCTGGTCTGCCTCTTGAGAAACCTATATGCAGGTCAGGAAGCAACAGTTAGAACTGGACATGGAACAACAGACTGGTTCCAAATAGGAAAAGGAGTTCATCAAGGCTGTATATTGTCATTCTGCTTATTTAACTTCTATGCAGAGTACATCATGAGAAACGCTGGGCTGGAAGAAGCACAAGCTGGAATCATGATTGTCGGGAGAAATATCAATAACCTCAGATATGCAGATGACACCACCCTTATGGCAGAAAGTGAGGAGGAACTCAAAAGCCTCTTGATGAAAGTGAAAGATGAGAGTGAAAAAGTTGGCTTAAAGCTCAACATTCAGAAAACGAAGATCATGGCATCCGGTCCCATCACTTCATGGGAAATAGATGGGGAAGCAGTGGAAACAGTGTCAGGCTTTATTTTTGGGGGCTCCAAAATCACTGCAGATGGTGACTGCAGCCATGAAATTAAAAGACGCTTACTCCTTGGAAGGAAAGTTATGACAAACCTAGATAGCATATTCAAAAGCAGAGATATTACTTTGCCATCAAAGGTCCATCTAGTCAAGGCTATGGTTTTTCCTGTGGTCATGTATGGATGTGAGAGTTGGACTGTGAAGAAAGCTGAGTGCCGAAAAATTGATGCTTTTGAACTGTGGTGTTGGAGAAGACTCTTGAGAGTCCCTTGGACTGCAAGGAGATCCAACCAGTCCATTCTAAAGGAGATCAGTCCTGGGTGTTCATTGGAAGGAATGATGCTAAAGCTGAAACTCCAGTACTTTGGCCACCTCATGTGAAGAGTTAACTCATTGGAAAAGACTGATGCTGGGAGGGTTTGGGGGCAGGAGGAGAAGGGGATGACAGAGGATGAGATAGCTGAGTGGCATCACCATTCGATGGACATGAGTTTGAGTGAACTCCGGGTGTTGGTGATGGACAGGGAGGCCTGGTGTGCTGTGATTCATGGGGTCGCAAAGAGTCAGACACAACTGAGCGACTGAACTGACTGACTAAGAATAGGATGGTGTTTTGCAGTGTTTTGAAGATAGGGTACCTGGCATTATATAGGTAGTTAGTGTCATAAATCGGAGAAGGCAATGGCACCCCACTCCAGTACTCTTGCCTGGAAAATTCCATGGACGGAGGAGCCTGGTAGGCTGCAGTCTGTGGGGTCGCTAAGAGTCGGACACGACTGAGTGACTTCCCTTTCACTTTTCACTTTCATGCATTGGAGAAGGAAATGGCGGCCCATTCCAGTGTTCTTGCCTGGAGAATCCCAGGGACAGGGGAGCCTGGTGGGCTGCTTTCTCTGGGGTTGCACAGAGTCGGACATGACTGAAGTGACTTAGCAGCAGCAGCAGCAGTGTCATAAACACATTGGTCTGTGCAGTATTGAAAACAAGATTTGGATTGGAATGATTTACTTAGACTCATGATTTGGATTACTCTTATTTTAGCCTAATCACATTGAATTCAATTAGAGCTTGCAAGTTTTACTTTGATGAGAGGTGCTCTGTAGAGCATCATTTTCCCAAGTCTAATGGGTCTCAAAAAGATAAGAGTTGTCTATGTATGTGACAAGTTGTATGTTGACAAATCAGGTACACCCTTTTGGGGAGAAGTTGCAGAAGCCCTTCTGATTTGAGGCTTTTTGTCACTCATAGCATAATAACTGGGGGAAATCTAGGGTCCAGAAATGGCTAATCAATGATAGTTCTGTGGGCATAATCTGTTTCAAACCTTTCCAGGATCAAAGTGACTGTAACCCTGCATAAGGGCAAAGGTTTTGGAGACAGAAAAAATACAGATTTGAATCTTGGTTCTACTACACACAAGTTGCATAACTGTGTGACCTCGAGAGAATCAGCTTGGTTTTTCTGAGCCTCAGTTAGACTATCTTGGTGGACTTTTACGAGAACTGAAAAAATTGTATGCAATGATTTATACATACTCTTTGATATATATATATGTATATTATATACACCACCTTGCTTGGTCCCAGAATATAATACATGCTTAATCCTGGAAAAAGTTATATTCCATTTATAGTTATTATAATATCTTGGCTATATTCCCTGTATTGTATAATATATCCTTGTTGCTTATTTCATACATAACAGCTTGTACCTTTTAATCCCCTACCTCTACATTGCCCTCCCCACTGGTAACCACTAGTTTGTTCTCTAGATCTGAGTCTGCTGGTTTTTTTTTTTTTTTTTTAATATTCACTAGTGTGTTGTATTTTTTAGATTTCACAAATAAATGATATCAGACAGTATTTGTCTTTGTCTGACTTATTTCACTTAGCATAATGCTTTCCAAATCTGTCTATTATGCTGCAAATGGAAAAATATTATTCATTTTTATGACTGAATAGATATAGATATAGATATAGATATATGCCACATCTTTATCCATTTGGTGCTAGTGGTAAAGAACTCACCTGCCAATGCAGGAGACATAAGAGACGTGGGTTTGATCCCTGGATTGTGAAGATCCCCTGGAGGAGGGCATGGCAACCCACTCCAGTATCCTTACTTGAAGAATCTCCATGGAGAGAAGAGCCTGGTTGTAGTCCATGGGATTGCAAAGAGTCAGGCATGACTGAAGTAGTTTAGCATGCACTGATGAACACTTAAGTTGTTTCCATATCTTGGCAATTGTAAATAATGCTGTTATGAACCTTGGGGTTTCTTTTGAATATAAACAAAACAAGGAGTGGAATTATTGGCTCATATGGTAACTACTTTTAGTTTTCTGAGAAGTCTCCATTGCTCAGATGTTCTCCATTTCTCCACAGTGCCTGCAGTAATTTACATTCCCGCCAACAGTGTAGGAGGATTCCCTTTTCTCCACATCCTTGCCAACATTTGTTACTTATGTGTGTGTGTGTGAGTGTGTGTGTGTGTTTTGACAGGTGTGAGTTGATACCTCATTGTGGTTTTGATTTGCATTTCTCTGATGCCTATTGGCCATCTGTATGTCTTCTTTGGAAAAATATCTATTCATGTCTTCTGCCCATTTTTAACTTTTTTTTTTTGGATGTTGAGCTGTATAAGCTATTTATGTATTTTGATATTAACCCCCTATTGATCGTACCATTTGTAATTGTTTTCTCCCATTCAGTCAGTTGTCTTTTTATTTCGTTGATGGTTTCCTTTGCTATACAAAATTTTTAAGTTAAATTAGGTATCATTTGTTGAGTTTCACTTTTATTTCCTTTGCTTTAGGAGACAGATCTTAACTGCTACAAGTTATGTCAAAGAGTGTTCTGCCTGTTTTAAATAATTAATTAAATCACATATTTTAAATTCTTGTTGCATACTAGAGACAGTAAATCTTGACTTCTCATACTGGAATATGATTCTCTATCACTTTTTGTCTCTGTTTCACCAAATTTCTGGCATTTCACTTTAAATTGCTAAGGTTGATAAGATATTAATTTTATTTAGTAACCGTAATTAATTCATCTGCTTTTATTTAGTGACTGATTCTGAAACTGGAAAAACAGCAAATGCTGTTTACTTTGTTATCACTATGTGTGACTATGCCAAAACCTTTGACTGTGTGGATCACAAGAAACTGTGGAAAATTCTGAAAGAGATGGGAATACCAGACCACCTGACCTGCCTCTTGAGAAACCTATATGCAGATCAGGAAGCAACAGTTAGAACTGGACATGGAACAACAGACTGGTTCCAAATAGGAAAAGGAGTTCATCAAGGCTGTATATTGTCACCCTGCTTATTTAACTTCTATGCAGAGTACATCATGAGAAACGCTGGACTGGAAGAAGCACAAGCTGGAATCAAGATTGCTGGGAGAAATATCAATAACCTCAGATATGCAGATGACACCACCCTTATGGCAGAAAGTGAAGAGGAACTCAAAAGCCTCTTGATGAAAGTGAAAGATGAGAGTGAAAAGTTGGCTTAAAGCTCAACATTCAGAAGACGAAGATCATGGCATCCGGTCCCATCACTTCATGGGAAATAGATGGGGAAACAGTGGAAACAGTGTCAGGCTTTATTTTTTGGGGCTCCAAAATCACTGCAGATGGTGACTGCAGCCATGAAATTAAAAGACGCTTACTCCTTGGAAGGAATGTTACGACCAACCTAGATAGCATATTCAAAAGCAGAGATATTACTTTGCCGACAAAGGTCCATCTAGTCAAGGTTATGGTTTTTCCAGTGGTCATGTATAGACGTGAGAGTTGGACTGTGAAGAAAGCTGAGCGCTAAAGAATTGATGCTTTTGAACTGTGGTGTTGGAGAAGACTCTTGAGAGTCCCTTGGACTGCAAGGAGATCCAACCAATCCATTCTGAAGGAGATCAGCCCTGGGACTTCTTTGGAAGGAATGATGCTGAAGCTGAAACTCCAGTACTTTGGCCACCTGATGTGAAGAGTTGACTCATTGGAAAAGACCCTGATGCTGGGAGGGATTGGGGGCAGGAGGAGAAGGGGACGACAGAGGCTGAGATGGCTGGATGGCATCACTGACTCGATGGCCGTGAGTCTGAGTGAACTCCGGGAGTTGGTGATGGACAGGGAGGCCTGGCGTGCTGTGATTCATGGCATTGCAAAGAGTTGTCGGACATGACTGAAGTGACTTAGCAGCAGTAGCAGCAGTAAAGAACAAACATCAATACTTGCAGTCGCTTCTCTGTTTTGACCTTTGTTACTCTGACATTTAATGAAGCAGCTGCTGCTGCTGCTGCTAAGTCGATTCAGTCGTGTCCGACTCTGTGCGACCCCAGAGACGGCAACCCACAAGGCTCCCCTGTCCCTGGGATTCTCCAGGCAAGAACACTGGAGTGGATTGCCATTTCCTTCTCCAATGCATGAAAGTGAAAAGTGAAAATGAAATTGCACAGTCGTGTCCAACTCTTTGCGACCCCATGGACTGCAGCCTACCAGGCTCCTCTGTCCATGGGATTTTCCAGGCAAGAGTACTGGATTGGGTTGCCATTGCCTTCTCCATTACTGAAGCAGGAAGATGTGTGATTCAACCTAATTCTAACCTAGCTTATTATTTTTTTAAAATTTTAGTCTTTTCAAACTTTGTATATAGGAAACAGAATTAATTTTCTATCCAACCCCTGGCCCAACTGGCTCCTCTTTAAAATGCAAATATTCTGAATGGCTTAAACCTTCATTGTCAAGGTGCTCCAGAGGCCTTGTTCACATCTTATTTTCAGAGTCTCAGGCAAATCTCTTCCTATCCTAGCTCAGTCACCATCCTTTTGCTGCTAAGTCCTGAGTCAGTTTCTGCAGCTGAGACCTCTCTTTGGAGCTCCTCTCCTGCCTAGTAGCTGAGGCCTGTGGCATCCCAACATCATCCTAATGTCACCCCAGCGCCATCCCTGTGTCAGAACATACAGAGCTGTTCACCATCTCTCCTCCTCCATCTGCTCCACCTCCTGTGGTCCTGGCCTCACCCAGAGAAAACATCACCTGTTTTCTCAAGTCAGGGATCTGAGGGTCACTCCTGACTCCTTTTGTGTTTTCACTCCCTGGGGTCTCCCCAACTGTTAGTTGCATCAATTCCATTCCACAATATTTCTCAAAATCATTCTACTTCTTAACCTTCACTGCCACCACTTGAGCTGGTGTCATAATCTGAAACATGTCAGCCTTCCCAACTGCTCTTTTTGACTCTCCTAGTTTCTACCTTTTCATACTGTTCATGAAATTCTCAAGGCGAGAATACTGAAGTAGTTTGCCATTCCCTTCTCCAGTGGACCACTGGAGAAAAAACCACTCCAGAGTTTTGTCAGAACTCTCCCATCTGCCTTGGGTAGCCTTACACAGCATGGCTCATAGTTCCATTGAGCTACACAAGGCTGTGGTCCATGTGATCAGTTTGGTTAGTTTTTTGTGATTGTGGTTTTCAGTCTGTCTGCCTTCTGGATGGATAAGGATAAGAGACTTATGGAAACTTCCTGATGGGAGAGACTGACTGAAACAAGACCAGGGGAAACTGGGTCTTGTTCTGATTGGCGGGGCCATGTTCAGTAAAACTTTTCTGCTGATGGACAGGACTGTTTTCCCTCCCTGTTGCTTGATCTGAGGCCAAAGTATGGTGGAGGTAATGAAGATAAAGGCTTCCCTGGTGGCTCAGAAGGTAAAGAGTCTGCTTGCAGTGCGGGAGACCCATGTTCAATGCCTGGGTTAGGAAGATCCCCTGGAGAAGGAAATGGCACCCCACTCCAGTATTCTTGCCTGGAGAATCCCATGGGTGGAGGAGCCTGGAAGGCTACAGTCCATGGGGTCACAGAGTCCTACATGACTGAGTGACTTCATGTTACTTCACTTATGAAGGGCAAAGCTAAAGGCAAAGGAGACAAGGAAAGATATACCCATTTGAATGCAATGTTCCAAAGAATAGCAAGGAGAGATAAGAAAGCCTTCCTCAGCAATCAGTGCAAAGAAATAGAGGAAAACAATAGAATGGGAAAGACTAGAGATCTCTTCAAGAAAATTAGAGATACCAAGGGAACATTCATGCAAAAATGAGCACAGTAAAGGACAGAAATGGTATGGACCTATCAGAAGCAGAAGATATTAAGAGGTGGCAAGAATACACAGAAAAACTATACAAAAGATCTTCATGACCCAGATAACCATGAAGCTGTGATTACTTACCCAGAGCCAGACATCCTGGAATGTGAAGTCAAGTGGGCCTTAGAAAGCATCTCTACGAACAAAGCTAGTAGAGGTGATAGAATTCCAGTTGAGCTATTCCAAATCCTGAAAGATAATGCTGTGAAAGTGCTGCACTCAATATGCCAGCAAATTTGGAAAACTCAGCAGTTCCCACAGGACTGGAAAAGTTAGTTTTCCTTCCAATCCCAAAGAAAGGTAATGCCAAAGAATGTCAAATTACCAAACAATTGCACTCATCTCACATGCTAGCAAAGTAATGCTCAAAATTCTCCAAGCCAGGCTTCATATGTAAACTGTGAACTTCCAGATGTTCAAGCTAGATTTAGAAAAGGCAGAGGAACCAGAGATCAAATTGCCAACATCCGCTGGATCATCAAAAAAGCAAGAGAGTTCCAGAAAAACATCTATTTCTGCTTTATTGACTATGCCAAAGCCTTTGACTGTGTGGATCACAACAAACTGTGGAAAATTCTGAAAGAGATGGGAATACCATAGAACTTGATCTGCCTCCTGAGAAAACTGTTTGCAGGTCAAGAAGCAACAGTTAGAACTGGACATGGAACAACAGACTGGTTCCAAATAGGGAAAGAAGTATGTCAAGGCTGTATATTGTCACCCTGCTTATTTAACTTATATGCAGAGTACATCATGAGACATGCTGGGCTGGATGGAGCACAAGCTGGAATCAAGATTGCTGGGAGAAATATCAATAACTTCAGATATGCAGATGACACCACCCTTATGGCAGAAAGTGAAGAACTAAAGAGCCTCTTGATGAAAGTGAAAGAGGAGAGTGAAAAAGTTGGCTTAAAACTCAATATTCAGAAAACGAAGATCATGGCATCTTGTCCCATCACTTCATGGCAAATAGATGGGGAAACAATGGAAACAGTGGCACACTTTATTTTTCTGGGCTCCAAAATCACTGCAGATGGTGATTGCAGCCTTGAAATAAAAAGATGCTTACTCCTTGGAAGAAAAGCTATGACCAACCAAGACAGCATATTAAAAAGCAGAGACATTACTTTGCCATTAAAGGTCCATCTAGTCAAAGCTATGGTTTTTCCAGTAGCCATGTAGGGATGTGAGAGTTGGACTATAAAGAAATCTGAGCGCTGAAGAATTGCTGCTTTTGAACTGTGGTGTTGGAGAAGACTCTTGAGAGTCCTTTGGACTACACGGAGATCCAACCAGTCCATCCTAAAGGAAATCAGTCCTGAATATTCATTGGAAGGACTGATGCTGAAGCTGAAACTCCAGTACTTTGGCCACCTGATGTGAAGAACTGACTCTTTGGAAAACACCCTGATGCTGGGAAAGATTGAAGGTGGGAGGAGAAGGGGACGACAGAGGATGAGATGGTTGGATGGCATTACCGATGCAATGGACATGAGTTTGAGCAAGCTCCGTGCATTGGTGATGGACAGGGAAGCTTGACGTGCTGCAGTCCTTGGGGTCGCAAAGAGTGGGACACGACTGAGTGACTGAACTGAACTGAATTTCTACATGGGACATACTTCCCTCTCCATTTGTCCTTATTGTTTCTTTAAAAGTCTTCATTGAATTTATTACAATATTGCTTCTGCTTTATGTTTTTTTTTTTTTGCTAGGAGGCATGTGGAAATCTTAGCTCTCTGACCAGGAACTGAACCCACAACCTCTGCATTGGAAGGCATGGTCTTAACTACTGGGCCACCAGGGAAGTTCTGCTATTTATCTTTTACACACTTTTCCTTTTAGGAAGATAGGAGAGAGGCTTATATGAGGTTAGAAACCTTTGCTAGTATTTCCACATCACCTTTCTTATTTATGACAGTATCTCACTTTGCAGTACAAAATTTTCCTTCATTAGCCTCTTCTGTTGAATAATTAAAATTGTGTTTTTCTTAATCAATATGATGTGTCTTGCCTGGCACATAGCAGAGACACAATACATATTTTTGAGTGTTGAACAAATGAATGAATGTTGTGTTTTCTGTTCCTTTGTAAGCTCTTTGATCAAAGATTAAAGCTCTTTTTAACATCTGAATAGTGAATTAAGTTAATCATGTACCAAGAGATAGCTCCCAACTAATACATTTCTCACTTGGTTATTAAACCACCATTATATTGGATTTCATTCATGGATAGGATTTTTTCTTTCATTCCTGCAAAAGCACGTCTCACTTTCCTGTTCTACTCCCTACTTGTCAGGCAGTGAATGTGTGTCACTTGATCTTCTCTGGGGCCTCCCTCTTTCTTAACACTCTTTTGCAATAATTGAGTCACTTTTTTTTTTAATTTTGTAGAAGTATAGTTGATTTACAATATTGCATTAATTTCTTTGGTACAGTGAAGAGACTCAGTTATACATCTATCATATATGTTATGTTTCTTGTTTTTTTCCATGTGATTTTTCATAAGAAATTGAATATAGTTCCCTGTGCTTTATAGTAGGACTTTGTTTATCCATCCTATGTATAATAGTTTGCTCCTGCTAATCTCAAACTCCCAATCCTTCCCTCCCCAACCCCTTTTGCCCCTTGTAATCACAACATTTAAAAAGTTTTATTAAAAGAAAATTTTTATTAGAAAGATAGTGAAGGGTTTTTATCTACAAAGGCAAAATATAACTGAATAGAGATAAAATGCCTGCAAATATACCTGACAAATTATATTTGAGTGATTATTTTAATGGAGCATATTCTAAATATCTACCATTTAAATTCTAAAATTAAAAACTGCCTCAGCCATGAATTTAATACATTGATGACAAATATGTGAAAACATGATATCCACAACACTTAATGGCACTTTACATAGGTTATAAAAGATATATCTTGGTGCACACTGAAGACCGCGCTTCAGGAAAACAACCACAGCTGTGTCAAATGATGCTAACCGGCCAGCTAAGAGGAGGACTAAACGGTGACCGCTGGCTCTGACTCTCAGCAAGTACATCAGCTTCCAGGCCCAGAAGAAGCAGCTTCTCCAGGAGAACTTTCCTTGCCAGATCTCAGTGGGAATTAGAAGTTTCCCTTTAGTGCTCCTCTGGCACATGGCACTGATCTATGTAAGAGCATTTAGTCATTCAACAAAAATGTATCTATTATTTATTACTTGCCAAGTGCTACTCTAGGCTGATAACAAAAAGTCAAAAATCTTTTCCCATGGAGCTTTCATTTTAATAGGGGCGTGCAGGGGAACATGCAGTGAACAACATTAAAAAGAAAATGTGTGTAGTATATTAGAAGGTACTAAGTGCTACAGAGGAAAATAACAGAAGGAAGGGGTTAGAGAGTGAAAGCAGCGGTCATTTAAAATAGCACGCTCAGCAAAGCCTCTCTGAGCAAAGAGCAAACCACAAGGACATCCCGGAAAAGAGTATTCCAGACAGAGGAAACAAACACAGAAGCTCTAAGGCAAGAACATGCCCGTTCTGCTCAAGGAATAGCACGGGAATCTGTGAGGCTGGTTCAGAACAAGGGAAAGGGAGAGTGTTAGGAGAGAAGCACAGAGAAGTGATGAGGCGAGGTGGCAGGTGGGCAATGGTCTTGTAGGTCATTGAAAAGACCTTAGCCTTTTCTCTGAATCAAATGGAGACCTTGGAGGGAGTTGAGAAGAATGACGTGAGATTACCCTGGTTTCTGCTTTGATAATAAACTGCAGAGGAGGGCACCAACAGAAGCAGAGAGCTAGTTAGTAGGCAACTGCAATAACAAAGGTGAGGCTGGGAAAACTTGTCCAAAGTAGAATGCCAAAGAAGGTCTTATCCAGCAAATACTATTGAAAAGGCAACCATTTCCTGCTTTCTGCAGGCTGAGAAGTAGAATCCTTGACCAATAGTACTATTCTGTTGTATTAATTGGGGCAGGCTAACTGCTGTATCAGATGAACTACAAAATTTCTGAGACTTAACAATATACATTTGTTTATAGCTCATATAAAGTCCCTCTCTTCCAAATGGTAATTTGAGAACTTAGGATCCTTCCACCTTGTGGCTTCACCAGTCAACAGAAGGCTTTAAAAAAAACAAAAACAAAAACAAAACTGCCTCAGCCATGAATTTAATACATTGATGACAAATATGTGAAAACATGATACCCACAACACTTAATGGCACTTTACATAGGTTATAAAAGATATATCTTGGTGCACACTGAAGACGAATTCATTAGGAGTGAGAAATGTGGACAAATCAACACAATATGTAAAGTCACTTTTTTCAGAATCACATATGTGGAAACTGAAGGGGGTAAGGATGTGTTACTCCAAAATGGCATAAGGATTATTTGGCATAAGGATTATTTTGAGCTGAAGGCAAATGAATATCTACAGATACAGGAAGAATTCTCTTCCTTCTCCTTTTCTGTCTAAAAGTTGAGCATAAATTCCCTTTGTGAAGGTGTCCTCTGCTGTTTCAGTAAGCGGTGAGTGATCCTTATAAACAATCTGCATAGCAATCTTACTAAAGAACCCTTATCTTCCTTTAGTACTCCTATATATTTCTTAGTCATTTTGCCTCAATCTGTTGCCTTTCAATGTCCAAATCTCCTTTCCTTTGCTAAAATGGTAGATAAACCCTTGAATCTAAGTGCCTCCTTGGGTTTCATGTATTTTTTTTGTGAACTCCTATGCACATAAGATGGAGAAGACAATGACACCCCACTCCAGTACTCTTGCCTGGAAAATCTCATGGGTGGAGGAGCCTACTGGGCTACAGTCCATGGGGTCGCTAAGAGTCGGACATGACTGAGTGACTTCACTTTCACTTTTCACTTTCATGCATTGGAGAAGGAAATGGTAACCCACTCCAGTGTTCTTGCCTGGAGAATCCCAGGGACAGGGGAGCCTGGTGGGCTGACGTCTATGGGGTCACACAGGGTCAGACACGACTGAAGTGACTTAGCAGTAGCAGCAGCATTCACATAAGACATTAATAAAATCTGTGTTTCTTTTCTCTTGTTAATCTGACTTTCATCAGTTGAATTTGTAGGCCACCAGAAAATGAATCTAAGAGGGTAGAGGACAGAACAAAATAATTTCAACACTGTCTGAGAGAAAGGAAAAGAATCACCATCTGAAATGTTTGGAAGCCTCTGCTTAGTGAGTCTTATTTCTGACTGTAGCTCCCAGTGTATCCAAAAGACCCTGATGCTGGGAAAGACTAAGGGCAGAAGGAGAAGGGGGTGACAGAGAGGAGAGGGTTGGATGGCATCACTGACTCAATGGACACAGGTTTGAGCAAACTCTGGGAGATAGTGAAAGACAGGGAAGCCTGGCATGCTGCTGTCCGTGGGGTCTCAAAAAGTTGGACATGACTTAGTGACTGAACAACAAATAGGGACCCCTGAATGGATCTTTCAGGATGGAAAATTCTTTGCTTCCTTATGAGCATAGAGTCAATGGAAAGGTAAAAATGCTAGAGAGAAGATGTAAGTGTGTTTTCAGGGCTCTGAATAGTTGGAGAAGTTTGGAATCTAGGGCAGGGGTGGGATTCACTTTCAGAAGGATGGAAGGACAAGGAATATGAGATGAATTATCGATAATAAAGACATGAAACTGATAACTGCTGATGGATCTTGTTTTTACAACAAAATAGAAGGCAAAGGCCTCTTGTTACATTGCTGGGAAGGAGGAGGTGTTGTATGAGGTTTTTGGTCCTCAGCATTTAGCCCTACAGTTGTCTATTATGGGTTAAATTGTCTGCCTCTAAATGTAGCCACATTCATATGTTGAGGTCCTAATTCTCAGGATGACAAAATGTGACTTTATTTGGAAATAAAGTCCCTGGAGATATAATTAGTGAAGATGATTTTATACTGGAGTTGAATGGGTCCCTAACCCAACATGACTTATGAAACAGGGGAAATGTGGACACAGACACACACAGAAGCAGATGATATAAAGAGACCCAGGGAAACAGCAGTTGACTAAAAGCCAAGGAGACATGCCTGGGATAGATCCTTGCCTTGAATTCCTTAGAAGGAACCAACCCTGCTTGTACCTCTACTTTGGGCTTGTAGCCTCCAGAACTATGAGGAAATAAATCTCGTTTGTTTAAATAACTCAGTCTGCAGTACTTTATCCTGCAAACCTAGCAAGCAATTATACTGGCTAGATGTGAAAGTGAACGTGTTAATCTCTCAGTCATGTTTGACTCTTTGCAACCCCAGGGACTGTAGCCTGCCAGGCTCCTCTGTCCATGGGATTTTTCCAGGCAAGAATACTAGAGTGGGTTGCCATTTTCCTCCTCCAGGGGATTGTCCCCATCCAGGGATTGAACCCAGGTCTCCTGGGTCTCTCTGAATTGCAGGCAGAGTCTTCACCTGTTGAGGCATTGCTGCTGCTGCTAAGTCGCTTCAGTCGTGCCCGACTCTGTGCGACCCCATAGACGGCGGCCCACCAGGCTCCCCCGTCCCTGGGATTCTCCAGGCAAGAACACTGGAGTGGGTTGCCATTTCCTTCTCCAATGCATGAAAGTGAAAAGTGAAAGTGAAGTCACTCAGTCGTGTCCGACTCTTCGAGACCCCATGGTCTGCAGCCTACCAGGCTCCTCCATCCATGGGATTTTCCAGGCAAGAGTACTGGAGTGGGGTGCCATTGCCTTCTCCAGTTGAGGCATTAGGGAAGCCCTACGTGGAAATTTCTCTAGCTCTCAGTCCTGACCATCCAATATATTGATTGAGTGGATGAATGGATCAATAAATTGAGTGGGTGGGGAAGTGACACTCAGGACTGAGAATTAGGGAAATTTCAGTCAGTCATTAGGTTATGCCAGAGGGTCAAAAGTGTTCTTAGACTTCAGTTAATGATTTGGAGAAAATAGTGAATTTGAAATAAAATGAAGACAACTTGAAGGAAGGAGATAGATAAATAGTTCAGAGGTAATGAGATGGAACAAGACGAAGATAAATCCTTTTTCCTGTCCCATTGAATTAAAGAAGAATTGGAAAACATGAACCTTTAACAAAGTGAAGAGCTGGGGATGTGATAGGAAAGCACTCATTATTTTTGCTGTGTTAGATCTCATTTTCATTGATTTACCATTTAATTATTCAGGCAGGTCTCTTTCAAATACTGACATTCACAAAGCACTCCCTGTCAAGCCTGGAGCCCAAACGTGTAGGAACATACTAATTTTTCCTCCTTTGATAATTCTGGCACTCTTTTTGAATAAATCCTTTGGATATTTTCCTGTTGCCTACCTTGATAAAATTTAAGTGTTTTTAGATGTCTCTCTTCTCATCTCTATAGGTGCTATGAACACAAAGTGACATACTGCAGGACCCAAGAGGAAGACACGAATGCTTTCCAGGTGGTAAATGTCAGAATTGAGCCTTTATGTTTCAAAGATGTGCTTTGTAGACAATATCTATAAAACTGAATAACAAGGGACAATGAGTGAATGATTTTGTTATTACAAATGGCAGAATATTAAGAAGTAAGTGAACTGACTCTGCGACCTCATGGACAGTTCAGTCCATGGAATTCTCCAGGCCAGAATACTGGAGTGGGCTCTCTTTTCCTTCTCCAGGGGATCTTCCTAACCCAGGGGCTGAACCCAGGTCTCCCATATTGCAGGCAGATTCTTTACCAGCTGAGCCACACAAGTGGAGCCCAAGAATAGTGGAGTGGGTAGCCTATCCCTTCTCCAGCAGATCTTTCTGATGCAGGAATCGAATCAGGGTCTCCTGCATTGCAGGTGGATTATATTATTTATGGTTTATGTAATATATTGGCATTTGGTCTCCCTAGGAAAATATTTACAAGATGATGGACTCAGGGAAGCAGGGTACCATGGTCATAATGCTGCTGAAAGGATGCTTCATGTGATGTTATGATCCCAGGGGGTCCGTGGACCCTGCAGCTTGTGCTTGTGGAGCTGTGCAGAGTTCTCAGGCAAGATTCTGATGACCCAAGGTGCTGCTCTTAACTGGGTGGGAATTCTTCTTATTGGGAAAGGCTTCTTATTTCTCATTTCCATCCCTCCACCACAGTTGCTATCCTCCTAGGGTTACAGAGCTAACTTAAAAAAAAATTGTCTTGAAGTCACATAATTTATATGTATCCAGGGGCATCATACAGAAGATATATGTTCAGTTCAGTTCAATTCAGTCGCTCAGTTGTGTCCGACTCTTTGCGACCCCATGAATCCCAGCATGCCAGGCCTCCCTGTCTATCACCAACTCCTGGAGTTCACCCAGACTCATGTCCATCGAGTCAGTGATGCCATCCAGCCATTTCATCCTCTCTCGTCCCCTTCTCCTGCCCCCAATCCCTCCCAGCATCAGAGTCTTTTCCAATGAGTCAACTCTTTGCATGAGGTGCCCAAAGTACTGGAGTTTCAGCTTTAGCATCAGTCCTTCCAAAGAAATCCCAGGGCTGATCTCCTTCAGAATAGACTGGATGGATCTCCTTGCAGTCCAAGGGACTCTCAAGAGTCTTCTCCAACACCACAGTTCAAAAGCATCAATTCTTTGGCGCTCAGCCTTCTTCACAGTCCAACTGTCACATGCATACATGACCACAGGAAAAACCATAGCCTTGACTAGACAAACCTTTGTTGGCAAAGTAATGTCTCTGCTTTTGAATATGCTATCTAGGTTGGTCATAAATATATGCTAGTGAGTTATAATCATGGTGGACTCATTAGCTGGAAGATAAGTAATCTATGAGAAAAATTTAGTGTTAATATCCCATCATAGTTCAGATAGTTAACATAGATTTTCCACTCTAAGTCATCTGGACCTAGTTCTTCTGTAGAACTGGGAGAGCTACCAAGAGACATCCTTTTATACAGGGTATAAGGGAAAATATGCTATACTGCCATGTGAGTAAGGGTTCTCCAGAGAAACAGAATCAATGGAGGGGGATGGGGGTAGAAGAGAGACAGAGACAGAATGATAAAGTGGAAATACAAACACACACACACACACACATAAAGAGTTTCATTCTAGGGCATTGACTCATGTGATTATGGAGGCTGAAAAGTCACTCAATTTGCCATCTGCATCTGGGGACCCAGGGTTACTGGTGATGTAGTTCAAAGACCCATGAGTCAGAGAATCAATGGTTTAGATTAAAAGCTGAGTTGCAAAGCCTGAAAACCAGGCATGCCAAGGGCTTGTTCCAACTGAGTCAGTCCCACAGAGAGGAAATCAACCTTCCTCTGCCTTTGTGTTCTCTTCAGGCCTTCAAAAGATTGAGAACACCTTCCCACATTGAGGAAGGCCATCTGTTCATCTGTTTTACTCAGCTCACCAATTCAAATGCTAATCTCCTCCTGAAACACCTCCACAGACACACCCAGAAATCACATTTTACCAGCTGCCTGGGCATCCCTGGTCAAGCTGACACACAAAAGTAACCATCACAACTGCCCAACCCAAGAGTTAGGGATTGACATATACACTCTACTGTATTTAAATAGGTGAGCAACAAGGGCCTACTATATAGCGCAGGGAATTAAACTCAGTACTCTGTAATAATCTAAATGGGAAACAAATCTGAAAAAGAATAAATTGTAAGTATATGTATATCTGACTCCTGGTGCTGTACACCCGAAACTAACACAACATTGTTAACCAATTATGCTCCAATATAAAATAAAATTTAAAGGTTGCTCTCTCCTTTTGAGATGGCCCACATTCTGTCTGTGGAGTGTATTTCTCTCTAAATAAATCCACTTCTTAAAACAAAAGCAGAACAAAATCCTCAAAAATCTATGATTACCCAGCCATGAAGCTGCCTTCTCTTTAGAACCTGACCTCAGTCCGATGTTGCTGTCCAACCAGTCACTATGCTATCGTATATAGTTAACTTTTTATAGTTTTCCATGGCCACATGTATACCTCTTGTCCTGGTGTGGAGTTATATCTGTTTTTCACTCTCTCTCCCTCTTTAATCAGTATAATACCACCTGCCTTAGCCTGTTCCATGACTTTGGCCTACTGTGTCTTAGACACCCTTTTGTCACTCCCAAGGGGTCCATCAAATTGTAAGACACACAGTTGGGTCCTTGGAGAACTGAAGGAATCTGGTAAGAAACCAATGGAATGCTTCTGCATATCAAGTTATTCATATTTATCACTCTAGCTAACATTTGTTGAGCATGTACTCTGTGACAAACACCAGAACCAAGGGTTTCCCATGTAATAGTAATTACAGGAAAGATATTACTATCCCCATTTTTTAGAAAAGGAAATTAAGACTTAGAGAATAAAGCAACTTGCTTAAAATCACATAGCTTCAGTGACATTTCAGTGGTTGGGATTTGAAACTAGTTCTGTCTAAATTTACAGTGTTATGCTTTTGACAAGGGAAGTATTCTTTGTTATTATTATCAATACATTTGGGAAACGGTGGCCTCAGTGCCAGAAGAGAGCAAATATCTCAGTAGATCCCTCTGAAAGTGAAAGTTGTTGAGTCGTGTCCGCCTCTTTGTGACCCCATGGACCATAGTCCATGGAATTCTCCAGGCCAGAATACTGGAGTGGTAATTGTTCCCATCTCAAGGGGATCTTCCCAACCCAGGGATCGAACCCATGTCTCTTGCATTGCAGGCTGATTCTTTGCAGCTGAGCCACCAGAGAAACCCAAGAATACTGGCGTGGGTAGCTTATCCCTTCTCCAGGGGATCTTCCTGACCCAGGAATCAAACTGGGGTCTCTGGCATTGCAGGCAGATTCTTTACCAGGTGAGCTATCAGGGAAATCTGAGGATGGTCAGATGCTACCTCTTAAAAACTTAATGTCCTTCCTCAGATTGGTTTTAGGCATTCATTTAACTCTATCTCATATTCTTAGGCAGATTTCCTGTAACTGTTTTCAGTTTTAGGTTGACTCTCCTTGTTCTATGTTTCCTTTGAAGGTTATGACACCAGTTTGACGTGGGGGAGTGCTTTGCTTTCATGTCTCTGCAACATAAGATTAAAGGGATGGCTGAGGTTTCCTTTTTGCTGTTGAAAATTCTTAAAGAGATGGGAATATCAGACCACCTGACCTGCCTCCTGAGAAATCTGTAAGCAGGTCAAGAAGCAACAGTTAGAACTGGACACGGAACAACAGACTGGCTCCAAATAGGGAAAGGAGTACATCAAGGCTGTATATTGTCACCTTGCTTATTTAACTTCTATGCAGAATAAATCATGCAAAATGCTGGGCTGGATGAAGCACAAGCTGGAATCAAGATTGCTGGGAGAAATATCAATAACCTCAGATATGCAGATGACACCACACTTATGGCAGAAAGCAAATAAGAACTAAAGACCCTTTTGATGAAAATGAAAGAGGAGAGTGGAAAAGTTGGCTTAAAACTCAACATTAAAAAAACAGATCATGGCATCTGGTCCCATTGCTTCATGGCAAATAGATGGGGAAACAATGGAAACAGTGACAAACTTTATTTTGGGGGGCTCCAAAATCACTGCAGATGGTGACTGCAACCTTGAAATTAAAAGACGCTTACTCTTTGGAAGAAAAGTTATGACCAATTTAGACAGCACATTAAAAAGCAGAGAAATTACTTTGTCAACAAAGGTCCATCTAGTCAAAGCTATGGTTTTTCCAGTGGTCATGTATGGCTGTGAGAGTTGGACCATAAAGAAAGCAGAGAGCCGAAGAATTGATGTTTTTGAACTCTGGTGTTAGAGAAAACTCTTGAGAGTCCCTTGGACTACAAGGAGATCCAACCAGTCCATCCTAAAGGAAATCAGCCCCGAATATTCACTGGAAGGATTGATACTGAAGCTGAAATTCCAATCCTTTGACCACCTGATGCAAAGAATTGACTCATTGGAAAAGACCCTGATGCTGGGAAAGATTGAAGGTGGGAGGAGAAGAGGATGACAGAGGATGAGATGGTTGGATGGCATCACCGACTCCATGGACATGAGTTTGAGTAAGCTCCAGGCATTGGTGATGGACAGGGAAGCCTAGCATGCTGCCATCCATGGGGTTGCAAAGAGCTCGACGTGACTTAGCAACTGAACTGAACTGAGGTTTCCTTAAGCAATTGCTGCATGACCTGCCCTGGCCTTCAGCCCCATAAAGGGTGTAAACTGGGGGGAACCTGGTTATTATTCCCAAGGTGACTTGAGAGTTTATATATTCATACATACTGGAAGAGCAAAGATAAAACATGATAAATCTTTGCTAACCTTAAGATCTCTTCCTTTTCTTTAGGAATTGCACAAGAATCATGTGTGAAACTAAGGAAGGTCACACTGAGTAGTGCACCAGTTAAAAGGCTTTGGTTTTATGTTCATTAAAAAATTGAATATGGGGGGAAAATTGGATTTTTATAAAAGTTTTTTTTCCAAAAAAATTCAAATAGCTGTATGAAAGCACTAGGTTAATTGTCCTCCTATTTCAATGAAATGATTCTCTGAAAAATGCATATCTCGTTTTGTTTACGAAGCTCTCTAGTATATTTTGTTTGGCTTTTTCTACCCGATCCACTCAGCAAGTTGACCATCAGCTTTCTCTGACACACTGTTTTCCTCTCTGGGTTTTATTTACTTGTTATTTTTAAAGTTGTCGATCAGTGAGTTTCCCATTTAATTATTTATAGAGGTATTTATGTTAGCATTTGAAGTAAAGGCCATTTATTGTCTTTTAAAGTATCATCGCTGCCTTACTTGGTGCTGTGCTGTGCTGTTACTTTAGTTCTGTCCGACTCTGCGACCCTATGGACTATAGTCCACCAAGCTCCTCTGTCCATGGGATTCTCCAGGCAAGAATACTGGAGTGGGTTGCTGTGCTCTCCTCCAGGGAGTCTTCTTGACCCAGGGATTGAACCCGTGTCTCTTATGTGGCCTGCATTGGCAAGTGGGTTCTTTACCATTAGTGTCCTACTTGGTAAATATGCACAATTCCCGGTTGTATATGTCAATAATATGTATTTCATACATGGCTATCAGTTCTGCATGACCGATTGCAGTCTGATATGGAGACTGGTCAGGACAAAACGAAACAGTACCAGAGAGTTTGGGGATGAGACACAGAGAGGAAAGCATGAGGTTACAAATTGGAGAAAGAAAAAGGAGTTACATTGAATCTGAGAAAAGCAAGTACTATAAATTCAAAGGATCACACTGATACCAGAGTTAAGCGATGGTGACATCAAAGGTGTCATAGGAAGCTCTACTGCGGACCTGGAGGAGAAACTTGGAGGTGGTAATGTAATTAGAACAAGAGGCCAGGAAATAGGATTTAACAAAACAGGAATACAGAAACCAGAAAGTCTCAGAGTCCAATAACATTTGATGCGTCCACACAGATGTCTTCAGTTCAGTTCAGTAGCTCAGTCGTGTCCAACTCTTTGCAACCCCATGAATCGCAGCACACCAGGCCTCCCTGTCCATCACCAACTCCCAGAGTTCACTCAGACTCACGTCCATTGAGTCAGTGATGCCATCCAGCCATCTCATCCTCTATCGTCCCCTTCTCCTCGTGCCCCCAATCCCTCCCAGCATCAGAGTCTTTTCCAATGAGTCAACTCTTCGCATGAGGTGGCCAAAGTACTGGAGGTTCAGCTTTAGCATCAGTCCTTCCAAAGAAATCCCAGGGTTGATCTCCTTCAGAATGGACTGGTTGGATCTCCTTGCACTCCAAGGGACTCTCAAGAGTCTTCTCCAACACCACAGTTCAAAAGCATCAATTCTTCAGCACTCAGCCTTCTTCACAGTCCAACTTTCACATCCATACATGACCACAGGAAAAACCATAGCCTTGACTAGATGAAACTTTGTTGGCAAAGTAATGTCTCTGCTTTTGAATATGCTATCTAGGTTGGTCATAACTTTCCTTCCATGGAGTAAGCGTCTTTTAATTTCATGGCTGCAATCACCATCTGCAGTGATTGTGGAGCCCCCCAAAATAAAGTCTGACACTGTTTCCACTGTTTCCCCATCTATTCCCCATGAAGTGATGGGACTGGATGCCATGATCTTCGTTTTCTGAATGTTGAGCTTTAAGCCAACACAGATGTCTTACATGGATATAACTCCTCATTTCTGGAAATCAGTAGACTCTGTCTGAAAGCTGGATGGTATTGGGTTGGCCAAAAGTTCATTCAGGCTTTTCTGTAACAAACCCAATACTTCCCAGTCTAGAGAAAGGCATGGCATTGAGGATTTGGGAAAATAATTTAAATAAGGAGAAAGGTAAAGTAATGCTGGGTGTTTACTTCTTGACTGGCATATATTGAGGAATAATAATATAACATTGGTAACTGGTAAAGTTCACGTGGGAATTAATGGCATTAAATAAATATCAAATGCATTTTTGGTGTCAGATAATGGCTAAACTGTCTATGATCAGAGTTTCAATTATAAATATTTGCCCATCTTTTAAATAGTAATATTGGTCTTTGTTTTTTGATAATCTAAAATGTATCTCTGCAGTAGATAAAGAGGAAAGCATGAAATTACTACAGAATTTCCAGTCTGAGGCTAGTATTCTCATGAAAACAAGCAGTCCATTTTCCCTTTAGAACCCGTTCCTAATCAACACACATTGTCCTTGCTGTGTCAGAACTCTCCAATGTTGATGGCCAGGTGAGTTACCAGCCACTTGATGAGGTCAGCAATATGATTTGTGGGTGCAAAATAGGCAATTTTTGGAAAAGCCAGGTGCTGGTTTATGCAACTTGTCTGATGACAGACACAGCAGCTGGCCCAGAAAGGCAGACTTGGGAACACTACATGTGGATGTTTCCATAAACATGAATCGCTCTTGAAAAATATATTTGGCTTATTGGATGTGGATGTCTTCTTCCCCACCAGTGATGAATGTTTCCATTCACCAATGTCAGAAGACTAAATTTTACCATTAATCTTGGAAATCTCATAGAGCAGAGCTTTGAAAGAGGTATATGTGTTTACTTTAAAAAAAAAGGATTTTTGAAACTCTGGCAAGGGTCTTGAATGATAATTTGTATAAATTGGGATGCATTCATAGAAAAAGAGGCTATTGTGAAAACTACTGGGATTCTGAGATAATCCCAGTATTATGATACTAGATTAGTAAACTTACACTTCATTTCTCCCTCTCCCTCTGATTGAATTTACTGTGTTGACCTTATATGGGTCTTTTAATGTCTTTGTACCTCAATTCTTCCTTGTGAACATGTAAATTAAGTGGACATAGTACAAATAAAAGTTTATGTCTCATCCTTGGAACTTTAGGTATTTCTTATAAACTAATGACACTGTCTATCTTCCAAATGAATTCATAAGCCAGTGAAGTTTCATAAGAATCAGACACGAAAATGGCATGCCCTGTTTATTCCTTGTTTGAAATGGAAATAACAGATAAATGGAATTTACTGTTCATTGACATTTCCCTCATGTCAATGGAAACTTGACATGTTCCAATTTTCTTGAGCAAAATAGAATTACTCCTTTCAAATGACTTTTCAAGAATCATTTGAATTTTCTCATTGTGTTTCACTGTAAATAAATCATGTGTTTTTAAATAGGCCCTCCTAAATATTTTGGGCTTCCCTGGTTGCTCAGTTGATAAAGAATCTGCCTGCAATGCAGGAGATCACCTGCAATGCAGGAGGCCTGGGTTCAATCCCCGGGTCAGGAAGATCCCCTGGAGAAGGACATGGCAACATGTTCCAGTATTCTTGCTTGGGAAATCCAATGGACAGAGGAGCCTGGAAGGCTACAGTCTATGGGGTCGCAAGAGTTGGACACAACTTAGCGACTAACCACCACCACCTATATATTTTATAAACAAATTTTGTCTTTTAGATTGAGTTGGTGGTATTTTAGAGTAATGATTTGGCTCTGAGATCACTCTCTAAAATTTAAACTAAGAGTATAGTACTTTTCAAGAATCATCCTTGATAAAATTAATAATAAAATGTTTTATGGTCTTTCCCTCAATTTGTCATTAAAATTTACTAACATATTTGGTACAATTTTAATAGTGTTAAAATTTTACTAACACGATTTACTAACTCAGCATCTCTTGTTAATATAAGGACAAGGAGATTGGAAGCTTCCTATTTGTTATGTCTTATTTCTGTAGTTGCCATAGCCTGGAAGAGATGGTCTGTGAAACACAGAGGCTGGAAGCAAAGTGACGTGAAGCAAATACCTCTAATAATGCAGTGGTCCAGACAGGTTACTAATGCTGAGATACTTATCAGAGTTTGCTGTCTGACTTATCTTCAAAGTTAGGCTGTAGTTTATGCTGGTCATGAACTTTATTAGTGCTTCTTTTGTATCTAAGCCTCACAAACTATTTCAGTGTGATTCTTCCAAATTGCAAGGTGTTTTAAATAAGAAAACTATGTGTAGCTTAAATTAGATAAAAACAAGCTTATTCTTATTGGTGGTATGAATCTAATAGTCTATTATTGAGTTTTGTTGTCTTTGAGTCTTAGTCATATGGCTCATGGTGAGAACTCACCTCAAGATCTCCAATTTACAGGGCTTAAAATCCATCCTATTGAGACAGCCTGAGACCTGGGACCCTTTGCTGCAGTACTGCAGTGCTTGCATCTAGATATACCTCTCCTCGAGCAATAAAATATATTCATGAAAATGAATGAAATGAAAAAATTCTATGGGACCAAAAATGCATGCATGTGCAGTTGGGGCAAATTTTGGACCCCAAAGATACAAAGAGATCAAACAATCCAACTGCCACTTTTGAAGAACCTGGAGCGAAAATTGGGTGTTGGAGAAAAAGCAGGGTGCTGTTCATGCCCCATGGAAAAAAAACCTTTTAAGGGTTGGGCAGACCACTTAAGTCATCCCTCCAGCCTGACCCCTGGACATAGGGGTCCCCTATCCTCAGGCCATATAAGGAATAAGTTGCCCCGTCCTGGGGAGTGAGTGAGCAAGGGAACTTGTTGGTTGTTCTTACCCTTCAGTGCTGCAGTAGAGGCCCCAATAAAGCCTTGCCTGAATTTCTTGTCTGGCCTCTGATCAATTTCTATTGATTCAGTTCAGTTCAGTTGCTCAGTCATGTCTGACTCTTTGCAACCCCATGAATCGCAGCATGCCAGCCTCCCTGTCCATCACCAACTCCTGGAGTTCACTCAGACTCACGTCCATCAAGTCAGTGATGCCATCCAGCCATCTCATCCTCTGTCATCCCCTTCTCCTCCTGCCCCCAATAACTCCCAGCATCAGAGTCTTTTCCAATGAGTCAACTCTTCACACGAGGTGGCCAAAGTACTGGAGTTTCAGCTTTAGCATCATTCCTTCCAAAGAAATCCCAGGGCTGATCTCCTTCAGAATGGACTGGTTGGATCTCCTTGCAGTCCAAGGGACTCTCAAGAGTCTTCCCCAACACCACAGTTCAAAAGCATCAATTCTTTGGCACTCAGCCTTCTTCACAGTCCAACTCTCACATCCATACATGACCACAGGAAAAACCATAGCCTTGACTAGGTGAACCTTTGTTGGCAAAGTAATGTCTCTGCTTTTGAATATGCTATCTAGGTTGGTCACAACTTTCCTTCCATGGAGTAAGTGTCTTTTAATTTCATGGCTGAAGTCACTATCTGCAGTGATTTTGGAGCCCCCCAAAATAAAGTCTGACACTGTTTCCACTGTTTCCCCATCTATTTCCCATCAAGTGATGGGACCGGATGCCATGATCTTCGTCTTCTGAATGTTGAGCTTTAAGCCAACTTTTTCACTCTCCACTTTCACTTTCATCAAGAGGCTTTTGAGTTCCTCTTCACTTTCTGCCATAAGGGTGATGTCATCTGCATATCTGAGGTTATTGATATTTCTCCCGGCAATCTTGATTCCAGCTTGTGTTTCTTCCAGTCCAGCATTTCTCATGATGTACTCTGCATATAAGTTAAAGAAGCAGGGTGACAATATACAGCCTTGATGAACTCCTTTTCCTATTTGGAACCAGTCTGTTGTTCCATGTCCAGTTCTAACTGTTGCTTCCTGACCTGCATACAGATTTCTCAAGAGGCAGGTCAGGTGGTCTGGTATTCCCATCTCTTTCAGAATTTCCCACAGTTTATTGTGATCCACACAGTCAAAGGCTTCGGCATAGTCAATAAAGCAGAAATAGATGTTTTTCTGAAACTCTCTTGCTTTTTCCATGATCCAGCGGATGTTGGCAATTTGATCTCTGCTTCCTCTGCCTTTTCTAAAACCAGCTTGAATATCTGGAAGTTCACGGTTCATATATTGCTAAAGCCTGGCTTGGAGAATTTTGAGCATTACTTTACTAGCGTGTGAGATGAGTGCAATTGTGCGGTAGTTTGAGCATTCTTTGGCATTGCCTTTCTTTGGGATTGGAATGAAAATTGACCTTTTCCAGGCCTGTGGCCACTGCTGAGTTTTCCAAATTTGCTGGCATATTGAGTGCAGCTCTTTCACAGCATCATCTTTCAGGATTTGGAATAGCTCAACTGGAATTCCATCACCTCCACTAGCTTTGTTCATAGTAATGCTTTCTAAGGTCCACTTGACTTCACATTCCAGGATGTCTGGCTCTAGGTGAGTGATCACACCATCGTGATTATCTGGGTAATGAAGATCTTTTTTGTACAGTTCTTCTGTGTATTCTTGCCACCTCTTTTTGATATCTTCTGCTTCTGTTAGGTCCATACCATTTCTGTCCTGTATCGATCCCATCTTTGCATGAAGTGTTCCCTTGGTATCTCTAATTTTCTTGAAGAGATCTCTAGTCTTTCCCATTCTGTTGTTTTCCTCTATTTCTTTGCACTAATCACTGAGGAAGGCTTTCTTATCTCTTCTTGCTATTCTTTGGAACTCTGCATTCAGATGCTTGTATCTTTCCTTTTCTCCTTTGCTTTTTGCTTCTCTTCTTTTCACAGCTATTTGTAAGGCCTCCCCAGACAGCCATTTTGCTTTTTTGCATTTCTTTTCCATGAGGATGGTCTTGATCCCTTGATGGTCAAGAACCTCATTCCATAGTTTATCAGGCACTCTGTCTATCAGATCTAGGCCCTTAAATCTATTTCTCACTTCCACTGTATAATCATAAGGGATTTGATTTAGGTCATACCTGAATGGTCTAGTGGTTTTCCCTACTTTCTTCAATTTAAGTCTGAATCTGGTAATAAGGAGTTCACGATCTGAGCCACAGTCAGCTCCTGGTCTTGATTTTTGTTGACTGTTTAGAGCTTCTCCATCTTTGGCTGCAAAGAATATAATCAATCTGATTTTGGTGTTGACCATCTGGTGATGTCCATTGTAGAGTCTTCTCTTGTGTTGTTGGAAGAGGGTCTTTGCTATGACCAGTGCATTTTCTTGGCAAAACGCTATTAGTCTTTGTCCTGCTTCATTCCGTATTCCAAGGTCAAATTTGCCTGTTACTCCAGGTGTTTCTTGACTTCCTACTTTTGCATTCCAGTCCCCTATAATTAAAAGGACATCTTTTTTGGGTGTTAGTTCTAAAAGCTCTTGTAGGTCTTCATAGAACCGTTCAACTTCAGCTTCTTCAGCGTTACTGGTTGGGGCATAGACTTGGATTACTATGATGTTGAATGGTTTGCCTTAGAAACAAACAGAGATCATTCTGTCACTTTTGAGATTGCATCCAAGTACTGCTTTTCAGACTCTTTTGTTGACCATGATGGCTACTCCATTTCTTCTGAGGGACTCCTGCCCGCAGTAGTAGATATAATGGTCATCTGAGTTAAATTCACCCATTCCAGTCCATTTTAGTTCGCTGATTCCTAGAATGTCGACATTCACTCTTGCCATCTCTTGTTTGACCACTTCCAGTTTGCCTTGATTCATGAACCTGACATTCCAGGTTCCTATGCAATATTGCTCTTTACAGCATCGGACTTTGCTTCTATCACCAGTCACATCCACAGCTGGTTTTTGCTTTGGCTCCATCCCTTCATTCTTTCTGGAGTTATTTCTCCACTGATCTCCAGTAGCATATTGGGCCCCTACTGACCTGGGGAGTTCCTCTTTCAGTATCCTATCATTTTGTCTTTTTATACTGTTCATGGGGTTCTCAAGGCAAGAATACTGAAGTGGTTTGCCATTCCCTTCTCCAGTGGACCACATTCTGTCAGATCTCTCCACCATGACTCACCCATCTTGGGTTGCCCCACGGGCATGGCTTAGTTTCATTGAGTTAGACAAGGCTGTGGTCCTAGTGTGATTAGATTGACTAGTTTTCTGTGAGTATGGTTTCAGTGTGTCTGCCTTCTGATGCCCTCTTGCAACACCTACCGTCTTACTTGGGTTTCTCTTACCTTGGGCGTGGGGTATCTCTTCACGCCTGCTCCAGCAAAGCGCAGCCATTGCTCCTTACCTTGGACGAGGGGTATATCCTCACCGCCACCCTTCCTGACCTTCAACGTGTGATAGCTCCTCTAGGCCCTCCTGCGGTCATGGGGTTGCTCCTCCCGGCCGCCTCCCCTGACCTCGGACGCGGACGTGGGGTAGCACCTCTCGGCTGCCGCCGCTGACCTCGGACTTGGGTAGCTCCTCTCAGCCGTTTCTGTGCCGTTGCAGCCTGGCACTCTTGGCTGCTGCCCCTGACCTCTGACGTGGGGTAGCTCCTCTCAGCCGCGCTTTAGTGCGCCAGTCGCAGCCGCCTGCGCTTTATTGATTGGGGAAGGCTAAAAACCCTTTATCCTAAAAGTTTTTCTTTGCCCTGAAACCACACTTTTATCACAAACAGGTGCCAGAGATGCTTTCTGCTTCCTGTGTTTTCTTTCCTTGACATGTTAATACTCTCCTCTGCTTCTCCTTTCTGAGTCCCTCTTGCTCCATCTCTGGGTCTCTCTGTTCATCGGTCTAGGTCTTTTTCTCAGTTTGTGATGGGCTGCAGGAATCAGCACCTCTCCTCTACCTGCTACCCATTCTGACCCATGTGTCTACCAGAAGTGAAGTGAAGTGAAGTGGCTCAGTCGTGTCCGACTCTTTGCGACCCCATGGACTATAGCCTACTGGGCTCCATCCATGAGATTTTCCAGGCAAGAATACTAGAGTGGGTTGCCATTTCCTTCTCCAGAGGATCTTCCCGACACAGGGATTGAACCCGGCTCTCCCGCACTGCAGGCAGACAGACACTTTACCGTCTGAGCCACCAGGGAAGCCCCTGGTGTCTACCAGAGGGCTGGGTAATTGCTATTATACATTTGGAAAGAAATTCAGAGGGCAGTTTTTTATTTTGTAAAAAGATTTTTTGATGTGGGCCATTAAAAAAATCTTTTTTGAATTTGTTAAAATATTGCTCCTGTTCTGGTTTTTTGGCCACGAGGCATGTGGGATATGAACCTGAACCTCCTGCATTGGAGGGTAAAGTGTTAACCACTGGACTGCCTGGGAAGTCTCAATTTTTTACTTTTCTTTTACTGTTTTATGTTATATGAATTTTATTGTTTGGAGTTGAACATTTTGATTAGAGGGCTTCCCAGGTGGTGCTAGTGGAAAAGAACCTGCCTGCCAATGCAGGAAACATAAGAGATGCAGGTTCAATCCCTGGGTCAGGAAGAGTCCCTGGCAAAGGAAATGGCAACCGACTCCAGTATTCTTGCCTGGAGAATCTCATGGACTTAGGAGCCTGGGGGTCTACAGTCCATGGGGCCGCGAAGAGTTGGACCTGACTGAAGTGACTGAGCACGCAGCATGCATTTTGATGACAATGTATACAAATAAAGTAGGAAAGATATTTCAGTTTACATGATGGGGATGAACACATGAACTTTTTGTGACGCTGGATGTCTTCAACACTACTGTAGTCTGCACTTAAAGAAATAGGACAGGAATATCACCATCATGTTTAATGCCTACATATTAAGTGCTCATTGTAAGGTATGAGAACTTGTGTAACACAGGTCCCCACTCTCTAGGAATTTACAATCTGGTTGATTAAAAAAAGACAAAAAGCTTCACGACAGAGAATTTGTACATTTTAACTTGGAACTTCCCCACTTTCTTCAATGTTGCTCCTGAAAAACTATATATATATATGTTTATGTATATGTATATGTAATGCACACAACTTGATGAGTTTGGAGACAAGTGTACACCTATGAAACCATCACCACAATTTATGCCATAAACATATTAATCACCTATCAATCACCTCCAAACTTCAATCCTATTTTTTTATTAATTAGTATTCTTTTGTGAAAAATTCTTGGGTACATAATCCTTGTTTCCATGGTTTCCTGAGACTGGATTTGTTCATTTCCATCCTAATGACCTGGGTTTGCTCTGTGTCTGCATTTGGTCACCATCAGCTTGGTTCACTTGGGTTGTCTTAAGGCGTGTGTTCCTTCATTCACTGAGGTCCCTTCATTGAGTGACCCCAGTCACTCTTTGTGCTCTGTTCCAGCCTCTGTATCTGTCTTGCAGTTTTGTTGCTTTCCATGATCTTGGTTCTGTTTGATAAGACTTTTCCTTTTGGTCTTGAATGTTCTTTCCTTGAAAGTCTCAGTCTGTCCTGGGTAATAACTGCCCACTAACTTGTTTGCACTCCAGTCCTGCGCATCCCTTCAGCTGTCACATTGCTCTCTTCACACACAATTTCCTGCACATGTATAATAGGATCTTTCATCTATTGGCTTCTACCTTCATCTCCATCTGCTCTCCAAATGCACCATTTTTTCTGCCATCTTGCACTGTTTATTGTCATCCTAGCAAGTCCATATCCTGGCACTATTTGAGAGAGCCAGACATGGTGTGGGCATTCTCATCTGAGGCAAAAGGGAAAACCATACAAAGGCAAAACAAAGTAATGGACAAAATACATGAAAAGAATTCTTCAACAAAGAAATATGAAAGCCAAACATAGAGAAAACAGTAAGATACCTACATAGTCAAGTGATGCTACTGAGAATAAAACATCAATTTCAGTTATCAAATTGATTGCTGTTCAGTCACTAAGTCATGTCTGACTGTGACCCCATGAACTACAGTACACCAGGTTTCCCTGTCCTTCACTGTCTCCTGGAGCTTGCTAAAACTCATGTCCATTGAATCAGTGATCAACCATCCAACCAGTGAGTCAGCCATCCAACCATCTCATCCTCTGTTGTCCCTTTCTCTTGTCCTCAATCTTTCCCAGCATGAGGTTCTTTTCTAATGAGTGGGCTCTTCACATCAGGTGGTCAAAGTATTGGAGCTTCAGCTTCAGCAACAGTCCTTCCAGTGAATATTCAGGGTTGATTTTCTTTAGGATTGACTGGTTTGTATGCTCTACAAAACTTTAAAATGATAAATCCCAGTATCAGTGATCTGTGATAGTTTTAATGGTACCTGGATGTTTGTCCAGCAGGTAGGGTAAGACATACAGACACAGAAATGACAGTCATGAAGGAAGAAGTTTCTGCTATGCTCATAACCCCCTGGACACAGAAGGCCTGGCTGCCATGCAGGGCACAGATGGAAGCACCAGGGCAAGATGAGCAGACAGAGAGGAGCTGTGGGGTAGAAGACTTTACTGTGGTTTTCCTGGGAAGGAACAGACAAGGTAAACAAGCTAAGCAGTTTTGGAGTTGGACACTTTGAATAACTTTGGTGGGCTCAGGGCTGCTAGAGTGAACCCTAGTTGTCCAGTAACTCGTCTTGGGGTGATTAGGATAGGGAGATAGCATTCCCACACAGCAAGAGCCTGATAAAAGCAGGCAGAAGGGGATATGACTCAAATTGGTTTGTTTTCATATTAAAGACATACTTCCAGGCAACCCTTTACTCTCTCTAGGAATTAGATAACCTGGAATTAATGACTCCTCCCCATCAGCAAGGTCCCAGATACTAGAACATCAAGAATACAGAAAGTAAGAAAATACAGTCAATGCAATGAATGTGGATGATCTTGTATACATACTGTAAACAATTATTTTCTCTCTTGAACCATCAACCTACTCTCTATCTATGGAGGAAAAAAAGAACTTAGAATTGCTAGAAAAGTCTTGCAAGAAAAGTTAGAGGACTTTCACCATCTGATTTCTACAATTACTGTAAAGCTATAGTAATAGAGGCAGAGAGGAACTGACATGAGGATAGACAAAGAGATCAAGGAAACAGAATGGACAGGCCACAGACAGACACCCAGACATCAATTGCTTTTTGAAAAGTCGCCAGCTCAATTTAACTCAATGGACAAAGAAAGTCTCTTCAACAAATGGGGCTGAAATAACTGGTAAATATCTGGGGAAAAAGTAAACCTTGACACTCGTCTCACACTTCACACAATGCACTCAAAATTAACTTGAGTGAAGTATGAACCTAACTTAAAAACTAAAGTTATAGTTTCTAGAGGAAATAAAAACTTCTACCATGCAAATGAACACTTTTACAATATCTTCATGATCTCAGGGTAGGCAAAAATTTCTTAGAGAGGGCAATGAATCCAGTAACTATAATAGGACGAAAATGAAGAACTTTACTTCATTGAAATAAATATCTAAAGAACAGTAGCTCAATAACAGCCCAACACAAATGAGCAAAGCTCTTGAACAGACACCTCACTAAAGAGGTTACAGAATGAGTTACCAAGGAAATGCAAATTAAGTCCACAATGAATTCGTGTGTTACTCCCACTGAAATGGTTGAAACTAAGAAGACTATGCTAAGTCACTTCAGTCGTGTCCTACTCTGTGTGACCCCATAGACGGCAGCCCATCAGGCTCCCCCGTCCCTGAGATTCTCCAGGCAAGAACACTGGAGTGGGTTGCCATTTCCTTCTCCAATGCAGGAAAGTGAAAAGTGAAAGTGAAGTCGCTCAGTCGTGTCCGACTCTTAGCGACCCCATGGACTGCAGCCCACCAGGCTCCTCCGTCCATGGGATTTTCCAGGCAAGAGTACTGGAGTGGGGTGCCATTGCCTTCTCCGAATAAGACTGGTAGCACCAAATAATAGTGATGAAGAACTCTCACTTTGGAGATATGTGACCGTTGGTTTGAAACCTTTGGAGTTTGCCAGATGAAATTCAAAGCTGGCCCCTGGACACAGAAGTCAGGGAGAGACTGAAGGAAAAGGCAGAACTCTCCAGATTGGTAGACAGTAAAGTAACTTTAACAAACAAGGAGACCTACATAAGATGTTGTCTTGGACTCTGTGAGATGAGTTGATCCCTGGAATCTTTTTTGTTTTTAATTAACTATTAATTTTTGGGCTTTCTCTAGTTTCAGGAGCGGGGGCTACTCTTTGTTGCAGTGCACGAGCTTCTCATCGTGGTGGCTTCTCTCACAGTGGAGCAATGGCTCTAGGGCGCATAGGCTTCAGTAGTTGTGACACATGGGCTTTGTGGTTGTGGCTCTTGGGCTCCAGAGCACAGGCTCAGTAGTTGCGGCAGGCAGGCTCCATAGTCATGGCACATGGGCTTTGTTGCTTCAAGGCATGTGGAATCTTCCCGGACCAGGGATAGAACCTGTGTCCCCTGCATTGGCAGGTGGATTCTTATCCACTGGACCACTAAGGAAGTCCCCCCTTGAAGTCTCAAAGTTTATATAGAGTCCTTAACAGGGTTCTTTCATGTATTCGGTCTGGCAATACATTACTCTCTCAAGGCTGCACCCTTGAAGTATCTCCTAGTATAGGAACAGTGGGCAGAACCTATGTTCCAAGGTTGGGAGGGGATGAGGGGTATTGGTCATGACCTCTCAATTACCTCCTCCAACAGGTAGTTTTATATAAAATTAAACACGATGCTGCTGCTGCTGCTAAGTCGCTTCAGTTGTGTCCAACTCTGTGCGACCCCATAGACGGCAGCCCACCAGGCTCCCTGTCCCTGGGATTCTCCAGGCAAGAACACTGGAGTGGGTTGCCATTTCCTTCTCCAATGCATGAAAGTGAAAAGTGAAAGTGAAGTTGCTCAGTCACGTCCGACTCCTAGCGACCCCATGGACCACAGCCTACCAGGCTCCTCCATCCATGTGACTTTCCAGGCAAGAGTACTGGAGTGGGTTGCCATTGCCTTCTCCATAGATTTTTTTAATGGCATTTTACAACCTGGTAATTCTACTTCTAAGTATTAATATTTACCCAAGATATTGAAAGCGCATGTCCACAAATACTTGCATAAGAATGTTCAAATCAGCATTATGCATAATAGTCTAAAACTAGAAACAACTGAAATGTTCATCCACAGGAAGATATACTTACACTGCAGTCTACTCACATGATGTATTATGAACCAGCAACAAAAAGAAACAAACTACTGATGTATGTAAAAGCATGAGCAAATCTCAAAAATCTTGTGTTCAGCAAGAGAAGCCAAACAAAAAGTTTGCATAGTGCTTAGAAGTGACACATGTCAATCCTGCCCCTAATCAATCGGTAAAAGCAAAGATAGCTCCATCTGTATCCAACAAGGCAGAGGATGTATAATTATTCTATGGGGGGAGAATTGAAAATTTGAGAAATAATTCAATTTAACACACTTAGATTATAGTATGGGAACAATCTCCATAGTACAGAAATTCTTGCTTTGTGTTTTGATTGCTTTTTTTTTGCCATGTTTTAATTTATCTTTTGACTGGGTTTTGGCAATGTAGACTGAAAATATAGTTGTTTTATTCTTGGTCTTATACTTAAGTGGAATCAATACTCAATGCTGATCCTTTTGCAGTGTGATGGTTGTTTAGTGTTTAGTCACTTAGTGACCCTATGGACAGAGGAGTCTGGCAGGCTACAGTCCATGGGATTCTCCAGGTGAGAATACTGGACTGGGTTGCCATTTCCTTCTCCAGGGGGTCTTCCCAACCCAGGGACTGAACCCGTGCCTCCTGCATTGTAGGCAGATTCTTTACCAACTGAGCTACAAGAGGTAACTTTTCTATTCATTACTTGTTTGGCTGAAGTTTATCTTCCAGTAGGTTTAAGCAAATTTTGTTCTCTGGGTTTTAAAATATTGAAAAGTATTTTTCAGTTGTCTTTATGCTTGAATGACAGTTTGGCTGTATGTGTATAAATTGGGTGTCTGTATATAAATTCTTTGTTTGAGGGTTTTGTGAGTGTTATTCTATTGTCTTCTAACAGTAAATGTTTTTTTTTTAGAGAAGTCACAGTTAGCCAGAATTCTTACTATAGAAGTCACTAGATCATTTTGCTTAGACATATTTTTCTAATTTAGTTTTAGTACAATTGAAAATGCAGATGTTGGTAGTGTCTCAGTATTGTGAAGATTAAATGAGATACTACCTGCAAAATATAAATATAAATGGTGATTATTACTATCGTAATTTATTAACGTGGTTCTATTTTCTTGTGGAAATACTCCTTTCAATCGTTTGCTTCTTTTATTTCTGGAACATTTCCTTAAGTTATTTTTTCCCCTAAGTTCTCTGGTTTTCTTCTTTGGTAACACTATATATATGCAAATGTTGGATCTCCTTCACCTATTTTCCTAGACTACCATTTCCTTTCTAATGTTTAAAAATCCTTGCTGTTTTAATTTTACTTGGTTTTTGTATAACTGTTCTCTAGTTTCTTTTTTTAAAATTATTTACTTATTTGGGTGCCTCTAGTCTTAGCTGTACCATGTGGGATCTTTCATTGCAGCCCACAGATTCTCTGGTTGTGGCACATGGGCTCAGTATTTGCCCACGTGGGCTTAGTTGCTCTGCAGCAAGTGGGATTTTAGCTCTCCGACCAGGGATCAGACTTATGTTCCCTGCATTGCAAGGCTGATTCTTAATCATTGGACTACACAGGAAGTCCCTGTGCTCTATTTTCTTACTGTGTATTATTTTTTGTTGTGGTGCTTCCAATTCGATTCTCATTCCTGTGATGACTTTTTTTTCCCCTTGCACTTCTTTTTTGAGCTCATCTATCTTATTTTCCACCTTCAACTGTTTTGCCGTGAGTGCTCTGAATTCTAGTATCTCTGATTTGTCTTTTCATTTTAAACAGGCATTTGCTTCTTTATGCTTTTCATATAAAGCACCTTGTATTTGGCTGCAGTTTTAATTTTCTCCATGTCATTGTTTCTTCTGTAACTAGTCTGCATACCATTTATTTTCCTTGTTGCTTTCCCCTTTAAAAAACAGATCTTATACAGTTTCCTTTTTTCATTATTTTTTATTTTTGAAAGGTGAATTGTTCCTGAACTGTTCCAGAATTGCTCTTTTCAGGGGAGTTTGATAAAGAGAATTCTGTATCTGCCATGGGGCTAAATACATTCTTTTTGCTTTTATTCCTTTCTAGTCAATTAAAAATAGCACTGTAGTCTGGCTTTAATCAACCTTGTCTCCCACTCAGGTAGTTGCCCAAATCTAGCTTGTCTGGGTGTTTTCTAAATTACCTCCACTGTCTGAGATATTTTACACTTGATAGCAAATATAACCCAGAGAGACTCTATTAGCCTAAACATGTCATTTATCTTGTTTCAAGTATGAAATAGTTCCTAAAACGATGCCAGGGCATGCCACCCACTTTATCTCACAAATGCCCTACCCAGCATTTGTGAGATTTTCAGCAGTGGTTGTTCTCTTTGCATTTTTCTGTACTTCCTGTCTGTCTCAATTTCTTGTCCACTTTTTTTTTTGTTTGTTTTATGATTTGGAGGATTAAATTTCTCTAGATTAATCAAAGGTGGATTTATATTTCTGTTTCTCACCTATTTATAGAAGGGGCAATGCTTCATTTATTTATGATGAAATCTGAAGTTTCTCTGGGCTCATATTGCTAGATCCCAAGCTGGCAAGGTGCTTTACAGTGTTGTGTTAGTTTCTGCTGTGCAGCCAAAGTGAATCAGCTATGCCTACACATATATCCCCTTTTTAAGATTTCCTTCTCATTTAGGTCATCATAGAGTACTGAGTAGGGTTCCCTGTGCTATACGGTAGGTTCTCATTACTTATATATTTTATATGCACAGTAGCGTATACATGTCAATTCCAATATCCCAATTCATCCCACCCACCTTCCCCCACTTGGTGTCCATACATTTGGTCTCTTTGTGTGTGTCTCTATTTCTGCTTTGCAAATAGGTTTATCTGTACCATTTTCCTGGATTGCACATATATGCTTTAATATACCATAATCGTTTTTTGCTTTCTGACTTACTTCTCTTTGTATGACAGTCACTAGGTCTATCCTTTGCTCCTCACCATGTGTGGGTGCATATATCCAATCAGTATTTATGTGTCTTTATTTAGGAAATAAACTGAGAGGGAATGTTCTGAAATATTGGTTGTGATTTTCTGTGTATGAAAGGAAACAATGAAGCCCAAACTCTTGTGGGTATACCAGAGTCTAAGAAACTTCTAACCATCCATCAGGTCACAGATACTGAAGGGGGAAAGAGGTAGCTATGAAAGTTGGAGTATGGAGCAGAAGTTCAGGGGCAGGCAAATCAGGGATGAATTAGTGAGCAGCATGGGAGGGATATGAGGTTGAGCAGCTCTGTTATCTTTAAACCTGCATTTCTGAGCCCTGTGGGAAAGTTCTGTGTGGGTGTTTTGGTGATTTAAAAAGCAGTGTGTCAGAAGGCACAAGTATGTCATGCAGTGTGTCCACTTTTCCATGTCCATATACTCTGCCAGCCTGGAAAATTCTTACGCATTCTGTAAGATACAGTTTGAGGATGATCAGTTGTCTCCAGCTTGTAGGCTCCTACCATCTCCCCACTCCACTAGGATTTCTTCTTGCCCCTGTTTTTGCTTCCCTTAGCTATTTAAGCTTATATCTATTACAGAACTTAAAATGCGTATTTAAATTATTACTTTTTTGTCTGTTTCCTCTTTCAGCTATGAATTCTTTGAAGGTGAGGATTCTATCTTATAATTTCCAGTTCCTAGTACCCAATTTGAGATACACTGAATTTCTAATAAAGTTCATGTATTTCACTGAGTCATGGTTTTTTAAAAAAACTTTTTATTGGAGGATAGTTGCTTTGCAATGTTGTGTTAGTTTCTGCTCTACAACAGAGTGAATCAGTTCTACACATATATATATATATCCCCCCTTTTTAGATTTCCTTCCCATTTAGATCACCACAGAACCCTGAGTTGAGTTCCCTGTGCTATACAGCAGATCCTTATTAGCTAACTACTTTATATATAGTAGTGTGTATATGTCAATCTCAATCTCCCAATTTATCCCTTACCCTTTTCCTGCTTGGTAACCATAAGTTTGTTCTCTACATCTCTTCATTTTTTTCAATTAACATTAAATGTCTGACATGATGGATGACTTAGCTTGATAATGGCTAATTCAAAAGTCCTCAGTATATCAATTTAAAATTCATATTAAAATTTAAAATATTTGTCTGCACTCATAGTTTCTTTAAGTACCCAGAAATATTTAATATAAATGTATCACAAATATTTTAGTTATAAAACATGATTCATTCATTGCAAGTCTTATTGACCATTCGGTGGAAAAATTCTAATTTTGAGGAAAGTTATAGAGAATAACTTCACAGTGTGTAAAACTTTCCTTGCTTGCCTTTCATGAATTTTTCAATTAATCTGTGGAATTTTAGTTCTACTAAACCTGAACCAAAATACATTCCCTCAGGCTGTTCTAGTTTGTGGCAACAGACCCACTGCAGAGTGACTCTAAGAGTTATTTTCCAATGTTTTGATCTGTGATCTGGATATGTCTGTATATTAGGAAAGACTATACATGTGATTTACTCTACTATTTTAATAAATAAAATGTATTGTTTATTAAATACATTGCTATTGCCAGCACTGCGTCAATGCTTTACACAAATTACTGATCTTGATTCCTCATTTTATTGATAAGGGAAATAAAATTGGGGGATGCTAAACAACTTTTATTTAGTGTCTGAGTCAAGTTTCTAGCCCCACCCAACCAGCAGGTGACTGAACAAGGTATCACCAAAGCTTGTACTCTTAACCACTGTGCTATTCTACCACCTTAAAGATAAATGAAAAATAGCTACTGAATCTGAGTTAAACAGATAAAAAATTGTTCTGCAATGCTTCTGGTTTTGCTTAAGCAGACTCAGAGTCAGGTCTGGAGGTTTCTTGGCAAATGATACAACTTCACAGGATTTTTCAGTTACTGTGCAGAGCCATATGGAGCCAGCCTCAAACTCATCCGACTTGTGTGCTTGAAATTGCAGTCCCTTGTGAAATGGCTGAGGATGTTTTAAAAATTGGAAAAAGCTTCAGAAGTATGGCCTTCCACGACCTCTTCTGCCTCTGTCAGAAAGATGATGTGAGGCTGGGGAGAACAGGAAGAAGAACATCTCATAGTAACAAGGTTATGTGGCTGAAACAGTGTATGTGTGTGTGTGTGAACGTGTGTGTTCATGCGTGCATGCATTGAAAGTCTCTCATTCTAATTAAAAAACAAAACAAACAAAACATTCAAAGATGTTTAGTCAAAATCAAAAAGTAAGGCGTGAATTTGAAAGGGCATTTTTCTCTCTTTTGTTTTGTGGATGCTTACTAAGTTGCTTCAGTCATATCTGGCTCTTTGTGACCTTATGGACTGTAGCCCACCAGGCTCCTTTGTCCAAGGGATTCTCCAGGCAAGCATACTGGAATGGGTTGCCATGCCCTCCTCCAGAGGATCTTCCTGACCCAGGGATAGAACCCAAGTCTCTTACATCTCCTGCATTGGCAGGTGGGATCTTTACCACTTCATGCCGCCTGGGAAACCCCTTTTGTTTTCTTTTGCATATGTGAGCTAAGTCACTTCAGCTGTGTCCGACTCTTTGCGACCTCACGAACTGTAGCCCACCAGGCTCCTCTGTCCATGGAATTCTCCAGGCAAGCATACTGGAATGGATTGCCATGCCCCTCTCCAGGGGATCTTCCCGACCCAGGGATCGAACCCTGTCTCAGGCATCTCCTGAATTGGCAGGTGGGTTCTTTACCACTAGCACCTCATAGAATAACAGTAAATAGAAAATATCAGAGTTAGAAGTGTTTGTGGATGAAGATATTGGTTCATGGATTTATATTTGTAGTAAAAATTAACACTATTTCTGTTGGTGAACACAAGGGAGAACAGACAGAACAGCCTGGGAGAGGGCTTCCCAACACCTTCCCTATGCAGTTCTTCTATCTGGCTGTTTCTGAGTTTTGTCCTTTTATAACAAACCAGTGATCGAGTAAGTAAAAAAAGTTAACGCTATTTCTAATGACCAAAGTGATATTTAAAACTTGGAAACAAAAATCTAAACACTCAAATCCTCCAAAGTTAATTTGAACACATGGATATGACTTTTCAGAATTTTATACACTACATCTGAAATGTAATTTTTTGATATGAGGCCAAAGGTAAGACAAATTTATTTTTTTTGAAAATACAGCATATATGTGCTTAAAAACAAAATGAACTAATATCTGGCCTATAATTGAATGACTCTATATGTACTTTTTCTCCTTCTTTTTACTCTAAATTTATGTTGTTTTTAAACAGAAAAGAGATGGAGAGAGAATGAAGGGGCTGGAGGAATTAGGACACTTGGCTATTTTAAGAATCTTTGACAAAGGAGGCAAGAATATACAATGGATTAAAGACAATCTCTTTAACAAGTGGTGCTGGGAAAACTGGTCAACCACTTGTAAAAGAATGAAACTAGAACACTTTCTAACACCATACACAAAAATAAACTCAAAATGGATTAAAGATCTAAATGTAAGACCAGAAACTATAAAACTCCTTAGAGGAGAACATAGGCAAAACACTCTCCAACATACATCACAGCAGGATCCTCTATGACCCACCTCCCAGAATATTGGAAATAAAAGCAAAAATAAAAAAAATGGGACCTAATTAAACTTAAAAGCTTCTGCACAACAAAGGAAACTATAAGCAAGGTGAAAAGACAGCCTTCAAAATGGGAGAAAATAATAGCAAATGAAGCAACTGATAAACTACTAATCTCAAAAATATACAAGCAACTCCTACAGCTCAATTCCAGAAAAATAAATGACCCAATCAAAAAATGGGCCAAAGAACTAAATAGACATTCCTCCAAAGAAGACATACAGATGGCTAACAAACACATGAAAAGATGCTCAGCATCACTCATTATCAGAGAAATGCAAATCAAAACCACAATGAGGTACCATTTCATGCCAGTCAGAATGGCTGCGATCCAAAAGTCTACAAGCAATAAATGCTGGAGAGGGTGTGGAGAAAAGGGAACCCTCTTACACTGTTGGTGGGAATGCAAACTAGTACAGCCACTATGGAGAACAGTGTGGAGATTCCTTAAAAAACTGGAAATGGAACTGCCATACGACCCAGCAACCCCACTGCTGGGCATACACACTGAGGAAACCAGAAATGAAAGAGACACGTGTACCCCAATGTTCATTGCAGCACTGTTTGTAATAGCCAGGACATGGAGGCAACCTAGATGTCCATCAGCAGATGAATGGATAAGAAAGCAGTGGTACATATACACGATGGAGTATTACTCAGCCATTAAAAAGAATACATTTGAATCAGTTCTAATGAGGTGGATGAAACTGGAGCCTATTATACAGAGTGAAGTAAGCCAGAAAGAAAAACACCAATACAGTATACTAACGCATATATATGGAATTTAGAAAGATGGTAACAATAACCCTGTATACGAGACAGCAAAAGAGACACTGATGTATAGAACAGTCTTTTGGACTCTGTGGGAGAGGGAGAGGGTGGGAAGATTTGGGAGAATAGCATTGAAACATGTATAATATCATATATGAAACGAGTCGCCAGTGCAGGTTCGATGCACGATACTGGATGCTTGGGGCTGGTGCACTGGGACGACCCAGAAGGATGGTACAGGGACGGAGGAGGGAGGAGGGTTCAGGATGGGGAACACGTGTATACCTGTGGCTGATTCATGCCGATATAAGGCAAAACCAATACAATATTGTAAAGTTAAAAAATAAAATTAAATTTAAAAAAATCTTTTAAAACTTTACTTGTAGAGCAGTTTTAGACTCACAGCAAAATTAAGAGAGGAAGGTACAGAAATTTCTCATATACCCTTGACCCTCACATATGCACAGTCTCCACCAATATCAACATCCCTCGCCAGATGGGACGTTTGTTACAATGGAATCTACACTGACATATCGTTACCACACAGAATGCATAGTATACCATAGGGTTCATTCTTGGTGTTATACAATCTATCCATCCATCCTAAGTCACTTTGGTAGTGTTCAACTCTTTACCATCTATGGTTTGGGACAAATGTGCAATGACATGTATCAGATCAGATCAATCGCTCAGTCGTGTCCGACTCTTTGCGACCCCATGAATCGCAGCACGCCAGGCCTCTCTGTCCATCACCAACTCCCGGAGTTCACTCAGACTCACATCCATCGAGTCAGTAATGCCATCCAGCCATCTCATCCTCTGTTGTCCCCTTCTCCTCTTGCCCCCAATCCCTCCCAGCATCAGAGTCTTTTCCAATGAGTCAACTCTTCGCATGAGGTGGCCAAAGTACTGGAGTTTCAGCTTTAGCATCATTCCTTCCAAAGAAATCCCAGGGCTGATCTCCTTTAGAATGGACTGGTTGGAGCTCCTTGCAGTCCAAGGAACTCTCAAGAGTCTTCTCCAACACCACAGTTCAAAAGCATCAATTCTTTGGCACTCAGCCTTCTTCACGGTCCAACTCTCACATCCATACATGACCACAGGAAAAACCATAGCCTTGACTAGATGAACCTTTGTTGGCAAAGTAATGTCTCTGTTTTTGAATATGCTATCTAGGTTGGTCATAACTTTCCTTCCAAGGAGTAAGCATCTTTTAATTTCGTGGCTGCAGTCACCATCTGCAGTGATTTTGGAGCTCAGAAAAATAAAGTCTGACACTGTTTCCACTGTTTCCCCATCTATTTGCCTTGAAGTGATGGGCCCAGGTGCCATGATCTTCGTTTTCTGAATGTTGAGCTTTAAGCCAACTTTTTCACTCTCCTCTTTCACTTTCATCAAGAGGCTTTTTAGTTCCTCTTCACTTTCTGCCATAAGGGTGGTGTCATCTGCATATCTGAGGTTATTGATATTTCTCCCGGCAATCTTGATTCCAGCTTGTGTTTCTTCCAGTCCAGCGTTTCTCTTGATGTACTCTGCATATAAGTTAAATAAACAGGGTGACAATATACAGCCTTGATGTACTCCTTTTCCTATTTGGAACCAGTCTGTTGTTCCATGTCCAGTTCTAACTGTTGCTTCCTGACCTGCATACAAATTTCTCAAGAGGCAGATCAGGTGGTCTGGTATTCCCATCTCTTTCAGAATTTTCCACAGTTTATTGCGATCCACACAGTCAAAGGCTTTGGCATAGTCAATAAAACAGAAATAGATGTTTTTCCTGGAACTCTTTTGCTTTTCCATGATCCAGCAAATGTTGGCAATTTGATCTCTGGTTCCTCTGCCTTTTCTAAAACCAGCTTGAACATCAGGAAGTTCACGGTTCACGTATTGCTGAAGCCTGGCTTGGAGAATTTTAAGCACTACTTTACTAGCCTGTGAGATGAGTGCAATTGTGTAGTAGTTTGAGCATTCTTTGGCATTGCCTTTCTTTGGGATTGGAATGAAAATTGACCTTTTGCAGTCCTGTGGCCACTGCTGAGTTTTCCAAATTTGCTGGCATATTGAGTACAGCACTTTCACAGCATCATCTTTCAGGATTTGAAATAGCTCAACTGGAATTCCATCACCTCCACTAGCTTTGTTCGTAGTGATGCTTTCTAATGCCCACTTGACTTCACATTCCAGGATGTCTGGCTCTAGGTCAGTGATCATACCATCGTGATTATCTGGGTCGTGAAAATCTTTTTTGTACAGTTCTTCTGTGTATTCTTGCCATCTCTTCTTATATCTTCTGCTTCTGTTAGGCCCATACCATTTCTGTCCTGTATCGAGCCCATCTTTGCATGAAATGTTCCTTTGGTATCTCTAATTTTCTTGAAGAGATCTCTAGTCTTTCCCATTCTGTGGTTTTCCTCTATTTCTTTGCATTGATTGCTGAGGAAGGCTTTCTTATTTCTTCTTGCTATTCTTTGGAACACTGCATTCAGATGCTTATATCTTTCCTTTTCTCCTTTGCTTTTCACTTTTCCTCTTTTCACAGCTATTTGTAAGGCCTCCCCAGACAGCCATTTTGCTTTTTTGCATTTCTTTTCCATGGGGATGGTCTTGATCCCTGTCTCGTGTACAACGTCATGAACCTCATTCCATAGCTCATCAGGCACTCTATTTGTCAGATCTAGGCCCTTAAATTTATTTCTCACTTCCACTGTATAATCATAAGGGATTTGATTTAGGTCATACCTGAATGGCCTAGTGGTTTTCCCTACTATCTTCAATTTAAGTCTGAATTTGGCAATAAGGAGTTCATGATCTGAGCCACAGTCAGCTCCTGGTCTTGTTTTTGCTGACTGTATAGAGCTTCTCCATCTTTGGCTTCAAAGAATATAATCAATCTGATTTCTGTGTTGACCATCTGGTGATGTCCATGTATAGAGTATAACCTATCATTATAATGTCATATAGAGTATTCCCATTGCCCTAAAAATCCTCTGTGAGGAATGGATAAAGAAGATGTGGTACCTATATACAGTGGGATATTATTCAGCCATTAAAAAGAATGAAATACTGCCATTTGCAGCAACATGGATGGATCTAGAAAGTGTCGTACTGAGCGAAGTAAGTCACACAGAGAAGGAGAAATATTGTATGACATCCCTCATATGTGGAATCTAAAAATAAATGATACAAATGAGCTTATAAAAAAGAGAGACTCACAGACTTGGAGAATGGACTTATGGTTGACCGGGGGGAGAATGAGAGGAAGGAATAGCTAGGGAGTTTGGAATGGACATGTACACACTTCTATACTTAAAACAGATAATCAGCAAGACCTACTGTATAGCATGGAAGTCTGCTCAGTGTTATGTGATGGCCTGGATGGGAGGGAGTTAATGGCTGAATCCCTTCACTGTCTACCTGAAATTATCACAACATTGTTAATTGGTTATATTCCAATACAAAATAAAAAGTCCTCTGTGATTTAAAAAAAGTCCTCTGCGATTCTCCTATTTATCCCCAAATAAAAAGTCCTCTGTGATTCTCCTATTTACCACTCCTTCCCCAATCTCCACAACACTAATCTATTTACTGCCTCCACAGTTTTGTCTTTTTCCGAACATCATATAGTAGCACCAGGCTACTGGAGCAGATCTTACCTTCAGATCAACATGCCTGGGTATGCGGTGAGCTGCTTTGAGAAAGACAGGTAATTCCCCGCCTCCTGGGAGTCATTTCCATTGTTCAGAGGATGAATAGTAACTCCCGCAGCTGACAGCAAAGTGAGCATTTGATATCAAAGAATGACAGTGCAAAGAATAGATGGTATAAAACCTACTGTAAGATTAGACCAGAATACATTTCTCTAAGTTTGTGGAATGAACTGGAGTGCCAACAAACAGGAGAATTATTAAGCTCTGCGTCACATCTGCTATCTTCATTGATTTTTGCTCTTGGATCTATAGTAATATGACTAGATTGTTTTCCCAAGCCAGGTACACCTGTTGGCCACAGTGAATGCTCTCTCTGAACTCGGAATGTACAGACTTGATCCAGGGGCAGTCTTCACCTAACTGTTATGAATAAGGCCCTTCAGGACTTGAATAGACATTTTCCCAAAGAAAGCTTATAAGTGAACAACAGGTACATGAAAAGGCACCGAATATCACTAATTATTAGGGAAATGCAAAACAAAACAACCATGAGATGTTTTTTCACACTGGTTGTTGTTGGTGGTTTGGTGGTGGTTTAGTTGCTAAGTCGTGTCTGACTCTTGCAACCCCTTGGACTATAGCCTGCCAGGTTCCTCTGTCCATAGGATTCTCCAGGCAAGAATACTGGAGTGGGTTGCTATTTCCTTCTCCAAGGGATCTTCCCGACCAAGGAACTGAACCCAGGTCTCCTGTATGGTAGGCAGATTCTTTACCAACTGAGCTACAAGGGAAGCCCTCACACTGGTTAGGAGGGCTATTAGCACAAAGACAAGGGATAAAAATGCTGATGAGGGTGTGAACACAGAGCCCTCTACACTACTGGTGGGAATGGAAATTGATGCAGCCACTGTGGAGAACAGCATTGAAGTTCCTCAGGAGGCTAAAAATAGAACTATCATACGATCCAGCTAATTTGACTTCTGGGCGTGTATCCAAAGGAAATTGAAGAGTTATGTGTACTCCTGTGTTTGTTGCAGCATTAGTCACAATAACTAAATTATGGAAACACCCTAAATGTCCCTTAATGGATGAATGGATCAAAGGAATGTGATATATATATATATATATATATATATATATATATATATATCAATGTGGTTGATATATATGTATATATATGAATATAATTCAGCCTTCAGAAGGAAGGTAATCATGTAATTTATAACAAAGTGGATAAGCCTGGAGGATATTATGTTAAATTAAATAAGCAAGACAGAGAAAGACAAATACTGCATGGAGTCGCATAAATATGCAGAATCTGAAAAAAGAGTCAAATCAAAGAAACAAAGAGCAGAAAAGTGGTTGCCAGGGGTTGGGAGGTGGAGGAAATAGGGAAGGATTGGTAAAAGGGTACAAGTTTTCAGTTATAAGGTGAGTCATGTCTGAGGAATTATGTAGAAACTGATGACTATAGTTGATAACACTGTATTGTACAATTAAAATTTGCTAAGTGAGTAAAGCATATTCCCACCAAAAAAGGGAAATAATGTGAAGTGATGTATGTATTAATTTTCCCCTCACAATGGATGAATATCAAATCCTAATGATGGACACTTTAAATACCTTATGGTTGTATTTGTCAATTATTCCTCAAGAAAGCTGAAAAAAAAAAAAAAAGGAATAGCCAATAGGAAAATTTGTTAAAAAAAAAAAAAGTGAACCCCCCCCCCCCTTCAAGTCTCTCAGGAGTTACTGTAGTACCTGAGAATGGGAAATATTGTTTATCCCCTCATTATATGAAAAATTTGAATCATTCAATCAACCAGTAGCTACTTCCTGAGTTCCCCTTATGTGTGCTTTGGTACAGGGGAGGGTTTCACTCTTGACACCATTTATGAAATCTGATAAAGGCAGTTCAACAAAGTGATAGAGTTCAGGTTCAAATCATGTTTTCTGCACTACTGGTTGTCAACCTCAGGTGTTTCTCAATCTTTCTACACCTCAGTTTCCTCATTTGCAAAAAGGGGATGATACCCTTGTTCTGCTGTGACTGTGTTTGTATAACACAGACTTGGGGTATTAAACCCTAAGTCTGCATTGCAGTGATTGTTCACAGGCTTCTTCCTGACTTTGGTGCATGTGGCTCTGTGCACCTTCATCCTTTCTTATACCCAACTCAGGCCCTCAAACTACACATTTTTAGGAAGGTGCAGCAGCAGCAAAGCCCTGTTTTGTTTGTTTTAAATTAATTTTTATTGGAGTTTAGTTGCTTTACAATGTTGTGTTAGTTTCTGCTGTATAGCAAAGTGAATCAGAACTGAATCAGAAAAGTGAATCATATGTATAAATTACATACATCTTCTTTTTTTTGGAATTTTTTTCCATTTAGGTCATTACAGAGTATTTTCTCTCAGCCTGTGGCTTGTCTTGAAATCTCTTGATACTGTTTTTTGCAAAGCAGAAGTTTAAAATTTTATTTTATATTTGAAGTTTATGTTTAATTAGAGGATAGTTGCCTTACAACGTTGTGTTGGTGTCTGCCATACAATAATGTGAAGCATCTTTAATGATTCATATATTGCCTCCCTCCTGAACTTCCTTCCCACCCCACCTCCATCCCACCCCTTTAGATCATCACAGAACACTGAGCTGAGTTCCCTGTGCTATACAGACATTTCCCACTGTCTGTCTCTTTTATGTTTAGTAATGTATACATATCAATGCAGGTTTCCCTGATAGCTCAGTTGGTAAAGAGTCCACCTGCAGTGCAGGAGACCCTGGTTCAATTCCTGGGTCAGGAAGATCTGCAGGAGAAGGGATAAGCTACCCACTCCAGTATTCCCGGGCTTCCCTGGTGGCTCAGCTGGTAAAGAATCTGCCTGCAATGCAGGAGACCTGGGTTCAATCCCTGGGCTGGGATGGCCCCCTGGAGAAGGGAAAGGCTACCCATTCCAGTATTCTGGCCTGGAGAATTCCATGGACTGTATAGTCCATGGGGTCGCAAATAGTTGGACACAACTGAGCAACTTTAAAGAAAGAAAGAGAAAATACGTCAATGCTACTCTCTCAGTTCCACCCATCCTCTCTTTCCCCTACTGTGTCTACAGGTCCCTTCTCTACATCTGTGTCTCTATTCCTGCCCTGCAAATGGGTCCATCAGTACCATTTTCTAATTCCATATATATATGTATTAATACAATATTTGTTTTTTTCTTTCTGACTTACTTCACTCTGTATAACAGGCTCTAGTTTCATTCACTTCACTTAAGCTGACTCAAATTTGTTCCTTTTCATGGCTGAGTTATATTCCACTCTATATATGTAACACAACTTCTTTATCCATTCATCTATCAATGGACATCTAGGTTGCTTCTATGTCCTGGCTATTGTAAATTGTGCTGCAGTGAACATTGGGGTACATGTATCATTTTCAATTATGGTTGCTACAGGGTATATGTCCAATAGGGGGATTACTGGGTTATATGGAACAACAGACTGGTTCTAAATAGGAAAAGCAGTACGTCAAGGCTGTATATTGTCACCCTGTTTACTTAACTTATATGCAGAGTACATCATGAGAAACGCTGGGCTGGAAGAAGCACAAGCTGGAATCAAGATTGCCGGGAGAAATATCAATCACCTCAGATATGCAGATGACACCACCCTTATGGCAGAAAGTGAAGAGGAACTAAAAAGCCTCTTGATGAAAATGAAAGTGGAGAGTGAAAAAGTTGGCTTAAAGCTCAACATTCAGAAAACAAAGATCATGGCACCCGGTCCCATCACTTCATGGGAAATAGATGGGGAAACAGTGGAAACAGTGTCAGACTTTATTTTTTGGGGCTCCAAAATCATTGCAGATGGTGATTGCAGCCATGAAACTAAAAGACACTCCTTGGAAGGAAAGTTATGACCAACCTAGATAGCATATTCAAAAACAGAGACATTACTTTGCCAACAAAGGTCCGTCTAGTCAAGGCTATGGCTTTTCCTGTGGTCATGTATGAATGTGAGAGTTGGACTGTGAAGAAAGCTGAGCACTGAAGAATTGATGCTTTTGAACTGTGGTGTTGGAGAAGACTCTTGAGAGTCCCTTGGACTGCAAGGAGATCCAACCAGTCCATTCTGAAGGAGATCAGCCCTGGGATTTCTTTGGAAGGAATGATGCTGAAGCTGAAACTCCAGTACTTTGGGCACCTCATGCGAAGAGTTGACTCATTGGAAAAGACTCTGATGCTGGGAGGGATTGGGGGCAGGAGGAGAAGGGGACGACAGAGGATGAGATGGCTGGATGGCATCACCGACTTGATGGATGTGAGTTTGAGTGAACTCTGGGAGTTGGTGATGGATAGGGAGGCCTGGCGTGCTGTGATTCATGGGGTCGCAAAGAGTCGGACATGACTGAGCGACTAAACTGACTGACTGACTGACTGATGGTAGTTTTAGTCCTAGTTTTCCTAAAGGAATCTCTATATGGGCTTCCCCGATATCTCAGAGGGTAAAGAAAGTGAAATGAAAGTGTTAGTCACTCAGTCATATCAGACTCTTTGCGACCCCAGGGACCGTGGACCACCAGTCTCCTCTGTCCATGGAATTCTTCAGCCATTCCTTTCTTTAGGGGATCTTCCCTACCCAGGAATCAAACCCGGGTCTCCTGAATTGCAGGCAGATTCTTTATTATCTGAGCCACCAGGGGAGCCCAGAATGGGATGAATCCTCCTGCAATGTAGGGGACATGAGTTAGATCACTAGGTTGGGAAGGCACCCTGGAGGAGGAAAATGGCAACTCACTCCAGTATTCTTGCCTGAAAAATCTCATAAACAAGGGAGTTTGGCAGGCTACAGTCCAAGGGGTCACAAAGAGTTGGACACGACTGAGTGACTACACTCACACACACATGCACCCCCCCAACAGTGTAAGAGGATTCCCTTTTCTCCACATCCTCTCCAGCCACTATTTATTATTCATAAATTTTTTTGATAATGGCCATTCTGACTGGTATGACGTGATACCTCATGGTAGTTTTGATTTGCATTTCTCTGATAATGAGAGATGTTGAATATCTTTTCATGTGTTTGTTGGACATTTGTATGTCTTCTTTGGAGAAGTGTCTGTTTAGGTCTTCAGCCCATTTTTTGATTGGGTTGTTTGTTTTTCTGATATTTGGTTTCATGAGCTGTTGAATATTTTGGAGATTAATCCTTAGTCAGTTGTTTCATTTGGAATTATTTTCTCCCATTTGTAGGGTTGTCTTTTCATCTTGTTTATAGTTTCTTTTGCTGTGCAAAAGCCTTTAAGTTTAATTAGGTCTCTTTTGTTTATTTTTGTTTTTATTTTCATTACTCTAGGAGGTGGGTCAAAGAGGATCTTATTTTGATTAAATTTTAATGAAAACCAGGTTATCAGTTATTTCATAGATCATGGCTTTGGTGTTGTATTGGGTAAACTAAGTCTTCTCCTATGTTTTGTTCTAGGACTTTTATAGTTCTGTATTTTATATTTAGGTCTATGATATATTTTGAGTTAGCATTCAACGTTTATGAAGGGTAAAATTTTGTGTCTAGATTTCTTTGCATTTTGATGTTCATTTATTCCAGGACCATTTGTTGAAGAGAATATCTTTGCTGCATTTGTTCCTTTGTCAGAAGTCAGTCGACTGTACATGTGTGAGTCTATTTATTGCCTCTCCATTCTGTTCCATTTCTCTGTTGTCTGTTCTTTCACCAATACCAATTGGTTCTTCCACATTGACTTGATTACGTAGCTATACAGGAAGTCTTGAAGTTAGGTAGTGTCAGTGCTCTAATTTTGTTCTTCTCTAGTGTTATTTTGGCTATTCTGGGTCTTTTGCTTCTTCACGCAAACTTTAGAATCAATTTGTCTGTGTCCATAAAATAACTTGCTGGCATTTTGATTGAAATTGCATTATATGTATAGAATAAGTTGGGAAGAGCAGACATTTTAACAATATTACACCCTTCTATGTATGAACATGATATACATCTCCATAGATTTAGTTCTCTTTCTTCAGAAATGAAAACTGATTTCATTCCTCAGTTTTATAAATTTTGTCATATAGACCTTGAACATATTTTGTTAGATTTATACTGACATGTTTCGTCTTTTGGGTGCTAATTAAATGGTGTTATGTTTCTAATTTCAAATTCCACTTGTTCATTGTCAATATATAGGAAAATAATTGACTCTTGTATGTTAACCATGTATCTTACAACTTTGCTATAATAGCTTATTAATTGCAGGAATTATTTTGTTGATTTAGATATTCTAAAATGAACAAAGACATTTTGTATCTTCCTATTCAATCAGTATACCTTCTATTTACTTTTTTTGGTTTTACTGATTTTCTCTCTTGATTTTCTGTTTTCAATTTTCATTGATTTCTGCTCTAATTTTTATTATTTCTTTTCTTCTATGTACTTTTTGGGCTTCCCAAGTGGTGCTAATAATAAAGAATCTGCCTGCCAATACGGGAGACACAAAGACATGAGTTCAATCTCTGGATTGGGAAGATCCCCTAGAGAGGGAAATGGCATCCCACTCCAGTATTCTTGCCTGGAAAACTCCATGGACAGAGGAGCCTGGCAGGCTACAGTCCATGGGGTCACAAGGAGTTGGACATGACTGAGCGACTGAGCGCTTCATATTTAATTGCTCACTTTTTTCTAGTTTTCTAAGGTAGACACTCAGATGATTGATTTTAAATATTCTTCCTAATACATACATTAAGTGACACAAATATCTTTCATACATTACTTTTGCTACATCCCACAACTGTTGACAAGTTGTGCTTTCATTTTCACTTAGTTAAAAATATTTAAAAATTTGTCTTGAGATTTATTCTTTCAACCATGGGTTATAAAGAAGTGTGTTGTTAAATCTCCATGTATTTTGAAATTTCTCAGTTGTGTTTTTTCTATTGATTTCTAGATTAAAACCACTGTGGTTTGCGAGCAGACACTGTGTTCTTTTCAGCTTTGGCCATTTCCAGTAAGATGTCTGGTAGACATCTCTCCAGTCTATTGTTCAGTCTACTTACAAGCCCATCAAAGGCATTTTCCACTTCTGCTGCAGTCTTGTTGGTTTCTAGCATTTGTTTCTGATTCTTAGAATTTCCATCTCTCATGCGTTCTCTACTTTTTCCATTAGAGCCTTTAACAGATAAATAACAGTTGCCTTAAATTCCCTGGGTTGATAACTACAACATTCCTGCCATATCTCACTCTGGTTCTGATACTTGCTCTGTCTTTTCATACTGACTTTTTTTTTTTGCTTTTTAGTGTGTCTTGTAATTTTTTTCTTCTTACCCAAACATGATTTACTGGGTAAAATGAACTGCTGCAAATAAACTTTAAGTAATTTGTTGGTAAGATGTGAGGGGAAAAGGATTTTCAAGACTCCTATGATTAGGTTTCAGGCCTTCAGTAAGCATAACTACTATGTACATCAAAATACAAATAGAAATTTAAACCAAGTGAGATGGCATAAAAATATGTTCCAGGTAAAGGAACAAGATAAAATCCCAGAAGAACAATTAAGTCAAATGGAGACAGCCAAAATACCTGAGAAAAGAGCTTCTTGATGGTGGTGAAAGAGGAGAGTGAAAAAGCTAGTTTAAAACACAACATTCATAAAACTAACATCATGGAATCTGGTCTTATCACTTCATGGCAAATAGATGGGGGGAAAAAGTGGAAACAGAGACAGATTTTATTTTCTTGGGTTACAAAATTACTGTGGATGGTGACTGCAGCCATGAAATTAAAAGACTCTTGCTCCTTGAAAGGAAAGCTATTGCCAGCCTAGACAGTGCATTAAAAAGCAGAGACATCATTTTGCTAACAAAAGTTCATGGAGTCAGTGCGATGGTTTTGCAGTAGTCATGTATGGATGTGAAAGTTGGACCATAAAAAAGCTGAGTTCTGAAGAATTGATTCTTTTGAACTGTGGCACTGGAGAAGACTCTTAAGAGTCCCTTGAACTGCAAGAAGATCAAACTAGTCAATCCTAAAAGAAATCAACCCTGAATATTCATTGGAAGGACTGATGCTAAAGCTGAAGCTCCAGTACTTTAGCCACCTGATGCAAAGAGCCAACTCATCAGAAAAGGCCCTGATGCTGAGAAAAATTAAAGGCAAGAGAAGAAGGAGATAACAGAGGATGAGATGGTTGGATGGAATCACTGACTCAATGGATACGAGTTTGAGCAAATTCCCGGAGATAGTGAAGGACAGGGAAGCCTGGCATGCTGCAGTCCATGGGGCTGCAAAGAGTCAAACATGACTTAGTACTGAACAACAATACCAACCTGAGAAAGAGTTCATAGTAATGATTGTAAATTTGATCCAAAAACTTGGGGGGAAAAATGGATGTGCAAACAAAAATGTATAAGAAGTTTTATTTTTTAAGTTAGAAAACATAAAGAACAATCAAACAGAGTTGAAGAATACAATATGAAAAATACACCAAATTGAATCAGTTACAGAACAACTGCTTTTGAAGAATAAAGTGAGCAGACAATACAGAGTGGTGGAAATCACTGCTATGGAACAGAAAAAAAGAATGAAAGGAAATGAAGACAGTCTCAGAGACATCTGGGACAGCATTAAATGCACCAACATTTGCATCATAGGGGTTCCAGAAGGAGAAGAGGGAGAGACAGGGCCTGAGAAGATATTTGAAAACATGATAGCTGAAAACTTAACCTAACATGGAAAAGGAAACAGTCACCCAAGTCCAGGAAATGTAGAGAATCCCAGGCAGGATTAACCCACAGAGGAACACACTGTGACAGCTGGTAATCAAAATGACAAAAATTAAAGCTAGAGCATAGTAAAAGTGACAAGGGAAAAGCAACAAATAATATGCAAGGGAATCCCCATAAGGTTATTAACTGATTTTTCAGCAGAAACTCTGAAGGCCAGAAGGGAATGGCACAATATACTTGAGGTGAGGAAAGGAAAAAAAAAAAACAAAAACAAATTACAATCAAGAATACTCTGCATAGCAAGGCTTTCATTCAGACTTGGCAGAAAAATAAAAAACTTTACAGACATGCAAAAGCTAAAAGAATTCAGCGCCACCAAACTGGGTGTACAATAAATGCTAAAAGAACTTTTCTAGGCAAAAAAGAAAAGTCCACAATTAGAAACAAGAACATTACAAAATGGGAAGTCTTACTGGTAAAGGTAAATATCCAGTGAAGGTAGAATGTAAATACATCCACACACAAATATGATACCAAAACCAGCAATTGTGGGACATTCCTGGTGGTCCAGTGGCTAAGAATCTGCTTTCCAGTGCCGGGGATATGGTTTTGATCCCTGGTCAGGAAACTAAGATTCCACATGCCATGGGGCAACTAAGCCATGCGCTGCAACTACTAAGCTCGTGTGCTCTGGAGCCCATGCTCTGCAGCTAGGGAAGACCTTTTGCCACAACTAGAGGGAAAGTCTGTGCACTGCCATGAAGAGCCTGCAGAGCCAAGCAAACTAAAAAAAAAAAGCAAAAGACCAGCAATCATGAGGAGTGTACAAATACAGGATATTTGAAATGTTTTTGAAATTAAGAGACTAGCAATGTAAAACAATCATGTATCTATATAGACTGCAACATCAAAACCTCATGGTAACTGCAAACAATGAAAGGGTTAGTTAAAGGGAAAGATGAAATATAAAGTAATCAAAATGGCTGAGTCTCAATAATGTTAGGTGAAGAAAAGCAAGCTACAGAATAATATGTTGGGTGTGATACCATTCCTACATAAATTCTATCATATTTACAAAAGGTATACATAGTTTATAGTTTTTGGATATGTACTTGCATAAAATATGTTTGAAATGGCATGATCCAACTTTGGTTTCATGTTACATCTGGGATTATTGGGAACCTAGCTGTGGGTAGAAAATTAGCTGTAACAGATGTTTTACTCCTCGAAAGAAGCAATGTGAGGCAAACAAGGGAAAATGTCAATGTTTTAAAAAATCAGAATGGTTTGACAGAAAATAACAAAATTCTGTAAAGCAATTATCCTTCAATAAAAACATAAAAAAAATCAGAATAGTAAAGGTGTGAGGGTAAATAACCTTTGTACTCCTTTAAAAAATCCTTTGTCGTACCTGTCATATTCACATGTGTATTTGTGTATATGTATATTTAATGACCCAGCAGTTCTACTCCTAGGTATTTGTCTATGAGAAGTGAAACATATATCCATGAAAAGATTTATACAAGCATGCTCACAGCAGTTTTATTCTTACTAGCTCTGAACTTGAAATAATACTCATGTCCATATATACAGGGAATGTAATGGTTATCCAATGGAATGCTCTCCAACAACAGGAGGACATAAACTGCTGCTATACATACAACATGTATGTATCTCATAAAAACCTATATTGAACTAAAAAGACACTCAAGAAATAATATTATGAATTCTGTTTATGGGGCAGCAGGGCTGGCCACGTAATTTCAATAGCCTGTGCAAAACAAAAGTGCGGAGACATTGTACAAAGAGCAGGAAAAAGTACCCTGGAAGGTACTAAGATGTAGAGCTTTTTCTTTCTGCCATGGTCATTTAAACTATCATGGCACTTTTGTTATTTAATGTGGTTCAAAGTAAAGAAAAATTAACAATTAAAATGGCTAAATTAAAATTTAGCATTCAATATTCAAATTTATTATTCATCTTTACATTGCACAGTGCCAGTTTTAAATGCAAATAGAACATTTATCTTGTATGCAGAATAACTGAAATGATACCATTTGTATTTTGTAGCTCATATATGCATATGTCTTGTGTTCTTATGCAAACAGTGGAAATGGTGCACAAAAATAATTTAACCATTTTAATTTCACTTCTTGACTCATGAACATTTTACTAATGCTCTGTACATTTCACTTACTGATGAATAAGGTACCCCTCTCTCCTGTTTCCTTTTACAGCATCACTGGAAACCTAAGTGGTTGGTCAATGCAGGAAGTCATGAAACTAGGAAAAGGTATGACATCTCCTTCCTTGGTCATTGGTGTTTCCTACATTATTGTTTCTTCTTCCTGTGTTGGAAGCAAGTTCTTTTTTTAAAAAAAGATGTTTATTTATTTATTTGACTGTGTTGGGTCTTAACTGCAGCATGTGGGATTTTTCCTTGCAGCGCATAGATTCTCTAGTTGTGGTGCAGCATGCACTCTCTCTAGTTATGTTCTCTGTAACATATGGGATTTTAGTTCCCTGACTAGAGATTGAAGCTGCATCCCCTCATTGCAAGGCAAATTCTTAAGCACTGGACCACCAGGGAGGTCCCAAGAAGCAAGTTCTGATTGATGTGGGAATTGTGGCCTCTGAGACTGTGGTGCCCACATTTCTTCTCTCCTAGAGGTAACATGATTCCCTCACACTTCTTGCTGAACTGAACTCCCACTTAATCATTTGTCCCCTGGAACTTTGTCCTTGTGGGGCTTTGCAAAGGCCATATGCCAATGGGGCAGCAAGGAACCACAGATGCATGTCTTCCCGTATCTTCTAATCAGACTCGATTTATGAAACACAAGTTCAAAGATGAAATTAGTAATAATTTCAAGACAGCAGTAAGAGCAGAGCATTCAACTATGTGTGGGGCCCTTTCACACACAGTTATATGTATATATTTCAGTTATACAGATGCATATGTTTATTAAAACTCAAAAACTTAAAATCTGTGCAATATATTACATGTAAATTATAAGTAAATACAAAAATCACCCCACAGTTTTCTACTAAATATAAAACTGCAAAAAACTTTTATACATTATTGGTGTATTTTTTCTGATGTCAAATCATGGAACATACAAAAGAGATCAAATTTATTAGTTATCAGTCTTCTCTTTCATTTCTCCAGAACTCTATGACCTACTTTTAGAGTTACTGAAAAGTGGAAAAACTATTATACTGTCCTAACGGGTATTTTTTTTTGTCTTGTTCCATATTTTTTTCCCAAAGAAAGCACAGTTATCCTTCTGAATAGTCCAATACCTGAAAAAGAAGATTGTACTCATCAGTCTACAATTTCAACCCAACAATGAAGTATTGCTTGCTTCTTTTATGTCTCATAGACTATGTACTGTATCTGCAATTCATGAGAAATTTGCACTCATTTTTTCTCTGGGACAGTATAAACCCTAGAGAGAAAGGCTTTGACAGGGATCATCATATTGTGCCTCCTGGACTCATCAGTCCGGTCAAGGGTACGTGTTGAAGGATGTTTCCTTCAGTGCCATTGTAAACACACCAGCGAGATTCTTCTTCATACTTCACACTTCAGTAAGGCTGGACTTTTATTCACATTTAGTTATTATGTCTGCAGTGCAGTCAGGAGATTTTGCATAATTGCTTAAGGTTTTATTTTACCGTTTTCCCAATGACTGATCTTCATCAGGATGGTGAATTATTTTCACACTGGTCTGTAATAAGGAAGCTAACATACTGTTTGATTACTTCTCAGTTCATGGAGGTGACGTTTGAGAGAGGCACATTCTCTTCTTCATAGTGCTGTGTTATTTGCTCAGAGCTAATATTATTATTCTGACTACTTGCTATATTTAAAAGGTAAACTCTTTTTTAAATTGAAGTATAGCTGATTTACAATGTTAATTACTGATGTACAGTAAAGTGACTCAGTTAAACATATATATATATATATATATATATACATTCTTTTTCATATTTTTCAATGATTTATCATGGGATATTGAATATAGTTCCCTGTGCTGTATGGTAGGACCTTGTTGTTTATTCATCCTCTATATAATAGTTTGCTTCTGCTACTCCTAAAATCCTAATCCTTCCCTCCCCTGCACCCCTCCCTCTTGGCAAGCACCCGTCTGTTCTCTAGTTTGTGAGTCTGTTTCTGTTTCATACATAGGTTCCTTTGTGTCATATTTTAGATTTCACGTATAAATAATATCATCTGGTATTTGTCTTTCTCTTTCTGACTTACTTGGTTCAGTATGATAATCTCTAGTTTCATCTATATTGTGCAGATGGCATTATTTCATTTTTTTATTATGATACCATTTTATTTTGTAGCTCATATATGCATATGTCTTTCCATTTTAAGGAAATACTAGAAATGGAAAAGGTTTTAGATATGAAAAAGCATTTTAAACATATCACAGGCCAACAACTTTCTCAGTGCCTTTGCATGTTGCCTTTGTGAGGTAGTCACAGGCCACAGGTACAGTCCGGGGAGTGAAAACCGTTTACAAGCCTGTCCAGAGGAAGAGCACAAAACACAGAACACATTTTTTGAATCTCAAAACCTTTACCTGAATTATTATTGTCTGAGTTACTTACTAATAATTCAACTTGTTCTTCCTTCTGTTTGAAAATGCTGCTGTATATTTGAGCGTGTTTTGCTCATTTTCTGAAGAATACTTTATATTCTGGATGAATTCTGTATTCTGTGGTGTTTCCCTCTGCCACCTGAATTCAACATGTCTGGATTCAAAAACATCATTCTCCTCCTGAAACCAGCTCTTCTTTTTTCTTCCTTAATTCTATTTTACCATCCTCTCATGAATCTAGCTTTTAGTCATATTTGACATTGTCCAACTTTTTTTAATCCCTTACACACAAGCTGTGACGATGCTGTCTGCAGAGTGCCTCAAGAACCGATTTTCTGCCTCCCATGCCTACCCTCCTCTGATGCTACGCCATCACTCTATTCCTCGGATTGTGGAAGGACACACCACATCTCCTTCCTCCCTTAGCCCCTCCCCTTTCTACTGCGCTGTGTATTGTTCCAGCCAGTGGAGCTTCTTAAAGAGCAGTTTCGAATCTGCAATTTTTTCTATTTTATTTTTAATTGGAGGATAATTGCTTTACAATGTTGTATTGATTTCTGCCATACAACAGCATGAATTATCCATAAATATGCATGTATCTCCTCCCTCTTGAACCTCCCTCCCACCCCCGCCCCCAATCCCACCCCCTAGGTCATCACAGAGCACCAGGCTGAGTTCCCTGTGTTAATAGGACAACTTCCCATTAGCTGTCTGCTTTACATATGGTAATGGATATATTTCAATGCTGCTTGATTCATCCCACCCTCTCCTCCTGCTGTGTCCACAAGTCCGTTCTCTACATCTGCATGTCTATTCCTGCCCTGCAAATAGGTTCACCACTACTGTTTTTCTAGATGCCATATATATGCGTTAAGATACAGTATCTGTTTTTCTCTGTCAGTAGAAATGTAAATTGGTACAGCCACTGTTAAAACAGTATAGTTTCCTTTAAAACTAAAAATAGAGCTACCATATGACCCAGCAATCCCATTTCTAGGCGTATACCCAGAAGTGATGAAAACTCGAATTCAAAAAGGTACATGTATCCCAAAGTTTATAAAAGTATTATTTGCAATAACCAAGACATGGAAACAACCCAAATGTCCATCAACAGATAAATAGATAAAGAAGATATGGTACATATATATGATTGACTAGTACTCAGCCATAAAAAAGAATGGAATAATGCCATTTGCAACAACATGGATGGACTTAGAGATTAGCATACTAAGTGAAATGAAGTCAGTCAGGGAGAGAAAGGCAAATATCATGATATCACTTTTATGTGGGATCTAAAAAATGATACAAATAAACTTATTTAAAAACAGAAATAGACTCACAGACAAGGAAAACAATCTTATGGTTACCAAAGAGGAGATGGGGGAGAGAGAGGAGGAAAGATAAATTAGGAGCTTAGGTTTAACATATATATATTACTGTATATAAAATAAATAAACTTCCTAGTGTGTATCACAGGGAACCATATTCAGTATCTTGTAATAAATGTGTAATGGAAAAGAATCTGAAAAAGAATATATATACATCATATATATCAATATCTATATAAATATATATATACATATGAATCACTTTGTTGTACACCTGAAAGTAATACAACATTGTAAATCAACTATACTCCAATTTAAAAAATTAAGGAAATGAAGGTAATAGATCTTCAGAGGAAGACTGATATACTGATAGAATGAATTATTAGCTACTCCTCGCCACCATTTGTATTGGATGAACTTGGATCAGATGTGTAATTGCACAGGAGTCCTCATCCAGGAGTCTCGTTGGTCAATATCTTTTCTAATGTTGTCAGCCTGTTGGGGTAAAATATTGGGCTATGCAGAATTAGAGAAGCAGGATTCATTTGTGTCTCTCTGGCCCTGAAAATGTCCTAACCTTTACTCTTAAGAATAGTCTTTTATTACAATTTGAAATTTTAATTAAAAAATTTTAGTTTTATATTGGAGTATAGTTGATTTACAATGTTGTGTTAGTTTCAAAGTGAGTTGGTTATACATACACATATATCTATTCTTTTCCAAGCTCTTTTTGCATATAAGTTATTACAGAATGTTGAGTACAGCTCCCTGTGCTATACAGTAGGTCCTTGTTGGTTATCTATTTTATACATAGTAGTGTGCACGTGTTAATTCCAAGCTCCTAATTTATCCGTCCTACCTTTTCCCTTTGGTAACCATAAGTTTGTTTTCCATGTCTGTGAGTCCAACTTTTTTTGTAAGTAAATTCATTGTGTCACTTTTTTTTAGATTCCACATATAAGTGATATGATATTTGTCTTTGTCTGACTTACTTCCCTTAGTATGATAATCTCTAGGTACATCCATGTTGCTACAAATGACATTATTCCATTCTTTTTTCAATTACTGGGTAATATTGCATTGTGTATATACACTATATCTTCTTTATCCACTCCTCTGTCAATGGACATTTAGGTTTCCTCCAGGTACTGGCTATTGTGAATGTGCTGCTGTGAATACAGGGCTGCAAGCATCTTTTCAGAATATGGTTTTCTCTGGATATATGCCTAGGCGTGGGATTGCTGGATCAGATAGTAGTTCTGTTTTAAGCCTTTTAAGGATGACCATCTAATTTTTAACATCACGGAATACATATAACACTCCAAAATTATAATGTACATTACATTGGAGTAAACAGGAGGAGATCTGGGGGCAAATTATATCATGTTGAGTGAAAAGATCCATTACGCTTATTTTATATAACTATATTCTTCATGGATATTAAATAATGAATGCACTTAAAGTTTCAAAATGTCTTTTTGAGGAGAAACTTGTACTTGATTTCATGAGTATAACATTTGAACATTAAGTTACTTGCTTTCAATGGTTATATTTAATTCCTGATTGATACTTTAGGATGGTAATCTCTTCACATCCTTGATGGTCACCATCAAAGGAAAATTTTGTTCATGTAGATATAAGACTTAAAATATTGAAGCCATTTTTTCAACTATTCCAGTAAAGAATTTGTAACAGCTGAAATTGTATTTCAAGTAGATCTTCCTTTTTTCTCCTCAGAGATGTAACTTTAAGATTGTTTTTACTGTTAATGGATTTTGAATCTACTTGAACTGTTCTGTATCAGAATTTCAAAGTAACATTGAGGCTCTAATTTTCAGAATGTGGGTGCATCTTTAAGGACATTACCTGAAGCTAGTTTGAATCAAAAAAGCAGCAAATTAGCAGCAAACCCACAGAAAAATTACAAATGTGTGAAAAGCAAAAGCTGAAAGCCACTGCCTAGGTGGTTCCTGCCAAGAATTTTGTCTGCCTCTCATCCCCACTCCCATCCCTGCTAGGACACTTAGGGCTGCCTGCTATGCTCCAGGGGCATCTGGGACATGAATTCAGTGGTTCTGTAGGCCCCTTGTCCATCATGGGCAGCAATGATGTGACAGTCGATGGCTGAAGGAGACACCCAGGTGCTGGAGCATCCAGCACTGATTCACTGCACGGTAGGGACATAGCAATGACTGACTGTAATTCCTCCTGCTTGCTGCTTGCACTGGAAAGGCTGCTGGTCCAGTCCTCACTCTGCTAGGTTCCCTCTTAGGTCCACTCCCAGAGATGCTTGTGAGTGGAGGCAACAGGGACCTAGGAGCTCTCTACCAGCGCACAGCCCTGTAGGCTTGGGGGAGCATGTCTCAGTACACCAGAGTGAAAGTGTCAATCATTCAATTGTGTCTGACTCTTTGCCACTGCAAGGACTATAGCCCACCAGGCTCCTCTGTCCATTGAATTCTCCAGCTAAGAATATTGGAGTAGCCATTCCCAGCATACCCTAACCCCTCTCTAAAACACCAGCACAACAGGCTTCCCCTGGGAGTTCTCTCTTCTTAAATAAAGACATTTCAAGGATGAATGGATTAAGACACCCTGCCAAGGGACATTTTCCCAGGCTGGGTTGAATAGTTTGGGATTGTCTCAGGCTTTTCAACCCAAGTTTGCACAGCATCACTCTCATGTCACTGGTAATGATGCCTTTGGGAGCTAATTAAAAATAAATTCCACAGGATGGAAATCATGCCTCCACTGTGTTCCTTCCCAGTCGTTCTCCTCTTGGGAGCTCCCCATCCTAGGAACTCCCATCCTGACCAGTTTGCTGCTGATGTGCCTGGTTTTCAGACTGACCACTCCACAACCTCCTACTGGTCCTCAATTCCAGGTTCCTCTTACAACTATGTGAGACCCAATTCCTACTGCAAATCCAGATTCCCTAACATTCACTGCAACTCTCCTGCCCCATTTGAATCCTGTCTCATACATCTTGCCCTCTATATACCTCTATTTCTCTAACTTCCTTTCCTCAGTCTATTTCTTTCCCCAGAAACTCTTTCTCTCCCCATTTGTGACAGGAGAAACCCTAGCCAACCTTTGAAGATTCACTTCCAATACTGATTCCTTCCTGAAGTCTTCCTGGTCATCCCAAGTAGACCATCCCAGATGGTCATCCCATTTCTCTTTTGCATTCTGCACACTTGTTCTTTTTATGTTATCCTTTCCTTCTTTTTTATGGTAAGTCATTTTATTCTTCCTAATAGAAAGCAAATCACTTTGAAGACAGAAACTATGACTTAATCCCCTTGTATCCTACTTAGCATTCAATGAATATTTGCTGAATTGTATTGACTGTAGATATAGAAATAATATCTCTTAGTTTAGTGATTAGCCCAAAGATGTGGTAAGGAGTCAGTTAATCTATTAAACATATTTGAGGAAAATCTGGTATTACCTAATAGGCAAAGATCACTAATAAAGTATCTATCCTATGCTCTCAATGTGTCATTCCAAGATTGTTTTTATAATGTGATGTAGATAATGCAGAGTGGGGTATTTAATTTTCCTTCTTCAAAAACAATGCCAAAATGATTTTACAATTAAGCTCATGATCATTCAAACTCAACTGATTTTTGGGCTTTGTTGTTGTTACATCAAGGAATTAATGCATATGTTTCTGTACATGACATTTTACACAAAGTTCTAATATATAAAATAAGCAATAAAAAAGCTCTTTAACAACAATAGCAGCAGCGACAATGAAACAAAAAGAAAACAGATAAAAGTGGAGCAGCCTAGAATAATGCTGGCATGAAACTGCCCTTCCCTCACCAACCTGCAGCATCAGGTTCTTCTGCAGAGGCAACAGTTCAGTGGTACACAGTTTAGAAACTGCCAACCTGGCATGTTCCCTTCTGAGGGTTAAATCTCATTGTGTAAAGACACAGCAGGTCAGTCATGCAGTCCTTCAGGCCATATCTACCACCTACTGAGCTGGACTGTGACTTTTAGAAAGATTGCCAGATGACTTTTTAAAAAATTCTATTCTATTCAGTTTTATTCTATTCTGTTCTATGTTATTTGTGGTCCTGCCCCATGGCATGTGGGATCTTTATCCCCCCAACAGGGATCAACCTGTGCCCCCTGCAGTGGAAGCAGAGCCCTCATCACTGTATTGTCTGGGAAGTCCTCCCAGATGATTTTATAAGCACTCAGGTTTGAGAAGCATCCCTTTGGAAGATTTAGGGGATGTTAAGACAGGAATGGAGACCAAATAAGAATTGATGCACAGTAGACACAGGTTATGTGCCAGAAAATTTGGAACACTCAGCAGTGGCCATAGGACTGGAAAAGATCAGTTTTCATTCCAATCCCAGAGAAAGGCAATACCAAAGAATGTTCAGACTACCACACAATTGCACTCTTCTCACATGCTAGCAAAGTAATGCTCAAAATTCTCCAAACCAGGCTTCAACAGTACGTGAACCGTGAACTTCCAGATGTTCAAGCTGGATTTAGAAAAGGCAGAGGAACCAGAGATCAAATTGCCAACGTTGATTGGATCATGGAAAAAGCAAGAGAATTCTAGAAAAACATCTACTTCGGCTTCATTGATTACACTAAAGACTTTGACTGTGTGGATCACAACAAACGGTGGAAAATCCTTAAGAAGATGGGAATACCAGACCACTTTACCTGCCTCCTATGAAACCTATATGCAGGTCAAGAAGCAACAGTTAAAACCAGACATGGAACAAAGGACTGGTTCAAAATTGGGAAAGGAGTACGTCAAGGCTGTATATTGTCACGCTGCTTATTTAACTTCTATGCAGAGTACATCATGAGAAATGCTGGAGTGGATGAAGCACAAGCTGGAATCAAGATTGCAAGAAGAAATATAATAACCTCAGATATGCAGATGACACCACATTTATGGCAGAAAGTGAAGAATTTTAAAGAGCCTCTTGATGAAAGTGAAAGAGAAGAGTGAAAAAGTTGGCTAAAACTCAACATTCAGAAAACTAAGATCATGGCATCTGGTCCCATCACTTCAAGGCAAATAGATGGGGAAACAATGGGAATAGTGACAGACTATTTCTTTGGGGCTCCGAAATCACTGCAGATGTTGACTGCAGGCCTGAAATTAAAGAAGCTTGCTCCTTGGAAGAAAAGTTATGACCAACCTAGATAGCATATTAAAAAGCAGAGATATTACTTTGCCAACAAAGTTCCATATAGTCAAAGCTATGGTGTTTCCAGTAGTCATGAATGGATGTGAGAGTTGGACTATAAAGAAAGCTGAGCACTGAAGAATTGATGGTTTTGAACTGTGGTGTTGGAGAAGACTCTTGAGAGTCCCTTGGACTGCAAGGAGATCCAACCAGTCCATTCTGAAGGAGATCAGCCCTGGGATTTCTTTGGAGGGAATGATGCTGAAGCTGAAACCCCAGTACTTTGGCCACCTCATGCGAAGAGTTGACTCATTGGAAAAGACTCTGATGCTGGGAGGGATTGGGGGCAAGAGGAGAAGGGGACGACAGAGGATGAGATGGCTGGATGGCATCACTGACTCGATGGACGTGAGTCTGAGTGAACTCTGGGAGCTGGTGATGGACATGGAGGCCTGGCGTGCTGCAATTCATGGGGTTGCAAAGAGTCGGACACGACTGAGTGACTGAACTGAACTGAACTGAAACTGAGTTATAAAGTTGAAACTAAAAGAGGTAACAGCTTCCCTTCTTCATAATTTAGTTCATTAATCAACTGTTTTTATTGGCATATAGTTGATTTACAATGTTTCAGGTATACAGCAAAGTGATTCAGTTATATATACATAAGTATAGATAGATTCTTCTTCAGATTCTATTCCACTATACGTTACTACAAGATATTCAATATAGTTCTCTGTGCTATACAGGAGGTCCTTGTTGCTTATCTATTTATATATAGTAGTGCATATATGTTAATCACAAACTCCCAATTTATCCCTCACTTCACTCACTCTGTTGTTGAGTGCTAAGTTGTGTCTCACTCTTTGGGACCCTCATCTGCCGCCAAGTAGTAATTGTCTACAGGATTTTTTCAAGTTTCTAAATATTCTTTTCTACCCTTGACCAGGGTGTTTAAAAATTCACCTCTTAAGATATGTTTATTTTTTATTTTTTACAATAAGTGTTAACATTTTTGAGCTAGCAGTCCTATCTCAGGCAGTCATCTTGGAAGTCATGAATGTTAATACTTTCCACATCTTTACCTTGGAGACATACAGAATATGTGAATCTCAGTCAAGGCATGCATAGCTGGTGGTAGTAAAAGCGATCCTGGAGCACGGTTCTCCTGCTAGAACCAGCGCTCCAGGAGGGCAGGGGTTTTGTCTCCATCACTGCTGCATCCTTTGTGCCCAAACACTTTGTGGCACACAGTAGGAGCTCAATCAAGATTTCCTTTCCTGTTTGCCACACCTGCTTTTACACACACAGTCTGCCTTACACACCGATGTGCAGGGTTAGCTTAGGAAGTCAGGACAAGCTGTGTGGGGATGAGCACTGAATGACGGGGGCGTGGTCTGCTCTTAGTAACCCATTTGTGAGAGCGGATGTGGTGTTCTCCTCGGGTTCTGGTGCCTGAATTAGAAGTGTGCTCGGCTGTTCCCCATGGTAGGGGGAATCATCTCCCCATTCCGTGTCCGCGTCTTAATCCCTGGAATCTGAGACTGTCACCTTATACCGGCAGAAGGACTTTGTAGGTGAGATAAACACTGCAGCTCTGGAGGTGAGAGTGTCCTGAATTATCCAGGCCGGCCTGATGCAGTCCCTAGGGTCCTTACAAGAGTCAGGAGAGCATGTGAGCGGTAGGAGATGGAACAAAGGGCTTCTTCTCATCTTCCTGTCTTAACCACTTGAGGCTTACCAGCTCTCTGAAATCCAATTTGAGGATGCCCATGAACGGCTGCCTCTTGCCACACCCTATTATCAACATCAAATCTAGCTCAGCCTGGCAGAAAAGATATAAACCTCATACCAGGCACGAGCTGGTATGAACCATCCACACCTCACTCTACAGGACATCGGCAGCAGCCGTCCAGTTTGGAGACTGGCCACCCTCTCCTGGGAAGGAGCATTTAGATCCCTGTTACCAATGCTTTCTAACAGAAGATTGTATATTAAAAGTTCATCATACTGATTTCTTTTTATTTTAAATTTTATTTTATTTTTAAACTTTACAAAATTGTATTAGTTTTGCCAAATATCAAAATGAATCCACCACAGGTATACATGTGTTGCCCATCCTGAACCCTCCTCCCTCCTCCCTCCCCATACCATCCCTCTGGGTTGTCCCACCGGAGAGTCAGAATAAAGTAATGCAATAATGAGGCATCTTTCAGACACAGACTTGAGTTCAAATATCCTTTCAATTGTCTACTAATCTCACTCAGTTTCGCCCTGAGCAAGATCAATTAATCTCTCTAAACTTGTTTTCTCATCAGAAAAATGAAAAGATTAATACTTGCCTTTAAAGGAGTGTTTTGAGGAATATATTATAACAAATGGAAACATTATGGAAGCAATTATAGACATACCTAGCTTTATTGTACTTCACTTTATTGCACTTTGCAGATACTGTGTGTTTTACAGACTGAAGGTCTGCGGCAATCCTGCATCAAAAAATCCATCAGCTCCACTTTTCCAACAGTATTTGCTCCCTTCTTGTCTCTGTGTCAAGTTTTGGTAATTCCTACACAACTTCAAACTTTTCCATTTTTATTGTATTTGTCATGGTGATCTGTGATCCGTGATCTTTGATGTTATTACTGCAAATATTATGACACACTGAAGGCTCAGATGATGGTTAGTGTTTTTAGTAATAAAGCATTTTTAATCAAGATTATGTTTCATATATAGTGGCCACTATTCTTTGTTAATTAATTTTTATTGTAATATAGTTGATTTACGATGCTGTATTAGCTTCTGCATAGCAAAATGAGTCAACTCTACATATATCTCCTCCCTTTTGTATTTCCCTCCCGTTCAGGTCACCACAGAGCATTGAGTACGGTTCTCTATACTAGTAGGTTCTCATTAGTTGTTTATTTTATGCATAGTATCAATAGTGGGCCTTTCCTGGTGGCTCAGTGATAAAGAATCCACTTGCTAATGTAGGAGTTGCGGGTTTGATCCCTGGGTCAGGAAGATCCCCTGGAGAAGGAGATGGCAACCCACTCCAGTATTCTTGCCTGGAGAATCCCACAGACAGAGGAGCCTGGTGGGCTGCAGTCCATGGGATGGCAAAGAGTCAGCACAACTTAGCGACCAAACAACAATCAGTAGTGTATATGTGTCAACCCCAGTCTCTCCTCCTCCCACCCCACCCCCTTTCCCCTTGATATCCATGCATTTTGGCTGCTATTCTTGATTACTCTGAAAGAAGGATAAATATCTAGAGGATAATTATTAACCAGAGTTGACTGGAAAGAGCTGTGAATTGACAAAAGACTTTTGTTTTGCAGCCATGTACTCTCTCAAGGTTGCTTGGGTAGCCTTTTCCTGGAGCAGAAGTGTGTTCTGTTTGTGAAAGGGACGTCTCTTGGGTGTCCGGATGTGTGTGTGGGGTGACATTTGCAGGTGAGATACCTCCTTGATGTGCTTTATCTTCCAGATGGGCAGTTGTGGGTAAATCAGGTGCTGACACCACGGGAAGGGTGCCCACTGTGTTGTGTTCTGTAATTTTAGGGACATGGTGCATTTTGTCTCATTCAGCATAAACCTTGGCACTTGAGACCTTTTAAAGCAAACCTCAGTCCTTAAAAGTGTAGACCTGATTCTTCTAAGTGTAGACCTGATTCTTTTCACATAATCATTTCCCTTTAGAACCATCTCCTTTGCGGTCTTAACTCTGAACAGATAGGCCTGGTCTGTAACTCTTAGTCCCTTTTCAGTCCTCTATCTTTTTGAGTCTCAGAAGTTCAAGTGTCCTGACAAGCCAAAGACATAATGGTTTAATTATTTTATTCTAATCACTTTACCAATTTTCTGCTGCTGCTGCTGCTGCTGCTGCTAAGTCGCTTCAGTCGTGTCCGACTCTGTGCGACCCCATAGATGGAAGCCCACCGGGCTCCCCCGTCCCTGGGATTCTCCAGGCAAGAACACTGGAGTGGGTTGCCATTTCCTTCTCCAATGCATGAAAGTGAAAAGTGAAAGTGAAGCCGCTCAGTCGTGTCCGACTCTTAGCGACCCCATGGACTGCAGCCTACCAGGCTTCTCCGTCCATGGGATTCTCCAGGCAAGAGTACTGGAGTGGGGTGCCATTGCCTTCTCCTATTTTCTGATGAGATTCATTTATATTTCAGCTAGCATTACTGTCAGACACAGCAATGTGCATGTCTGCCTGGAGTTTAAAGATAATTTCCAATCATTTTCCCCTTTGAAAGTTCCTGCCATCCCTCTATTTCTTCTTCTGAAGATAGGAAGTACATTTTCTGTGTAAAATATCAGTTTGTATTGCTGCCGTGTGACTTTAAATCAAACCTAGTTTCTGTCTTTTACTGTCACTGTAATACATTGCAAAAATCGTGTGAAATTTTGAAGTTTCCCAAGTTCTTTTCAGATATGACACTTTTCCTCTGTCATGGGTTAATGAAGCTAGGCTTTCTGTTTGTTCTGTGAATTTCATTTAAAGAAAGTAATAGAGGAAACAAAACAGCAAATCCCTTAATTTTATTCCTGATCCAAGGCAATAAAAATACCTTGTTAGCTTATAAACACTGTTTTGGATTGTTTCACCATAATAAGAAACTCCACTTGCCCAAAGAAATAATAAACTGCCTTTCAGTTAGCTGTAAATGTGTGTCAACAAACTAGTGATGAATTGTCTTGGCAGGGTACAGTCATATTTTTATCCAGAAGAATTCTTTTTATTTTCACATGATAAACTTAGATGCTGGTGAAGTCTGGCCAAGTGCTTGAGGTGACATGGGTTGGAGGGAGCCTTTGGCAGAGAGTTTTTCTTCCTCTGATGGTTTCCAGTTGAATGAAGATCTCCCAGTAGGATTCACATCTACATGAGGACATCCGCTGTGGGTCCAAGTCCATCATGGGAATGAAATTTGCTAGTGTTTGTTCACTGCAGACAAATAGAACCACAGCTCATAAGCAAACGCTGGTTAGCATGATGGCCAATGCTTTGTTTGTGAAGAAGCACACTTTATTTCATTTTCATTCTTGCAATCTGCTCCCCAGACAAATCCTTGCTATTTTAGTCACTGTCTGCCAGAAACGGACTTGACCAGTGTGGGGATGATTTTTCTGCTGGAGTCTTTGGGTTTTTAGATAAAAATTATTTGCCCCCACTAAGTTTATGAGTCTATTTTCCCCCAAGTAATTTACATTAGATACAGAGAACAAGGTTTCTTACCAGAAGCATTTAAATAGTTACTTTTAGAGACCCTTACTTAATGAGAAGTTTACTGGCCTTAGAGCCCTGGGTGCTGCCCCTCTCATAGGGTCAGGGTACTTGCCACCAGGAGTTCCTCTTTCTTCCCTCTGTGCCCTGCTTCACTACTTCCCCCCTCAGATTCTTCACAGCCTGGGGTTCAAGCTCCAGACCTGTCTTGGATGTTCAGGCATCTTCCCTGGGCTTCCCTGGTGGCTCAGACAGTAAAGAATTCACCTGAAATGCAGGAGATCCTGGTTTGATTCCTGGGTCAGGAAGATCTCCTGGACGAGAGCATGGCAACCCACTCCAGTTTTCTTGGGTGGATAATCCCATGGACAGAGGAGACTGGTGGGCTACAGTATATGAGGTTGCAATGAGTGAAACACAACTGAGTGACTAACACACACACACACATCCATCTTCCCCAGACAGATCACCCAAGATGCAACTAGTTTGAGTTGCTTCACCTGTGGCTGCAGGGCCAAGAGACATTGTTGGGGGTGTGGAGATGCAGCTTGACTTCCCCTCAGCTGTGCACAGAGGCCCCTTGGGAAACCAACTGGATGTGGGTGGTGATGGGTGGCATCTGGGGGACATAGGGACCTGGGGTTGCATTATTTCTGGGCTGTAAATAATAGGGTAAAGCCTTGGGTGGAGAAGGAAGACACCATTAGAAGCTGAAGTGCACGTGTTTTTTTCTGTAAAATAGTTTATAAACAATGTGTAAAGGGAATGGATAGCATTGAGTTTAAATAAAAATACAAGGATCTACTGTATAGCACAGGGAACTCTGCTCAATATTCTGCAATAACCTAAATGGGAAGAGAATTTGAAAAAAGAATGTGCTGCTGTGCTTAGTTGCTCAGTCATGTCCCACTCCTTGTGACCCCTTGGACTATAGCCCACCAGGCTCCTCTCTTCATGGAGATTCTCTAGGCAAGAATACTGGAGTGGGTTGCCATGCAACCCAAGATCTAGGGGATCTTCCTGACCCAGGAATGGAACTGGGGTCTCCTACATTGTGGGTGGATTCTTTACCAGCTGAGCCACCCAGGGAAAAAAGAATAGATATACGTATGTGTTGGGCTTCCCTGGCGGCTCAGATGACAAAGAATCTACCTGCACTAGATTCCCTTGGACTGCGAGGAGATCAAACCAGTCAATCCTAAAGGAACTCAACCCTGAATATTCATTGGAAGGGCTGGAGCTGAAGCTGAAGCTGAAGCTCCAACACTTTGGCCACCTGATGTAAAGAGCTGACTCACTGGAAAAGACCCTGAAGCTGGAAAGATTGAAAGCAGAAGAAGAGGGCTATGAGGCTGAGATGATAGGATGGCACCATCAACTCCATGGATATGAGTTTGAGCAAACTCTGGGAGATAGTGAAGGACAGGGAAGCCTGGTGTGCTGCCTCCATGGGGTTGCAAAGAGTCAGACATGACTTAGTGACCAAACAACATGTATATGTATAACTGAATAACTTTTCTGTAACCTGAAACTAACACAGCTTAGTTAATAAGCTGTACTCCAATATAAAATAAGAAAATTTTAAAGTACATTGAGAAGATGATAGTCAAATCAACTGCCAAGGTCAAGGGGTTTTAAATGAGGCACACTGGGCTTGCCCTGGTATCTCCTCCTTCTGGTGCCTTGCAGACTGCCCCAGAGTGTTCTGGTTGCAATGAGGAAGATTCCTAGGCCACCACCATCCAGCCGCAGTAGGAGTGAGACTGGCATTCGTGGTGTTGGAAAGCATCACAGGATTAGCTGAAGGCAATCATGGGTTCCAGGTTGATCAACAGGGAGAGGACAAACAAAGCTCTCCCATTACAGGTGCTCATTTTAATTTTCAGAGTTCAAGGTGAGAAGCCTTTTGTAGTAACAGGGAACTTGATTTAGGTTCTTGCCTGAATGATGAAAATTGGACATAATACATGAAACACTGGTTGATCAGGATGTGAGGCATCAAGTAACAAAGGACAGGAATCCCCAAGAGGGGAGAAATATGTGAGATAAGCTCTCAGCTGCCCCAGTTCACTACCAGAGAGAGTTTTCACGCTGTGGCAGAGGGAGGGGCCACCCAGGTGGAGTTCACTGTACCCTGAGTTGAGGAGATGGAGGTGACTGGAAAGCTGAGGCATGAATATTTATAGGGTGTTGTGCACAGTGAGGGGAGTCAGAGAAAGACAAATACTGCAGAGTGTCACTCACAGGTGGAATCTAAAAACGCTGAACTAGTAGAAACAGAGAGTAGTATGGTGGTTACCAGGAACTGGGGTTGGGGGGAAAAATTGGAGATTTTGGTTAAAGAATACAGACTTGTGACTAGAAGATGAATAAGCTCTGGAGAGTTCATACACAGCATAGTGATTATAATCAACAACACTGTGTTACATACTTCTAAGTTTTTAAGAGACTGTATCTTAATTTTTCTTACTGTAAAAAGCAATGATAATTACATGATGTAGCTGAGGCATAAAATAAAACTACAGTGGTCATCATGTAGCAATATATAAATGTATTAAATCAATATGTACATCTTGAAATCACACTGTGTTATATGACAGTTATATCTCAATTAAAATATTTATAGGGCCAAGTACCTGAGAGAAGGGAGCTTCAGAGAACTTCAAAGAACTTCAGAGGGTCCCTTAGAGCCTTCCCCTGTCTATAGACCAGTCTTGTATGTAAGGAAATTACCTGAGGTCAAGGGGAAGAAAGACACCCTGAAGATTCAGAAGGTACAATTTGCACAGTCTGAACACTCACATAAAAGGCAGAAATTCTCACATTGAATAAAAAAGCAATGTGCTTGGAACCTAAAATGGAAACCATGAAAGAACAATCAAATATTTTGTAAATCAAAGCTTATTTGCTTGGGACTTCCCTGGTGGCTCAGTGGTAGAGAATTTGCCTGCCAATGCAGAAGACACAGGTTTGATCCCTGTTTTGGGAGGCTCCCACATGCCATGAAACAACCAAGTCTGTACGCCACAACTATTGAACCTGTGTTCCCGGCCCGGGAACCACAACTACTGAAGCCTGAGTACCCTGGAGACTGTGCTCTGCAACAAGAGAAGTCACTGCAATGAGAAGCTTGCACACCCCAACTAGAGAGTAGCCCCCACTCTCCAAAACTAGAGAAAAGCCCATGCAGCAACAAAGACTCAGCATAGCCGAAATAAATAAAAACAAATACATTAAAAAAATAAAGCTTATTTCCCTGAATTAAGAAAAAAATTACTTTGTCTATAAGGAAAATGGATTCTTGACCATTGGGAAGCTCTGCATAATTTTGTAAAACATACCAAAATTAAAATATAGTTGTTTTCAGTTCTATCTGTGTTCTGATGAAATGAATCACATATGAGCGATTAACATTTTTTTCAACATTTCTTCAGTTCTCATCGAAAATTGTGGATCAATAGATATGTGCCACAAAAAATTTCCATATCTTTTGGAAGCTTATGGAGCTTAGTGTTTCCATGGACAGGATTTTTTTGTTTGTTTTTTGCTGGTAAAAGGTCTACTGAGTTTTCAGTACCATCTGAACAACAACAACAACAAAAGATTTGTTAAAGCTTTCCAGAGTCTTTGGAGTCTATGCTTAGGTTATTGGATGAATGTTAGTTTATGAACTGAATTCAATATTCAGCTAGGTCAGGACATTAAACATCCTCGCGGAGTTGGCTGTAAGCCAGGGACTTACCTTGCATCCTCAGAACTCGGTAGTGTAGGCTCTATGATTATCCTTTTCATCTTTACAGATGAGGAAACTGAACTCCAGAGACGGTAAGGCACTAACCCAAGGTCCTCAGTAAGTGACTCAGCATGAATCTTCCTTATTCTGATTGAGAAGCCAATTACTCTTATTCACTAATAGTGTGTTGGCACTGCATTGCATTTTTATTTCAGTCTTTCACAGCAGCGAGGAAGATGTAAACCTCTTATATTTGGGCTGAATTTGTCAGCCAGTACAGTAGGTGGGCTTCCCAGGTGACTGGGAAAGAACCTGCCTGCCAGTGCAGGAAACATGAGAGACAGGTTCGATCCCTGGGTCAGGAAGATCCCCTGAAGGAAGGCACAGCAACTCACTCCAGTACTCTTGTCTGGAGAATCCCATGGGCAGAGGAGTCTGACAGGTTACGGTCCATAGGGTTGCACAGAGTGGGACACGACTGAAGTGGCTTAGCACAGCACAGCACGGCAAGTGGATTCTGAATGAATCGCCGCAGCTGAGGATCCATCTGCCCTCTTGCTGTGTGCTCAGGTCCAGGATATTTCACTGGTGGACACGAAACTCACATGACCCTTGGTGAGGGAGCCAACAGAACATGACCATTTCTTTTTACTTAGCTCTTCATAAATTATTCTAGAATGATATTCCTTTCCCCTCTTATGCCATATTTCTAAACGTCCATGGAGTCCACTCAAAATAATACATTGATATCTTTATTTCTGTAATAATACACACATTTATTTCAACATAATAAAAAGCTTTTATTGATAATAAAAGTATGTGGAATGCCAACATAGTCAGCTGGGGCTGCTGTAACAAAATACCACAGATTGGGAAAAATATCAATAACCTCAGATATGCAGATGACACCACCCTTATGGCAGAAAGTGAAGAGGAATTAAAAAGCCTCTTGATGAAAGTGAAAGAGGAGAGTGAAAAAGTTGGCTTAAAGCTCAACATTCAGAAAACTAACATCATGGCATCTGGTCCCATCACTTCATGAGAAATAGATTGGGAAACAGTGGAAACAGTGTCAGACTTTGTTTTGGGGGGCTCCAAAATCATTGCAGATGGTGATTGCAGCCATGAAATTAAAAGATGCTTACTCCTTGGAAGGAAAGTTATGACCAACCTAGACAGCATATTCAAAAGCAGAGACATTACTTTGCCAACAAAGTTTTGTCTAGTCAAGGCTATGGTTTTTCCAGTGGTCATGTATGGATGTGAGAGTTGGACTGTGAAGAAAGCTGAGTGCCAAAGAATTGATGCTTTTGAACTGTGGTGTTGGAGAAGACTCTTGAGAGTCCCTTGGACTGCAAGGAGCTCCAACCAGTCCATTCTGAAGGAGATCAGCCCTGGGACTTCTATGGAAGGAATGATGCTAAAGCTGAAACTCCGGTACTTTGGCCACCTGATGTGAAGAGTTGACTGATTGGAAAAGACTCTGATGCTGGGAGGGATTGGGGGCAGGAGGAGAAGGGGACGACAGAGGATGAGATGGCTGGATGACATCACCGACTTGATGGACGTGAATCTGAGTGAACTCCGGGAGTTGGTGATGGACTGGGAGGCCTGGTGTGCTGAGATTCATGGGGTCGCAAAGAGTCAGACACAACTGAGTGACTGAACTGAACCGAACTGGGTGACTTAAGCAACAGACATTTATTTCTCACAGTACTGGAGGCTGGGATATCTGAGAGCAGGGTGCCAGCATGATCGGTTTCTGGAGAAGACTCTTCCTGGCTTGCAGTCGACCACTTTCCCTATGTCCTCACGTGGTGGGGACTGAGAGACAGTGCCTTCTTTTATCCTTCTTATGAGGGTACTAACTCCACCACGAAGGCTGCATTCTCATGACCTTATCTCAACCTAATTATCTTCCAAGAAGTCCCATTGCTAAATAATATTTCATTGGGTATCATGGTTTCAACATACACATTTTGGTGGAGATATAAGTCAGTCTGGGCTTCCCTGGTGGCACAGTGGTAAAGAATCTGCCTGCCAATGCAGAAGATGCAAGTGACTCCAATTCGTTCCCTGAATCAGGAAGATCCCCTGGAGCAGGAAATGGCATTCCACTCCAGTATTCTTGCCTGGAAATCCCATGGACAGAGGAGCCTGGTGGCTACAGTCCATGGAAGTGCAAAAATACAACTGAGCAATTGAATACACACACACATCAGTCCATAGCAGTGCCTATTTTATTTTTTCACCATTGTCTTCTCATATAAACTAACCTTAATTTGGTTCAAAGAATTTTGTTAAAGTGTTAAAAGAATTTGAAAAATAAATTTGTTTTACTTAATTTTTAAAAAGGTGATACCTTTCTGATTTTTTCAGTGATCAGAAAAACATTTATTCTAGTGCTGCTACAAATAGTGTGTTGGACATAAAAACAGATACTGGAGACTTTTCTTAGTACAGTCATCGTTCAGTGTCCATAGGTTGCGTGGGGGGTGTGGATTGTTCCAGGACAGCTCCCACTCAGACACCAAAATACACTGATGCTCAAGTCCAGTACATGAAGTGCTGTTGTATTTGCACATAACCTCTGCACAGCCTCCCCAAAACTAATGGCTCAGCTGGTAAAGAATCTGCCTGCAATGTGGGTGACCTGGGTTCTATCCTTGGGTTGGGAAGATCCCCTGGAGAAGGGAAAGGCTACCCACTCTAGTATTCTGGCCTAGAGAATTCTATGAATTGTATAGTCCATGGGGTCACAAAGAGTTGTTTGCGACTGAGCTACTTTCACTTTCTGCACATCCTCCCAAATACTTTAAAACATCTCTAGATTACTTATAATCCCTAATACAATGTAAATGCTATGCAAATAGTTGTAAATACAATGCAAATGTTATGTAAATAGTTGCCAGCACATTTGCCAAGTTCAAGTCTTACTTTTTAGAACTTTCCGGAATTTAAAAAATGTTTTGAAATACTTTTGTTCTCTGATTGGTGAAATCTGTGGATGAGGAACCTGTGAATATGGAGGCCTGGTTATATTAAATTTGTTCTTATGTCTAATTTTGTGACCTGAATCTTTGTGACTTTCTGATTTACATAAAAAGACATATGCATTTCAAAAAGTAATTGATCTCAGTAACTCCTATGGACAAATCAATCTGGATAAATGTCACACAGTAATATAAGTTTAAAAAAGGAAATACTGCACCAAAAATGATGTGGTACCTGAACAAAAGAGTGATATTACAAAGCCCAATTCAGCAACAGAGAATAATGCCATCCAGAGGATGGGCAGTGTGAGTGGCAAACAGCAAAATCACTGATTGCAATTAGTCCATCAAATATTTTCTTAAAAGTCATCTCCTTCACTTCCCCTCCTCCTCTTCCATTTTCTCCTCCTCTTCCTTCTAAAGCCTTTAAAATAATTCATGGATTCTGATTCTCTTGGAATGGATTGTGAAATTTAGTAACAACTGGTTAAGTGTAATACAAGCCATGCAATTTGTACAATATACTATTGTGTGTTACATTTGTGTAATATACCATAGTAGAAGGCTTCACAGCTACCCATGATTTCAGGGTGTCAAAGAGGCTCAGAAAGTTCTGCAGCTGGTTCAGGTTCAGAGTTAACATGAGATTAACTATCAGCTCAGGCCTTTGACCTCAAGCCCATGCTTGTAACCATTGTATTAGCATGATTCATTCAGGTATGCATATCTTTATTATTCAGAGGCAATTTTCAGGTTCCCCTGGCAGATTTGCAGCAGGGTCTGCATTGCCTGTGAACTGAGAGTGTCAGTTTCAGCTGGCTTGCTCCATCCAGCTCCTGGCCTCTCACTGTGAGAAAACTGATTGGTTACACTGTTTCTCTATTCAGATCAATTAGATTCTTCCACCCTTAGGGTTGGTTGCAAACAGCAATTTGAAACTATAAATATTAAGTATCAAAAGACAAATGATTTCACTTATTGGGACTTGGAAAGTGTCCTGGAACATGTCTCCAAATAAAGAACATTCTTTATTATGGCTGGATGGCAAGTTTAAGGCATAAATTTAAGGCTGATGTTAATATCTATTGCCTATGTTAAGAGGGTGTGGAGTTTGACTTTCTTGATGCCTCAGAATTGTGGCTGAAACCCAAAGCTGAGGACACAAGGCACTGAGTACTCCTAAGCTCTTATGAGCTGCCAGGACTTGCTAAGTGGCCTTTGTCCTGAATGCCACCACTAGTTACCATCTCTTTTCCACATCCACCCTCCCCACTTGCATTCCCTCACATTGTCTGGGAATTTGAGGAAGGCAGGACATTCACAGTTTATGACTGGAGGTTCCTCCCTCCCTGCCCTTGCAGGAAGAGACAGTGGTGCTTTTCCATCCACAGAGCCAAGTGAGTCACCTTCAGTAAAATCCTATGAAGATTGGGGTGTCTTAAAAAAAGGGGGACTAACATCTTGTTTATTCCTCTGGATATTTACTTAGTTGCAGAATCTGCAGACTTATTCTGTTGCTAAAAGTATGAGTGCTTTTGAAAGACACTAGAATATGCCACCTGGAAGCCTACCACATTGGCATAAGGACTATTTTGAGCCAAAGGCAATGGAGAAAAAGCAAACACTGGAGGAGATCTCTGTCCTTCCTGCATCTGCCTATAAGCAGAACATAGAAAAAACACATTCTGGTGCACCGTGAGAACGGATTCATTCAGAGTGTGAAATATGGGCAAAGCAACACAGTAGGTAAAGTCATTTTTTTCAAAATCAAATATGTGGAAACTGAAGGGGATCAGAATATGCTGCCCAAAATAAACTGCATTGGCATAAAGATTCTTTTGAGTTGAAGGCAATTGAGAATCAACAGATGCAGGGAGAATTCTCCCTTCTCTCCTTATCTGCCTAAATTTCCTTTTGAAAAAGGGTATAAATTTTCTTTCCCACCACACCAGAAGAAAACAACTCATCACTGAAGATGGGAAGTTGACACCAAGATGAGTCTGCATAAACTTACTAAATCTTACTAAAATATCTCTTATCTTCCATTAGTTCCCCCTATATTTCCTAGTCACTTTCCTATAATTTATTGTCCCTAGAAACCCAAGCCTTCTTTCCTTTGCTAAAAGGATATATACTACCCAACCCCAAGTCTAACCACTTCTTTGATTTTCACTTCTTTTCTCTGAACTCCTTTGCACAAAAATATTAATAAAAATTATGTCTTTTATCCTATTAAATCTATCTTTTGTTAGATTAATTTGCAGGCCCCCAGGAACTGAACATAAGTGTGTAAAGCAAAGGTTTTTCCTCTCCAACACTTCTCTTTTTAGTTCTCTTCCCCCATTTTGGGAGAAGAGAGAGATGCTTAAAACCATGTTTCCTGATATTTGAAGTCATGTCATGGTGACATTGAAGAAGATAAGTTGCCCCTTAGCAGGGCATTTGGAGACTGAGCATTTCAGACACAGAGGGGTCCAGTGGGAAACTTCACATGTACATCACTTAGAGAGAGGCCACCACCCTGAGGTGGAATCAGCCCAAACTAGAAGTCCAGTAGGGACCCTTTTTTCTCCAGTACCGTGGAGATAATCACATGAAAATGTTGTCACCCTCACTCCCATTTCCAATTTGTTTTCAAATCAGAGTAGTAAATATCCATAAGAAGGAAGGAAGGAAGTATGTCAAGGACAAACCATACCCCTTCTGCTTCAAAGACTAAAAGCCTGTGTGAAGTGGCGGGAGAAAAAGAGGGGCAAGGGTTATGAGTCAAGTCTGAGATTTAAGTTTTAAGAAAATGAATAGCATCAAGTCCTAATTACTGGAAAAAGATCACTTTAATAACTGAAGATGATTATGGAATTAAGACACTGTTAAGTTAGAAATTCAAGGTTGCTGGTGAGCATAGCTGAAAAAAAAATAACATTTTGTAATTCAATTCTAACAAATTGAGATGCTCCAGTTTGCAGGTATACTTATAAGCAAATTGTTTCCCCCAGCAAGTTTCAATGTAATTTTTTTTTTTTATGAACAGGTATCAGTGAATCTTAGGTTATCCAGGCCATGGATATCCAAAACTTTCTGTGATGAAAATGTTCTAAATTTATGCCATGCAGCATGGTATACAGTACACAAATGTGTACTATATTTCTGACATTCTGATATATGGCTCATAGAACTAAGGAGATGAACTTTTAATTTCAATTGATTTAAACTTAAATATAGATGGTATCATGTGGCTAGTAACTAAAGCATTAAACAACACTGGTCTAGATTCTTGAAATAAACTGGGATAGAGGCAAAGGAATGATAAGGAAAGTTTTTTGTCGATAGATGTTTTTCTTCTCTTATGAATTTATTTTTAAAAGGATAATGTAGAGGCATCAATGTATACTAACTTGACTAGGGCTTATTTTAATCTATTTTAAAGGAAATATTTACAGTTTTAAAAAGAAGTCACATGTTTAATGACTCATTTGCTAACTAAAGTGTGGAAAGAGTGGAATGCCTGGAAACAGCCATAGAAAATCTTTAGTCAGAGATGATTACCCCATGGGTTATTTTCCAGAAATATTTGCTTTGACCTTAGAGTAAGGTTAAAAGTTATCACATCTCTCCCAAATTTATTTTGTTCCTTAAATTGTGTCTTACAGTTTGACTGTTTATATACTGAAAAATGGTTAAACTAAGGAATGAAGGAAGCCAAGAGAGTAGAGGGATCTTTCCAGGGCTTAAGAATTCTTCATGCTACTCTCTCCAAAACCGAAAGGGATAAGATGGTGTTCTGATTCATTTCAAATAGAGATGCAAGAAAGCTATGTTCTATCCTCTCTTCTTATTAACACAAACCAATGGTCTGATTATTGTTATTTAGATTAATTGAATGCATATCTTTTTGTTATAGCAAATAGAAAAGCAGACAAACCTCTGTGCAGATGATATGGTGGTACCCTCATGGACTAGAAGGAGCTCTTCTTCCTGATGTCTACTACTGATAAAAGAACTAAAATAGGTTTTCTTAGCTGATGAAGTCCAGTATTCATATACTGATACTTGGAATACTTTTATCCAGCAACTTGGCTGTACATTTTGTAGTGAACTTTTTTTTGGTTGGCGCAACAGGAAGTACTGCTGCTCCAAATTGTTCATTGTCAGCAGGGGTCCCAACTAGCTGCCCGCAGCCCCAAAATCACCGGGAGCCAGGCTGCCACACTTGGTATTTCTGAATGTGCATGTGTTTAGGTAAACATCTCTAGTTTGCCACTGCTCGTGCCTGGCCCCATTACACATTTAGTGACTTCTGAGTTGGCAACCTTCTTTCTACCCAAACTATCTTGAAATTCCTCTTTGGTCAATTGACAGCTCATTGACAATATGCTAAGTCACCTCAGTCATGTCCGACTCTGTGTGACCCCATAGACAGCAGCTCACCAGGCTCCCCCGTCCCTAGGATTCTCTAGGCAAGAACACTGGAGTGAGTTGCCATTTCCTTCTCCAATGCATGAAAGTGAAAAGTGAAAGTGAAGTCGCTCAGTCGTGTCCGACTCTTAGCGACCCCATGGACTGCAGCCCACGAGGCTCCTCCGTCCATGGGATTTTCCAGGCAAGAGTACTGGAGTAGGGTGCCATTGCCTTCTCTGCATTGACAATATAGCTGCCCTTAAATATTTCCAGGTTCAATTATCAACATCTTGCCTTGTGGGTCTCAAGTTGGTGGTTACGTAAGCTCTCAAACAAATTCAGAAATTTGAGATAAATGTTTATCTAGCTGTCAGGCAGTTCTGGGGTCCCCAGCTATTAAGCTCTTGCAAATTTCTGATTAAAATGAGAGATGATGCAAAGAAGCCATATATGACACCATTAAGTAAGTTCCTTTAGGTTCTACCCTGGTAGCAAGTTAAATCAAAAGCTATCTATTTGGACTAGATTAGCTTTTTCTATAAAAGTGTTTTTCCTGAAATAAATTTAACAGCATGTCCTTGACTTTATGAATAAGAAACGTTGGATGAAAAATTTCTTTCTTTATACAAAGACCCTGGAAAACATGTTTTTATCCCTGTTGTCAGATAAAAAGTTTAACTCTCTTGAATTGATGCATTTCTTTCTATTAGACAAAGAGAATTTCCTCACTTGTAATGTTTTCTTTTTACCTTGGCTGTAACAATATTAAAATTAACTCTCTTCTTTCTCAGTGTGTTTCTCATCTCTCTTTCACCTTTAATACTTTTTCTGGTTCATGTATGTAAATTTGCTTGTAACAAATTTAAATGACTTTTTGAAAGCATATGGGTTAAAAATCACAAATAAATCATTAATTATGAAACATAGCTCTATTCAAATATGCCAAATAACTTTTAAAGACTCTATGACTCTGTCTGTTTTAAAGAAATAAGAAAAAGCACAGAAAGATTCAGTGTTTCAAAATATAGATTTTCTTAAGGAAATAACTAAAGAGATGTATAAATACTTAGTACCAGATATATTCCTTGAAATGTTGTTTGTAATAAGAAAATAACATATCCATCTGCACTTGTAAAAATCGTGGCAATTTGTTACATTTATACATGTATATTGATGCAGTAGAATACTGTGCAGCCATTTGAAAAGAGGCTGCTGTTCAATTATATTTGTTCAGTCAAAGTTGTCTAGAACATTGTGATTCAAAACAATAGACATAGTGTTATAATTTTTTCTGGTGTACAGAAAGGTCTGGAGCTATATATACCCATGAGTTAACAATAACTGCTCTGGTGAGTTGGAATTATAAATATTTAAAACGGCTTCTCAGGTGGCACAGTGGTAAAGAAATCCACTGTGGAAGACTCAAGAGACATGGGTTTGAACCCTGGGTTGCAAAGACTCCCTGGTGTAGGAAATGACACTCCACTCCAGGATTCTTGACTGGAAAATTCCATGAGCAGAGGAGCCTGGCAGGCTGTATAGTCCATGGAGTTGCAAAGAGTCGGATATGACTGAGCACACGCACATTACATCTTTGCTTATTTTTCTAACTTTTTCTATAATTAACATGACTTACTTTAGTAAAAGGCTAATAAAGTTCAAATTAAAAACAGAGCCAGTGGTTTGGGATTTTATTGTCCCAAGTCTTTGAAATGGCAGAAGAACATGACCTGTGAAAACAGTGATCCACTCCAATCTGTCAGAGAAACATCAGTCCCAGAGAACAACTTCAAAGAGCAACTTGCTGATGAGCCCTGAGGGGTCATTTGATCTTCACTGCAGCATTCCCAGAGCACCACTTAACAACTCTTGGTTAATGTCTGCTGATAAGAAGACAAAATTAGAGACCTTAAGTAGCTTTGATTTAGTAGAGGTGGAAATCAAGGGATTTTTTTGATCCATAAAGCTTTTTCAATGTTTTTGACATTTCTGAGAGATTTTTAGAGAGAGGCTATAGCATAAAATAATTCAGCTAATGTCTGAAAGATCCACTCCCGTTAAAAATATAAGCATTTGTGTGTTTAGAATGAGAGAATTTGAGAGTATCTGGAAAACAAAACAAAACAAAACAAAACAAAACTTGATGCCTGGTAGCATGGCAGGCAGAACCAAAGTGGCCCTGTTAAAAGCTAGCTCTTCAAAACTATCCAGTGAAGTCTTTTATTCTTTTTTACTTCTGATTCTTCTAAAGCATGGGGAATTTTATAAGTCCCCTGCTCTCAATTCTCCATATGACAGTTTACAGTGAAACCTGAGGCTTCCGTTTCAAAAACAGAGTCACTTTTAAAGAACAGGTGTCTTGCCATTTTCAGAAATGGCAGCGAATTCTGACTCAATCCTTTGGAACACTTAAAAAAGTGCAGCTTACCCCACAGTCTGCTGGAAAAGAAAATATTATTGGGCTCCTGGCTGGTGTCTGACTGATGGTTCAGGTATGTAAAGGAAGGCATCTATTTGGAGAACTGCTCTGTTCATGGGAAGATTAGAAGTGTTCCCCTAGAATCTGTGGGGTACAATCTGTCTGTGGGTTTGCTTGCACACGTGCCAAGTCCTTTCAGTCCTGTCGGACTCTGCGACCCTGTGCAGTGTAGCCTGCCAGGCTGCTCTGTCCATGAGATTCTGCAGGCAAGAATACTGGAGTGGGTAGCCACGCCCTTCTCCTGGGGATCTTCCAGACCCAGGGATAGAACCCACGCCTCTTATGTCTCCTGCATTGGCAGGCAGATTCTTTACTGTTAGCGCCACCTGGGAAGCTCTGGCTGTGGGTTTATGTAGTCTTAAGTCAGAGCATTAGGTGCAATGATATCTGCCGCAAAAACCTCACTTTGCAAAGTGAAGAATCTCTCACTTCATTTGTTCTCACTATGAACATTGAAGTCCATTTTCTATGGCAGTTTGTATCATTATGTTGAGTCCTCTATTTGCTAGTAAGATACCTGAAAAGTCTGTATCTTCTTTAGATTTTTATTCCTTACAGAGCCTAAAATAAGCAAAACAACAAAGCAAAAACAGCACCAGTTGTGGATGTGAATGGTGATAGAAGCAGGATCTGATGCTGTAAAGAGCAATATTGCATAGGAACCTGGAATGTTAGGTTCATGAATCAAGGCAAATTGGAAGTGGTCAAACAGGAGATGGCAAGAGTGAACAGTGACATTTTAGGAATCAGCAAACTAAGATGGACTGGAATGGGGGAATTTAACTCAGATGACCATTACATCTACTACTGTGGGCAGGAATCCCTTAGAAGAAATGGAGTAGCCATCTTAGTCAACAAAAGAGTCTGAAATGCAGTACTTATATGCAATTTAAAAAACAAATGATCTCTGTTCGTTTCCAAGGCAAACCATCCAATATCATGGTAATCCAAATCTATGCCCCAACCAATAACTCTGAAGAAGCTGGAGTTGAATGGTTCTATGAAGACCTACAAGACCTTCTAGAACTAACATCCAAAAAAGTTAAACAAGCAGGGTGACAATATACAGCCTTGATGTACTCTTTTCCCTATTTGGAACCAGTCTGTTGTTCCATGTCCAGTTCTAACTGTTGCTTCCTGACTTGCATACAGATTTCTCAAGAGGCAGGTCAGGTGGTCAGGTATTCCCATCTCTTTAAGAATTTTCCAGAGTTTGTTGTGGTCCACACAGTCAAACTCTGCTTATTTAACTTATATACAGAGTACATCAAGAGAAACACTGGGCTGGATGAAGCAGAAGCTGGAATCAAGATTGCCGGGAGAAATATCAATAACCTCAGATATGCAGATGATACCACCCTTATGGCAGAAAGTGAAGAAGAACTAAAGAGCCTCTTGATGAAAGTGAAGGAGGAGAGTGAAAAAGTTGGCTTAACGCTCAACATTCAGAAAACTAAAATCATGGAATCTGGTCCCATCATTTCATGGCAAATAAATGGGGAAACAGTGAAAACAGTGGCTGACTTTATTTTATTGGGCTCCAAAATCAATGCAGATGGTGACTGCAGCCATGAAATTAAAAGTCACTTACTCCTTGAAAGGAAAGTTATGACCAACCTAGATAGCATATTAAAAAGCAGAGACATTACTTTGTCAACAAAGGTCCTTCTATTCAAGGCTATGGTTTATCCAGTGGTCATGTATGGATGTGAGAGTTGGACTATAAAGAAAGCTGAGTGCTGAAGAATTGATGCTTTTGAACTGTGGTGTTGGAGAAGACTCTTCAGAGTCCCTTGGACTGTAAGGAGATCCAACCAGTTCATCCTAAAGGAGATCAGTTCTGAGTGTTCATTGGAAGGACTGATGTTGAAGCTGAAACTCCAATACTTTGGCCACCTGATGGGCAGAGCTGACTCCTTGGAAAAGACCCTGATTCTGGGAAAGATTGAGGGCAGGAGGAGAAGGGGACAGCAGGGGATGAGATAGTTGGATGGCATCACTGACTCAATGGACATGAGTTTGGGTAAACTCCAGGAGTTGGTGGTGGACAGGGAGGCCTGGCATTTTGTGGTCCACGAGGTTGCAAAGAATTGGACACGACTGAGCAACTGAACTGAAGTGAACAGTCAAAGGCTTTGGCATAGTCAATGAAGCAGAAGTAGATGTTTTTCTGGAACTCTCTTGCTTTCCTGATGATCCAACAGACGTTGGCAATTTGATCTCTGGTTCTTCTGCCTTTTCTAAATTCAGCCTCCAAATGATCTAATGTTTATTATGTCAGAGACCTACTGGTCTATAGCTATAGAGATAATGAGGTTGAATCCAAGCCAGAGATAGCATCTGCAGAGGCCCAGACAAGTAAAGAGAGATAACAAGAATCAGAAACTGGGCTGATGTCCTGAGAGGCAGATTCTTAAACCCTGATGAGTACACCTCAGTAACTAACTTCCTATGCTTGGTTATGAATCTGAGTGTATGCAGATTTCTTACCAGTAAGTGAAGAGTTATAGAAAAAATATAAAATTACTAAACTTTTAAAAAGGGATCAAAGCACATTGATTTATATAAAATATACTTCATTATCATTAGTTAAATAAAACATCAGTTGTAGACTTTTAAAAAATAATACATTATATTTTCCTCTTGGTTCTTTAAATTTAAACATTTTTAAAAAAAGAAGTGCATGTTCATTACTTACAAAAAGTTTTATATTTTTAAAAAGATGCCCCTCGGCTTAAATGTCTCTGCCTTTCCATCTTGGTGTCCAGAAGCATCCATTCAGAACTCCTTCAGCTGTTACTTCTGGTTTTTATTTCCATATTTCTCAGTGATGTCCACATGAAAAGCAACTGCTTACAGTTGTTTATATTGATCAGTTTAAGACCTTCTCTTTGACTTCCTGTTTTGGCACATGAAGATTTAGCTGGGTGAATTCACCCCCCTACCCCGCAAAGTGTAGCTACAGGAATACATCTTTAGTTTCAGTTCTCACCGTCCAGTTTTGTATCTAACTCCCAGGGTCCCAGCTGCTTGAGGCACGGGTCCAGGGCTGACTTGAGCACCTCCCTCTCAGGAATCCAACAAGCCCCGTTCTCATGCTCTCATGGGTCACTGGGAGACAAGCAGCTTTTGCTCATAAGAACTTTTGAGAAGTTTGAATGAACTGCCTCTAATTGCAGGATAGAGCTATTAAACACTTCCTTAAAAGATATTCTCCAGCTTTCATTTTTGGAAACACCCCCATTCTGAAGGGTACCATTCTAAGCCCCAGCCTAGGATTATTCCCAAATTCCCACTCTCCCCTTGGAATCAGAGCCTCCTCCAGTGATACCTCGGGTGCTATTTGACACACTTTCAGCCACAGAAAAGGAAAACAGAGAGAGTCAAGTTTCATTTGTAGCTGTGCATCTCACCACAATAGTAGATAACATTCCTGAGTGATTATGAAGAAAGAACCCTTCATTCAACGCTGCAGGTTCATGCAGGTGCTTTTTTTTTTTTTTTTTTAACCTAGCTTCATCCCTTTGTAGAAATGTGTAGGTACAGTTCCCAGGCACATGTAAGTGTGGGGTCAAGCAATGGTTAATTAAGGTGGATCTGACAACCAAACATTCAGTGTGTTCGGCATTAAGGAACATGAATGTTTTAATTTAGAATTTCTCTCTTCTGTGATGAGCTTGATTCTTTTTTCCTGCTTGGGCTAGAGCTGCCTCCTTCTCTTCTGGAACATTTTCTTCTTCAATGATATGAAGCCTTGTCTCACGTTCTGGGTATGTGATCCCGGGCTTCCCTGGGGAGTACAGCCAACAGCACTGAGAGAGAGACCTGTGGCATCTGATTTGGCTGCTTCCGGCCAGTTCTCTCTCTCTTGGCATTGCTGGTTCAGAGATTCAGATTCCAACAGCTTAGTCTTCACCATGACAAGTATGCAAATTGGACTAATTTGAATATGGCTAACTCTCCCTTTTGTGCCAGAGAACACACCCTCCCCCTTTGCAAGGCGGTTGAGAATCCTGGAACGTTGCACACCCCCTCACCTTCCTCCTTATCCCCTCCACTCTCTTTATCCCTCACATGGCAACAGCGGCCTCCAAGAGTCCCTCCTGGAAACCTGGATGGTGCTATCATTCCAAGCCCTTTCAGGCAGAGTTAATTGCTCCATTTTCTTGTTTTGTTTTCATAACATTTTGTCCACATCTCTGTAATGGTTCTCTTTAATCCCACGCTGTAATTTACTTTCTCATTCTCCCATTTCCTCTAGCCACTTGAGGGAAAGGCCCATTTATTTTTCTTTTCTAGAGTCATTTTCTTTTATTGAAGTATAGTTGACATGATATTAAATTAGTTTCAGGTTCACAACATAGTTATTCAATATTTATATAGCTTAGATTTCCTTTAAAGTTATTAGAAAATAATGGGAGTATTCCCCTATGCTGTGCTACATCCTTGTTGCTTCTTTATTTTATACATAGTAATTTGTGTCTCTTAATCACCTACACCTATCCTTCCCTCTTCTCTTCCCTCTCCCCATTGGTAAACACTAGATTGTTTTCTATGTCTATGATTTTGTTTCTGTTTTATTATATGCATTCACTTAAAAAGTTTTTTAGATTTCACTTATAAGTAATAAAGTATTTGTCTTTCTGTCTGACTTATTTCACTTAGCGTAATACTGTCTCGGTGCATCCATGTCTCTGCAAATGGCAAAGATTCTGTTATTTTTATGACTGAGTTACATGCCATTGTATATAGATACCACATCTTCTTTATCCATTTATCTGTTGATGGACACAGGTCACTTTCATGCCTTGATTATTGTAAATATTACAGCTGTGAACATTGGGAGTGCACTTATATTTTTAAATTAGTTTTCACTTCCTTCAGATGAATACCCAGGAGTTGATTTGCTGGATTACAGGACGGTTCTATTTTTAGTTTTTAAGAAACCTCCATACTGTTCTCCATAGTGGCTGTGCCAAATTACACTCCCACCAAGTGTATGAAGGTTCACTTTTCTCCACATCCTCACAACATTTATTCAGTTCAGTTCAGTTGCTCAATCGTGTCTGACTTTTTGTGACCCCATGGACTACAGCAGGCCAGGCCTTCCTGTCCATCACCAACTCCCAGAGCTTGCTCAAACTTATGTCCATCGAGTCGGTGGTGCCATTCAACCATCTCATTCTCTGTCATCCCCTTCTTGTCCTGCCTTCAATCTTTCCCAGCATCAGGGTCTTTTCAGATGAGTCAGTCATTTGCATCAGATGGCCAAAGTACTGGAGCTTCAGCTTCAGCACCAGTCCTTCCAATAAATGTTCAGTACCAATTTCCTTTAGAATTGACTGGTCTGATCTCCTTGCTGTCCAAGGGATTCTCAAGAGTTCTTCTCCAACACCACAGTTCAAAAGCATCAATTTTTCGGTGCTCAGGTTTCTTCATGGTCCAACTCTCACATCCATACATGACTATTTGAAAAACCATAGCTTTAACTAGGTGGACCTTTGTTGGCAAAGTAATGTCTCTATTTTTTAATGTGCTGTCTAGGTTAGTCATAACTTTCCTTTCAAGGAGTAAGCGTCTTTTAATATCACGGCTGCAGTCATCATCTGCAGTGATTCTGCAGCCCAAGAAAATAAGTCTGTCACTGTTTCCATTGTTTCCCCCTTTATGTGCCATGAAGTGATGGGACTGGATGCCATGATCTTAGTTTTCTGAATGTTGAGTTTTAAGCCAGCCTTTTCACTCTCCTCTTTCATTAAGATGTGTTTTAGTTCCACTTTGCTTTCTGTTTTAAGGGTGGAGTCATCTGCATATCTGGAGTTATTGATATTTCTCCTGGCAATCTTGATTCCAGTTTTGCTTAATCCAGCTCAGCAGTTTGCATGATGTACACTGCATATAAGTTAAATAAGCAAGGTGACAATTTACAGCCTTGACGAACATCTTTCCCAAATTGGAACCAGTCTGTTGTTCCATGTCTGGTTTTAACCATTGCTCCCTGACCTGCATACTGACTTTTCAGGAGGCAGGTAAGGTGGTCTGATATTCCCATCTCTTTCAGAATTTTCCAGTTTGTTGTGATCCATATAGTCAAAGGCCTTGAAGCAGAAGTAGATGCTTTTCTGGAATTCTCTTGCTTTTTCTATGATTTAACAGTTGTCAGCAATTTAATATCTGGTTCATCTGCTTTTTCTAAATCCAGCTTGGACACCTGGAAGTTCTCAGTATGTTGAAGCCTCGCTTGGAGAATTTTGAGTATTACTTTGTTAGCGTGTGAGATGAGTGCAATTGTGCGGTAGTTTGAACAGTCTTTGGCATTGCCTTTCTTTGGGATTGGAATAAAAACTGACCCTTTTCCAGTCCTGTGGCCACTGCAGAGTTTTCCAAATTTGCTGGCATATCAAGTGTAGCACTTTCACAGCATCATCTTTTGGGATTTGAAATAGTTCAACTGGAATTCTATCACCTCCACTAGCTTTGTTCCTAGTGATGCTTCTTAAGGATCTCTTGACTTTGCATTCCAGGATGTCTGGCTCTAGGTCAGTGACCACACCATCATGATTATCTGGATCATTAAGATATTTTTTGTATGGTTGTTCTGTGTATTTTTGCCACTGCTTCTTAATATCTTCTGCTTTGTTAGGTCTATACTGTTTCTGTCCTTTACTGTGCCCATCTTTGCATGAAATGTTTCCTTGGTATCTCTAATTTTCTTGAAGAGATCTCTAGTCTTTACCATTTTATTGTTTTCTTCTATTTCTTTGCATTGATCACTTAGGAAGTCTTTCTTATCTCTCCTTGCTATTCTTTGGAACTCTGCATTCCAAAGATGGGAATATATTTCCTTTTCTCCTTTGCCTTTTGCTTCTCTTTGTTGTTCAGCTATTTGTAAGGTCTCCTCAGACAACTATTTTGCCTGTTTGCATTTCTTCTTGGGGATGATTTTGATCACTGCCTCCCTTACAATGTTATGAATCTCCGTCCATAGTTCCCCAGGCACTCGGTCTATGAGATTTAATATATTGAATCTATTTGTCATTTCCACTGTATAATAATAAGGGATTTGATTTAGGTCATACCTGAATGGTCTGACCTTCATTCCCTGAAAGGGAAAGTAGATGGCTTTCCCTACTTTCTACAGTTTACGTCTGAATTTTGCAATAAGTAGTTCATGATCTGTGCCACCGTCAGCTTCCAGCCTTGTTTTTGCCATCTGTATAAAGCTTCTCTATATTCATCTGCAAAGAATATAATCAGTCTGAATTCAGTGTTAACCATCTGTTGATATCCATGTGTAGAGTTGTCTCTTGTGTTGTTGGAAGAGGATGTTTGCTATGACCAGTGTGTTCTCCTGGCAAAACTCTGTTAGCTTTTACCCTGCTTCATTTTGTACTCCGAGGCCAAAACTTGCCTGTTACTCCTAGTACCTCTTGATTTCCTACTACCCTATGATGTAAAGGACATCTTTTTGCTGGTGTTAGTTCTAGAAGGTCTTGTAGGTCTTCATAGAACCATTCAACTTCAACTTCTTTGGCATTAGTGGTTGGGGCATAGACCTGGATTACTGTAATATTGAAAGGTTTGCCTTCAAAATAAACAGAGATCATTCTGTCATTTTTGAGACTGCACGTAAGTACTGCATTTTGGACTCTTTTGTTAACTATGAAGGCTACTCCATGTTTTCTAAGGGATTCTTGCCCACCATAGTAGATGTAATTGTCATCTGAATTAAATTTGCCCACTCAAGTCCATTTTAGTTCACTGATGTCTAAAATGTCAACAGTGCTCACTCTTGCCATCTCCTGTTTGACCACTTCCAATTTACCTCGATTCGTGGACCTAACATTCCGGGTTCCTATGCAATATCGTTCTTTACAGCATTGGACTTTACTTCCATCACCAGTCACATCCACAACTGGGTGTTGTTTTTGCTTTGCCTCTGCCTCTTCATTCTTTCTGGAGTCATTTCTCCACTCTCTCCAGGAGCATATTGGGCACCTACTGACCTGGGGAGTTCATCTTTCCATGACCTATCTTTTTGCCTTTTCATATTCTTCATGGGGTTCTAAGGGTAAGACTACTGAAGTGGTTTTCCATTCCCTTCTCCAGTGGACCACATTTTGTCAGAACTCTTCCCCATGACCAGTCGGTCAGATAGTGGAGTAGAGGGATAGGCTCTCATCTTCTGCTGAGAGAACTCCAAAATTGCAACTAGCCGCTGAACAACCATTGACAGGAGAAAGTTGGACCCCACCAAATAAAGATACCCCATGTCCAAGGGCAAAGGAAAAGACCAGCAAGATGATAGGAGGGGCTAAGTTATGTTTAGAATCAAACCCCATACTCACCAGAGACACTCAGCAGACTCAAACAAAACCTTGTGTGCACCAGGACCCAGGGACCCCACAAGAGACTGAGCCAGACCTGCCTTTGAGTGTTTGAGTGTCTCCTGCAGAGGCATGGGTTAGCAGTGGTGGCCTGTCACGGGGACAGGGCCTCTGGCTGCAGCAGACCTGGGAGGCACAGCACGTGAGCCCCACCATGGAACCACTGAGAAGACAGTCCACACACTGGAGAACAATTTTACCAAAGAAGGTCTCGCACTGTTGTGAAAGTGTTAGGGCCCACAGCAGATTTTCCAACCTGGGGATCCAGCAAAGGGACTGAGAACCCCCAGGGAATTTGACTTTGAAGGCCAGTGGGATTTGATTACAGAACTTCCACAGGACTGGGGAAATGGACTCTTGGAAGGCACAAACAAAACCTGTGAGCTAGGGCTCAGGAGAAAGGAGTAGTGACCCCATAAGATACTGAGCCAAACTTTTCTGTGAGTGTCCCAGAATCTCTGGCGGAGGTGTGGGTTGACAGTGGCTTGCCATTGGGTCAGGGGCACTGAACAAAACAGTCTTGGCATAAGTCCTTTGGAAGGAGGTTGCCTTTACTGCCATTACCACTGCCATAGTTTGGCCAGGCCAAACTACAGGGAGGGAACACAGCCCCACCAATCAGCAGAAAATTGGATTAAAGATTTACTGAGCATAGCCCCACCCATCAGAACAAGACCCAGATTCCCCCACAGCCAGTCCCTCCCAGCAGGAAGCTTCCACAAGTCTCTTATCCTTATCCACCAGAGGGCAGACAGAATGGAAAGCCCATTATAGAAAACTAACCAAATTGATCACTAAGATTACAGCCTTATTTACCTCAGTGAAACATTTGTTATTTGTAGATATTTTGAAGAAATGATTCTGACATGTATGAGGTGGCATCTCAGTATGGCTTTGATTTTCATTTCTCTGATGATTCTTGATGATCAGCATTTATTTCATGTGTCTGCTGGTCAAGAAGGGGTTATTTATTAAATGATTTTGTGTTCATCATACCTTACTCAATGTCTGAGTCAAAGCAGAGGCTCAGTAACTGTTTACTGAACAAATGAATGAATGAATTCTAAGATGGACACATTGGAACATTTTGTGATTTATACTATTCTTTCATGAGAACATACTGCCCAGCCTATATTACACTGAGGGAGAGAATAACTATCTGACCCAAAATAGCCACAGACCATCAGAGAACTCAACCAAGGGTGGCCAGGTGTATTTCTGAGGAATATTGTTCTTCCAAGGACTGTGGGTCTTTCTTCTATAACTGAGAGAAAGGAGTAATTGTCTAGGTATCTGTTCCTCTTTTTCTCCAGGCAGCATCAGAAATGTCCCTTTCTTTGTATTGCCAATGACATTTATCAGAGAACTGGGAGAAATATCTTCTCCAAATTTCTTTTGGCAACTAACTGAATGAATTTTTTTTTTTTTTAAAAGACAGAACAAAAGGAAGCAATCTGATAGATAAGGCAAGTTATCATTAAAAAACAAACAAACAAAAACCAAACAGGATATTTACCAAATAGTCTCTAAAATTTGGAGGATTCTGTCAGTCATCCAGTTTCAAAACTGTGAATAGAGTTGGAAATATTAATTTGCTAAATTCATACAAGTAAAACTGCAGGTAGTAACTGAGGTACCTTATATACCTTCTGCATATGAATGACTAGTTTTGAGATCCTTTGCAACTACTATTTGTCTTATATTGAAACATTCATGTTCATTTCCTAAGGCTGTGCTAACAAATTATAACAAATTCGGGGGCTTAAAGTAACAAAAATGTATATTTCCTCACGGAGGTGTTCTTTGCTTCTCACCTGGCTTCTGGAAACTACTGACAATCTTCACTATACTGTGGCTCATTACACCCATCTCTGTTCCATCTTCTCACTACCTTCTCCTCTGTGTGCCTGTGTCTCAAACCTTCCTATCCTTTTTCTTATAAGGATACCAATTATTGAATTTACAGTAGGCTGTAATCTCAGCCCACTCAAGGTCCCACTCAGCTCGTCTCAAGGTCCTTAACTTCACTAAAGTCGTGACGAATCCATTTCTAAATAATGTTACATTTACAAATACCAGGGTTAGAACCTGGCCATGTCTTTTGGGGGAGTACAATTCAATCCATTCTACCAACTATGGCTTTTAAAAGTGTCTGCATTATATATATATATATATATAATACCTGAGGTTATTGGTATTTCTCCCTGCAACCTTGATTTTAGCTTGTGCTTCATCCAGGCTGGCATTTTGCATGATGTACTCAATATATAAGTTAAATAAACAGGGTGACAATACACAGCCTTGACATACTCCTTTCCCGATTTGGAACCAATCCATTGTTCCATGTCTGATTCTAACTGTTGCTTCCTGACCTGCTTAAAAATTTCTCAGGAGGCAGATAAGGTGGTCTGGTATTTCCATCCTTTTAAGAATGTTCCACAGTTTGTTGTGATCCACACAGTCAAAGGCTTTGGTGTTGTCAATGAAACACAAGTAGATATTTTTCTGGAACTTGTTTATTCTATGATTCAGTGGTTTTTGGCAATTTGATCTCTGAGTCTTCTGTCTTTTCTAAATCTAGCTTGAACATCTGGAAGTTCTTGGTTCACATATGTTGTAGCCTGGCTTGGAGAATTTTGAGCATTACTTTGCCAGTATGTGAGATGAGTGCAATTGTGTGGTAGATTGAACATTCTTTGGCATTGCCTTTCTTTGGGATTGGAATGAAAACTGACCTTTTCCAGCCCTGTGGCCACTGCTGAGTTTTCCAAATTTGCTAGCATATTGAGTGCAGCACTTTGACAGCATCATCTTTCAGGATTTGAAATAGTTCAACTGGAATTCCATCACCTTCACTAGCTTTGTCCATAGTAATGCTTCTTAAGGTCCACTTGACTTCACATTCCAAGATGTCTGGCTCTAGGTCCATGACCACACCATCATGGTTATCTAGGTCATGATCTTTTTTTGTATAGTTGTTTTGTGTATTTTTGCCACTGCTTCTTAATATCTTCTGCTTCTGTTAGGTCCATACCATTTCTATCTTTTATTGAGCCCATCTTTGCATGAGATGTTCCCTTGGTATCTCTAATTTTCTTGATGAGATCTCTAGTCTTTCCCATTCTATTGTGTTCCTCTATTTCTTTGCAATGATCACTGAGGAAGGCTTTCTTATCTCTACTTGCTATGATTTGGAACTCTGCATTCAGATGGGTATATCTTTCCTTTTCTCTTTTGCCTTTCATTTCTCTTCTTTTCACAGCTATTTGTAAGACCTCCTCAGACAACCATTTTGCCTTTTTCCATTACATTTTGTTGGGGATGGTCTTGATCCCTGTCTCCTATACAATGTCACTAACCTCTATTCATAGTTCTTCAGGCACTCTGTTTATCAGATCTAATCCCTTGAGTCTATTTGTCACTTCCACTGTATAGTCATAAGGGATTTGATTTAGGTCATACCTGAATGGTCTGGTGGCTTTCCCTACTTTCTTCAATTTACGTCTGCATTTTGCAGTAAGGAGTTCATGATCTGAGCCACAGTCAGCTTCTAGTCTTGTTTTTGTTGACCGTATAGAGCTTCTCCATATTTGACTGCAAAGAATAAAATCAATCTGATTTTGGTATTGACCATCTGGTTATGTCCGTGTATAGAAGAACTGAAGAGCCTTTTTATGAGAGTGAAAGAGGAGAGTGAAAAAGTTGGCTTAAAACTCAACATTCATAAAACTTAGATCATGGCCTCCAGTCCCATCACTTCATGGCAAATAGATAGGGAAACAATGGAAACAGTGAGAGACTTTGTTTTTTTTGGCTCCAAAATCACTGCAGATGGTGACTGCAGCCATGAAATTAAAAGACGCTTGCTCCTTGGAAGAAAAGCTATGGCAAGCCTAGACAGCATATTAAAAAGTAGAGGTACTGCTTTGGCAACAAAGGTCCGTCTAGTCAAGGCTATGGTTTTTCCAGTAGTCATGTATGGATGTGAGAGTTGGATCATAAAGAAAGCTGAGCACCGAAGAATTGATGCTTTTGAACTGTGGTGCTGAAGAAGACTCTTGAAAGTCCCTTGGACAGCAAGGAGATCAAACCAGTCCATCCTAAAGGAAATCAGTCCTGAATATCCATTGGAAGGACTGATGCTCGTGCTGAAACTTCAATACTTTGGCCACCTGATGCGAAGAACTGACTCATTGGAAAAGACCCTGATACTGGTAAAGATTGAAGGCAAGAGGAGAAGGGGATGACAGAGGATGAGATGGTTGGATGGCATCACCACCTCGGTGGATATGAGTTGAGCAAGCTCTGGGAGTTGGTGATGGACAGAGAGGCCTGCCACGCTGCAGTCTATGGAGTTGCAAAGAGTCAGACATGACTGAGTGACTGAACTGAACTGATGTATGCATACATACATAAAACACATGTTAGATTTTGTACACATTACAGGCATGATTAAAGAAGAGAAGTAAAGTGAAAAGTTGAGATATACGTCTGGGATAATTCTGGAACATTGTCAATTTTGATTCATGTAGTTGAGTGTTTTAAGCCAAATGTACTTTGAAATTTTGAAGGATACTTTGGGCAGATTATCCTAATCTTATAAGATATGGAGTTGAGAAAAAGACAATAGCTTGGCCATTGTCTAATGGCTAAGACAATAGCTCTTATTATAGAGCAGAGAGGGACAAGGCTTTTTAGGCTCAGAAACATTCTAAAGTTCTGGTAACTTGTGACAATGACTTGTGATGTAAGATTACTTGACAATGGATGTGTGGTTTTGTTTATTTTTTCTCATTTCTCATAGTCTAGAATTTGTACTTTGATCTATAATTCTTCAACTTAAGATATTATTGGGAGTGGGCTATTTAGTTAACATATATTGAACTCTAGATGTTCAATTCTGAGAAACAGATGTAGTTTGCTGTTCTTATTAGTTTCCACTGGTCAGTGATGCTTATGATTAAGTAAGATTTTGATTGCTTTAGTCTCAGTTCCTCTTATTAATTTATTTGGCTTGTGATGTATAACTCTTTAGTAAATTTTCATTTGCAATGCAGAATTGTATTTACATTTTTTTAAACATAGCATTCTGAAAGAGACATGTGTACCCTAATGTTCATCGCAGCACTGTTTATAATAGCCAGGACATGGAAGCAACCTAGATGTCCATCAGCAGATGAATGGATAAGAAAGCTGTAAAAAAAAAGAAAAAAAAAGAAAGCTGTGGTACATATACACAATGGAGTATTACTCAGCCATTAAAAAAATACATTTGAATCAGTTCTAATGAGGTGGATAAAACTGGAGCCTATTATACAGAGTGAAGTAAGCCAGAAAGAAAAACACCAATACAGTATACTAACGCATATACATGGAATGTAGAAAGATGGTAATGACAACCCTGTATGCGAGACAGCAAAAGAGACACAGATGTATGGAACAGTCTTTTGGACTGTGTAGTGGGGGCCATGATTTGGGAGAATGGCATTAAAACATGTATAATATCATATAAGAAATGAATCACCAGTCCAGGTTAGATGCAGGATACAGGAAGCTTGGGGATGGTGTACTGGGATGACCCGGAGGGATGGTACGGGGAGGGAGGTGGGAGGGGGGTTCAGGATTGGGAACACGTGTACACCTGTGGTGGATTCATGTTGATGTATGGCAAAACCAATACAATATTGTAAAGTAAAAAAAAAATAAGCAAAAAAATAAATAAATAAACATAGCACTCTAATTTATAATACTTATTGAAAACAGTGGGTAATGATGAATTCTTCTAAAACATGCTTTGCTTGGTTATGAAATAAAACAATGTTTTAAACAAAATACATAGTTGAGTTCTTATGATTAAAAAGAATAAAGTGTAATCGTTGGTTAAGGAAATTGTATAATAATGAGTCATCGTGTGAATAATTTTATTAAAGTAGTGAATAAGAAATCCTTTAAAATATTAGTGACCCAAGCAGTAAAAATAATCATGGTAAGCCGTTTTGGTTCTTTTTATTACTATAACACAAGGCATGTCTACTGCTTTGTAAAGTAATCCGTGGAGTACTTGGTTTCTTGGGTTTCTTAATCCATCTGGTCAATTTTAGATTAGAAAATATGAGAATAAATTAAATCAGAGACAGTGGAGTTGGAACAAATGACAAATGTAGTAAAGAAAGTAGATTCATTGGAGTGAGTATAACAGTCATCAGTAAGACGTAGGGATTTGTGTATATGTGTGTGTTGTGAAATGGATCATTGCATTTACTACTGATTGTTGGATAAAGATAAGAAGTATAAATGTCTTTCCTTCTTCTTATTTTTTTCTTTTGTCCAGTTTTTAAAATATATTCCAAAGAGTTCATATTAATTATTAAAAGCAATATTTATGTGATTGCTAAGCTGCTGCTAAGTCACTTCAGTCGTGTCCGACTCTGTGCCACCCCATAGGCTCCCCCATCCCTGGGATTCTCCAGGCAAGAACACTGGAGTGGGTTGCCATTTCCTTCTGCAATGCATGAAAGTGAAAAGTGAAAGTGAAGTCACTCAGTCGTGTCCGACCCTCAGCAACCCCGTGGACTGCAGCCTTCCAGGCTCCTCTGTCCATAGGATTTTCCAGGCAAGAGTACTGGAGTGGGGTGCCATTGCCTTCTCCGATTAGACTGAACTAAAAGTTATAATAATATGGTTAAACAATGTGGTAAGATTCAACTTGATTAGAAAAGAAGAAAGCTCTCTCATTACATTTAAATACCTATTTAGAGAGAGAGAAACTGCAGGAAAATGTAGTCCATTATATTGGGAAAGGTTGGAGTAAGAAACCTGGAAAATGATATCTACCTGCCAGGTTTTCTTTATTTCATGCAGAAAAAAGAATGTATAATAAAGAGACTGTAAATACCACCATCGTGTTTCCACCTGTGCCTTTTTTCCATCCAGCAAGAAAAACTCCAAATAACTCCTGGTTAGATTTCCAAAGAGGCAAGGTTTGGAAAGAAGACTCTGTTCATTAAGAAGCAGGCTATAAAGAATACAGTTCTTTATCATTATCATAGTGATTTATGAATGCAGAAACCAACTAGCCCTAAGATAAGTCAGTACGGGAAGAATTAGGAATGTTGACTTCTGCACAAGAACCACCTCCTCTAACTCAGTTAGTAAGTGCTGATAAACCAGCCTCAGTTACATCCTTAGTAAAATGAAGGAATTTGTGCAGAAGCATATAGTGTGGCTATACGCTGCTGCTGCTGCTGCTAAGTCTCTTCAGTTGTGTCCGACTCTGCGACCCCATAGACGGCAGCCCACCAGGCTCCCCTGTCCCTGGGATTCTCCAGGCAAGAACACTGGAGTGGGTTGCCATTTCCTATAGAAAGTACTAATAAAGGCAAAATTGGGCACTCAATTAGGCAGAATAGTGATATCATTATTGTCACTTTTTAAATTATATTAATTTTTTTTAAACATTACTCATTGTTTACAAAAGTGGGTAAGAGAATGAATTATCCAAAATTTTTTACTATTGTGGAAAAACAGCTAAAACTTCATGGCTCCCTCATTTAATGAAGGGTTGACATATATGACTACTTAAAAACAATTGCATGGCAAATAAAGAAATAAAAGAAAAAACACATTGGAAAGGAAATGTTTCTATCTTGTATTTCTAATTTTTAAAGGGGGTACTAAAAACAGGAAAGAGAAATACCAACAGAGATATGAAAAGGGGCAAGTAATATGACATTTCAGATGTAAAAATTGAGTTTAATGGTCTTCAAAGATCCTCAAACTCACTTACAATAGAAGAAGTGCAAATTAAAACTATATTGAGATACTAGTTTCCATTTATCAGGCTGACAACAATCCAAATATTTGGCAGCACGTTCTGTTGGCAAAGTTTTGATGAACTAGACACTCTCATACAGAGCTGGTGGGAATGCAAAATTCTTGTATTCCCCTGGCAATATTTTTCCAAATTAAACATTTATTTATTCTTTGATCCAGTGTCCCAATTTCTAGGAGTATAATCCAAGAATACATTGATATAAATAGAACTGGTGTCAACCAAAGGTTATTCACTCTGTTATTTGTGTATATAATATGTGTTATGTATGTGTAATACAGTAAAGAATCACATATACATATACAAGTAAATACAAATACAATTACATATATATATATATATATATATAGTAATAGTAAAACAGAAACAAACACAATCCAGTGTGTGGTGTGCCTCACTATGGAATCTAGGTAGACATAAAGGAATGAGGAGAATTCTCTACACACCAATGTTGGACACAACTTAGCACTAAATCGCAACCTCTGGGGGAGGAGAATTCCAAACAAAGAAATAGCCAGAGCCGCATCATGGAGGTAAAATGTACGATGTGTTTTGTGGGCCATTTAGCCCCACCACATCCATCTACCACAGAGGTGACACGTCCTCACTGTATAATAGGCTCTATGGTCATCCACCTCATTTGAACTGACTCAAATGCATTCCTTTTTATAGCAGAGTAATATTGCATTGTATATATGTACCACATCTTTATCCATTCTTCTGTAGGTGGACATCTAGATTACTTCCATGCTCTGACTATTATAAATAGTGCTGTGATGAACATTGGGGTATATCTGTTCTTTTCAGTTAGGGTCTCCTCAGGGTATATGGTCAGTAGTGGGATTGTTGAGTCATATGGTAGTTTTATTCCTAGTCTTTTAAAGAATCTCCATACTATTCTCCATAGTGGCTGTATCAATTTACGTTTCCATCAACAGTGCAAGAAGTTTCCCTTTTCTCCACACCCTCTCCAGTATTTATTGTTTGTAGACTTTTTGAAGATGGCTGTTCTGACTGGTGGGAAGTAATACCTCATTGTAGCTTTAATTTACATTTCTCTAATAACAAGTGATGTTGAGCATCTTTTCATGTGTTCATTAGCCATTTGTATGTCGTTGGAGAAATGTATGTTTAGGTCTTCTGCCTATTTTTTTTTTATTGGATTGTTTGTTTTTGTGGTATTGAGCTATAAAATGTACAATGCTTAAGTTTGATGAAATTCAGCAAACATAAACTATGGAAACCCTATCTCTTGACCAAAAGTAAACAGACTAAAGAAGACTGAGTTAAAAAATGACTTAGGAACTCATCAATGATTTCTTTCTAAGAGAAAATAAGGGGGAAAATAAGGACATCCTGGGTTAAATTCTCTGACAGCTGAAGCAGAAAACACAACAAAGCTTCATTATTCTGAGCAGCATTTGGGGCAGGCGCTTTCTTGGTTTTGGTTAGACACTCTTCTAGTAGATACTTTCTGTCAGATGACTCATTGGCAATGTTTTTTGTACCACTTAATAGAATTGAACAGTAATAGCTCTTCCCAGGTGGTGCTAGTGGTAAAAATGCACCTATCATTGCAGGAGATGCAAGAGACACGCGTTCCATCCCTGGGTCCGGAAGATCCCCTAGAGGAGGGAATGGCAACCTGCTCCAGTATTCTTGCCTGGGGAATCCCATGGACAGAGAAGCCTGGAGGGCTACAGTCCATGGGACTGCAAAGAGTCAGACATGACTGAGCGACTGAACAGTAGAAGTGAAATAGATGAATTACTCTTTTCTATTAAGATTTCTATGTTACACATAATCTTGGGACCACTGAACGTCACTGCATGAAAATAACAGAACTGTGAAATTAGCCTAAGTCAATCATACACATCTTCAGCCTCAAACTGAAAAGAGATTAAGCCAGGCTTCAAATAAATAAGGCATTAACGAATTAAGTACAATGGTGGTCCCTCTGTAACCTAGAAGATAAGTTCCCTGAAAACGCTTCTGGAGAGAGTTGAGGAACAGAGAGAAAGCAAACAGGATTTGGAGGGTCAAATTAAGATGGATAGTTTGAAAAGACTTCCAGATATCTTTAGGTTCATAAAAATGAAATGATACAAAGTATATTAAAGAAAGCCACAATGGCCTTTTGTACATACAAATCACTAATCATGGTACTGTTCAATTAAGGCTTCCAACATGATTTATTTTTTTTTTTTAATTTTTTGGATATAGTTGCTTTACAATGTTATGTTAGTTTCTGCTACACAACAAAGTGAATCAGATATATATGTTCATATAGCCCCTCTTTTTTGATTCTTCTCAGAAGATTTTTAGGATCTCCATTCCCTATTAACGAGATAGTTGTAAATTTCTTTTTTTTTTTATAGATAATATCAATGATGAAAGATGCTATTTTAGTGTTTGGTCATCCTTGCAAATGTTTAATACCATGATGATTTTAGGGACATGGATTTTTTTCCTTCTTCTTGCTTTCCTGGTTTCATTGTGAACCCAGAGACAGAGTAAATTGGGGTCTCGGGTGCTTTGAGTCATTTCTATCGAGCCAGCACGGTGGTGACTTCCGAGTCCTACAGACAGTACACGCGCACAGCCTTGTTCCCGTCTTTTGTGCTTCATGCCAAGGTCACACTGTCACTCGCTCTTTACAAGGTTGCCCTGCCCTCCAAGCGCACTGGTGTGGGCATGCCTGGGATCCAGCCTCAGTGTCCAGGGCTGTTAGTATGTTGTTGCTTTTGCTAATTATCTGCCCAGAGAATGTCTGACAACTTGTACAGCCACAGTGAGTATAAATTAGAACCCAAGTTCTCATATTTGATGGAAGGAACCGTATTTAAAAGGATGTGCATGTATGTAAGAATGCCACATAAGACGTTGCGGTTGGGAAGAGCTTACTGTAAAATTAAAAGTAATGGAGTCTTATATATAGTAATTTGTATTATATCTGCTAATCCTAAACTCCTAATTTAGCCCTCTCCCTTTCACAAGCTACCATATATAAAATGGAGAGACAACAAGGACCTACACTCAATATCTTGTAATAACCTATAATAGGAAAGAATATATATGTATACATACATATATATGTAGGAAACTAACACAATATTGAAAAATCAATGATACTTCAAAAAAAAGTAGTCTTTATTCCTTTCAGAGCTGCACAGCTGTGGAATCTTATGACTTTCTTCTTCACCTCCCCTCCCCTCAATTCGCTAAGTGACTTACTCCTCTTTATTTCACAAATTCTACCATCATCCTGGAAGGTATCAGTGCTAACTTTTGCAGCCAAACTCAGATTCAGGAAATCATTAATGCCATGCAAACCCATATCTAATCACCTTCAGCTTCCCACACCCATGAGTTTGTCCTAGGACTTAGCTGAAATTTCCATACCTCCTGGACTCTACGAAAAGAGAACAAACTTGTCATTGCTGGGGGAAAGGATGGAGGAAGGGGTAGTTAGGGAGTTAGAGATGGACAGGTACATACCACAATATTCAAAATGGATAACCAACAAGGACCTACTATATAGCATCTCTATATCTTAAGTGATTTGGAGAATAATTTTGGCATTTGTCTTTATTTTTATTTTCAATAAAATTGAAAAAATTATTAAAAAATATTAATTAGGCAAGCAGTTTTAATTTCAGTATGTCAACACTTTTTCAATCTTTTAGAGACATAGCAAACATTTACAGGTTTAATGATATCCTACCAAGTATTTACTTTAAGATAACTCTGTGTGTGTGTTGTGTGTTAGTCGCTCAGTTGTGTCCAACTGTTTGCCACCCCATGGACTGTAGCCCACCAGGCTCCTCTGTCCATGGAATTCTTCAGGCCAGAATCCTAGAGTGTAGGGAAGTATTAGTTGTGTAAGAGATTAGAGTAAAAGGTTGGCAAATAGTTAATAATTGTTCTTGTACTGATGAGGACAAGGACTCATACTAGTTCTCCTATTTTTTTTTAATGCATTTGGAGTTTTCCATCATAAAATTTTTGTATAAAATGTTTTTAAGGTATTTCAACATCTTCCTATGATTTTTCTCACTGGACCTATTTGTTGGGGCTCCCTTTACCTGCCTCTTTCTTCTCACCTATCAGTCCCCTTTTACTGTCACCACATGTCACTTTTTTCCTCTCTTAGACTCTGTGGAGCAATTGGAGCAAAATCACACAATATTCAATAGCAACTATTTTTTGGTTACCTACAATATTCTGGGCAGGAGGTGGACTATAAATGAGACTGGGAAGGTTCTTGCTGCTGTGGAGGATAGATTCTGGTGGGAACAAAGCAGAGAGGAAACATTTTACCTGTAAATGCTTTTATATGTCTCTAAAAGATTTAAATACCATTGTCATACTGAAATGAAAACTGCTTCCCTAATTGTGATTAACAAACAAGCAAGGAGGTATTAAGAGAGAGAGAGAAATCCTACAGAGAGCATGTCGATAGTGATTCCAGAGGCTATTTTAGGTTGATCGGGGAAGGGCTCTCTAAGGAAGTGACATTTGGAGCTGGGGCCAGAATTCCAGGATGCTATCAGTCAGGAGAAGGTCAAGGAAGACACTGCAGGGAGAGGAAACACCTGTTGCCAAAGTCTTGAGGCGAAAACCAGCGCTGTGTGCTGGATGGCCAGTGGGAAGCTCAAGGGGCCAGAAGGCTGTGCAGAAGGCCACATGTGCTAATTCATGACCGTCAGCCTAAGCTGGACCCCGATAAGTCTGACTATCAAGTTTCCTTCCCCCAGCTCCTCATAGGGTGTTCAAAATGTTCATCTCTGATCTCCACCCTCTTGGAGCCTCCTACACTTAAAAGCCTAGCACAACTTTACAGAGAATGCCATCTTTCATTTGGAAACTTCCTCAACTTATAAAAATATAATCAGTGCATCTAAACCTACTCTTCTTTTCCTTCCCTCTCAGGAGAAGAGTCAGAAATCTTCTTGCTCAGACTAAAATTCAGCCAGTGCCTGGGCTCGAGTTCTCCTGCTGTCTTTTGCTTTTACAGGGATCTTTTCTCTCTCTGAAAATGCTCTTTGTTCTGTTTCCTTCTGCATAAACACACAGACTCAGTTCCATCCTCAAGCCCCCAGACGCTGTTTTCTTGGACCATCTTGCTCACAAGTGTCCTTAGTTACTGCTCTGCATTTCCCAGCCCAGATTTAAAAAACAGACTTCATATCTTAGAGCAGTTTTTGGTTCACAGCAAAATTGAGGGAAAAGTATAGAGATTTCCCATAAACCCCTCCACCCATATGTAAACAGTCTCCCCAATTGTCACATCTTCACCAGATGGTACATTTGTTAAAATCAGTGAACCTACTTGGACACATCATCTTCACCCAGGGTCCATAGTTTGGGCTCACTTTGTATATTATATAAGTAAGTAAGTGAAGTCGCTCAGTCGTGTCCAACTCTTTGCGACCACATGGACTGTAGCCTACCAGGCTCCTCTGTCCACGGGATTTTCCAGGCAATAGTACTGGAGTGGATTGCCATTTCCTTCTCCAGCGGATCTTCCCAACCCAGGGATCGAACCCAGGTCTCCCGCATTGTAGACAGACGCTTTACCGTCTGAGCCACCAAAAAATGTATCCTGACAGGTAGCCACCACTACCGTATTATACAGAATATTTTCACTGCCCTAAAAATCCTCTGTGACCTGCCTGTTCACCTTTCTCCCTCTGAACCCTTGATAACTAATGATCTTTTCATTGTCTCTGTAGTTTTGCTTTTTCCAGAATGTCATATAATTGGAATCGTACAGGGTGTAGCCTTTTCAGATTGACTTCTTTTGCCTAGTAATACATCTGTAAGATTGCTCCATGTCTTTTCATGGCTTGATAGGTCATTTCTTTCTGGTGCTGAATAATATTGCACTGCCAGGGTGGACCACAGCTTACTGACCCATTCTCCTACTGAAGGTCTTCTTGGTGGAGTCCAAGTTTTGGCAATTATGCTAGAGCTACTATAAACATCCATGTACAATTTTTTGTATGGACAGAGATTTTGAACTCTTTTGGGAAAATGCCAAGGAGCATTATTGCTGAATTGTATGATAAAATGTTTAGTTTTATAAGAAACTGTCCAGCTGCTTTCCAAAGTGGCTGTGCCATTTTGCATTCCCACCAGCAGTGAAGGAGAGTTCACTGATGTTGCTCCATGTCCTGGTCAGCATTTGGTGTTCTTCCAGATTTTCGCCATTCAAATAGATGTGTAGTGGGATCTCATTGCTTGTTAAATTTGAATTTCCCTGAAGATATAGCAAGTGGAACATCTTTTTGTATGCTTATTTGCCTTGTATTATATCTTCTTGGGTCTTAAGATATTTTCTCCTTTGGCAAGTTGAGTTGTTCTCTTATTGTGTACTTTAAAAATAATTCATTTATTTATTGGCTGTCCTGGATCTTTGTTGCTGTGCAGGCTTTCCGTAGTTGGGGTTCATGGGCTCTAGAGTATAGGCTCAGTAGTTGTGGTGTACCAGCTCAGTTGCTTGTTAGTATGTGGGATATTCCCAGACCAGGGATTGAACCCGTGTCTCCTGCATTGGCATGCAGATTCTTTACCACTGAGCCACCAGGGAAGCCCCTGATTGTATACTTTTAAGACTTCTTTGTATATTTTGGATAACTGTCATCTTTATCAGATATTTTCGTCCAGTCTGTGTCTAGCCTTTTCATTCTCCTGACAGAATCTTTTGCCAAGCAGAAAATTTAAGTTTTAATGAAGTCCTGTTTGTCAATTCTTTCTTTCACGGATCATGCCTCTGGCGCTGAGAACCAGCCCGTCTTTTTGGAGGTGTGCTTCTCTCTCCAAGTTGCTTCCTTTCCTTACTTCCTGAGATGATGGGTGTAAGGTGGAGCAGGCCCTACACACCACTGAAATCACTCTGACAGCTGACAAAGCTTAACAATGATGTTTTCTCCCAAGCTGTCAAATCCAATGGTCCTTTGCAATATTTCCTGACTTGGCCTTTCTGCTTCATTCTATCAGATTGACGAATCATTGCGACAACTCTCTCCTCTGCCTGACACGACGACCCTGTGGTGGATGTTCTTACTTTGGCATCTTTTTCCTGGCATCACCCACAGACTCCCTTTCCTCTGTCAGTCCTTGATGTTGGCATCCTTCTTCCGTGTCACTTGGTATCCTCTCATCATTTGCTTTGATCCACCTCTGTGGTTTTAGTTACCAACTATTGATTGAAGACTCAAAAATATTTAACCCTGCCCTGGTACCTCATCAGAGTTCTGGTTGGTTATAACTAAATACCTAGAAAATATTCTAAGAAGAACTTCACCTCAGACTGAATGGGGGCAAAGCAGAACTCACGTCCCCCGTCAACCTGCTCCTCCTCCTTCAGTCTGTCCTGATGGAGCCTCTGCCTCCCAGTCACTCAAGCTAGAATCTTGCCAGCTGTCTTCAACTCTTTCTGCCCACCCTTCACCTCAGAAACATCTCTGTGAGTTTTACTTTCTTGGTATCTCTTGAATTAATCGTCTCTCCCCCTTCACTACCCATAATATCTTACTACTATGCTGGTTCCTGTTTTATCTACCTATAATTTTTATTGTTGGATGATCTTTTTGAAAGATATCAGATAACATCAATTCCTGCTTAAAATACTTCAGCAGCTCCCCATCACTTTCGGCATAAAATTCCAAACTTCCAAACAGGATTCAAAGCTCTAATGACCTGACACTTGCCTACCTCCCTTCTTTGATCTTCTAATCACCCTTAGGTCTCCCTGTATTTTAATTTTAATATATTACCCTTGCATTGTTGCCCTGGAAATAAATTCTTCAGTTTGACAGAAAACAGCAAAATTCTGTAAAGCAATTATCCTTCAATATATTACCCTTGCAGTCTCTTGAATACATCCTGCACTCGCTATTAAATAGTGCCTGGACATGGTGGGGACACTGTGAATATTTGTTGATGAATCAGTGTTAACACTTTATCAAAAAATATCCCTTCACCTTCTCCAGCTGTCTAGTTCCCACCCACCACCTTTAAGACTTGCTCTGAGGTTCCTTTCTTCCTGTTGCTTTTTTTTTTTTTTTTTTTTTTAAGTCTGCTCTGTTCCTTCTTCCCTACCAGCTGGAGGCAGTTAGAACAATGCCCTCTTCCTCCAAAAACATGTCTTCACCTGAATCTCTGGAGCCTTTGAATATGTTATCTAATATGGTGAAAATGACTTTGTGGATGTGATTAAGGCTGCTGACCCTGACGTGGAAAGATGTTCCTGGCTTATCTGGGTAGTCCTATCTAATCATGGTCCTTAAAAGTAAAGAAACTTCCTGGCAGTGGTCAGAAAGAGGATGAGGATGGACAAAGTGTGAGAGAGAGCTGCTGATAACTTTCTGTCTTTAAAGATGAAGGAATGAATCATGGATTAGAGAGCAGAGAGAGGATCTGGAGAAGGCAGGGAAATGGGTTCTTCTCTACAACTGCCAGAAAGGAAGCAGCCCTGCTGACATCCTGACTTTAGCCTGATCACACCTGAGGTGGGCACTGAGCCTACAGAATTGTAAGATAACACCTTTGTGTGGTTTTAAGCCACTAAGTTTGTAGTGATCTGTTGCAGACACCTTTAGATAGCCAAATATCAAAGCCCCCCTTTATTTTAAGATGTAAAATCAAAGGAGGAAGCTCTGAGGACAAATAAAGAAGATGGGTCCTTTGTTCTCTCACATAAAATAACAAGTAATTCCACATAAAATCAGCACTGAATGCAATTTTATAGTTATCTTGTTTCCAGTCTGTTCATCAGAGTTTCCTTGCAGTGGCACCATCTTATTTTACTTAAATAGCTATATGGGCTTTTCTTCCAGACTATACCAGTGACACTGAATGCACTGACTCATTGTTTTAGTATAATAGAATCACATAAGAGACTATTTATATTTTAACTCCTTACCACTGTCTCAGAGCCCTGCATCCCCTGACCCTTGCCTATCACTCTAGCCACGACCTCTTCTTTTGAAAGATATAAATGACTTACAATATAGTATTGCTTCTCTGGTGGCTCAGATGGTTAAGAATCTGCCTGCAGTGCGGGAGACCTGGATTCGATCCCTGGGTTGGGAAGATCCCCTGAAGGAGAGCATGGCAACCCACTCCAGTGTTCTTGCCTGGAGAATCCCCATGGACAGAGGAGCCTGGCAGACTACAGTCCGTTAGTTTCAGGTGTACAACATAGTTACTGGGTATTTCCATGCACTACACAGTGATCACCATAGGAAGCCTAATTATCATTTGTCACCATACAAAGTTATTACAGTATCGATTATATTTCCTGTGCTCTACATTCATCTGATTATCTAATTTATATCTAGAAGTTGGTACCTCTTAATATTCTTCATTTATGTCACTCACCCCTCCACACACTTTCCCTCTCGCAACCATCAGTTAGTTCTCTGTTTCTATGAATCTGTTACTGTTTTGTCATGCTTGTTCTTTTGCCATATTTTCAAAAAATTCCATAGATAAGTGAAATCATATTTCTCTTATCTCTGTCTGACATTTCATTAGCATAATAACCTCTTGGTCCTTCCATGCTGCCCCAAATGGCAAAATTTCATTCTTGTCCATGACTGACTAACATTCTTGTGCATATACACACAATAGAAAATATATGATATATATCATCTTTATTCATTCATCTGTTGATGGATATTTAGGTTGTTTCCATGTCTGGCTATTGCAAATCATGCTGCAATGAACAGAGGAGTGCATATATCTTTTTAAATTAATATTTTCATTTTCTTTGGAAAAATACACAGAAGTGGAATTACTCGAATATATGGTAGTACTACTTGTAGTTTTTTGAGAAAACTTCATAGTTTTCCACAGTGGCTGCACCAGTTTACATTCCCACTAACCATGCCTAAAAATGATTCTGATACAAGTTAAAGTTTGAGAACCAAACCACTCTTCTAGCATGCATCATATGATCATTGTCTGGAGAGTGAATCAAAATATAGATTGCTGGGCGCTGCCTCCAGAGTTTCTGAATGAGTAGTTTGGGGTGGACCTGAGGATTTATGTACTTAACAAGTGCCCAGCTGATGCTCTAGGGTGAGGGTCAGATATCTCTGCAATAGCAAGATGGCAAGTATTTTAGGCTTTGTGGGTCCCTTGGTTTTGTTACAGCTCTCCAACTCTGCCATTGTAGGGTGGAGGTATGGGAACAGCCCAGATGCTTTGTAAATTGATGAGTCCCCATTGCTGGGATGAATTTGGCTGGAAGCCGTGGTTTGCCAGCTCCTGCTCAGGGCCTGGGACCCAGGCATCTTCTCAGACAGTGGTGCTGAACCTCGGATGCACTATGGTAAAATCACCCAATGAGATTTTAAAGAATCTTGATTTCCCCAGATCAATTTAATTGGTATCTCTGATGGTAGGGCCCAAGCATCCAGGATTTTAAAGCTCCAAATTATTTGTGATATGCCTCCAGGCTTGGAAATTACTGGCTTGAAATGTTGGCTAACCGTCTGATTTCTAGTGCTGGTCTTTCTTTGACTGGATTCACTGGAATCTCTGATCCTTGCCTTGTTTGTGACCCTGACTCCCTTAGGGAATGTTAACCAACTATAAATCATGTTAGGCAGACAAGTTGCAAAAAAGACCTTAGAAACAGGATGAAGCACCCAAAACCATGAGCTTTTAAGATGAGCATAAGTGGTAAACAATATGTATTATCAACAAAGAGAAAAATTATGAAAATGGAGTGAGTCCTAGTGGTTTGGGGTCTGTCCAGCTGTTCCCTATTGTCTCAGGGTAGAATTTCCGTGGGTCAGTTTTCCAAAGGCTCATGTTACTCATTCATAAAATATATACAACGTTAGAATGAAAGGAAACTAAAGAAGTTTTGGGAGAGACAAAATTCTTGAAACAATGAAGACCCAGGAAGCAGGATGGTTCTAACCATCATGAGTCTTTGGTTTGTAAAAAAAGGACACAGTCTTCTGTTTAGAGAAAAGGGAATGTGTGTGTGTATCCTCCTTGTGGTTTGTAAGAGTTTGTTTTGGTGGATATTTTCTTTCACCTGTTTGCTTGGTGCTAACAGTCACTTTATTGAAGCGTATTAGAAGCAAGGATGCTGTCAAGTCAGGATTTCCTCGTGAAATTCTGTGGGCTTCCTTCCTCTAGAAGGAAGTTGACTATCTGCATGCTTGTGTGTGTGTGTGCATGCACGTGTGTGTGGTATGACATTGTGCATGTGTGCTCAGTGGCTTCAGTCATGTCCAACTCTTTGCCACCCTATGGGTTGTACCCCACCAGGCTCCTCTATCCATGGTATTCTGCAGGCAAGAACACTGGAGTGGACTGCCATACCCTCCTCCAGGGGATCTTCCCTACCCAGGGACTGAAGCCACATCTCTTATAGTACGACGCTAGTCTAGTACTATTCAATAGAAATTTCTGTGATGATGGAAATTTACTGTCCAGTGCATCAGCTTGGGCTACATGTGGCTAGTGAACACTTGACATATGGCTTGTGTGAGTGAAGAACTAAAGTTTTAACTTTTTGATAGCCACATGTGAAAAATGGGTATTGCATTGGACACTGCAGCTTTCATCCAACGCAGCACAAATTGTTGACATCTGATCTTACCACTGCTCCTACGTGAGAAATAGCCCCTTGGGCTCAACATCACCAGAGATGGGCTTGGGATGCAAAAGTATCTACTCCCAGGGTGAGGAGAGCACATGCCCTTGGCTGAGTTACACCTATTTCAGTTCAGTTCAGTTCAGTTGCTCAGTCGTGTCAAACTCTTTGCAACCCTATGAACCGCAGCATGTCAGGCCTCCCTATCCCTCACCAACTCCTGGAGTTTACCCAAACTCATGTCCATTGAGTCGGTGATGCCATCCAGCCATCTCATCCTCTGTCATCCCCTTCTCCTCCAGCCCCCAATCCCTCCCAGCATCAGGGTCTTTTCCATTGAGTCAATTCTTCACATGAGGTGGCCAAAGTACTGGAGTTTCAGCTTCAACATCAGTCCTTCCAATGAACACCCAGGACTGATCTCCTTTAGAATGGACTGGTTGGACCTCCTTGGAGTCCAAGGGACTCTCAAGAGTCTTCTCCAACACCACAGTTCAAAAGCATCAATTCTTCAGCGCTCAGCTTTATTTATTTATTTTTTTAAATTTTATTTTATTTTTAACTTTACAATATTGTATTAGTTTTGCCAAATATCGAAATGAATCCGCCACAGGTATACCTGTGTTCCCCATCCTGAACCCTCAGTCCAATGCTCACATCCATACATGACCATTGGAAAAACCATAGCCTTGACTAGACGGACCTTTGTTGGCAAAGTAATCTCTGCTTTTGAATATGCTATCTAGGTTGGTCATAACTTTCCTTCCAAGGAGCAAGCGTCTTTTAATTTCACCTATTTATTTTGTGCCAAATGTCAAACAAAAATCAGTAGGGACTATAATACTGTCCCACCAGCCACATGGTGATTAGGTTGGAGAGGTGACAAGCACCATTCTGGGAGGAGCTGGTTACTCTTTGAGAGGGAAACTAGTTGATGACATGATCAGAACTAGAATGAAAGGCTCAGAGGTGAGGGAAAACTGCATGTGAAAATGCGAGGACCCAAAAACAAACTTTAGTTTGGTGAACCCAAGAGTTTCTCAAACTTAACTGAGTCCAGAACTCATCCTATGTGCGCATGTGTAACATCTGCTGGCAACCACAGAGCTGGTGTACTGTGGACGTGCCCTGGAGATGAAAGCTCTCTAGATACTTGGTTGCCACTGCTGCTGTAAATCATATTTCATCACTCCATTGGTGAGTCTTTTTGCTGCTTCTCTTTGCCTTCTTCCTACCTGTATCTGGCACTATGTCAAGGGCATCCCAGGCGCTTGTGATGAGACAGTTGTGCCATAGGATTGATGACGTTGCTCACAGCACCTGCCTTTGCCTTTAGTACGTGTCTGAACTCCATTGAATATTTGCGATGTCCTCTTGGTAATGGACCCCACACCCAGTCTGATGGCTCAGTGAGTTATATAACACCTGGTTTGTGATGGATATCTCAGGTAACTAGATGTTTACCCACCCAGGTTGATTTCCAAAATTCACAAATTTCTAATCTTAGTTCATTTCACTTAAAAACTAAACAGAAAAAGAGTAAGTGTTGCTTTTTAAATATGCAAAACCAAAGATGCCAGTGAAGTCCATTTCTCTAGTTTGTAATCATTTTGTTATTTCCCAGGATAGTCAACTAAATGGAGCATAGTTCTTCACATCCAGCTTTTCTATTAATATCTAGCATATCTTCTCATTTTCTGTGTGTTTAGTTTATCTCATGCATGCAGAGCAGTTTCTTTCTCACCCTTGTTAAGCCAAGCAAGATAAGGAAATAAAATTATAGAGCAATGTATCCTTTTTAGAGTTACAGTGTGCCCTGCATTTTTTTTTTATTCAGAAAATAGATGCAACTACAAAGTAAGCCCAATTTACTGTTAACTTTACCAAAATATTTATCAAAATTTCAAAGACCATGCTGGGCTAAACAAATGTGAAAATGAATTTGATTTCTCTTTAAAAAATTATAGCTTACATCTAAAATAAACAAAATTTATTGAGTTGGAAGAAATTTTAGTACTAGTAAAATATTTTTTTTTGTTTAGCTAAAGTTAAGATTAAAGCTATGATTATAACAGAATACTCACATATTTTTATACCTCATTATGCCTATGAGAGATTAAGCAAACACTTTTCCTTATTTTCCATATTTACTTACTATTTTACTTTTTTTGGTGAGCACCAATATCTGAAACAAACAACTTCCTGACAAAGCTAGCAGAAACAGAATTCTAACTCTATCTATGTGCAGATTATCCAGAAGACTTATTTTTTTTAGCTTCTCATTTGTTTCTTACATGTTCTTATGATTTGATATAGCAGGTCAGAATTCATGCTTAGTTGTCATAAGACTCAAAAGATTTTACTTCTTCTTACTAGAGACCAACTTTTTATTTACCATCAATCTTGAACCTTAACAATTTTGTGATTTAAAATTTTTCTGAAAATTTCAACAGTGTCTATATTATTTTATGGGAACTGTCAACCAAGTAGCATAAAGTATTAATGCAATCTTTCTTTATGAAAAACGTGAAATAATGTGTATTATGTGTAGCACTTGAAAACAAAGAATAATTTTAAGGCTGTTCTCAAGTGACTTGCAAACGATGTTTATACTTCTGCCACATGGTGGCACCAGTTCAGCTGATAAACAGAGATGTCCATTAGGTGGGCTTCTGGGAGCCCAACTGTTGTTCATGGAATGGGGACTTTTTGAGGGACTGTGGTGACTGCTTTGCTGTTATTTTACCATTCACTGTTACCACAAATCAAAATATGTTTAGATTACACAAAAGGCATTCAAATACTGTTTAAGTGGTGATACTCTTTAGTGATGAAAAACAAGCTTTACAATCAGTAACTTTGGGAAGGAAGTTAGAAGTGTTGAGTCCTGTGAAGAATTCCTCATAATTGTTATATGTTAGCTGGAGAAGGCAATGGCACCCCACTCCAGTACTCTTGCCTGGAAAATCCCATGGACGGAGGAGCCTGGTGCGCTGCAGTCCATGGGGTCGCTAGGAGTCGGACACGACTGAGCGACTTCACTTTCACTTTTCACTTTCATGCATTGGAGAAGGAAATGGCAACCCACTCCAGTGTTCTTGCCTGGAGAATCCCAGGGATGGGGGAGCCTGGTGGGCTGCTGTCTATGGGGTCGCACAGAGTTGGACACGACTGAAGAGACTTAGCAGCAGCAGCAGCAGGCATATTATGCAACATTAAGTCCTAAAAACATAAAATAGAAGAGTTTTTTTTTTTTTTACACTGCATTGACAATAGAGTGAATTTGTAAAGGGTCTTTAAAAGGAAAGATGGATGACAGACCCAGTTTTATGAAGTCAACAACCCCATTAGACAGACATGCAATACATAAAAGGAAATCTCTCAGAATGTGCTTATCTTCAACATCTAGATGACTAAAGATTGACTTAACCTTTCTTTTATGCGTTATATGCAATTCAAGGGGTTCCCTGATGGCTCATTAGTAAAGAATCCACCTGCCAACTCAAGAGACACGGGTTCAATCCCTGGGTCAGGAAGATCCCCTAGGGAAGGAAATGGTAAGCCACTCCAGTATTCTTGCCTTGAAAATCCCATGAACAGAGGAGCCTGGCTGGCTATGTTCCATGGGTTCACAAAAGAGTTGGACATGACTTAGTGACTAAACAACAACAAACATGCAATTTAATGACTCAAAATGTGCATGGCTAAGGAAGAGTAGAAGATGACAGTGAATGGAAAGTTGGCATCTTTACTGTCTTAATTCGCTACCCTCTTTATCAGCAAAGGCTCTTGTTGAATCTGATATGTATACTGGAAAAATAATGCTTGTGAAATCTTTTGGCTACTAAATATTTGGAGTTATTTATTATGGGTAATAAAACAAATTGACCCTTTAGACTTTGTTCTGTTTTTATGTTCTTTTCCATGAATTGAAAAACAAAGTCCGTTCTTGGCTATACTCTGTGGTATAAGAAATGGCCAGTGGAGACAGTCAATATACATTCTGTTACATTTATTCCATTCTCTGAAGCAGGACACATGTGAAGCCTGGATTCCTCTTTTCCCTATGGTGCATCATCACTGAAGCTGTTCCTTAGCCAAACCCCTTGCTTCTGTTGTTTTCCATTACTATTCACATAAATGAGGCTTCCCTGGTGGCTCAGATGGTAAAGAATCTGCTGCAATGCAGGAGACCTGGGTTTGATTCCTGGGTCAGGAAGATCCCCTGGAGAAGAGAATGGCAACCCACTTCAGTATTCTTGCCTGGAGATTTCCATGGACAGAGGAGCATGGTGGGCTGTGTGTGTGTGTGTGTGTGTGTATAAAATTATCTGTACCATTGCTAGATCTAATTCCTTACCTGCTTTTTAAAATCTTATTATTATCAAATTAAAGAAGGTAAACACTACATCAAACCCTCCTTGATCTATATGATTTTACCTCACTTATCACTCAGTCTATGTCCCTACAAGATTCTGGCCATTCTCTTTCCAGACTTTTCACATTGCAGGCTTGTACCTTCTTCCTTTTGTCCTCTATCATTTTGCTCCTAAAATCTGAAAGGAGCATTCTCTTCTGTCTGAAGTTTCAGCTTAAGTTCTCTATTTTCTTTGACAGCTTGTGATATCAGCCCATACAGATCTGTCCTCTCTCAACTTACTTCTTATTTATTGTGCACTCTGTATACTTACAAGAAGCATCTGGTATTTTTCCTATTTGCTAATCATTTAAATGAGATCCTCAAATTTTAAGGTGCATGACAGTTGCTTGGGGAGCTTGACAAAGATGCAGCTTCTAGAGTCTCCTTAGGTACTTCTATTGAAGGCGCTTGTGGAAGGAGAAATACTGTTTTAGTGTTTTTAACACATAAAGCTATAATTTATTCATTCTTTTTAGGATAAATAAAATATTACATCGTCTTCTCATCTTCCCTGAGTTGGTTGATTAGTTGATATAGTCCAATCTTGACCTCTATTGGTGAATAACTAAGCCTTGATTCTCACGTGGTTTTGGAATCACAGAGATGCTGCTGATCGAAAGTGAAAAATCATTGGTTTCCAGATAAATTAGATGCCTCTTTGGATTATAGAAGATGATGCTATTTTAGAGTCAACTCTATCCACTATCAAATAGCTTTCAACAGATGTGTTGAAATATTTCTTCTTTCTTTCCTATATTATGTCACATTATCTCTATATGACAAGTGTTCCAGTCCTGGATGGCAGTAAATTCTTCTGACCTGACCCAAGATGATGCCTGCCTTGTTGATCTAAGATTTTATTTCATAAAAATATCTCTTCAGCAGAAGAGCTCAAACTAGCTGAAGGAAAATAGCAAAATGGAAGGGCAAAATCTTTAAAATGCAAAAAAACCTGGAAACTCTATAAAATCAGGCTAATTTTCCACCTAATAGACTCAAATTGAACCTTCAGTATGTGCTTAATAGCTTCTGGTCTGTTTATTTCTTCTTTCCATTATGAAAACTTGGCTGAAATATACTACAGCATATTTCTTTAAAATAATGATTTCAGATGACCTGTTCTTCAGAGCCATCTATATACTTCAATTCTAACTTTAACTGTTTCTATCAGCAAGAGGCGTACAAGCACCATGTAGCCTTTTTTCTTTGTGATCCTTAATTCAGAGCTTAATTTCAGAGGTTAAGGTTTTCATAGCAAATTAAAACATTTTTGATATAAATTTTTTTCAAATTTCTCTGTTCCCTTTTAGTAGATAGTAGCACCATAACTTAATGATTTAAGATTTGCTTTTTTCCATTTCTCTTATTATATGGTCCTATAGGTTAGATTTTTGTCCCTAACTAAGGCATTTAAAAATTAAAATGTAAAGATATATGGTATAACCTCTATTCAGATGAAAGAAAGAAATTAATGATTTCAAGATGGAATTTACTTAAGGAAAGAAAAACGAAAGGGTCTGAACCAGTTAAAATATGTATAAACCTGCTTCATATATAATCCTGGAGTGAGAGATCGGGAAAAAAGATCTGTGATGCTTGTTTCAGGGACTGGATATTAATTGCAGCATGGCAAAAATAGATTCAGTTCTATGCTTCCTGAGTATGGGGTATGCTGAGTAAGACAGTCTGGTCATAGTTGTTTAACTACTAAGTTATGTCCAACTCTTTGCGACCCCAGAGACTGTAGCCTGCCAGGCTCCTCTGTCCATTGGATTTCCCAGACAAGAATACTGGAGTGGATTGCCATGCTCTCCTCCAGGGAATCTTCCTGACCCAGGGGTCAAACCCTCATCTCCTGCATTGGCAGGTGGATTCCTTACCACTGAACCACCAGAGAAGCCCTTGGTTATAGTTACAGAGTCATTTATTTATGAAGCTGAGACAGAGGACAAGGAATGGGGCAGAGTATGGGTATTGATTATCAGAATACACAAAAATAAAATTAACAATAACATTCATATGCAGAAAGGCTTACTCCATACCAGCCCCTCAAGGGAAAGAGAAGAAGGAAAATGGAATAAAATCAAAGGGAAGCTTAAAATATTCATCTGTTTAGCAACTACACCAAAGATCAATGGGTTTTGAGTTGGGAATTTACCAAGACTGTGTAATCAAATGTTATCTACTCAGTAGTACAAAGTTGTGTAACATTCTAAATGGCATTCTTACTAATATGTATTAATAATTAGGATAACTTTTGCACAGGTTTTTGTACTTTGTATTCTTTTGTTAAAAGTTGAATATAAGGCTTGATTTTTCTCATAATAGGTTTATTTCAGTTCAGTTTAATAAAAGATGAGACAGAATCACCATTGGGTTCCAGACACTGCAGTGCCATTAGAAATACAAAACATTGCTGAAGAAAATTAAGGCAGACTTGAATAAATGAAGAGATTTGCCATGTTCATGGATTAGAGATTCAATATTGTTAATTTGTTGTTAATATTGTTAATTTATTGTAATTTCCCCCATCCCCCAAATGATCTTTAGATTCAAGGCAATTTTGATCAAAATTTTGAGAGACATTTTTGTAGAAACTGACAAACTGATTCTGAAACATACTGAAATGCAAAGAACTAGAATAGGTCAAATCATGTTGGAAATAATGATAAACTTGGAAGACATACTACCTGACTTTAAAAATATTATAAGTCTATAGTAATCAAGACACTATCAGATCAGATCAGATCAGTCGCTCAGTCGTGTCCGACTCTTTGCGACCCCATGAACTGCAGTACGCCAGGCCTCCCTGTCCATCACCAACTCCCGGAGTTCACCCAGACTCACGTCCATCGAGTCAGTGATGCCATCCAGCCATCTCATCCTCTGTCGTCCCCTTCTCCTGCCCCCAGTCCCTCCCAGCATCAGAGTCTTTTCCAATGAATCAACTCTTTGCATGAGGTGGCCAAAGTATTGGAGTTTCAGCTTTAGCATCATTCCTTCCAGAGAAATCCCAGGGCTGATCTCCTTCAGAATGGACTGGTTGGATCTCCTTGCAGCCCAAGGGACTCTCAAGAGTCTTCTCCAACACCACAGTTCAAAAGCATCAATTCTTCGGCGCTCAGCCTTCTTCACAGTCCAACTCTCACATCCATACATGACCACAGGAAGAACCATAGCCTTGACTAGACGAACCTTTGTTGGCAAAGTAATGTCTCTGCTTTTGAATATGCTATCTAGATTGGTCATAACTTTCCTTCCAAGGAGTAAGCATCTTTTAATTTCATGGCTGCAGTCACCATCTGCAGTGATTTTGGAGCCCCCCAAAATAAAGTCTGACACTGTTTCCACTGTTTACCCATCTATTTCCCATGAAGTCATGGGACCAGATGCCATGATCTTCGTTTTCTGAATGTTAAGCTTTAAGCCAGCTTTTTCACTCTCCACTTTCACTTTCATCAAGAGGCTTTTGAGTTCCTCTTCACTTTTAAACATAGACCACAATAAAGAGTACAGAACTAGACTCACATATGGTTATTTGAGTGTTGACAAAAGTGTCAAGACAGTTTCAATGGATAAAAAAATAGTCTTTTCAACAAAGGGTGTTGGAACAATTGGACACCTGTGTGTAAATGAATGGACTTTGGTTCATGTTGTTGTTCAACTAAGTCAAGTTCAACTCGTTGTGACTCCTATGGTCTACAGCATGCCAGGCTTCCCTGTCCCTCAGTATCTCCTGGACTTTGCCCAAGTTCATGTCCACTGAGTCAGTGATGCTATCCAACCATCTCATCCTCTGCTGCCCTCTTCTCTTTTTGCCTTCCATGTTTCCTAGCATCAGGTTCTTTTCTAATGAGTGGGCTCTTCTCATCAGATGGCCAAATTATTGGAGCTCCAACTTTAGCATCAGTCCTTCCAATTAATATTCAGGGTTGATTTCCTTTAGGATTGACTAGTTTGATTTCCTTGAAGTCCAAGGGACTCTCAAAAGTCTCCTCCAGCACTACAATTTGAAAGCATCAGTTCTTCACTGCTCATCGTTCTTTATGGTCTAACTCTCACACCTGTACATGACTACTGGAAAGACCATAGCTTTGACTATATGGACCTTTGTTTTGAAAGTGAAGTCTCTGCTCCTAATTTCATGGCTGCAGCACCATTCACAGTGATTTTGGAGCCCAAGAAGATAAAGTCTGTCACTGTTTCCGTTGTTTCCCCATCTATTTGCTATGAAGTGATGGGACCAGATGCCATGATCTTTGTTTTTTGAAATACTGAGTTTTAAGACAGGTTTTTGACTCTCCTCTTTCACCCTCATCAAGAGGCTCCTACTTTCTGTTCACTTTCTGCCATTAGAATGGTATTATCTGCATATCTGAGGTTGTTGATATTTCTCCTGGCAATCTTGTTTCCAGCCTGTGATTCATCCAGCCTGGCATTTCACATAAGGTATTCTGCTTACAAGTAAATAAGCAGGGTGACAATATACAGCCTTGATATACTCCTTTCCCAATTTTGAACCAGTTACTTGCTCCATATTTGATTCTAACTGTTGTTTCTTGACCTGCACACAGGTTTTTCAAGGACAGGTAAGGTGGTCTGGTATTGTCATCTCTAAGAAATTTCCACAGTTTGTTGTGATCCACAATGGTCAAAGGCTTTAGCGTAGTCAGTGAAGCAGAGTTTTTCTGGAATTTTCTTGCTTTCTTTAGCATCCAGTGAATGTTGGCAAGTTGATCTCTGGTTCCTCTACCTTTTTATGAATAGAATGCTAGATTTTCAATTTACATGCACTCAAAACTTTGATATAGTTCCATTTATTGTGACATCTAGTATTACTGCTATAAGTCTAGAGAGCTTATTGTCTTAGTGATTTAAAAAAAATGGAATGAAACTTGAAATGTCTATCCAATTCTGAGAATAAAGAAATACTATGTTGAAAAAAACCTCAGGAAATTAACATGTGATACAGTATGGTACTGCTAGTAGTAAAGAATGCACCTGCCAATTCAGGAGACACAAGAGTTACAGGTTTAATCCCTGGGTTGGGAAGATCCCCTGGAGGAGGAAATGGCAACCCACTACAGTATCTTTGCCTGGAGAATCCCAAGGACAGAGGAACCTAGCGGGCTATATAGTCCATGGGGTTGCATAGAATCAGACACAACTGAAGCAACTTAGCATGCACCCACAGTAATATTAAGTAAAGTACAGATTTTGTTCAAATCTCACAAGATTTTATGCTAGTGTCCATTATTTATCTTCATACCTTATTTAGGATTACATTGTATTTTGTTGCATTGCGCAGCTTTGGCTGCATGTAACAAATTATGGTAAATTCTTTTCGTTTTTACTGTGTCACAAATATTTTATAATTTTCTTCATTATGGCTTCTCAGATACACCAATCATTTAAAAGTAGAGATTTAATATCCCAATACATGGGATTTTAAAGTATCTTTAATATTAATTTCTCATTTTGATATTAATTTATCATTTAAATGCTTCCTTCTCTGTGAATACCCTCTGTGTTTTTCAGTCTTTTAACTTTATTGAGACAGTCAATGGCTAAGTCAAAGATATCTCTTGGTCACATTGCACTTGAAAATACTGAGAATTCTGCCACCAATGAAGCAAATTATTAACTATGTAAAACAAACTTTGAAGTGTGCACCTTGATTCATGAGGTGGGTAACAAAGCCACTGTGGACCCCTGCAAGCATCTTCTCAAGGATGCCCTAGACTAACTTGATGAGCTTGTGTGCTAAACGGGGTAACTGACTTCTGTTATATAAGAGTATTGTGTTCAGGATCAAAGCAGGGTTATGACTCAAATATTCATTAGGGGACTTCTGTGGTGGCACAGTGGATAAGAATCTGCCTGCCAATGCAGGGGACAAGAGTTTGATCCCTGGTCAAAGGAAGGTTACATGCCACAGAACAACTAAGCTTGTGTGCCACAACTGCTGAGCCCGCATGCTGCGACTACTGGAGTCCGAGTGCCTAAAGTCTGTGCTCCACAACAAGACAAGCCGCTGCAATGAGAAGCCCATACACCGCAACAAAGAGTAGAATTGCTCACTGCAACGAGAGAAAGCTTGCACACAGCAAAGCAACCAAAAATAAGTAAATAAAATAAATACTTTAAAAGATTCATTAGAACAGAACAACAACAGCAATATGGCAGCAAAGCTTCATCTGTATTGTGTTAATTCTGTAATTTTTGTGTAACATTAGGTCTTTTGAGGTCACTTTTTTTGGACCAGGTGTTCTGATTTTGTGAAATTAACCAGGGAATTAAAGTCTTTTGCTTTTAGTCTGGGACAGCATTGGCCAAAGTATTTGCATCAGAGAAGTTTACGTACTTTTAGGTGAAAGCATTGCCCCAGTTTGCTTGGTTTGACAGCTAACATAAATCATTCTAGGCTGGGGCCTCTTAGTGACACTGTGACCAGTCCAGGCACATTCATCTGTGTTGTGGTTTATGAAAACAAATGGAAGTGGGGTTAGCCCAGTAATTCCCGTGTCTTCCAGCAATAAAATCTGGAGTGGCTGCTTCGTTTCGTGCAATCTAAGCACACACACATGTTAAGTACAAGTACTTACTAGAACCAGACTGAAGCAATAGGCCAGGAATTACTTAGCAGTTTTAAAAAAACCCACAAGAAAGCAAAACAAATGATACATTAAAGGCGTTCCAAATTGGTTGGTCTTGAAAAAGTGGACCAAGTTGCTTAGGGACTTTTTAACTAAAATGTTTATGTAATGTGAAAAGGGTTATTCAGCGATGACATCATCAAGAAATGTAAAAGTTAATAAAGCCATCTGGAATGACATCTCTGGCAGGACAAACCCATAGACCTCTAAGGAGCTATGATTAAATAGCAGGTCCTGCAGTAGTGGGCATCCTGAGGCATATTTAACAGGAAGAAAAAAAGCACTAATAATTTTCTTCCTTTAGCTTACATTTAAATAGTAATGGAAGACCCAAGGAAGAAGTAATACTTGCTTTTTCTTTTTAATACTCTTCAAATGAACCATGAAAAACCATCCATCTTCCTTTTGGAGGATGGTGCTGTTTGATGGGCACAACGGATTGTGAACTTGGGTAAACTCCGGGAAATGGTGAGTGACAGGGAGGCCTGGCATGCTGCAGTCCATGGCATCGCAGAGTTGGACACAATTTGGCGACTTAACAAAAACAAGAAGGAGCAATAGGCAGGACTTTTCCAACCTTCCTTCACCTATTCTTGCCTGCTTCTTCAGGTGTCTGTGCAGGAAAGAAAGCTGGTGGGGTTTGAGATCAGCGAGCAAAACAAAGGCTAACTGGCTCGCTTGGGATTAAGTCTATGAATTAGACTCAAAAAAGGCACTGCAGCCATGAAATTAAAAGACACTTACTCCTTGGAAGAAAAGTTATGACCAACCTAGATAGCACATTGAAAAGCAGAGACATTACTTTGCCAACAAAGGTCCGTCTAGTCAAGGCTATGGTTTTTCCAGTGGTCATGTATGGATGTGAGAGTTGGACTATGAAGAAAGCTGAGCACCGAAGAATTGATGCTTTTGAACTGTGGTGTTGGAGAAGACTCTTGAGAGTCCCTTGGACTGCAAGGAGATCCAACCAGTCCATTCTGAAGGAGATCAGCCCTGGGATTTCTTTGGAAGGAATGATGCTAAAGCTGAAACTCCAGTACTTTGGCCACCTCATGCGAAGAGTTGACTCACTGGAAAAGACTCTGATGCTGGGAGGGATTGGGGGCAGGAGGAGAAGGGGACGACAGAGGATGAGATGGCTGGATGGCATCACCAACTCGATGGACATGAGTTTGAGTGAACTCTGGGAGTTGGTGATGGACAGGGAGGCCTGGCGTGCTGCGATTCATGGGGTTGCAAAGAGTTGGACACGACTGAGTGACTGAACTGAACTGAACTGAACTGAAGGCACCCCACACAGTGACGGCAGCCTTGGTGAAAGCACACCCAGTTCCTACTGAACTGCTGCCCTCTGCAGTTAGAGCTAAGTGGAGGAAAAGCAAAGGTGGGATGGACCCTGCCACCCCCAGGACGACATTCTGCGTGGTCAGTTAGTGATTTTAATGAGCATAAGAGACAAAAATAAGGTTTGCTGAGAAGCAGCCGATCTTACCAGGTGGCTCAGTGGATAAAGAATCTGCTTGCAATGCAGGACACACAGGAGAATTGAGTTCGAGAAGATCCCCTGGAAGAGGGCATGGCCACTCACTCTGGTATTCTTGCCTGGAGAATCACATGGACAGAGGAGCCTGGCAAGCTACATTCCACAGAGTCACAAAGAGTCAGATATGACTGAAGTGACTTAGTGCACAGAGGCTTACCCTAGGAATAGAGTGTGGGCCAGGGGAACTATAGCTATGCATCCAAATACCATCTTCTGTGTGCAGTGGTAGGGAATCCCTGCGGCAGTTTGATCTAGTCATTTGACAGTCCTCATATGTTTATTGAGCATATACTGTATGCTTGACAGTATTTTAGACACAGGGGATAGAGAATTAAGTAAAACATAGCAGAAGTTCCTGACCTTGAGGAGCTGAAGTATACTTGCAATAATTATTTGCCCTCTGTCTTCTCTCTGGCAATATACGATCTGAGAGCAGGACCCTGTCTCAATTATCCTTGTATTTTTTGTCTGGCCCATAGCAGGAACTGAACAGCTGTTTATGAATCCTTAATGAATAACCTTGAATTAATTTCCAAAGAAGTTGAAGTGTAGTAAATGTCAAAGGATAGGCTTTGTTTCAAAATCCTTGTTTCAAAGATTTCCTTTTAACATGAAAGTAATAAAATATTTCAATGATCACTTACCCTAAATCAATCTCTACATGATATTTTCCTGTCTTTCTTCGCATTTATATTACTTTATCTCCTGTCCAGAGTAATTCATACATCATGCTGCTATTTCTAGGAAGAAGTAGAACTTCTAAGCAAAGATGGTCTCAGGAAAACCATGAAGGAACAAGTTCTATCTTGCACATCTTCAAACACCCCTCTGTCCCAGGCAAGCTGTCTTTTAGAGACCAGTATACCCCTTCCTCCATAGCTAGATTTGCTTTTAGAGAAAACTCTGACATTTTTATACCAGCTGTTTATTCACACCTCAGTGAGAATTTGTGAGTATATTAAAATATGTCACCTCTTTCACTGAACTTGTCTTTGTTCTAGTGGACAGATGGAAAGCTGTGATTCTAAGATACTTTCAACCAATGAATGGGATGTGAATTTTGATAAAAATTCTCCCTACCTTCCTGAAATTACAAAATATAAATGCTGACACACACATGCTTAGGACCTGCCTGCCATTTGATTTTAGTGGTTGCTCTTGGCAATTTTGAATATGAGTTGGTGGCTGCTGCTGCTGCTAAGTGCCTGGTGGCTGGTGGCACCTAAAAAATTAAAGAACTAAAAAAGCCTACTCCATCTCAACACTGAAATGCATAGACATACACATGAGAATTGGAGGCTTGGGTGGAGTCAACATGTAGCCACTGAAGGAGAGAGGCTGGCAGTGGTCATAAAAATCGTTACTATAAGTTACTATAATTATCTCTTTTTAGGAAGATGTACACAGGTTTGATTTGATGAAATGATTCTAAATATTTTTAGAGCATAAAGATTCAGTCTCTCCTTGGACAAAACTACTGTGGGTTTATTGTTTTAATGTTTTAGACCATAATGGTTCCATCTAGGGCAGAATTTCTGGAAGGAAATGGCCATAAAATGCTTTTCAGTGCTTTTATTTAGTGATGCAGTTTTGGTCTGTTCAATTCACTGCAGTTTATGACAGCAACCATTATAGAGCTTCCATCGTATTAAACAATAGCTATTAAAATTTGACGTGTTGAGCTCCTATTTTATTTTCTTTCTGTGTTGGCAATATTGTTTATTCTTTGAGCTCTCTGTGTTTTATCAGAAACACACACATTGATTTCAAAAATTGAAAGTATAAAAGTCTGTATTTTCTGGGCTCAGCAGGTGCAGTCTTGCTGAGAACATTGCAACGGTGCCTGACATCGATTCACTGGTGCAGCTGTCTTGTTTATCTTGAAGAGAGTGATTTCAGTGTCCTGTGACCTTAAGAAGAACTGGAAATAGACCTCTAAAAACATCTAGTCATTCATCCACCAGCATATATTGGCTCAACACTCATGATGTGTGTGTAGATCTTGCATAACTTCCAGATATTCAGTGGTAGATAAAATAGTCTCTTTTTTACCCTCATGGGCTTCCAGGGAAAAGGCAGATATAAAAAAGACCCCCACTGGCAGATGTAAATAAAGTGTATAATAGATACTATGAAGAAGATCCGTATAGTCAAAAGTCCATCTAGTCAAAGCTATGGTTTTTCCAGTAGTCATGTATGGATGTGATAGTTGGACCATAAAAAAGGCTGAGTGCCGAATAATTGATGCTTAAGATACTTTAGAGTTCCTTGGACTGCGAGGAGATCAAATCAGTCTATACTAAAGGAAATCAATTCTGAACATTCATTGGAAGGACTGATGCCAAAGCTGAAGCTCCAATACTTTGGCCACCTGATTTGAAGAGCATTAGAAAAGACCTTGACACTGGGAAAGATTGAAGGTAGCAGGAAAAGGGGATGACAGAGGATGAGATGATTGGATGGCATCACCAACTCAATGGGCATGAGTTTGAGCAAGCTCCAGGAGATGGTAAAAAACAGGGAAGCCTGTCGTGCTGCAGTCCAGTCTGACAAAGAGTCAGACACAACTGAGCTACTGAACAACAATAAATGAAGAAGATACAAATATAAAAATATTAGAGTTGATTCTCAAATATATTGGGATCCTGTAAGTACAGTCATGGAAGCTTCTTCCTTAAAACCTCCGAATGATATGCTGTCACATTTGCTTATTTATTTAATTGCTGCTGCTGCTGCTGCTAAGTCGCTTCAGTCGTGTCCGACTCTGTGTGACCCCATAGACGGCAGCCCACCAGGCTCCCCCGTCCCTGGGATTCTCCAGGCAAGAACACTGGAGTGGGTTGCCATTTCCTTCTCCAATGCAGGAAAGTGAAAAGTGAAAGTGAAGTCGCTGAGTCTTGTCCGACTTTTAGCGACCCCATGGACTGCGACCCACCAGGCTCTTCCATCCATGGGATTTTCCAGGCAAGAGTACTGGAGTGGGGTGCCATTGCCTTCTCCGTTATTTAATTGACATACAGTCAATTTGCAGTATTGTGTTAATTGCAGCTATACAACAAAGTAAATCAGTTATACATACATATGCATTCTTTTTGTTAAAATATTCTGTTCCATTATGGCTTATCATAGGATACTGAATACAGTTCTCTGTGTTATACAAAGGACCTTGTTGTTTACCCACTCAATATATACAAGCTTATATCTGCTAACTCAAACTACCCACTCCATCCTTCCCCTACCTCCACCCCCACCCTCTTGGTCATTCTTTTTTCTATGTCCCTAATTCTATTTGTTATATAGATTCATTTCTGTTATATTTTAGATTTCACATATAAGTGATATAATACAATATTTATCTTTCTGTTTTTGACTTCACTTAATATGATAATCTCTACTCACATCCATGATGCTGCAAGTGGCATTATTTCATTCATTTTTATGGCTGAGTAATATTCCACAGTATATATGTACCATGTCTTCTTTATCCATTCATCTGTTGACAGAAATTTAGGTTGCTTCCATGTCCTGTCTATTACAAACAGGGCTGCACATTGGGCTGCATGTATCTTTTTGAATTATATTTTATCTGGGTATATCCCTAAAAGTGGAATTCCTGGATCTTATGGTATCTCTATTTTTGCTTTTTGAGGAACCATCATATCATTTTTTTTAGTGGCTGCATCAACTTACATTCCCACCAACAACGTGGGAGGGTTTGCTTTTCTCCACATGCTGTCTGTGCTGTCACATTTAAAATCAAGTGCAAAGTGCTTATGGACAGCTGCAAGGCTCTGCATGACTCTGTTGTAGCTCACCTGTCCAGTCTCTGCTTACAACCACCTCCTCCCTGGGTCATATACTTTATCCATACGGGTCATCTTTGCATCTCTCACTTCTCCTGGCTTTCTTCTGTTCAGAGCCTTTGTTCCTGTGGTTCTCTCTGCTTGGATGCTTTTCCAATTTTTTTCATGGCTGGATGCTTCTTGATAGCAGGCCTCTGCACAGTAGTACCTCTGCATAAAGTCCTCCCCTAGTTACCCAGCTTAAATTGCCCTTTATTTCCACCTGCCTTTCCACCATCACGTTACCTGTTTCATCTTCTCCATTGATCTTGGAACTATTTGACATTCTTGTGTGTGTGTGTGTGTGTGTGTGCGTGTGTGTGCGTGCATGCACACACTCCTTTGTTTTCTTGTTTCTGTCTCTGTTCCTGGAAGGTAGGTTTCATGAGAATAAGTATGAGACCACAACATTTACCCAAGAACCTAGAATAGCATTTGGTATGTGAACATTTTTATGACTCTATCTAGAACTGTCTCTGAGCCACATATGCTAGGTATAGCCAAACTTGGCCAATGCTTTCTTAAAGTTTACTGTCCAGCTTGAATCAATAATCAAGCAGGAGATTCAGCTTCTAATTGATATCAATTGATATCTTCTTGGCCAGTCACATAATCACATTTCTAGGAGATGAAATTTAGTGTAGAATCCCAGTAGCGCTAAGTCCACTCAGGAAAAGCAATCTCTAGAAGAAGCAGCAGAGTTATAATGTGGTTAAGACATACATTCAAATTGCACTTTCAAATAAACACTCCAAAGCATCTCATTTCAAGTTCTAGTCTGTCGTCCCAAAACTGAGCAAGGGAATTACATTCTGAGCTTAATTTTAAAATACAGAAAAAAAAACTTCATATGAAAAATTGCTCGAGTTTTCTCTACAGCAGGACATGCTAATTTCTCCAAAAAAATTACTTAGTTTTTTATATATTGGCTGGTATTAAGAACAGCAGCAAAAACAAATGCTATTTTAACTTTGAAAGTATTTGTGTTAGTGGTATATTCCTTAATTTAGCTTTATATAAAGGCGGCTAAAGTATATCTGCCAACATTTTTTAGATTGTCAGCACACCTGTCAATGGACCTGTAGCTGGTTAATGTCAAAACAAAGAAACTAATTTTGGGGAAAAAAATTCTCCAGTTTCCCTGTCCATCCTGTTTTACTTGATCCTAGCATTTTTAGAAGACCGAAGAAGAAAGAGTGAGCTAATGTCTACAAAGAATGAAAAGAAGAATAACAACAAAACAAAATCAGAATAGAAAATAAAGAAAAAAAATCTGTAATTTAAAACCTTAATATGTAACTTGCTGCAGACACATGGATGAATGGTAGAAAGGATGGATTATTCCTTCTTTTTAAAAGGACTCGCTATAGTCATGTGGTGGGGAGAACGAACTGCCACAGGCCCTCTTCCAAGGGTTTCTACATCACAGAAATGTGTGTGCCCAGCTGGGCTGGCTGCACTCTGTTTCAGAAAACCTACACAATACCTGTGTGGAAGACAACCAATCATTGAGAATACATTTGATTGCTAGGACAGACTGTATGGGAAATCCTTTGGAAGTTTCCATATATAAAAATTACAAAAAATGAATAGAATATATACCTTATCATGGGGTTTCCCTGGTAGCTCAGCTGGTAAAGGATCTGCCTGCAATGCAGGAGACCTAGGGGTTCAATCCCTGGGTTGGGAAGATCCCATGGAGGAGGGCATGGCAACCCACTCTAGTATTCTTGCCTGGAGAATCCCCATAGACAGAAGACTGGCAGGCTACAGTCCATGGGTTTGCAAAGAGTCAGACACTACTGAGCGACTAAGCAGAGCACATACATTACCATAAATAAAATAGATAACCAGTGCGAGTTCAATGCATGAAGCAGGGCACTCAAAGCCAGGGCTCTGTGACAACCAGGAAGGATGCAGGAGGGAAGAATTTGTGAGAGGGTGTTCAGGATGGAGGGGACACATGTATACTGGTGGTTGATTCACATTGATGTATGACAAAATATTATATTATAAAGTAATTATCACAACATTATAATTATCCTCCAATTAAAATAAATAAATAGAACAACAACCCCCCGAAACCCATATATATATGTACACACACTTACTTCAAAGTAAGGAGAACCATCAGGTAAAATAATGAAGAGGGAATTCCCATCCAGGTCAGTGAATTAGCTGAGATATGAGGGCTTGCCAAGGGAATTGGGTCTAGAAGTGGCTCTGTGCGGAGAGCTGGAGCTGAACTCCCCACCTTGTGCAGGCACCAAGGTGAAACTGCACAGAGTTGGCCCTGGACTTGTGAAGTCCACAGGGCTCTTGGAAGAAGAAACTCAAAATTACTTTGTAGCTGTTCTCCGGACCCAGGAAACACTGAGCTACTTTTTTTTTTTTCCAACTAAAAATAACTTTTTTTTCTCTCTTAAAAAATGTTTTTATTGAAGAATAGTTGATTTATATAATGTTGTGTTAATTTCTGCTGTATACTCCTTTATCTCTGCAGTTTGAAGTTTTTCATTTTTGTTTTGTTTTTTCCTTTCATGACAATGGAAATGTTTATAAGCATATAGTAAGCAGAAGTATTAGTTTTAAGTTGCCTCAAAGCAGATTTAACTCCAAACTACTTTGGAAAGTAAGCACCTCCCCCATATATAATAAAAATGGCAAATAGCAAGCAGGAATAAGTGACTTTAACAACACTCAGAAATGCAAAAAATGGGAGCATTTATATGCATAAATACTGTAGGCATAAAGCATTTGAGCAACTATGGGGTCACAACTGGTCACAGAGAGAACAGGTAACTTTGGAACACACACCCCCTCACCTGTCCAATGTTAAGAATAGTTATATTTACTGAAACTAAACTTTTAACAATGCAACTAAAAGTGTAAACAGCATAATCATTGAAAGGGTAATAAAAAACTCCAGAGAAACAGTAAGCATAGAGATAAAGAGATGAAAAATATGAAACAGATGCTAAGATTCAGAGAAGAGAAAATAAATGCACCCATCAACATATGCTGATAAAATTTCAGGAAAACAGAACACAACTGGAGGTAGGACAAAGGACATTAGAAGAGATGATGGCTGAGGACTTCCTAGAACTGAAGATGGTTCTCAGGCTGAAGGGGTACACCGAGATCTAATATGAAAGAGCACAATAAACTATATCTAGAAAAGCCACAGGGAAATTGCAGAACCAAATAAGAAGAGAAAAACTTCATCTGCCAGAGAGAAAAACAAGGTAATTTATAAAGGGAGGCTGATTAGACAGACAACAGATCTCTCAGGGGCGGCAATCAATGCCACAAATCAGTGAAATTATCATTTCAATGTTCTGATGTAAAAACCACTGTTGACCTAATTCTGTACACCCAAACTTTAACCTGAGAGTAAAGGGAAAATTAACACACTTTTTTGCCATGTGAAGATTGAGACGCCTTTTCTCCTTCTTTTCTGCACTCTATTAATTGGACAGAGCATGTTTATCTAGATTTAAACATGTATATTGTAGAGTACATCATGAGAAACCCTGGGCTGGAAGACGCACAAGCTGGAATCAAGATTGCCAGGAGAAATATCAATAACCTCAGATATGCAGATGACACCACTCTTACGGAAGAAAGTGAAGAGGAACTCCAAAGTCTCTTGATGAAAGTGAAAGAGGAGAGTGGAAAAGTTGGCTTAAAGCTCAACATTCAGAAAACGATCATGGCATCTGGTCCCATCACTTCATGGGAAATAGATGGGGAAACAGTGGAAACAGTGTCAGACTTCATCTTTTTGGGCTCCAAAATTACTGCAGATGGTGACTGCAGCCATGAAATTAAAAGATGCTTACTCCTTGGAAGAAAAGTTATGACCAACCTAGATAGCATATTCAAAAGCAGAGACATTACTTTGCCAACAAAGGTCCGTCTAGTCAAGGCTATGGTTTTTCCTGTGGTCATGTATGGATGTGAGAGTTGGACTGTGAAGAAAGCTGAGAGCCGAAGAATTGATGCTTTTGAACTGTGGTGTTGGAGAAGACTCTTGAGAGTCCCTTGGACTGCAAGGAGATCCAACCAGTCCATTCTGAAGGAGATCAGCCCTGGGATTTCTTTGGAAGGAATGATGCTAAAGCTGAAACTCCAGTACTTTGTCGACCTCATGCGAAGAGTTGACTCGTTGGAAAAGACTGATGCTGGGAGGGATTGGGGGCAGGAGGTGAAGGGGACGACAGAAGATGAGATGGCTGGATGGCATCACCGACTCGATGGACATGAGTTTGAGTGAACTCCAGGAGTTGGTGATGGACAGGGAGGCCTGGCGTGCTGCTGTTCATGGGGTCACAAAGAGTCAGACACGACTGAGCGACTGAACTGAACTGAACTGAAACATGTATATAAGAGCACAGTGTGTTGTACTGTTTCTTGTTTATATTTTGAAGTGACGTTCTATGTTAATTAAAAAAAAAAAAACTTCAGTTTAGTCAATCAGTTGTGTCTGACTCTTTGCGACCTCATGGACAGCAACACACCAGGCTTCCCTGTTCATCAGCAACTCCCAGAGCTTACTCAAACTCATGTCCATTGAGTTGGTGATGACATCCAACCATCTCACCTTCTGTCATCCCCTTCTCCTCCCACGTTCAACTTTCCCAGCATCAGGGTCTTTTCCAGTGAGTCAGTTCTTTGCATCAGGTGGCCAAAGGACTGACATTTCAGCTTCAGCATCAGTCCTTCCAATGAATATTCAGGACTGATTTCTTTTAGTATGCACGGTTGGATCTCATTGCTGTCCAAGGGAGTCTCAAGGGTCTTCTCCTACACCAAAGTTCAAAAGCATCAATTATTCAGCACTCAGCTTTCTTTATAGTCCAACTCTCTAATCCCTACATGACTACTGGGAAAATCAAAGCTTTGACTAGATCGACCTTTGGTGGCAAAAAATTGTCTCTGCTTTTTAATATGCTGTCTAGGTTGGTCATAACTTTTCTTCCATGGAGCAAGCATCTTTTAATTTCATGGCTGCCATCACCATCTGCAGTGATTTTGGAGCCCCCCAAAATAAAGTTTGTCACTGTTTCCATTGTTTCCCCATCTATTTGCCATGAAGTGATGGGACTGGATGTCATGATCTTCGTTTTCTGAATGTTGAGCTTTAAGCCAACTTTTTCACTCTCCTCTTTTACTTTCATCAAGAGGCTCTTTAGTTCTTCTTCAATTCTGCCACAAGGGTGGTATCATCTGCATATCTGAGATTATTGATATTTCTCCTGAGAATCTTGATTCCAGCTTGTGCTTCATCCAGCTCAGCACTTCTCATGATGTAATCTGCATAGAAATTAAATAAGCCAGGTGAAAATATACAGCCTTGACGAGCTCCTTTCCGGATCTGGAACCAGTCTGTTGTACCATCTCCAGTTCTATCTGCTGTTTCTTGACCTGAATACAGATTTCTCAGGAGGCAGGTCAAGTGGTCTGGTATTCCCATCTCTTGAAGAATTTTCCACAGTTTATTGTGATCCACACAGTCAAAAGCTTTGGCATAGTCAATAAAGCTGAAGTAGATGATTTTCTGGAATTCTGTTGCTTTTTTGATGGTCCAGCAGATGTTGGCAATTTGATCTCTGGTTCCTCTGCCTATTCTAAATCCAGTTTGAACATCTGGAAGTTCATGGTTCACGTACTGTTGAAGCCTGGCTTGGAGAATTTTGAGCATTACTTTACTAGCGTGTGAGATGAGGGCAACTGTGTGGTAGTTTGAGGATTCTTTGGCATTGCCTTTCTTTGAGATTGGAGTGAAAACTGACCTTTTCCAGTCCTGTGGCCACTGCTGAATTTTCCAAATTTGCTGGATATATTGAATGCAGCACTTTTACAGCATCATCTTTTAGGCTTTGAAATAGCTCAACTGGAATTCCATCACCTCCACTAGACTTGTTTGTAGTGATGCTTCCTAAGGCCCACTTGACTTCACATTCCAGGATGTCTGGCTCTAGGTCAGTGATCACACCATTGTGGTTATCTGAGTCATGAAGATATTTTTTGATAGTTCTTCTGTGTATTCTTGTTGCCTCTTCTTAATATCTTCTGCTTCTGTAAGGTCCATACCATTTCTGTCCTTTATTAAGCCCATCTTTGCATGAAATGTTCCCTTGGTATCTCTGATTTTTTGAAGAGATCTCTAGTCTTTCCCATTCTGTTGTTTTCCTCTATTTCTTTGCTTGATCGCTGAGGAAGACTTTCTTATCTCTCCTTGCTATTCTTTGGAACTCTTCATTCAAATGGGTACATCTTTCCTTTTCTCCTTTGCCTTTAATGTCTCTTCTTTTCACAGCTATTTGTAAGGCCTCCTCAGACAACCATTTTGCCTTTTTCCATTACTTTTTGTTGGGGATGATCTTGATCACTGCCTCCTGTACAATGTCACAAACCTCAGTCCATAGTTCTTTAGGCACTCTATCAGATCTAATCCTTTGAATCTATTTCTCACTTCCACTGTATAATCATAAGGGATTTGATTTAGTCATACCTGAATGGTCTAGTGGTTTTCCTACTTTCTTCAATTGAAGTCTGAATTTGGCAATAAGGAGTTCACAATCTGAGCCACAGTCAGCTCCTGGTCTTGTTTTTGCTGACTGTAGAGCTTTTCCATCTTTGGCTGCAAAGAATATAATCAATTTGATTTCGGTATTGACCATCTGGTGATGTCCATGTGTAGAGTCTTCTCCTGTGTTGCTGGAAGAGAGTGTTTGCTATGACCAGTGTGTTCTCTTGGCAAAACTCTATTAGCCTTTGCTCAGCTTCATTCTCTACCCCAAGGCCAAATTTGCCTGCTACTAGAGGTATTTCTTGACTTCCTGCTCTTGCATTCCAGACCCCTATAATGAAAAGGACATCTTTTTTTGTGTGTTAGTTTAAAATTTTAAACTAGGGAAAAAAAGAAAGATTGAGTTGTATTCCTGGGGATAAGTTGATTTTTGGTGTCCTGTTTTTGGTACTGACATTTTTTATTTGAAACTTTATTACTATTATTTTTTAATTTCCATATTTTAAATTTTTAAAATTTATTTGACTGTGTCAGGTCAAATAATTGCAGATTGTGAGTGCTTTGTTGTAGCATGTGGGATCTAGTTCCCTGCTGCTGCTGCTGCTACGTCGCTTCAGTCGTGTCCGACTCTGTGCGACCCCATAGACAGCACCCAACTTGGCTCCTCTGTCCCTGGGATTCTCCAGGCAAGAATACTGGAGTGGGTTGCCATTTCCTTCTCCAATGCATGAAAGTGAAAAGTGAAAGTGAAGTCACTCAGTCGTGCCTGACTCTTAGCAACCCCATGGACTGCAGCCTACCAGGCTCCTTTGTCCCTGGGATTTTCCAGGCAAGAGTACTGGGTTGCCATTGCCTTCTCCTAGTTCCCTGACCACAGTTCAAATCCAGAAGCTTCACACTCATTGGGAGTGTGAAGTCTTAGCCACTGGACCCCCAGGGAAATCCCTTATTTGGAACTTTAAACATTGGAGGTAGATTCTGAATAATAAGAGTGGATGAAGATGGGTTTGGTCAACTGATGCTGACAATCACTGCTCCCACCTTTTGATGAACCCTCCAGAACCAAGAGGCTGAAGAAGCCACATGATGTTTCTCAGGCTCCTTTCTCACTTCGTCAATCACACGTGGCCATTCAGGATCTGGATTAGCTGTTTTCGCTGCTTTTGGTGGCAAGCTGAGTTGTGGGGCATTCTTTCCCTCGCTGGAATGTTAGTGGAGTCCCAGGTACCATGAGATACTTTTTTTCCATGTTGAGAGGCAATGTGTTTTTTAAATGTAGGTTGTAGTTGTTTGGCTTGAGCCTTGAGACAAGAGTAGTAACAGACTTACAGGGACTTTCTGTTTGTGGTGACTTCTTGTGGGTCATCTTTTTCTCACTGTGGTGACACATGGTTGCTGTGAAAGAATAGTTCTGAAACAAGTGATCTTCTGATTGCAGAAGAGATGGCAACCCAGTAACCCAGTCCTGAAGGTTCAGGTCAGTTCAGTTGCTCAGTCGTGTCTGGAAACTTTGCGACCCCATGGACTGCAGCATGACAGGCTTCCCTGTTCATCACCAACTCCCAGAGTTTACCCAAACTCATGGCCATTGAGTTGGTGATGCCATCCAACCATTGCAGCCTCTATTGTCCGCTTGTTCTCCTGCCTTCAATCTTTCTCAGCAGCAGGGTCTTTTCAAATGAGTCAGCTCTTCACATCAGGTGACCAAAGTATTGGAGTTTCAGCTTTAGCATCATTCCTTCCAAAGAACACCTAGGGCTGATCTTCTTTAGAATGGACTGGTTGGATCTCCTTGGAGTCCAAGGGACTCTCAAGAGTCTTCTCCAACACCACAGTTCAAAAGTATCAATTCTTCAGATTTGGCCCAACTCTCACATCCAAACATAACTACTGGAAAAACCATTGCCTTGACTAGATGGACCTTTGCTGGCAAAGTAATGTCTCTTCTTTTTAATATGCTGTCTAGGTTCCTGAGGGTAGCCATGGTGTTTTCTGCAATGCCTGAATCCTCTTTATTTGTCTAACACACCCATGACTTAGCTGCTATGAGTGTTGGCCTCTGACAGATCAGAGCTGCCCCTCTTCTCTGAAGAAATGCCTAGGTCACCTAGAAAGCTATCTGCCCTCTCCAGGGGCAGTCCTCAGGCAATGTCTGATGACAAGAGGACGCAAAAAGCCAGTCTTCTTACCTCGAAGGTGATAAGCCCCATAGGGTGATATATGCTTTCAAGCTTTCCTGTGGGATCAGGCTGAAACCGTGTTCCTCTCAACTTTTTCTCCCCTTCCTCATGCTGTCTTCTTTCCTCTCCTCCTGATAATATTCACTCAATGAATCTTGAGCAGGAACTTTTCAATCAGGCTCTGCTTCTTGGGAATCACATCTGAGATGGTTGATGCTATGCTGGGCCTTTGAAACAGACCATAAAGATAGGATTTGGTTAATTTCAGTTGGATTGCAAAAGGAATCCCACTATTGGTAGTGGAGGAAATACTGGTGGTCCCTCGGCTGCTTTTTTTTTTTTTTAAGACTTTATTTTCTTTTAATTTTTGGCTTCTCTGGGTCTATATTGTTGCCTGTGGACTTTCTCTAGTTGCAGTGAGCAGGTGTGTGGGCTTCTCATTGCAGTGGCATCTCACGCTGTGGAGCCCAGGCTCCAGGGTGCGCTGTCTCAGTAGTTGTGGTACACCGGCTTACTTGCCCCATGGCATGTGGAATCTTCTCAGTCCAGGGATCAAACCCATGTCCCCTGCATTGGCAGGTGGATTCTTAACCACTGGACCACCAGGAAGTGTCCTAGCCTGCTTTATCGATAAGATTTGCAAAGACTTTTACCTGTGGTGGATAGGGATAGGCTACAGGTGAAACAGGATGTATTAGATATTGAAATTTTGCAGGCATTTGAAAGTCTCAGTGGAATAGTACCTATAAGAACAGAAGAACTGGATGTCTGCTGCTAATTGTCAATGATTTATTGCCAAGAAGAAATGGCATTCTTGAATATATTAATTAGCAAATTCAAGTTCAGTGTGACATTCAGAGAAACTTTTTGACAAGATTTTAAGAGACTTTCCTTTGCAACTAATAGTCCTGGCAAACCATTACTTAGGCACAGGATTTAATTGTACAATTGGAGAAGACTTTAGGAGGCTGAGTTTTCAGCTGAGGTTAAGTCTCCATGCCGAAGTCAGGGCTCTTTTCATGGAGAAGGGAGTCATGGGATGTGAAACAGGTCTATCAGAGTAGATGCACTTGAGAAACTAACCCACAGATCCCCTTGCATCCTCTGCAGAAATGGCGCATTTCGTCATGTTTGAGGACAAAAGCTGCAGAAAAAAAAAATGCTGTCCTTAACATCTGTCTTCATTTCCACCTCGACAACCAAACCATAAATAAAGTCAATATTAGCATAACTTGATTGAGTGAAGTGATGAACCTTCCAAAGAAGGAGCGATTATAGGCCTGATGAACTGCACAACCTGAGGACTGGTGGGAAGCAGGACAATATGGATAAGAATGTGCCTTGGGGGTCCCTGATAGATGCAGGGGATTTTATCAGTGCAGGGCATTCTTCTGTGACACTGACTTTGACTCTCTGGCATGAGCAGTTGCAATACCTTTTACATTATCCCCTAGAAGATTGGAAAGTTATGACCTGTGCTAAAGAAATAAGGAGGAAGAATAAGGAGGAAATCATTCAGAGAGGAATTCAGTAGGGGAATTCAGAGCATGAGGAAAGGTAATATCTTTCTTTGAAGACTTGGAGGGCACTGTTCATCAAGTCAATAAGGAAGCCATGGACGAGGGGAACGAGCTTTATGGAAGATCCATGGTGATGGTTTTCTTTGTGTTAGAGCTGAGAGTGGGGCTTGCTACAGACAGGGCTCCTTAGTTCCCATGGGAACGGCAAAATCCAGAGAGCAGAGGTTAGGCAACAGTTTTCAGCCATCAGATGCAACCTGAAGCTCCTGAGCAATATCTCATCATCCCCTTGACAACTGCCAAATGAAGTACAAAAAAGGAAAATCACAAGCCAAACTTGCCTACCAGCTAAGAAACCAAAATCTTAAAAGAGAAGATGTGGTATTTATATAGAATGGAATATTACTCAACCATAAAAAAATTAAATAATGCCATTTGCAGCAACGTGGATGGACTGGGAGATTATCATACAAAGTGAAGTTATGTCCAACACAGAAAGATAATACCATGTAATATCACTTATATATGGAATCTAAAATGTGATACAAGTGAACATATCTATGAAACAGAAGCAGATTCACAAACATAAAGAATAGACTTGTGGTTGTCAAGGTGGGAGGGATTCAGTTCAGTCTGGTTCAGTTGTTCAGTCATGTCTGACTCTTTGCGACCCCATGGGCTTCAGCACACCAGGCTTCCCTTTCCATCACCAACTCCTGGAGCTTGTTCAAACTCATGTCCATTGAGTCAGTGATGCCATCCAACCATCTCATCCTCTGTCATCCCCTTTTTCTCCTGCCTTCCATCTTTCTCAGCATCAGGGTCTTTTCCAATGATTCAGTTCTTCGTATCAGGTGGCCAAAGTATTGGAGTTTCAGCTTCAGCATCAGTCTTTCCCATGAATAATTCAGGACTGATTTCCTTTAGGATGGACTGGTTGGATCTCCTTACAGTCCAAGGGACTCTGAAGAGTCCTCTCCAACACCATAGTTCAAAAGTGTCAATTCTTTGGTGCTCAGCTTTCTTTATAGCCCAACTCTCACATCCATATATGACCACTGAAAAAATCAAAGCTTTAACTAGACAGACCTTTGTTGACAAAGTAATGTCTCTGCTTTTTAATATGCTGTCTAGGTTGGTCATAACTTTTCTTCCAAGGAGTAAGTGTCTTTTAATTTCATGGTTGCAGTCACCATCTGCAGTGATTTTGGAGTCCAAAATAACAAAGTCTCTACTGGGATTAGTAGATGGAAACCATTAGACAGAGAATGGATAAACAACAATGTCTTACAGTATAGCACAGGAAACTGTAGTCAATATGTGAATATCTTGGGATAAACCACAATGGAAAAGAATATGAAAAAGAATATGTATACATATATATATGAATCACTGGGCTTTACAGCAGAAATTAACACAACAATGTAAATTAACTATACTTCAATAAAATAAATTTTATAAAAGAAACAAAAATCTTAAAATATCACTAAACTGGATCTAATGATGTTTGTGAAATTAGTATGTGTATGTGTGTGTGTGTATGGGGGGGGATACATATATTCACAACCAAACTGAGTTTTTTCAAAAAACAAAAGATTACCAATAGAAAAATCAACATAATTTACTATCCTAAAAAATAGAAAAAGTAAAATCATGTCATCATTTCTGATAAAAAATTGATAAAATACAAAAACTCGTGAGTGAAAAGAAAAAAGAAAACCTTAAACAAATTAGGCATAAAATAAAATTCCTTCATTTTGATTAGAATAGCTACCAGAAATCTTATAGAAAATGTCATAAATAATGGTGACTTATTGAAAATATCTTTGAATAGTTGTCAAAGTACCTGCTGTCATGAGATACTTTGCTGTCAACAGTATTCAGCATTGCACTAGAATTCCTATCCTGTGCAGTTAAGAAAATAATAATGAAAGGAATAAGGATTGGAAAGACAGAATAAAAATCACTATTATTTACAGATGACTGTATATTTATACACAAGATAATTTATAGCTGTGTTTTAGAACTGATGAAAATTGATTCAGTTTCTCCATATATAAAATAAATGCACTAGAAATAATTGCTTCTCTATATGGCTCAGACAGTAAAGAATCCACCTGCAATACAGGAGACCTGGGTTTGATCCCTGGGTCAGGAAGATTCCCTGGAGATGGGATTGGCTACCCCTTCCAGTATTCTTGCCTGGAGAATTTCCTGGGTGAAGTCTGGTAGGTTACATTCTGCTGCTGCTGCTGCTGCTAAATCACTTCAGTCGTGTCTGAATCTGTGCGACCCCACAGACAGCAGCCCACCAGGCTCCCCCGTCCCTGGGATTCTCCAGGCAAGAACACTGGAGTGGGTTGCCACTTCCTTCTCCAATGCATGAAAGTGAAAAGTGGGAGTGAAGTCGCTCAGTCGTGTCCGACCCTCAGCGACCCCATGGATTGCAGCCTTCCAGGCTCCTCCATCCATGGGATTTTCTAGGCAAGAGTACTGGAGTGGGGTGATGGGGTCTCAAAGAGCTGGACACAACTGAGCAACTAACACTAAGACTAAGATACCATCGACAGGCAAGGGTGAGTCATGCACTGGTCCAACAGGAGGAGGAAGTGCTGGAACCATGGGGGCGTCTGAAAGCTCCCCCGCACAACTTCAGGGCCTCTTTTCAGCTGTACAGTGTGCTTCATCTTCAGATTAAGGATGACTAATATAAGTGGGAACCCTCTTAGTTTTAGGGAAGCCCAGGATCAAGCTTGCAAAGAAGGCTTTTGTACATCACCGGACATTGGGCTTTCCTAGTGGCTCAGTTGGTAATAATTCTGCCTGCAAAACAGCAGACCTGGGTTGAATTCCTGGCTTGGGAAGATCCCCTGGAGAAGGGAACGGCTGCCCACTGCAGTATTCTGGCCTGCCTGGAGAATTCCACGGACTGTATAGTCCATGGGGTCTCAAAGAGTCGGACACACTGAGTGACTTTCACTTCTTTCATGTAGCTAAAGTCATCTGTGGAATTTGTTAAACCAGACGAAAACCATCAGCCTATACAGCTTAAAAAGAGCAGGCAAGTTATTAATACTGCCTCCAGGGGGTCTCGGATTTTGTTTTATTTTCTATTTTTTTATCTTCCTTTCCAGTTTTACTGGGAGATAATTGCCATACACTACTGTATAAGTTTAAGGTATACAACACAATGATTGGAATTACACACATCATGAAGTTATGACCACAATAAATTTACTGAACATTTATCATCACATATTTTTTGGGGCTCCAAAATCACTGCAATGGTGACTGCAGCCATGAAATTAAAAGACACTTATTCCTTGGAAGGAAAGTTATGACCAACCTAGATAGCATATTCAAAAGCAGAGACATTACTTTGCCAACAAAGGTCCGTCTAGTCAAGGCTATGGTTTTTCCTGTGGTCATGTATGGATGTGAAAGTTGGACTGTGAAGAAAGCTGAGTGCCGAAGAATTGATGCTTTTGAAATGTGGTGTTGGAGAAGACTCTTGAGAGTCCCTTGGACTGCAAGGAGATCCAACCAGTCCATTCTGAAGGAGATCAGCCCTGGGATTCCTTTGGAAGGAATGATGCTGAAGCTGAAACTCCAGTACTTTGGCCACCTCATGCGAAGAGTTGACTCATTGGAAAAGACTCTGATGCTGGGAGGGATTGGGGGCAGGAGGAGAAGGGGATGACAGAGGATGAGATGGCTGGATGGCATCACTAAGTCAATGGACGTGAGTCTGAGTGAACTCCAGGAGTTGGTGATGGACAGGGAGGCCTGGTGTGCTGCGATTCATGGGGTTGCAAAGAGTCGGACATGACTGAGCGGCTGAATTGAACTGAACTGAACTGAACTGAACTGAACTAATATGTACATGAGATCCTACCGTGTACACCCTGCTGTATTTAAAATTGATGACCAACAAGGACCTACTGTACAGCACAGAGAACTCTGCTCAATGTTATATAGCTGAAATTGAAAAGAATTTGTAAAAGGACAGCTACATGTATAACTGAATCACTTTGCTGTACACCTGAAACTAATATAATATTGTTAACCAAATATAGTATAAAATAAAATAAAAAAAATTAAAAGGGTCTCAAATTTTAATCAGCACAGTGTAGATCACCAGCTAGAAAACCTGAATCCTGCCTGAGCCAAGGGTTGTAGCTGACTTGCATATGTCTCAGGAGATGACAGAGCACTGCTCTAGTCCAGCTGCAAGAAAAACCTGTTCTTGCACAAGTGTATACAAATATTAGGAACAAAATTTTTTATACAATATTGTTGCTGTTGTTCAGTCACTAAGTTGTGTCTGACTCTGCTACCCCATGAACTGTAGCATGCCAGGTTTCCCCATTCTTCACTATCTCCCAGAGATTACTCAAACTCATGTCCATTGAGTTGGTGATGCCATCCAACCATCTTAGCCTTTGTCACCCTCTTCTCCTCTTGTCCTTAATCTTTCCCAGAATCAGGGTCTTTTCTTATGAGTTGGCTTTTCACATCACGTGCCCAAAGCATTGGAGTTCAACTTCAGCATCAGTCCTTCCAATGGATATTAATTTTTGCTAATTCTGTGTGTGGGTAGATAAATATGTATTGAATTATTCTCTGTCCTTGTTCATAATTTTTAAACTTTTCAAAGTAAAAGAGTGATTGGCAGGATTTTGTTTTACTATTCTTTGTGTTGAGGTTTGTGTTTTTATACATACACACATATATAACACACACATATATATAAAACAAAGTATTATTATTTTATCTGCAACAAAATGTATTATAAGATGTATGTAATTTATAAATGACAATAATCATAAATAAATAATAAACTTGGTCAACTTTTTACCTTTTAATTATAGGCCAAGTGCTATTAAATTGCTGGGTTCTCAAAGAGTCACCAGTGTACACTTATGCCTCCTAATACATAACTATAGTTTTCAATATATAATATCTTAGCTGGATCAGAGTTACTCTCATGATTTTTATTACAATTTAGACTGGTCAATTAACCGGGAACAAAAATTTCTTGAAAGTAATGTTGAAATTGGCAAAGTTTCTACTTTCCAGGACTGTTTAAACTTCCTTCAAAGAAATTAAAATTTTCCTCAAAAAATTGTTGTATCTTTATTACTTTAGGAAATCACAATGGTAATTGTTTATACTATTATTTATTCTAATTCACTGCATAATAAAAAATATAACTGAATAGTCTTTAGTTTATATATTTGACTTTATATCTCAAAATAAATAAATCACTTAATTCTTAACAAAATTTCATAGATGGTCTCAAGCTTAAGATCTATTGGTTTTTCAACTATACTATGGAGTATCATATTTTTAGTTATTTATTTTTAAAATTTATTTTAATTGGAGGATAATTAAAAATACTGTGATGGTTTCTGCCATACATCAACATGAGTCAGCCACAGGTATACATGTGTCCCTCACGATCCTGACCCCTTTCCCCAAAACCTCCCTTCCCACCCTATCCCTCTGGGTTGTCCCAGAGCACCAAAATTGGGTGTCCTGCTTTATGCATTGAATTTTCACTGGTCATCTATAGAGTATCCTAGTTTTAAAAAGTTTTTGTTAAGTGCCTTAAATTTTCAAATAAACCCTCAATACTCCTCAGGCATCATCCTAGGAATCTATAAAGAAATTACCTTTCATGATACTAGGCTAGGAGAATTCTGTTAGTGAACCAGTATTAGAAGAACTTGTACCTTCTCAGGAAATTAGAGTTCTATTTGGGAGCCTCTTGCTGCTACAATTCTTTTTTAAAGATAATGACACAAGTAAGTGAAGTGATTTGACCTGGTACATCAGCATGAGAGCAGCGGCCAGACTGCTGGGGCTCAAATTACTATTAAATTCCTAGTTTCTGAGACACACTATGACTTCTCTTGTAAGTACGGGGTGGGGTGGCTGTATTCCACAACAACCATTCAGTGCTCTTTACAACGGAAGCAGCCCACTGGTGTGCTCTTTGTCTGACACTGGGAAAAGTCCGGGAATAGCATTGATCTCTAGGTGATTTGTGTTTGGAAATTTACTTCATTTGAAGCCAAGCTTGCAGTAACATGGTGAAAAGAAAGCAGTGCTTTTTTTTTTTTTTTTTTAAATGACATCTGGTTTGACCTGTGTATTTTAAACAAGTTTTAAAGCCATTGCCTTTTCTCTCTGTGGAAGAGGTTTCAGAGTTTGCCATGCACAGATTTCTCCAAATGTTGAGCATAATTTTAGGCCTTAAAATTTTCAACATATAGAAATAATCTTCAACACATTTGTGAAACCTAACTAAATACATGTTTAAATTGGTACAGTGTTCTGACATCTTTCTTCCCTTTGATTGAATTAAAATTATTTTCTGCTGCTGCTGCTGCTAAGTCGCTTCAGTCGTGTCCGACTCTGTGCGACCCCATAGACGGCAGCCCGCCAGGCTCCCCCATCCCTGGGATTCTCCAGGCAAGAATACTGGAGTGGGTTGCCATTTCCTTCTCCAATGCATGAAAGTGAAAAGTGAAAGTGAAGTCGCTCAGTCGTGTCTGACTCTTAGCGACCCCACGGACTGTAGCCCAGTAGGCTCCTCCATCCATGGGATTTTCCAGGCAGGAGTACTGAAGTGGGGTGCCATTGTCTTCTCTGAAATTATTTTCTGTGAAAGTGAGCTCGCTCAGTCGTGTCCGACTCTTTGTGACCCCATAGACGGTAGCCTACCAGGCTCCTCTGTCCATGGGATTTTCCAGGCAAGAGTACTGGAGTGGGTTGCCATTTCCTTCTCCAGGGGATCTTCCTGACACAGGGATCGAAGCCGCATGTAGGCAGATGCTTTACCATCTGAACCACCAAATGGAAGTAGCAAGTTTGGCTTCATAGGTCTTGATTACAATGTGCTTCATCATTCAGTAATTTCCAGGGGATCTTCTCAACCCATGGATCCTACTCAGGTTTCCTGCATTTCAGGCAGATTCTTTATCATCTGAACCACCAGGGAAGCCCCATAATTTATCTTCAGTTCAGTTCAGTTCAGTCGCTCAGTTGTGTCTGACTCTTTGCGACCCCATGAATCACAGCACACCAGGCCTCCCTGTCCATCACCAACTCCCAGAGTTCACTCAGACTCACGTCCATCGAGTCAGTGATGCCATCCAGCCATCTCATCCTCTGTCGTCCCCTTCTCCTCCTGCCCCCAATCCCTTCAAGCATCAGAGTCTTTTTCCAATGAGTCAACTCTTCGCATGAGGTGGCCAAAGTACTGGAGTTTCTGCTTTAGCATCATTCCTTCCAAAGAAATCCCAGGGCTGATCTCCTTCAGAATGGACTGGTTGGATCTCCTTGCAGTCCAAGGGACTCTCAAGAGTCTTCTCCAACACCACACTTCAAAAGCATCAATTCTTCGGCACTCAGCTTTCTTCATAGTCCAACTCTCATATCCATACATGACCACAGGAAAAACCATAGCCTTGACTAGACGAACCTTTGTTGGCAAAGTAATGTCTCTGCTTTTGAATATGCTATCTAGGTTGGTCATAACTTTGCTTCCAAGGAGTAAGCGTCTTTGAATTTCATGGCTGCAGTCACCATCTGCAGTGATTTTGGAGCCCTCCCCCAAAATAAACTCTAACACTGTTTCCACTGTTACTCCATCTATTTCCCATGAAGTGATGGGACCAGATGCCATGATCTTCATTTTCTGAATGTTGAGCTTTAAGCCAACTTTTTCACTCTCCACTTTCACTTTCATCAAGAGGCTTTTGAGTTCCTCTTCACTTTCTGCCATAAGGGTGCTGTCATCTGCATATCTGAGGTTATTGATATTTCTCCCAGCAATCTTGATTCTAGCTTGTGCTTCTTCCAGCCCAGCGTTTCTCATGATGTACTCTGCATATAAGTATAATTTATCTTAAAATATAATAATTAAGCAATTGGGGTTATGTGATAGAATATGAGAAATTTTAGCAAAATATTTACTATCAGTTCACAGTAAATACTGCATTGTAAATCAACAAGACTCCCCATCTTCACTCGGAAAACCACACCACCACCATTGCCACCACTGCTAAAGTAACAGAATACAACTTTTTCAATTCAATTCAGTCACTCAGTCTTGTCTGACTCTGTGACCCAGTGGACTGCAGCACACGAGGCTTCCCTGTCCATCACCAACTCCCAGAGCTTACTCAAACTCATGTCCATTGAGTTGGTGATGCCATCCAACCATCTCATCCTCTGTTGTCCCCTTCTTCTCCTGCCTTCAATCATTCCCAGCATCAAGGTCTTTTCCAATGAGTCAGTTCTTTGCATTAGGAGGCCAAAGGATTGGATTTCACCTTCAACATCAGTCCTTTCAATGAATATTTAGGGTTGTTTTCCTTTAGGATGGACTGGTTGCATCTCCTTGCACTCCAAGGGACTTTCAAGAGTCTTATCCAATACCACAGCTCAAAAGCATAAATTTTTAGGCTCTCAGCTTTCTTTATGGTCCAACTCTCAGATCCATACATGACCAATGGAAAAACCAAAGCTTTGACCAGACAGAACTTTGTTGGCAAAGAAATGTCTCTGCTTTTTAATATGCAGTCTAGGTTAGTCAAAACTTTTCTTCCAAGGAGCAAGCGTCTTTTAATTTCATGGTTACAGTTACCATCTGCAGTGATTTTGGAGCCCAAAAACATAGTCTATCACTGTTTCCATTGTTTTCCCATTTATTTGCCGTGAAGGGATGGGAATGGATGCCATGATCTTCATTTTCTGAATGTTGAGTCTTAAGCCAACCTTTTCACTCTCCTTTCACCTTCATCAAGAGATTCTTTAGTTCTTCATTTTCTGCCATAAGGGTGGTGTCATCTGCATATCTGAGGTTGTTGATATTTCTCCCAGCAATCTTGATTCCAGCTTGTGCTTCATCTAGCCCAGCATTTCACATGATGTACTCTGCATAGAAGTTAAACAATCAGGGTGACAATACACAGTCTTGATATATTCCTTTCCCAATTTGGAACCAGTCTATTGTTCCATGTCCGGTTTTAACTGTTGCTTCTTGACCTGCATACAGATTCTCAGGAGGCAGGTCAGGTAGTCTGGTATTCCCATCTCTTTCAGAATTTTTCACAGTTTGTTGTGATTCACACAGTCAAAGGCTTTGGCATAGTCAATAAAGCAAAAGTAGATGTTTTTCTGGAACTCTCTTGCTTTTTTGATGATCCAACGGATGTTGGTAATTTGATCTTTGGCTCCTCTGTCTTTTCTAAAACCAGCGTGAACATCTGAAATTTCCATGGTTAATGTACTGTTGAAGCCTGGCTTGGAAAATTTTGCGTATTATTTTGCTAGCATGTGAGATGAGTGCAATTGTGTGGTAGTTTGAACATTTTTTGGCATTGCCTTTCTTTGGGATTGGAATGAAAACTGACCTTTTCCAGTCCTGTGGCAACTGCTGAATTTTCCAAAATGCCAGCATATTGAGTGCAGCATTTTCACACCATCATCTATTAGGACATGAAATAGCTCAACTGAAATTCCATCTCCTCCACTAGCTTTGTTTATAGTGATGCTTTCTAAGGCCCACTTGACTTCACATTCCAGGATGTCTGGCTCTAGGTGAGTGATCACACCATCGTAGTTATTTGGGTCATGAAGATATTTTTTGTATAGTTCGTCTGTGTATTCTTGCCACCTCTTTTTAATATCTTCTGCTTTTGTTAGGTGCATACCATTTCTGTCCTTTATTGTGCCCATCTTTGCATGAAATGTTCCCCTGTCTCCAAATATTATATTGTTTATAGGGCTACTGAAATATTTTAGCAAGAGATATTTTGGTTTGGTCACTGAAAATTATGACATTATTTTGGCAGGTTATTGGTGACCTCCAGGATTTAATGGTCATTGAGAGCTACAGTTGTCCATGATCTTGCTTTCAGGTGGAGTATGACAACCCCTGTTGTCTCAGGCAAAGTTTTGTCACATATGTAATAATTTATTACCAAAGAAGCAAAAAAAGGGGCAAAGAGTCTGCAAGATGGATGAAGCCCAGCTTACTGTCATTCTGGGCATTGTGCCAGAACCACGGATGAAAGGTTAATTGAAAGCAGTGGGAACAATATGCTGACAGCTTCATTCAGCTAAACCTCAAATTGCATTGGGAGACGTAGTGTTTCAAGGATGAGTATTCAAAAGATTTGTCACCAAGCTCTAGCTAAGGGTCCCTAACACATTGCCTCACCTATCTCTGTAAAACTAGTCACAAGGTGGCAAGGGAGCACCCCCCAACCCCCGCCATTTCCAATAAAAACCTTGCTCTAGGCAAACTTGCAGAAAACAAAGTTGTACCTTCTAGCTGTGTTTACAAGACAGGAACAAAGGGTTTAACCACAAGTCACCAGTATAAATTGACTGAACTTCAAAATTGAGACAAAGGTCAGTCTACAGTGCATCATCATCTCATTGCGATAAGATCTCTGCTCACCATGCCATATTGGTTCCACTTGCCTCAGACCTAGACACCAAAGGGCCACACCACAGCAGAAGGAAGCATTCTGAAAGATCACCATCCATGTCCATCAATCAGGATAACAAAAGACCCCTGCTTTCTATGACCTCTTCACCCTTTTCAGTGCAAAGCTCGTCCCTGTTTGTCATTAGGGAGAAGGTACCTTTACAGCATAAGCTCCTTCTCCATCCTCCAGCCACTGAACAAATGTCTATCTTGCTTGCACCAAACTCAGTTTCCTTATTCTTAGCAGGCCCCTGAGCCAGAAAGAGCTCCTCAACTGACCAGGGTGGGTGGGTTCAGCAAGGGCCCCTAGATGGGGGACCTCTGTGTAATTCAGTAACAGACTTAAGAGATTCCTTAGGCCTAGGGAATGACTCTGGAAGATATTAGCTCTTGGCATTGCTAAATACACTCCCTTTTTGCAAGAGTTGAGGTACCTATGTAGTATTTCTAGTTGATTCACATCTTGACCACAACTTAATTCACCAACAGGGAAAAATATCTTATATCCCTTATGTTACATAACAAATTCTTTAGTACTGGAGAAGAAGAGACCTGAAATATTTTCAGCAGCTATCTCCTGAGTGTGGGCTTTGATTTTCCAGCCCATATTTTCCAGGCAAGGGTACTGGAGTGGGTTGCCATTTCCTTCTCCATGGGTTGGATTAGAGTTTTTCAAATATCAACTAACAATCTTGAGTCTAAATTAAGACAAAGATGCTTATATATTTCTATCACATTGTCTGTGCTTAGATATTTTAAAGTTTCACAAAATAAATGCTTCTTAACATAGATTATTATTAATAGCATCTACCAAAACCAGGAGTCATTTTACACTTCAGTAAGCAAAGGAAAAAAAATCTTATAAAACATTATTCTTGCAGTTGTTATATATTAATACAAATTAATATGCCAAAATGCCATTACTTTAACTGTTTCTGACAATTATTTTTATGCCAGGTATAATTTCCAGGTTTATGTCTAATAGAATCACTTTTCTTTCTTTTTTTTTTTTAAATTTTATTTTTAAACTTTATATAATTGTATTAGTTTTGTCAAATATCAAAATGAATCCGCCATTTCATTATGAGTATGATCATAAAAGTTCAAAGTTTATGACCTCATGATTGTATCTGATAACTGTCAACCTGAAATTATGAGAAAAAGCAAAGAAAATTATTTCATATTAATTTATAGAGATGGCTTGATTTATACACTTTCAGAGACTGAAGGAGTCTCTTAAGAATTCACAGGCTCTTGGATTCCAAAGAATGGCAAGGCAGGGGAGAATGGTTGACTAGCTTTTGTTTATGATATGGTCCTATGATTTTACTCTGTTTTCTCAAAATATTATATATATTTTCCAGACTTTTTTGAAAAAAAGCTTTCCCTTCTGTCTACATAAACCTACTGCATCTTTATAGCCATAAATAGAAGAAGCATCCTTAAAGCAGCCAGTCACCTCCCTTTCTTCTAGAAACTACAACAAATCTCCCAATAAGAATTAGTATATTCTTCCTTGTGTCTTTTTTCCAAAGTTCCATGTCTTGGGTATCCATGCTTAGCCTGAATTATGTATATATAGTAATTTCATCTCCTCTCTCTAAATTTGATTTCTGGGAAGATAATCTTTGTGTCATTTGTGTTGTCTTTTACACAGAACCTGAGAGAAGGCTTTGCCCACTAAAGGTGTCCCACAAAGGGTTGGTAGGTTAAAGTGGCAGAAGGGGCACCCCCCATTACCCAGAAACTTGTCAATATTCTATTATGTTTTCCATGACATTCTTTCTCTCTCTCTCTTTCTGTATGGGTATGTGTGTGTGTCTGTGTGTGTGTGTGTACATGTACAAATATATATACTATTCCTCCTTAAAATTTCACCTCTTGAATCCATTATTACTATTACTATGATGGCTGCCAAATAGTGATTTTCTTTTTATTCCTCTGTTTTATTGAAATATGATAGGCACATAGCACTATATAATTTTTGGGTATACAGCATAATGATTTGATTGCATGTATCATGAAATCATTACCACATTAGATGAGCAACTTGATGAACAGCTGTCATATATCATATCATATTACATCATATAAATAAAAAATTAAAGAAATGGAAACCAAATATTTTTTTCCTGTGATGAGAACTCAGAGGACTTGCTCTCCAAACAACTCTCATTTATAATGTATGTCAGCATAAATCATCATTCCATACATTATATCCCTAGTACTCATTTATCTTAAAACTGGAACTTTTTATAGTTTGACTACCTTCATCCAATTCCCCTCCTCCACCTTCCACCTCTGGTAACCACAAGCCTGACTTCTTTTTCTATGATTTTGCTTGTTTGTTTTTGCAGTGTAACTGACCTACAATACTATGTTGCATGTGTGTGTGTTAGTCATTTAGTCATATCCAACTCTTTGTGACCCCATGGACTATAGCCTGCCAGGCTCCTTTGTCCATGGAATTCTCCAGGCAAGAATACTGAGGTGGGTAGCCATTCCCCTCTCTAGGAGATCTTCTTGGCCCAGGGATTGAACCCAGGTCTCCTGTATCACAGGCAGATGCTTTACCATCTGGGCCACCAGGAAAGCCCACAATGCTATGTTAGTTCTTGGTATAATATGTCAATATTTCTATACATTTCAAAATGATCACCATAAGAGTAGATGTCTTTCACAATAAAAATGCATAATTATTAATATATTCCCCACACTGTACATTTCATACTTGTTTATTATTTATTTTATTAGTGAAAGCTTTGTACCTCTTAAATTCCCTCACATATTTCTTTCCTTCCTCCACACTCTCCCCTTTTTTAGTGTCTTAGAGATTTCTGAATACAGGTCTTCGGCTTCCTCAGTTAGATTTATTTTAGCTATTTTATACTTTTTTATGTGCTTTTGCATGGGATTGTTTCTTTAATTTCTCTTTCTGCTAGTTTGTTGTTACTGTGTACTAATTTTGTATCCTACAATTTAAAAAAATTCATTGATGAGTTCTAGTCTTGCCTGGAAAATCCCATGGACGGAGGAGCCTGGTGGGCTGCAGTCCATGGGTTCGCTAAGAGTAGGACACGACTGAGCAACTTCACTTTACTTTTCACTTTCATGCATTGGAGAAGGAAATGGCAACCCACTCCAGTATTCTTGCCTGGAGAATCTCAGGGACGGGGGAGCCTGGTGGGCTGCCGTCTATGGGGTCACACAGAGTCGGACACGACTGAAGTGACTTAGCAGCAGCAGCAGCAGTAGGTTTTAGGATTCTCTAGGTATGGTATCATATCATTTGCAGTGACAATTTTACTTCTTTCTTTCCAACTGAATTTCTTTTGTTTCTTTTCTGAATGCTGTGGCTAGGACTTCTAACTTTATGTTGAATAAAGGTCTTGAGAGTGGACATCTTTGTCTTGTTCCTGATCTTACAGGAAATGCTGTTAGCTTTTTACCACTGAGTGATGTTAGCTGTGAGCTTGTCATATATGGCATTTGTTAGGTTAAGGTATGTTCTCTGTACCTATTTTGATGAGAATTGTTAACAGAAATGGATGTTCAGTTCAGTTCAGTTCATTCACTCAGTCGTGTCCCACTCTTTGCGACCCCATGGACTGCAGCACGCCAGGCTTCCCTGTCTATCACCAACTCCCTGAGTTTACTCAAACTAACATCCATCGAGTCAGTGATGGCATCCAACCATCTCATCCTCTGTCATTCCCTTCTCCTCCTGCCTTCAATCTTTCCCAGTATCAGGGTCTTTTCCAATGAGTCAGTTTTTCGCATCAGGTGGCCAAAGTATTGGAGTTTCAGCTTCAGCATCAGTCCTACCAATGAATATTCAGGACTGATATCCTGTAGGATGGACTGGTTGGATCTCCTTGCAGTCCAAGGGACTCTCAAGAGTCTTCTCCAACACCACAGTTCAAAAGCATCAACTCTTCAGCACTCAGAAGTGGATGCTAAATTTTATCAAATGCTTTTTATGCATCACTGAGATGATAATTTTTATTCTTTTATTTGTCATTATGATGTAGTACATTGATTGATATTGAAATATTCTTGCTTCCTTAGAGTAAATCCCCCTTTATCATAGTGTATAATCCTTTTTTTGATTTTTTTTTATGGTTAACTTTATTTCTAGAATTTCTTAAGATTATATAGGTAGCATACATAAAGTAGCATAACTACAATGCTTGGCATATAGTAGACACACAATAATTTCTGTTAGACATTGCACCCAGAATTAACCAGGTATTGGAACTTTCCAGAGCAAAAAGCTAGAATTTCCTCATGCTTTACAGAGAGAGGCAAAGGTAATTCTACGAAAATTAAGCTTTTAATGTATTGTTGAAATTTGTTTGCTAATATTTTGTTGAAAATTTTGTATCTATGTTTTGTGATGTTGTCTTGTACGTTTCTTTTTTGTGACATCCTTTTCTGTTTTTTTTTTTTTTTTTTAATCAAGATGATGCTGGCCTCAGAATAAGTTTAGAAGCATTCCTTTATCTTCAATTTTTGGGAATACTTTCAGAAGGATAGGAGTTAACTCTAAATGTTTTGTAAAATTCACCTGTGAAGCCATCTGGTCCTAGACTTTTGCTTTTTGGGAGTTTTTTGATTAGTATTTCAATTTCATTTCTGTTAATTTGTCAGTTCATATTTTCTCTTTCTTCTAGGCTGTCCATTTTTTTGACATATAATTTTTTGTAGTTATGTCTTATTATCCTCTGTATTTTTGTGGTATCAGTTGTAATTTATTCTTTTTCATTCTGAATTTATTGATTAGGGCCCTTTCTCTTTTTTTGTTGCTGAGTCTGGCTAAAGGTTTATCAGTTTTATCTTTTTAAGCAATCAGTTCTTGGATTTATTGATTTTTTTTCTATTGTTTTTATTTTCAGTCTCTACTTCACTTATTCCTGCTCTGATCTTTGTTCATTTTTTCCTTCCAGTATCTTTGCATTCTGTTTGTTCTTTGTTCTTTTTTTTTCAATTTGAGGTTGTTCTTATTTCCTAAGCTAGGCTTGTATTACTATAAAAGTCCCTCTTAGAACTTTTTTTTACTGAATTCCATAGATTTTGAATTGTTTTCATTTCCATTTGTTCCCAGGTTTTTATTTCCTCTTTGATGTCTTCAGTGATCCTTTGGTTTCATAATAGCCTTTGCTTAGCTTCCATGTGTTTTTGTTTTTGCAGTTTTCCCCTTGTGTTTAACTTCTAGTTTCATTATGTTGTGCTCAGAAAATATGTTTGATATGATTTCACTCCTTTAAAGTTTACTGAAGCTTATTTTGTGGCTCTCTTAGAGAATATTTAGTGTGCACTTGAAAAGAATATGTATTTTACTGCTTTGGGATGTAATGGTTCAATGTATACATATTAAATCATTTTTTAATGAGTCATTTAAGGCCAGTGCTTCCTTATTGTTTTTCTATCTATACGATGTGTCTGCTTGTATAAGTTGGGTGTTAAAATCTTCTACTGTTATTGTGTTACTGTGAATTTCTCCCTTCGTTTGTATGTATTTAGATGCTCCTATGTTGCATGCATACATGTTAAGTTGCCTCAGTCATATTCGGCTCTTTGCAACCCTAAAGACTGTAGCCTGACAGGCTCCTCTGCTCATGGGAGTCTCCAGGTAAGAATACTGGGGCGGGTTGCCATGCCCTCCTCACTCTTATGTTGGAAGATATTTACAGTTGTTACATCTTGTTGGGTTGATTCCTTGATTATTATGTAATGTCCTTCCTTGTCTCTTGTTACATTCTTTGTTTTAAAGTCTATTTTGTCTGAAATAAATATTGCTACCCAGCCTTCTTTTCATTTTTGTTTTCATAGAATACATTTTCCATACACTTTCTTTCAATCTGCGTGTGGCTTTAGTACTAAAATGAGCCTATTGTATGCAGCATTCATGTGAGTCTTATCGGTGTATCTATTCAGCCACTCTTGCCATGTATTTTAATTGGAGAATTTAGTCCACTTACATTTAATTATCGATAGATATGTACTTGCTGCTAATTCGCTTCAGTCGTGTCCGACTCTGTGCGACCCCACAGACGGCAGCCCACCAGGCCCCATCGTCCCTGGGATTCTCCAGGCAAGAACACTGGAGTGGGTTGCCATTTCCTTCTCCAATGCATGAAAGTGAAAAGTGAAAGTGAAGTCGCTCAGTCGTGTCCGACTCTTAGTGACCCCCTGGACTGCAGCCTACCAGGCTCCTCCATCCATGGGATTTTCCAGGCAAGACTACTGGAGTGGGGTGCCATTGCCTTCTCCAGATATGTACTTATTGTCACTCAAATGGATATTTTTTCCTTTTTTCTTCTTTTTATTTCTTCCCTTGAGATTTGATAACTATCTTTAATGTTATGTTTGGATCCTTTTTTGTGTTTGTAGATTTTTGTTTGTGGGTACCATGGTGTTTACATACATATATATACGTGTGTGTGCTAAGGCACTTCAGTCATGTCCGACTCTATGTGACCCTAGGGAATGAAACCTGCTAGGCTCCTCTACCTATGGGATTCTCCAGATAAGAATATTGGCGTGGTTGCCATGCCCTCCTCCAGGGGATCTTCCTGACCCAGGGATTGAAGCAAGTCTCCTAATCTCCTGCACTGACAGGGAAGTTTCTTTTCCACTAACACCACCTGTGAAGCCCTATATATATATCTATCAAGTTGCCAATTTTTTAAGGTCAAATACATTTTAGGAACCTTGTATTTTTACTCCCCAGCCTCTACTTTTATTGTTTGCAAAATCCTGTTTTATATCCTTTTGTTTTGGTGTGTATCACTTAACTAATACTTGAAGAAAATTTTACTGCTTTTGTCTTTTAACCTTTCTACTAGCTTTATAAGTGGTTGAGTTACTACATTTACTCTATATTTGTCTCTACCTATGAGATTTTTCCTTTTCTACTTGTCTTTTTTCTAGATATGACCTTTTTTTTTTCCACTAAAGAAATCCCTTTAACATTTCTTAGAAGCTAGTTTGATGGTGCTGAACTCTTTCAGCTTTTGCTTGTGAGTAAAACTTTTGACTTCTCAAATTTGAATGAGACTCTGCAGAGTAGAGTATGTTGTAAGTTTTTCTTTTTCATCACATTAAATATTTCATGCCATTCTTTTCTGGCCTGCAGTGTGTCTGCTGAAATATCAGCTGATAACCCTATTTGAGTTCGCTAAAGCTGAAACTCCAGTACTTTGGCCACCTCATGCGAAGAGTTGACTCATTGGAAAAGACTCGGATGCTGGGAGGGATTGGGGCAGGAGGAGAAGAGGATGACAGAGGATGAGATGGCTGGATGGCATCACTGACTCAATGGATGTGAGTCTGGATGAACTCCAGGAGTTGGTGATGGACAGGGAGGCCTGGTGTGCTGTGATTCATGGGGTCGCAAGGAGTCTGACATGACTGAGCGACTGAACTGAACTGAACTGTACATAACCAGGTCTTTTTCTTTTAAAAATATTGTCTTTATTTTTATCTTTTGTCATTTTAATTACAATATATTTTGATGTGTTCCTCTTTGTATTGATCCTGTGTGGGGCTCTCTGTGCTTCCTGGACATGGAGGCTTGTTTCTTTTCTCTGGTTGGTGAAATTTTTAGCTATTATATTTTCAAATATCTTCTTTGCCTTTTTCTCTTTCTTCCTTCCTTATAGTGTGAACATTAGTATATGCTTAATATTGTCCCAGAGGTCTCTTAAACTCTGCTCATGTTTAAAACTCTTTCTTCTTTTGGTTCAGTTCAGTTCAGTCGCTCAGTCGTGTCCGACTCTTTGCGACCCCATGAACTGCAGCACGCCAGGCCTCCCTGTCCATCACCAACTCCCAGAGTTTACTTAAACTCATGTCCATCTAGTTGGTAATGCCATCCAGCCATCTCATCCTCTGTCGTCCCCTTCTCCTCTTGCCTCCAATCCCTCCCAGCATCAGAGTCTTTCCCAATGAGTCAGCTCTTCACATGAGGTGGCCAAAGTGTTGGAGTTTCAGCTTCAACATCAGTCCTTCCTGTGAACACCCAGGACTGACTCCTTTAGAATGGACTGGTTGGATCTCCTTGCAGTCCAAGGGACACTCAAGAGTCTTCTCCAACACCACAGTTCAAAAGCATCAATACTTTCATGCTCAGCTTTCTTTATAGTCTAACTCTCACATCCATACATGACCACTGGAAAAACAATAGCCTTTGACTAGACAGACCTTTGTTGGCAAAGTAATGTCTCTGCTTTTGAATATGCTATCTAGGTTGGTCATAACTTGCCTTCCAAGGAGTAAGTGTCTTAATTTCATGGCTGCAATCACCATCTGCAGTGAATTTGGAGCCCCCCAAAACAAAGTCTGATACTGTTTCCACTGTTCCCCACCTATTTGCCATGAAGTGATGGGACCAGATACCATGATCTTAGTTTTCTGAATGTTGAGCTTTAAGCCAACTTTTTCACTCTCCTCTTTCACTTTCATCAAGAGGCTTTTTAGTTCCTCTTCACTTTCTGCCATAAGGGTGGTGTCATCTGCATATCTGAGGTTATTGATATTTCTCCTGGCAATCTTGATTCCAGCTTGTGCTTCTTCCATCCAGCGTTTCTCATGATGTACTCTGCATAGAAGTTAAATAAGCAGGGTGACAATATACAGCCTTGACGTACTCCTTTTCCTATTTGGAACCAGTCTGTTGTTCCATGTCCAGTTCTAACTGTTGCTTCCTGACCTGCATATAAGATTCTCAAGAGGCAGGTCAGGTGGTTTGGTATTCCCATCTCTTTCAGAATTTTCCACAGTTTATTGTGATCCACACAGTCAAAGGCTTTGTCATAGATGTAATAATTTCCACTACTTCGTCTTCCAGTTAATGGACCCATTTTTCCATATCATCTACTGTTGATTCCTCCTAGTGAATTTTAACATTTCAGTTATTTTTTCAGCTCTTTTTGATTCTTCTTTATATTTTCTAGCTCTTTGTTAAAAAAAATCTATCTTATTATTTTTATTCAGTCTTCTGAGTTCATTGAGCATCTTTATGATTATTACCTTAAACTTTTTATCTGGTAGATTGCTAATCTCCATCTCACCTAGCTCTTTTTCATGGGTTTTATCTTGTTCCTTCTTTTGAAACACATTTTTCCATCACCTCATTTTGCCTAACTTGCTGTTTTTATTCCTATATATTCAATAGGTTTTGTTTTGTTTTTCCCAATCTAGAGATGTGGCCTCATGTAACCAATGTCTTAGGGGACCCAGCAGTGTACTCCTATTTGGCCACTAGATGTATATGCTCTAGGGATGCCACCATGTAGGCTGTTGTTTCCTTCTGTTGTGGTGAGCTGACTACTGTGGGTGCACTGCGAGTTGTGGCTGGCACCTGATCTGATTGTTTCCAGGCCCTGCTTGTGTAGAGCCTGCTGCTGCCAGTAGTTTGGGACAGGTCCTGGTATAGGTGGCTACACAGCCAAAGGAGATTCAATTTTGGTGCCAGCTCAAGTTCTGTAGGGCTGAGTTGTGATGTGACTGGCTACAGAGCCCCAGGAGGTCCTGGAGTATGTGTTTCTCTAACCATCGGCAGGGTCATGGCCTAGAGAGGTCCTGGGACTGCTGTAGACCTGCTGGTAGGTGAGGCTGATTCTTGATATTGTTGGCTGCCAGGTCTAGAGTGACCCAGAGCTGGTGACTGCCCACTGGTAAGTGGAGCCAGATCCTGACATAGCTGGTTGAGGGACCCATGATATCCTGAACCTGGTGCTGGCCTGCTCTTGGGTATGGCAATGGCCCAGAGTGTCCTTTGGTGATGACTAGACTAGTGGGTGAGCCTTGACACAACTATAGTTGTCCCATGGCTGGAGTAGGCCCACTCGTTGTTGAGTCAGGAGTAGGTCTGTTCCCTTGGTAGGTGGAGTAAAGTTCTGGAGTCTCTGACTGGAGGCCTGGCAGCTCTGAAGCTGGTGTCAGCACACTGGTCATTGGTACCAAGGACCAGTGTGTCCTGAAGCTAGCGCCTGTCCAGCGATGAGTGAAGTTAATCCTGAAGTCTCTGCCTGCAGGGCCCTGGATGTTCCAGAGCTTGTGTCACCCAACAGGAAGACAGGATCAGGGCCTGCGGATTCCAGGGCTCATGCCTCTCTCCTGCTGACTAAGGCTGGGTCCTGTAGCTACTACGGTCCCTCTGGTGGGTGGGGTCAGGTCCCTGGGTGACTGGGGGCTCAGGAGATCTGATAGCAGCTGGTTCACTGTTGGATGGGATATGTCCCTTTCCAACTGCTTGCCTGGCCTTGGCTTCCCAGTACTTGTGCCAGCTGGCAGGGAGGCAGGGCTGGATCTTGGCACTAGTGAGCTAGAGGGAGGATTCCAAAATGGTGCTTGCCAGAATCAGTATCCTCTTGTTGGAATGGACTCTCAAAAGTGGCTTGTCTATGTGCCCAGGGTAAATTTCAATTGACTCCTGCTTCTGCGAAGCTCTCCACAATCAGCCAGTGGGTCTGACCCAGGTTCCTTTCAAATTACTTCTTCTTCCTTGGGTCTTAGTGAGATTTTGGGGGACACCCTTTAAGAGTAGAGTCTCTTTCCCATAGCCCTCTGGATCTCCTGAAAGTAAGCCTTACTGGCCTTCAAAGTCAAACATTCTGGGGGCTCTTTTTCCAGTGCTGGGGAGCTCAATCTATGGTTCAGGCCTCTCACACCATGGGGAGAACCTCTATGAATATAAATATCCTTTCATTTGTGGATCACTTCTTTAGGGATATGGGTCTTGATTAAACTACATCTCTACTCCTCCTGTTTGTCCTATTGTGGCTCCTCCTTTATCTTTAGCTGCAGACGATCTTTTCTGATAATCTTCTTGTGGCTCTTAGAGCTGTTTCTTGGTAAATATACTATAGGAGCATGTGAGCTTAGGGTCTTCCTACTCCATCATCTTCCAGCTCTGTTTTTCAATAATTTTCTAATTCCATCATCTCTTCAACATTTATTAGTAAAGCTCTAAGGTAGAGTTTTTTCTTTTTATTTGTTTACCTAATATATATATCAGTATGAATTTTTACTTTATATAATGAATTCTAATTCATGTATGTCTTTAATTTGATTCTTGAATTTTGCAACTTTAGACTGTTAAAGCCTCATTAGGTTATCTCTTGGAGGGGTTTTGATATTTTACCATCATTTTTGAAAATTTTCTTATTTTCTGGCACAAGTTGGTCTAGTACTTTCCCTTCCAAACTCCTGGAACAACTATTTCTTTAAGAATACCTAGTTTCTTCTTTTACTGGATAAGGGTATTTAGAAACTTGTCTTATACTTATCATTGGTCGGTTAAAAGTTGTTAATTTTATTTTAGGATCATTGTATACAATTGATCTCTTATTTGCCCTCCTGTACCTTTTCTATGTGAGATAAGCTGTAAGCGAAATCTTTAAAACATTACATATAATCAGTAATATTTAAAATAATCCACAAAATAAGAATACTTTACATTTAAAAATCTGATTGCTAATCCCTGGTTACCTTTTTTGTGTCATGACTTCATGACTAACTTAGCAAGGGTAGAAATGGCAGAGCTTACTGTTTTTTCATCACTGAAAACTCAGTGTAATTCTATATTTAGAAAATAAGTTAAAGTTACAAAGATTTAAGTTGAAACACATTTTAATATCTTAATACATTTTTTTCTTCTAAAGTAGTTACCAGTTCCAATTTATTCTACATTAATATGTGTAAAATAACCTACCAATGTGATAACAATAAGCCTGTGATGAATAAAACAGACAGTTGAAATTTGCTCACGCCATTTATATATGTTGATAGAAGATCTATTTTCACAAGTGTATTTTTATGGGAGACTAATACTTTGAGATTTTTGAAAAGTATAATTACCCTCATGTGGTTCACAGCATCTTTGATATCTGTTTAGACATATAAAAGAAGAGATTAATTTTTTGTGTAAGTATTTTTGGCAAAGGTAAATCTCAGATTTTTTCAAAATAGGTTTTAAATTCCATGAGCTAACTGCTGGCTTTATTTATGGAATACAGAGAATACATGAAAATCTTCTTTATCCTGTGCTTGTGTGACCCTCTTAATTTAGTTCTTGGTTCTAGCTGATTTCAACTCAGCCCAAGATGCTCGGATGACCAGGCACTTTATGAGTTCTGCCCAGGGTCTCAGTGACTCCTCATCACATCCCCCTTCCTGCTGATTCAGGTCTGACTAGCACACTTATAACTGGATTTAGTCCTTAAGACTAGGAATCTGCCAGGTCTATTAACTTGATACATTTATTTCCTCCAGTGCTAAATGCTGCTGCTGCTGCTAAGTCGCTTCAGTCGTGTCCAACTCTGTGCGACTCCACAGACGGCAGTCCACCAGGCTCCCCTGTCCCTGGGATTCTCCAGGCAAGAACACTGGAGTGGGTTGCCATTTCCTTCTCCAATGCATGAAAGTGAAAAGTGAAAGTGAAGTCACTCAGTAGTGTCCCAGTGCTAAATATAACCAGTATAAATTTCAATAAACTTAGACTAAACCACGTTTAAAAATATTTTGGCAGATTTTATTTAATAGTTCTGAATTCTAGGGCAAAGATTAAAGCTTTCATGTGTGGAGAAGCAAAAACTCTCCTCTACCATCCTAGGTTTGATAGAAGTGTTGATGAAATAAACTGACAAAAGGCAGATTAACAGAAGAAGATAACAGATTTATCAATGTTTAATATTACATACACAGAGAATCATAGAACAAACTGAATATCCAAAAGACAGTGTGATTTGGAAGCTTGTGTAGACTCTTATTAATTAAAAGATGCTTGCTCATTGGAAAGAAAATTATAACAAACCTAGACAGTGTATCAAAAAGCAGAGACATCACTTTGCTGACAAAGGTCTGTACAGTCAAAGCTATAGTTATTCCAATAGTCATGTACAAATGTGAGAGTTGGTCCATAAAGAAGACTGTGTGCCACAGAAGTGATACTTTCAAATTGTGGTGCTGGAGAAGACTTTTGAGAGTCTGTTGGACTGCAAGGAGATCAAACCAGTCATTCCTAAAGGAAGTCAACCCTGAATATTCATTGGAAAGACCGTTGCTGAAGCTGACTCCAATACTTTGGCCACATGATGGGAAGAGCTGACTCATTGGAAAAGACCTTGATGCTGGAAAAGTTAGAAGGCAAAAGGAGACGGTGGCAGAGCATGAGATGGTTAGATAGTATCACCAACTTAATGGACATGAATTTGAGCAAACTTCGGGAAATAGTGGAGGACAGAGGAGCCTGGCATGCTTCTCTGTGGGGTCACAAAGAGTCAGATATGACTTAGCAACCAAGCAACAACAATACCATATTAATAGAGGATAGGAGGGTCTAGGTCATTATGGGGAGAGTAAATTATTTCTAGGATAGTTAATCATCCTTTAGAAGAAGACTTGGGAGGTATGATGGCTTGTAGTGAGGTCTGTCTGAATGTGATGACTTCTAGTCTCTCCTGTGATGAATCAATCTTCACTGGTTCATGAAGCTTTTAAGAGTGGATTAATGACAGTTGAATTCCCTTTCTGTCTTTAAGTACATAAGGGGAGTTCAGAGAAAGCCTCTTCCTAAATTTGCTGTTTTCAAAAGCCTTCAGTTTAGAATAATTAATACAGCAATGTGGGTCTCAAGTCCTGGATAGTTTTGGTAATATATATAAGGAAGAAGATTCTTATATAGGAAAGATTCTATAGATAAGGAAAATCCTTATATAAGGAAGCAATGGTATGTTTTGGCTGGAGGTATTTTTTTGCAGACAAAGTGGAGATGATGCTTTATTAAACAACTCATCAACTCTTAATTTCTTTTGAATGAAGTGTAAAGTAATCTCCAAGTTCAAAGTCAAGGTGTGATGTTGCCTCCACTAAAATTGGTGGCCTATATGATATTTCTTACCAATCTCACCTTTTATCTATGATTGTTCTCTGTTTCAGTTCAGTTCAGTTCAGTTGCTCAGTCGTGTCCAACTCTTCGAAACCCCATGAATCACAGCACGCCAGGCCTCCCTGTCCATCACCAACTCCTGGAGTTCACTCAGACTCACGTCCATCGAGTCAGTGATGCCATCCAGCCATCTCATCCTCTGTCGTCCCCTTCTCCTCCTGCCCCCAATCCCTCCCAGCATCAGAGTCTTTTCCAATGAGTCAACTCTTCGCATGAGGTGGCCAAAGTACTGGAGTTTCAACTTTAGCATCATTCCTTCCAAAGAAATCCCAGGGCTGATCTCCTTCAGAATGGACTGGTTGGATCTCCTTGCAGTCCAAGGGACTCTCAAGAGTCTTCTCCAACACCACAGTTCCAAAAGCATCAATTTTTCGGCACTCAGCTTTCTTCACAGTCCAACTCTGGCATCTATACATGGCCACTGGAAAAACCATAGCCTTGACTAGATGGACCTTTGTTGGCAAAGTAATGTCTCTGCTTTTGAATATGCTGTCTAGGTTGGTCATAACTTTCCTTCCAAGGAGTAAGCGTCTTTTAATTTCATGGCTGCAGTCACCATCTGCAGTGATTTTGGAGCCCAGAAAAATAAAGTCTGACACGGTTTCCACTGTTTCCCCATCTATTTCCCATGAAGTGATGGGACCAGATGCCATGATCTTTGTTTTCTGAATGCTGAGCTTTAAGCCAACTTTTTCACTCTCCACTTTCACTTTCATCAAGAGGCTTTTTAGTTCCTCTTCACTTTCTGCCATAAGGGTGGTGTCATCTGCATATCTGAGGTTAATTGATATTTCTCCTGGCAATCTTGATTCCAGCTTGTGCCTCTTCCAGTCCAGCGTTTCTCATGATGTACTCTGCATATGTTAGATAAGCAGGGTGGCAATATACAGCCTTGACGTACTCCTTTTCGTATTTGGAACCAGCCTGTTGTTCCATGTCCAGTTCTAACTGCTGCTTCCTGACCTGCATACAGATTTCTCAAGAGGCACATCAGGTGGTCTGGTATTCCCATCTCTTTCAGAATTTCCCACAATTTATTGTGATCCACACAGTCAAAGGCTTTGGCATAGTCAATAAAGCAGAAATAGATGTTTTTCTGGAACTCTCTTGCTTTTTCCATGATCCAGTGGATGTTGGCAATTTGATCTCTGGTTCCTCTGCCTTTTCTAAAACCAGCTTGAACATCTGGAAGTTCACGGTTCACATATTGCTGAAGCCTGGCTTGGAGAATTTTGAACATTACTTTACTAGCATGTGAGATGAGTGCAATTGTGCAATAGTTTGAGCATTCTTTGGCATTGCCTTTCTTTGGGATTGGAATGAAAACTGACCTTTTCCAGTCCTGTGGCCACTGCTGAGTTTTCCAAATTTGCTGGCATATTGAGTGTAGCATTTTCACAGCATCATCTTTTGGATTTGAAATAGCTCAACTGGAATTCCATCACCTCCACTAGCTTTGTTCATAGTGATGCTTTCTAATGCCCACTTGACTTCACATTCCAGGATGTCTGGCTCTAGGTGAGTGATCACACCATCGTGATTATCTGGGTCGTGAAGATCTTTTTTGTACAGTTCTTCTGTGTATTCTTGCCACCTCTTCTTGATATTTTCTGCTTCTGTTAGGTCCATACCATTTCTGTCCTTTATCAAGCCTATCTTTGCATGAAATGTTCCCTTGGTATCTCTAATTTTCTGAAGAGATCTCTGCTAAGCTAAGTCGCTTCAGTCGTGTCCGACTCTGTGTGACCCCATAGACAGCAGCCCACCAGGCTCCCCCGTCCCTGGGATTGTCCAGGCAAGAGTACTGGAGTGGGTTGCCATTTCCTTCTCCAATGCATGAAAGTGAAAAGTGAAAGTGAAGTCGCTCAGTCGTGTCCGACTCTTAGTGACCCCATGGACCACAGCCTACCAGGCTCCACTGCCCATGGGATTTTCCAGGCAAGAGTACTGGAGTGGGGTGCCATTGCCTTCTCCGTCAGAGATCTCTAGTCTTTCCCATTCTGTTGTTTTCCTCTATTTCTTTGCATTGATCACTGAGGAAGTCTTTCTTATCTCTTCTTGCAATTCTTTGGAACTCTGCATTCAGATGCTTATACCTTTCCTTTTCTCCTTTGCTTTTCACTTCTCTTCTTTTCACAGCTATTTGTAAGCCCTCCCCAGACAGCCATTTTGCTTTTTTGCATTTCTTTTCCATGGGGATGGTCTTGATCCCTGTCTCCTGTACCTTCTCTGTTTACTTCTCTTCTAACCAGTAGCTAATTAATTTCAATGACATTTGTATTAGTCTTGTTTCCCGATACTTTTGGTCTCTTTCTGCATTTTGGAATCATTTGTTAATGTTTGTCTTTATTTTACTTCAATGTTTTAAACTTTTTGAAACCTAAGAAGTGTTATACAGAGGACTTAGTTTAAACCTTGTTTTCTTGCTTCCTTGATTGATTACAATTGAAGTAATTTATAGTAATTAATTAAAAAAATTAAATTAGAGTAATTTCAAGTCAATATATAAAAGCTCTGAACACAATATACCCAACCTAAAAAAAACCCCCAAAAACCCAAAAAACTAAACTGAGTTAAGCACAAAATTCTAGTAACTATTATCTGCTTATAAATGAATCTCCCAAGGAAATAGAAATAAAAACAAAACTGAAAAAAAAGACCTAATCAACATTATAAGTTTTTGCACAGCAAAGGAAACCATCAACAAAATAAAAAAACAACCTATGAACTGGGAAAAATATTTATAAATGATGCGACCAACAAGGGCTTACCTTAAAAAATATAAAAGCTGTTCATATAGCTCAATAATAAAACAAACAGCACAATCAACCAATGGGCACAAGATCTACAGACATTTCTACAAAAAAGACATACAGATAGATGGCCAATAGGCAGGTATAAAGATGCTCAACCTTGCTAATAATTAAAGAAATGCAAATCAAACTACCATGAGATATAACCTCATACCAGCCAGAATGGCTATCATTCAAAAATTCACAAACAATAAATGCTGGAGAGGGTGTGGAGAGAAGGGAATCCTCCTACACTGTTGGTGTGAATGTAAGTTGGTACAGCCACTATGGAGAACAGTATGGATGTTCTTAAAGAAACTAAAAATAGAGCTACCATATGACCCTGCCATCCCACTCCTGGACATAAATCCGAAGAAAAACAACAAAGTTTTGTTTCAAGAAGACCGCTGAAGTACGGTCTGTAATGCAACATTGTGAAATGATCAGTTTATTTGGAAATGTCTTGAAGGTGATGGAAACATTTTTATCTTTCTACTCACTGCTGCCTTCCATTTAAGAAAACACTTTGAGAAAACCCATCTGGAAAGACAAAGACAAACCCAATCTTTCTAATGGAAACAAATTCCATTTGAAAGTAAAAGATGAAAGTCTCTGGGTTCTTGTCCATTGGAATCTACATAAATGCCCCCACAGGGGAAATACAATAAGCATTTCAGAGTTAGTTTATAATCCAGGAATTTATAGGATAGAATGAATATTTGGCATTTTCCCTCAAAGAACTGCAAAACGTTAAGCCTCTATATCACTTTAGAAAATGTCCTTTCTTTTATTTTGTTGAATTAATTTTCATTGGTTTATAACTGACTTTCTTGGGTTTTAAAATCACTGAAGATGGTGACTGCAGCCATGAAAGCCTTGGAAGAAAGCTGTGACCAACCTAGACAGCATATTAAAAAGAAGAGACATTACTTTGCCAACAAAGGTCCATCTGGTCAAAGCTATGCTTTTTCTAGTAGTCATGTATGAATGTGAGAGTTGGACTATAAAGAAAGCTGAGCACCAAAGAACTGATGCTTTTGAACTGTCGTATTGGAGAAGACTTTTGAGAATCCCTTGTACTGCAAGGAGATCAGACCAGTCAGTCATAAAGGAAATCAGTCCTGAATATTCATTGAAAGGATGGATGCTGAAGCTGAAGCTCCAGTACTTTGGCCACCCGATGCAAAGAACTGACTCATTGGAAAAGACACTGCTGCTGGGAAAGATTGAAGGCAAGAGGAGAAGGGGATGACAGAAGATGAAATGGTTGGATGGCATCACTGACTCAATGGACATGAGCAAGCTCAGGGGGTTGGTGATGTACAGGGAAGCCTGGTGTGCCGCGGGATTGCAAAGAGCTGGACATGACTGAGTGACTGAACTGAACTGATAGTTGATTTACAAGGTTATGTTAGCTTCTGCTGTATGGCAAAATGAATCAGTTATACATCTACATATATCCACTCTTTTTAGATTCTTTTCCCATATAAGTCATTACAGAGTATTGAGTAGAGTTCCTATACAGTATGTGCTTATTAACTATCAGAAATTACTTTTTCTTACAAAGAGGCTCAAAGTTTGCCCAGTAGGGAGAGCACTGCCTCATCAGGTTTCCTCATGAGTAATCTCCAGTGACCTTGCATGAAGAAGGATTTCATATTTCTATAGGCATGCGTGGGTCTTCTCTGCTGATTGTCATTTGTTTCACTCCAGTGAGATCACCTGTTTGCCACTCATCACTAGTGTCAGTGCTTCAGACTACAGATTTGGTCATAATTAATTTGTCTTTGAGCCCTAGCCTAGTGTGCTCAGTCCTTTGCCTGAGGCATTCTCAGGCAGAGTATTTGCAGTGGGAGTCAGATGCCCACTTACCTGGCAGCTCTCCTGTTTTCAGGCTTATCCCTCTGTTGATATATCTGTTTTGTTCACAGAATTCCTTGCCTCTATACCAGCCTCAGGATTTCTCATTAATTAATTAATACATTGAAGGCTGAAAAAAGAACATGTTCTCACTTTGAAGACTGAAAAAGTTAAAAGGCACAATTTGTGTGTAGGCACAGGTGGCAAAGGTGTTACAGCAGCTGCGGAGGTGGGTAGGGATGGTGGCAGAGACCTTTATTAGAGTTGGGAGACTGTTTGCAGAGGGAAAAGATACATATGTTTTACCTATGACTTTGTAATTTTAAAAATGCCTTTTTATTTGTATCTCAATCTGTCCATACCCTACTCTTGTTTTCTCTTTTTTAATATAAGCAGTGGAGAAAAAGAAATCACTATTAATGAATATGACAAGTCTAACTGCTCCTGATTTCTTCCCTGCACCCTTCAAAATAAACCTCTTTTGAAAATATTCTTCTCATGAAGCTGTATTCAATATCTTGTAATAACCTATAAGGGGAAAGAATCTGTAAAAAGAATATATATTATATACATATATATATATATATGTACAACTAGATCACTGTGTTGTACACTGAAATTAATACAACATTGTATATCAACTATACTTTGATAAAAAGTAAAGAAAATACTCTTCTCCATATTCCTAATTCTATAATCACTGGGACTAACTCAATATGCTCTCAACATTAAGGAAGTTTGTCTGTTCAACTGACTAAGAAGCAGCTACAAGGCAATTTGTTTTTTCCAGTAGTCATGTACTGATGTGAGAGTGGACCATAAAGAAGGCTGAGGGTAGATTTAATGGTAACTAAACTCAGTTAAGAGACTACAATGAGACTAGACAAAACTTGACTTTCATTTCTCTGGTATAGAGTAGGGATAAAGATGAAGATAAACTCATTGATGAATACTCATCTGGAGGCTTGGTGGGGAACAAAAACAATAAACTAAATTTTATCAAATACCAATTGCCAGGTAGTATGAGCAAGTATGTTAGCCAATGCTTGATCATTTCACTAAGGAATGCACCGAAACCTATCAAGGGAAGGAAATTAGACTGTCTTTTGAGAGTTAAGCTGCAAAATCAGAAAAATTTGTCTTAGCCCTATAAGACTCGATTATGAAATAGTTAAAGGTACACATGCTTTTCTTTGTATTCTGTGTCAATCAAAAGAAAAGCCAATTAGAAATGGAGGCTTAGACCAAAATCACTGCAGATGGTGACTGCAGCCATGAAATTAAAAGATGCTTGCCCCTTGGAAGAAAAGCTATGACAAATCTAGACAGCATATTAAAAAGTGGAGACATCACTTTGCTGACAAAATCCATGTAGCCAAAGCTATGATTTTTCCAGTAGTCATGCACAGATGTGACAGGTGGATCATAAAGAAAGCTGAGCATCAAACAATTGATGCTTTCAAACTGTGGTGCTGGAGAAGACTTTTGAGAGTCCTTTGGACTGCAAGGAGATCCAACCGTCAATCCTAAAGGAAACCAACCCTAAATATTCTTTGGAAGGACTGGTGCTGAAACTGAAGTTCCAATACTTTGGCTACCTGATGTGAAGAGCCAACTCATTGGAAAAGGCCCTGATGCTGGGAAAGATTGCAAGCAGGAGGAGAAGGGGATTTCAGAGGATGAGATGGTTAGATGGCATCACCAACTCAATGGACATGAGTTTGAGTGAGATATGGGAGTTGATGATGGACAGGGAAGCCTGACATGTTGCAGTCTGTGGGGTCGCAAAGAATTGGACACGACTTAATGACTGAACTTCAACAACAACAATAACAAAAAGACCAAGTCAGAAGGATAAATACTGGGGGTACCCATGTAAGTGTTAGGTAGTTAGAATAGGAAAAAGGAGTCCAGAATGGTGGTGGCTAAAAGAAAAGGAAGGGAAAAGCCTGGGAAAATAGAACAAAGGAAGGTCAGAAGACTGGAGTGAGGACCTCAGGTAGAACAAACAGCACTCCTGGCTAGCCCAGTTTACATAGGTCAGGCCCAGGGGGAGGAGAAAAAACATAAAAAAAAAAAAGGAGCCAAAGGGCTGGGGGTCTCTGTATCTTCTCTTCGTGTCTTTTGGGTTGGCATGCCCTCATGGCTCGAGGATGTATTTCCCTTTATTTTCTAAATAAAACTGAGCTGTATGGAGGACTGATCTGTCGGAGAGTTGTGACACTGATCTGTCACTGAGAGCTGTGACACGGTCTGTCTGAGGGCTGTGACATGGTCTGTCTGAGGGATTTAACACTGGTCCATTGCTTCAAATTTTTGTTGTGATGAGACAGAACTGAGGAAATTACACATTCACTCAATGTAGGTATGCAGCAGGAGCCCACTAGAGTGGCTGCAGTATTAGGGAATGGTATGTCAACATGACAGATATAGCCATAGGAAAGACTTCCTCTACCCTCTAAAATTCTGTGGCTGAGCCTGAGAATTAAACTGACAAAGGCAAGTTACCAGGAGAAAAGAATACACTACGAATTTGATGTTAATATTTTCCTTGTTCACAGAGATTTTCATATATGAGAAGTGAAGACCCAAAGAGGCAAATGGTCCTGAAGGCTTATATATTATTCTAACAAAGAGTGATGACTTGTGCAAATGTGACAAGACAAAGATAAAAGGGATTTGGATTAGGGGTAGTAAATTGTGGGAAAACAAGTAGGAAATTTAAGGAGAAAACTAATGGAAGATATTGTTACAGGGAAGAACAAAATATGATTCCATATTGGATCTGTTTCTTTTACTTTAACCTTTGCTTCTGATTGCTTTTGCTCACTAACAGGATTCTGTTTATACATAATGGCCTGCCTCTGGGAACCATGCCTCTCTGCTTGACTGTTAAACCAAAATGCCTTTGTTCAGGACTCTTCCCACCTGTGGATGGCTTCAGAAAGGAAGAAATTAATACATCCTCTCCCCCAGGTTGGCCATTCCAGGAGATATTTGCAAGATTAATTGCCTTTTTACTTTATTTCCTCACCTCCTCCCCCTCTGCTCTATAAAAGAACCTAGCATCCAGAGCCCAATAAGATAGTAACTTTGAGACATTAGTCTGCCATCCTCTTGGTCTTCCAGCTTTCCAAATAAAATCAAATCCCTTGCTTCAACACTTCGTCTCTGATTTATTGTCCTGTCTTGTGGCGAGCACAGTAAGCTTGGATTCCATAACAATGAGCTCATTTTTGAGGTTTGTTTCTAGAGATTCATCTTGGAGTCAACTCCACATCTCCAGTGATGAGAATGCTTTTGTCTTCCTGGTACAGCGAGGGCACCCTTCTTGTGGGAAATGTATGCCCTGGTCATAGTTTATATAAGGTCAGAGATTCCTTCCTACATCTACTTTTTCTCAATTGCCTTAGGCTCAAAATAAATATGCCAAAGTGGGTGGTATGTTCTGATCTTTTTCATCACCAGATGATGGAGAAAGATCCCCACAGTTATGTTATACACCCAAATCCAATCATCAGTTTTTTTGTTCTGATTCCTCCCACAGCAAGAACTTCCTTTTACATGCAGATCACTTTTAAGGATGCAACAGAGAGGTCCACATGGCCGAGAGTGCTCCCTCATTAAAACCAATGGACTAATGTACAAAAATTTATACTTGTCTCTTCTGTGTTTTGATAGCTTGACTCAGAATGGCTGGGACCAGTGTACTCTGGGTCCCTATGATTTTCAGTTTTTGAGTTTTCAGGACCAAGTCCAGGTCCCAACTAACTGATATCAAGAGTACTTCATCCCATCAGGGGATGAAGCTAGCAAGTATTGACCTAGTGAGAGCTTCTTTTATTTCATTCACTCTTTGAACTTCTGTAGGCATTTATTTCTCCATTTTACAAATGAAGAAGAAATTGAAGCTGAGAAGGCATAGTATGCCAGAGTTTACCTAGATAACAAGTGAAGCTAGAGGTTAACTCAGGTCAATAAACTGCCAGTCTGTTCTGATCAGTCATTGCATTGCACATCCTTTCATAAGTGGTGCTGATGTATCTGGAAGCAGTAAACAGCCCAAAGCCCCAATAAATCATTATTCTCTGTGGCCAAATTTGTCATAAATGATTGCTGACCCCTAATATAGTATAAAATCAACTGGATTGCTATATATTAAAAAACAAAGTACTGGGGCTTGTGCTGGGATGCTCCCAAATATGGCCCAATTGCATAGATTACTTTGAGTAAGGGCTTCCCTTGTGACTCAGCTGGTAAAGAATCTGCCTGCAGTGTGGGAGACCTGGGTTTGATCCCTGATTTGGGAAGATCCCCTGGAGAAAGGAAAGGCTACTCACTCCAGTATTCTGGCCTGGATAGTCCATGGGTTTGCAAAGAGTTGCACACGACTGAGCGACTTTCACTTCACTATTTTGAGTAGAAGTTTCTGGAGAAGCAGTTGATGCAGGCGGAAAATTAACACTTCCCTGTCTCCAAGAAGCACAGGAAATAAATCTCCCCTGAGAAATGTGCACCCCTTGCCTCTGGAGGTCAAAGGCCACCCTTACTGTTGGAGACAGATAATTGAGCAGAGAAGCCTGTGTAAACAACCTGTAATTCTTTATAAATTTACTACTACAAGCCCAAAGTTTATTTAGATTCTTCACTAATTGAGCACCCAAAGCCTACAGTTCTTTGTCCTGTCAATTCCTCACAAATGTATTATTTGTCTAAAAGAGATAAAATGTGCCTGTTTTGGCCACTTCTTTTGTCCCATTTCTGTGAGACCTTGGGCTTCCCTGATGTCTCAGACAGTAAAGAACCTGCCTGTAATGCAGAAGACCTGGGTTCAATCTCTGGGCCAGGAAGATCCCCTAGAAGAGGGAATGGCTACCCATTCCAGTATTCTTCCCTGGGAAACCTCACAGACAGAGGAGCCTGCTGGGCTACAGTCCATGGGGTCACAAAGAGTCACACATGACTGACTGCCTAACACTTTTCATGCATACAAATTAAAATTTGTTTCTTTTTTTCCTGTTAATGTGTCCTGTGTCCATTTTCTTACTAGTCCTGCCACAAAAGCTCAAGAGGGGCTGGGGGAAATCTTCCCTTTCCTGACAAAGTAAGTATCCATCAGAGAAAGAACATATAAAAATCATAAATAATAAGCAAGTGCTAAGATTTCATGTATTAATCCTATTTACCTTATGTAGCAAAGACAGTCTCTTAGAATGACTATTAATTTGATTACTACTTACATTTATATTTCTTAAGATAATGAAGTAAGTAAAACCTCTCTACTAATATGCATGATTAGGGCACTAAAAGATGATGCTGTGAAAGTGTTGCACTCAGTATGCCAGCAAATTTGGAAAACTCAGCAGTGGCCACAGGACTGGAAAAGATCAGTTTTCATTCCAATCCCAAAGAAAGGCAATGTCAAATAATGCTCAAACTATCACACAATTGCACCCATCTCACATGTTAGCAAAGTAATGCTCAAAATTCTCCAGGCTGGGCTTCAATAGTACATGAACCATAAACTTCCAGATGTTCAAGCTGGATATAGAAAAGGCAGAGAAACCAGAGATCAAATTGCCAACATCTGTTGGATTATTGAAAAAGTGAGACAGTTCCAGAAAAAACATCTACTTCTGCTATTGATTACACCAAAACCTTTGACTATGTGGATCATCACAAACTGTGGGAAATTCTTAAAGAGATGGAAATACCAGACCACCTGACCTGCTTCCTGAGAAGTATGGAGGTCAAGAAGCAACAATTAGAAGTGGACATGGAACAACAGACTGGTCCCAAATCAGGAAAGGAGTATATAAGGCTGTATATTGTCACCCTGATGTTTTAACTTATATGCAGAGTACATCATGTGAAATGCTGGGCTGGAGGAAGAACAAGCTGGAATCAAGATTGCCAGGAGAAATATCAATAACCTCAGATATGCAGATGACACCACCCTTATGGCAGAAAGTGAAGAAGAACTAAAGAGCCTCTTAATGAAAGTGAAAGAGAAGAGTGAAAAAGTTGGCTTAAAGCTCAACATTCAGAAAACTAAGATCATGGCATCTGGTCCTATCAGCTCATGGCAAACATATGGAGAAACAATGGAAACAGTGAAATATTTTATTTTGGGGGCTCCAAAATCACTGATGGTGACTGCAGCCATGAAACTGAAAGATGCTTACTCCTTGGAAGAAAACTTATGACCAGCCTAGACAGATTATTAAAAAGCAGATGCATTACTTTGACAACAAATGTCCGTCTAGTCAAGGTTGTGGTTTTTCCAGTGGTCATGTATGGATGGATGTGAGAGTTGAACTATAAAGAAAGCTGAGCACCAAAGAATTGATGCTTTTGAACTGTGGTATTGGAGAAGACTTCTGAGAGTCCCTTGGACAGCAAGGAGATCCAACCAATCCATCCTAAAGGAGATCAGTCCTGAAAATTCATTGGAAGGACTGATGTTGAGGCTGAAACTCCAATTCTTTGGCCACCTGATGCGAAGAACTGACTCATTGGAAGACCTGGATGCTGGGAAAGATTGAAGGCGGGAGGAGAAGGGGACAACAGAGGATGAGATGGTTGGATGGCATCACCGACTCAATAGACATAAGTTTGAATAAGCTCCGGGAGTTGGTGATGGACCAGGAGGCCTGGCGTGCTGCTGTCTATGGGGTCACAAAGAGTCAGACGGACTGAGCGACTGAACTGAACTGAACTGAGGACATTGAAAACACAGTAGAGGGTACTTAATTTTACCAGATGTTAGTTTGCATAATAATGCTTTCACTTGCGTTATTCTCTTGTTCTTGCAGATAGCTATGTTATAGGCAGGGTTGGTAGTTTTAATTTTTATTCTACACTGTGAAAACTGAGTCTGACATTGTCAGAAATGGTTCTCACACCCTTTAAACGACACTGGATATGGAATTTGTTACAAGGCAGTCAGAAAAAATTGTTTTCAGTTTGACAGGTAACATTATCTTTCTTCTATTGTGACTTTAAAAATATTTATTTAATATTGGAGTACAGTTGGTTAACAAAGTTGTGTTAGTTTCAGATGTACAGCAAAGAGATTCAGTTATACATATACACCTGTCTATTCTTTTTCAAATTCTTTTCCCATTTAGGATATTACAGAATATTGAGTAGAGTTCCCTGTGCTATACATTAGGTCCTTGTTTTTCTATTTTATATATACATATACATATGTGTACGTGTTAATCCCAAACTCTCAATTTATCTCTCTTCCTCACTCCCCTCATAACCATAGGTTTGTTCTCTAAATCTTTGAGTCTATTTCTGTTTTGTAAATGATTTGTATCATTTTTTAGATTCTGCATATAAGCAATGCCATATCATATTTGTCTTTCTCTCTGTCTTAGTATGATTATGACTTTGGCATGCATCAGATATTACTTCATTATCCTACCAGTTGTTGCTTTCTGCTTTGTCTCTGCAACCTGATTAACTCAATTTGGAATTTCATCTTTTTCTGAGTTCATTCTTGTGCTAATGGCTGCTGATGCCACTTTGTCTCAGATTCGTCTCCTGATTGTGTGACCAGCCTCAGAAATTTTGCCATCTCATTTCTGCTGTCCTCAGCACTCAGGTCAATAGTGTGCTTTCATAACAGATGAAGAAACCAAGGCTCAGGGAGCTTAACTGAATTACCTAGTACTACACTACTAGTGGGCTTCCCTGGTGGTTTGAATGGGAAAGAATCCACTTGCAATGAGGAGACTTGGGTTGGATCCTTGGATTGGGTAGACCCCCTGGAGAAGGGAATGGCAACCCACTCCCGTATTCTTACCTGAAGTATCCCATGGACAGAGGAGCCTGGTGGGTTACGCTCTATGGAGTCACAAAGAGTTGGACATGACTGAGCAACTATCACATTCACACTACAAATAGGTGACAGGCTGAGGATTTTAACTTTTGCTTTTCTGATACTGTAAGCAGCTTTTAGCAGGAAAGAGCTCCCTGCAGGAGGTTCCTTTGTCTTGTCACTAATCTTAAACCAGAGACACCCTCCCCCCCACCCCCACCCCCGCCCCATGCTCTTCTCATCTTTGGCCCAAGCACATCTTTCAAGTCTTTTGATCACACAATGCCTTGCCTAACATGTTGGTTCTTTCCATAGATCAAAGAAGTGAAAATGAAGAATAAGTAATTTACAGATAATCAGATCTCTTCCCCAGCTTTCCCTTCAGTAATCTGGTGAACAAACTATGTAAATAAGACAGCACACACAGAAAGATCACAAGAATGACAAGTATACACACAGTGGTGGGTGGTGATGGTTCTGACCTCTCATCTCCATCAATTACTGAGATTACTTCATCGTTTCCCTTTAAAAATGTTCATGGCCAAGCAGAATATTCAGGTTTTTTTTTTTTTTTTTTGCAGACACCAAGTCCACCATCTCCCCAGATTGATAACATTTTGATTAAAAGCAACTTTCCTCTCTACCAACAGTTGCTTCTCCTGAGTATTGATTTTTGAGCAGCCATCAGCCAGACCTGAGCTTGATAGCTTTGACAGCTTAATACTATCAAACTGTATGCTGCTTACCTTATTAGCTACACTGAAAATTATAGTCTTGACTATGATTAAACAGTGCTTTGTATTAATTCTAATAATGGTGTTTCTGGAGCTCAGGCAACTTGAGCTAACTTTTCCATGTCAAAGGCAAAGAGCAGTGAGTTTAGGAAATTGTCAAAGTGACCTTCTCAGTCAGGTCCAAGGATCATCTGTATTCTTGCTAATTGTCGCTTACCCACTAGTTGTTCCATCAACAAGGAGTTAGAACATCATCACATCATGGGTTACCTTAAAGTTTTGTCTAATACAGTTGTATGCAGAGTATTTAGCATAGGCAGCCTTACTACTGAAGGAATATGTGATTGGGTGAGTGTTGAGCCAGTTTATTGATTAATATTGTGCTTTGGAACACTATAGATTAAACGAATCAGTCAATATATTATTCTTATCACTAAACACAAATGAGAAAAGACATTAATGAAACAATCCCCTGCAAGCAAAGCTTTTAAACATTTAACAAATACCACTTTCATAAACTGTATATCCTGGGAATTCCCAGGTGGTGCAATGGTAAAGAATCTGCTTGCCAATGCAGGAGATAAGGGATGGGTTGGGAAGATTCCCTGGAGGAGGAAATGGCAACTCATTTCCATTGCCTGGGAAATCCCATGGACAGAGGGGTCTGGCTGTCTACAGTCTGTGGGGTTGCAAAGAGTTGGATACTACTGAGCAACTGAGCATGCACACATTGCAATTCCTGAGCAGTGTGGTAACATGAACACTTGCTTCTATGTGCTTCACCCAGAAAATGTTAAACACGGCCATTCTTTGACCAAGCTGTGAAGTCTCTTAGATTTGTTTTTTGTGAAGGTACTATTTTGAGGAATGATTTGATAGTCAGTTCTTTTCATGTATGTGTTGACTGCTTCACCATATTTTCTTGCATCAATTCTTTCTCATTCACAAACAATTCTTGTTTTTAGCCAGGGACTTGACTGTATGCCTGCTGACTCTAAATCATGAAATAGAAGGTCTGTCTCTTATTACAGGCATTATTAAGAAAGACAATCAGCTAATAGCATATTTAGTTTCATTAAGTGCAATAGGCATTATGTACCCATAGTGATTAGGTACCCACAGACAAATAAAGCAGCAGTTAAAAGCATGCATTCTGGAGTCAGACCAGCTGAGCTTAAATCCTGGATCCGGCACTTACTAGCTGTATGTTCCTAGGCAAGCTGCATCTTTATGCCTCAGTTGTTTAATCTGTAAAATGGAGAAACGGATAGCAGCTTTAGACTCATTGTGAAGATATGTGAAAAGCATGTGGGACACAGATCGGTGCAGAGGTGAGCACTCAAGGAACGTTAATTACCATTATAGATGACTGTGCTAGGTTAACATGGTCAACAAAACCAATAAAAACATAGTGAACCTGTACTATATTTACTGATTTTGACTCACACTCTGGAGTTTGCCACTTGTTATTGTCTTTCCCCTCTTGCTTACATAAATCTGTAGGCCAAGTATAGAGCCTAGACTGACTCATTCTCTAAGATGGGCAAATTTCTGAGAGCTGTGATGTCAACTGTAATCACCACTAGCCATATGTGGCTATTAATTAAAATTAAAATTTGTATTAATGGAAATGGAATAGAGCAAAATTCAGTTGCTCAGTCAATTAGCCACATTTCCAGAGCTCAATGCCCAGATGTGGTTAGTGGCTACATGGTGTTTAGTACAAATATTGAGCATTTCCAATTTTGCAGAAAGTTCTATTGGGTAGTACTGATAGAGTTTGGAAGTGTACCAGCTCTCTTGCTTCATCCCAGTCTGCAGCTAATATAAATAGCTTCTACTTACAAATAAGATGCACACTGAAAGCTCATTTGAAAATTGGTTGGAACTTTGAATCAGTCCCTATGGACCCATTAGATCAAGATTATGGCAACATAAATTCTATGAAAAGATCAGTCACTAATAAACATATGAAAATATTCAAGCTTATTAGAAACAGAAATTAAGACAATGGACTTACTTTTGATTATCCAACTAGAAAGATTAAAAAGTGGTCAGGTTTAATGCTGATAAATGTTCAGTGAAGCAAGAATTTGTGGGTGTATATTTTGGTAAAATTTATCTGTCAGGTGATTTATCAATGTATATTAAGAGGCTTAAAATTGTCTATATTATCTGGCCCTATAATTGCACTTCCTAGGACTTTAATATAAGAAGACAGACATACTTGCAAGATTCAACACAGAGGTTCTCACAACAACATTAATTATAACAGCAGTTGGAAACAACCCAGGTGTCTTACAATACGAATAGAGTTAGGTCAGCTATGACTTGGATATATTGGGATGCTGTATATCCACTGAAATGCTAACGTTAATGAAAATGTTCTTGTTTTAAAACATAGGACATACTCATGTAGAAATACATGAAGAATAATATTTAATACTGCATAGCACGTTTAAATAAAATATCTTTAGGAAATGGTTGAAAATAAACTAAAACATTAATAGTGATAATATTTTAATAGTAATAAAATATTGATCGTGATAAAGTTTTCAGGAATGGCATGTGATTTATTTTTTAATATTCTTTTGTACTTTTAAGTTGTCTACAGTGTACATGTTGGTGCTTTTGTCATCAGGGAACAAAACCACAATAATACTTGGAAACTGTTTAATGCGGATAGTTGAAAGTGAATCTAATAGTACTATAAATACAATCAATCAGATGAAAGTGTAAAATAGTCAATAACTATTTATTGGGCACATCCTCTGTACTATGTCCTGCTTGAGATGCTTAGTTTAAAAAATAGAACTGGGCATTAAATAAAATTACATTAGCAGGAATAAGTAACCTGATTAAGGTTTTTGTCTATAATATTGGCATATCCTACTAGGTTATGCTGTAGAAACAAATGCACCTAGCACTGTAGTCACACACAGCAGAGATTTATTTTTGTTGATGTTACTTGTCCCTTAAGGGTGGCTGGGATCCATGTCCTCTTCTTCAATGGGGAGACCAAGGCTAACAGAGCAGCCCCTAACTGGAACACTGCTGACCTGAACATGGCATAGGGAAAAAAGGGAAGATGGAGCCCATAATGATGTAGCTTCTGCTATGACAGAGCTTCACACCCTTTATGTTTCATTGGCCAGTGCAAGTTACAGAGGTAAGCTTCATGTCAGTGGGGTGAGAGGTACAATATTTCTGCAGGAGAGGCCAGAGACGGAGGTGACTGATGTGGAGAAGCCTGAACCACTTTGAAGTTGACACATTCATTACACTCAGCAGTGGAGATTTTGATTCTACAGATACGTCTCAGGAAGTCGAACTTTGAACAGTGGTCATCAGAATTTTTATGAGTTCAATGAAGGGACCCAGGTTTAGGAACAAATAACGAGTATAAAAGTTATTACAGGGCTTCCTTGGTGGTCCAGTGTTTAAGAATCTGCCTGGCAATGCAGGGGACACTGGTTTGATCCCTGGTCTAGAAAGATCTCACATGCCACGGGGCAACTAAGCCCGAGTGCCACAACTGCTGAGCCTGTGCCCTGAGGCTGCCACTACTGAAGTTTGCATGCCACAGAGCCCCTGCTCCACAATGAGAGGCCACCGCAATGAGAAGCCCATGCACCACAAATAGAGAGTGGCCCCACTCCCTGCAACTAGAGAAAGCCCACGCAGCAGTGAAGACCCAGCATGACCAAACATAAATAAATACTTTAAAAAATTATTACAATTGGCAGCAGTCTTGAAATAAGAGTAATTACAGGTTTTTATTGGCTGAGGCTTGCTACGTGGACCAATGTAATTGTCAAGACTTCCCCCTTTCTTCACAAAAGTATCCCAGTTTATATGATAAATAGTATGGCCACCCTAAGAATAATTCATTATTAAAGCAGGAGAGGATATAGTTTCTCCTGCTTTCTTTCACGTGGGCTTAGCCCAGTATAGTCAATCTTCCCCAGGCCAATTCTATAAACCATATCTTACTGACTCTGATGGATGGCATGTCACAGAAACTCTAGTCCTGAGAGACCCTCAAGGTTCACTGACAAACTATTTCTAGGAGTCTCTAGGGATGGGATAGCTCACATTTTCTCAGAAAGATAGCTTTCTGTGTCCCTTTCATTATTGTGATACGCTGTATCACTGGAAAAAATGATTGCCGCCCATGTCTACAGAAACACTTGCTATCAGGCGCCTCTCCACCCACCTGTGGAGCAGACACACGTGTCACCCTACTGATGGAAGACTGGCTGTGACACTTGCATGACAGGTGAGTGTGAGTGCAAGTCCCAGTGCCACTTTAGAACCATCATGCAGTCCTGCTTTCTCACTGTTCTCTCTGCTGCAGGCACAGAATGTTCCAGATAGAAGATGCTCCTGGATTCAGCCTTGGTCTGGAAACAAGAGGATGTGCACCAAAGCCACACCAAACCTCAAACAAGACAGGGGTCTTTTTGAGTAAGCCACTATCATTCCCTGGTGGCTCAGATGGTAAAGCGTCTGCCTACAATTTGGGAGACCCAGGTTCGATCCCTGGGTTGGAAAAGATCCTTTGGAGAAGGAAATGGCAACCCACTCCAGTATTCTTGCCTGGAAAATCCCATAGACGGAGGAGACTGGTGGGCTACAGTGCATGGGGTCGCAAAGAGCTGGACACGACTGAGTGACTTCACTTTCACTTTCAGTATCATTCTAGGGTTAGCTGGCAACGCAGCCTCACTTAGTGGAAACTGGATGATGCAGTTGTATTTTTCATTTTTTCTCTTCCATGCCAGTTCTCCATCTTGGTCAGTCTCTGATGTCATGAAAGTTGCATATGGTTTTGAAAAGTCACTGATACCCTGAATCAGCTGGGGCTGCTACATTTGGATTGCCTGTAATTACACCCGAACGTCTTGCTGCACATCTTCTGGGCCGAGCGGGCATGGTTTAGTGCTATTTTTGTGAGGTGCTTCCTTTCTTTGTGACATTGTTTTTGTCTCTCTTCAATCATTTTGTTCTGCTGGGGGTGCCTCTAATAGCTTTCTGGGCCCCCCATTCAAGATACTCGGTATTCCATCCCCACTGGGATCAGTGGTGAGTCCAAGAGTGAGTATGTGATGAAAGTCTTCTCTGGGGCTCTTGTTTCTAGCTAACATGGAAGATGCTTTTCTTAAGATATGTGGGAGGTGGTTGGAGCTGCTTGTGAAGTTTCACCACCTTGTGGAGATAGCCTAGATGAGGGCAGGGAATGAAACCAGTCAAAGCAGAGTACAGCTGAGAGTAAACGACAGAAAATATGGGGAAGCAGAGGTAGTAAGGACTAAGCTGGCAGGAGATGGGGAGAGAGAAAAACAGAACACCCACCATTCTGAACTGAGTGATGCCTAAGGCCACTCCCTACTGTCTCCCTATTGATATAAACTGAAAAGCTTCTATTTGTCTCAAGCTGGTTTGTGTTGGGTTTTTGTCTCTTGAAATCAGAGATACCTCACTACTACACAAGTGTGAAAGGGGGAGCCCTGCAGAAGTTCCCCTGTTGTGCACACCTGCTGATACCATCCGCTCCACAAACACAACAGAGCCTGTGATTCATCCTTTTGGAAGCTGGGGGCCATCCTGCTCCCCTCAACACTGTGTAACACCAGCTACAGAGAATGGCTGCTACTCCAGTGTCTGACTGGGATTTTAATGGACAGACGTTTTGTTCTTACTTGGTCCTTGTTCTCCTTTTGGTTCAAGCAGGTGACTAGGTGAGACGGATCAGAGGAACAAGCCCCATATAGTATCCAATTCCAAGTTCCAATGCTATTCATCATAGTTTTTTTTTTTTCTTTTCAACTATTAGCTAATTCCCTTTTGAACAGGATGTTGTTTCTGATTTTGCATTTTCCTTTCTCAAATGAGGCCTCTTGTTATTGTCTTTACAGCTTCAACTAACAATCCTGCAGTAGGAAGAGTGAATAACAGAGTGAGCGCAGCCACAGAGAAAGCAGGAAGCATCTCTGTCAATGTCATTAAAGACTGAAAAACAAATTAGGGATGGAGACGCAATAAATGAAGGCAGTAAAGAAACATGATTACTAAATTCAATGTGTGAGTCTTGAATCAATCCTGGATCAAAAACCTGAAAGCAGCATAAAGGATCTTATTTTAACAGTCAGGTAGCTTAAATTCAGACTCAGTAATTGTAACAGGGAAGACCAACTCTGATTCCATATTGTATCTGTGTCTTTTACTTTAACCTTTTATTTTTGCTATAAGTTAAGAATGTGCCCTACAGCCTGAGATATACAGGAAGCCCATTCTCTAGGCTCTGACCTTTAGAGATATTATACTCTTCCAGTAACATAGAGATAAAAAGTTGCAGAACACAGGATAACATTTGTCTTGTTTGAGGTTTACAGAAACCTCACGACCTAACCCATGAGGACAGCTGCAAGAGCTAAGGATTCCGGCATCAAGAAGTTTGCACCAGCCAATCACCTTCCCTTTAGGTATAAAAGAAGAGTGAATTCTAACTCAGGTGATTCTTTGGGACATAACTCCACCATCCCAGTCTGTTCTGTGGGCTTTCCTTATAAATTCCCTATTCCTTACCCTAGCCCTTCATTTCTCAGTTTATTGGCAGGAGCATATGAGTTGAGGCTCAGTAATAGTATCATATATTTATTGCTGTGCAACCAATAAAAGCTAAGTAACTTAAAAAGTAATTTGTCAAGTTTCTGTGGATGGGTTGGGAATTTCCTGTTGGCATCGCCTGCACTCATGCAGGCAGCTGGAGGGACCACTGGGTCATGGACTCCTCTGTCCACAAGCCCTTTATCCTCAAGCAGGGTGGACCAGACTCTCTCTGTGGCTCCAGCAGCCTTCCAAAAGGAATGCACAAAGGTATAGTAGATAACAGTTTGGGGACAAGGTTAAATTTTATGAATGTATTACTCATATTGTCATGAAGCACAATATCCTAGTCTTTTTTTTTTTTTTAATATCCTAGTCTTAAGCAAAAAAAGCTGGATTAGTTAAAGGTAGTGTGACATGATTTGTGTCATGACTGGTGGAATTTTCTTTCAGTTACTTTAGGGAAGAAGGGAGGGAGGGAAGTGGTAGGTGGGGAGAGGCCTATAAAGAAAGATGGAGAGAGAGAGAGCGAGGGAACAAAATGCTGGCAACTATGCAGGTCAGGAAGCAACAGTTGGAACTGGACATGGAACAACAGGCTGGTTCCAAATAGGAAAAGGAGTACGTCAAGGCTGTATATTGTCACCCTGCTTATTTAACTTCTATGCAGAGTACATCATGAGAAACGCTGGGCTGGAAGAAGCACAAGCTGGAATCAAGATTGCCGGGAGAAATATCAATAACCTTAGATATGCAGATGACACCACCCTTATGGCAGAAAGTGAAGAGGAACTAAAAAGCCTCTTGATGAAAGTGAAAGAGGAGAGTGAAAAAGTTGGCTTAAAGCTCAACATTCAGAAAACTAAGATCATGGCATCTGGTCCCATCACTTCATGAGAAATAGATGTGGAAACAGTGGACACAGTGTCAGACCTTATTTTTTTGGGCTCCAAAATCACTGCAGATGGTGACTGCAGCCATGAAATTACAAGATGCTTACTCCTCGGAAGGAAAGTTATGACCAACCTAGACAGCATATTAAAAAGCAGAGACATTACTTTGCCAACAAAGATCCATCTAGTCAAGGCTATGGTTTTTCCTGTGGTCATGTATGGATGTGAGAGTTGGACTATGAAGAAAGCTGAGTGCCGAAGAATTGATGCTTTTGGAACTGTGGTGTTGGAGAAGACTCTTGAGAATCCCTTGGACTGCAAGGAGATCCAACCAGTCCATCCTAAAGGAGATCAGTCCTGGGTGTTCATTGGAAGGACTGATGCTAAAGCTGAAACTCCAACACATTGGCCACCTCATGTGAAGAGTTGACTCATTGGAAAAGACCCTGATGCTGGGAGGGGTTGGGGGCAGGAGGAGAAGGGGATGACAAAGGATGAGATGGCTGGATGGCATCACCGACTTGATGGACATGACTTTGGGTGGACTCTGGGAATTGGTGATGGACAGGGAGGCCTGGGGTGCTGCGATTCATGGGGTCACAAAGAGTCGGACACAACTGATCGACTGAACTGAACTGATTAGCCTTAGATGAGGGGCATACAGCTGTTTATACTACTATTTTTGCAAAATTTCAAACTTGAGTTTGTTGTACATGTTGTCAGTAGGTTTGAAATTTTGCAATGTAAAACTTGGAGGAATTAAAAAGAGCCCCTGGCAAGCTTGACCAAGCACACCTCTCCCTCCATCTTTGAGATCTGGGGTTCAGTAGGTCTGAGATCAGCCTGAGTAATATGCACTAAGGTGACTCTGTGATTCCATGGTCCACACTTTCAGAAACACTACCCTATACAGAACTAAGAGAGGTGCATATATTTTCTAAATTACAAGGAGGACAGAGGGTCAGAGAATACAGATTACGTAGGAAAAGATTGGAAAAAAAAGGAAGTTACTAAAAATGAAAGAAGATGAAAGAATTGAAATAAAACCTTGTGTTTAAAAGGATAACTATAAATGGATAAAACTCATTTCTTAAGTAAAAAAAAAAAAAAACAAAACTCTTGTACTGGATCAAAAAGCAAGACTCAACTATATGCTGCTTACATGCAATTCATCTAAAGTTAAGTGAAAAAGTGTATTCAAAGATAAAAAGATCTTTTATCTTCTGTAATGAAGATCTAGTTAACTAGTAAATCTCTTTGAACTAAGTAATATAACATCAGAATTCAAGAAGCAAACCTACATGGAATACAAAAGAAAGTTAATAGAAAAATAATTTTCAGGGAACATTAACTGATAGATTAAATTAAGAAAACAGGCTTGTTTAAAGGTGATGAAAAAGATAATAAATAAGGTTGATTTAATAGATATATGATGAATTTAATAGCTTTAGAACAGTTATGACATCTTATTTTCAAACTTTGTTAAGTACTTATAGAAATAATATCCTATCTTAGCACACAAAAATTCTTAAATATATTTTAATAAATATAAGATATAGATTACCTTAATTTTTTGAAAAATAGAAATTATAAAAATTGAAAGCTTTAAACACCTGGAAAATTTTAAATGCTACCTTAATTATTGTTGTGTAAAGCAGGATACTGAAATTCATGGTACACAATTTCTAGAATGAAAATAAAACTCTAGATATCAAAAATTATATGACTTGTCTAAAATCATGTTACTAAAAATATTAGTAGACCTAGGAACTTATACTTACTAAAAAAAATAGAGCAAAATACTGAATTGGAGGCATTCAAAATATTGAAGAGAATTAAAATGATTAAAACAAGTATAAAAGATAACTAGAATTCATTAATAAAACCAATATCTGATATTATACTTTAAAACAATAATAAAATACAAGATCATGCAATAGCACAACCAAAATGTTTTTTAAATGTGCAAAGATATTAAATGCTCTTGAATAGAAAGACTATTTGAAGTTTATATATTGAATTTTTCAAATTTAACATTAAAATTAAATCTGAAAATTCAGACACTATCCAATAAATATATCAGCTGACATCTCATTGCTGTTGTATGTGTTTGCTTGAAACTTTATAGACTTATTCTAAATTCATCCATAAAAATAAAGATGCAAGAATAGCCTGGAATAACGTGAAAGAGAATAACGAAGATAATGGACAAGCTAAACAATTTTAGTCTATATTGTTAATACAGTAATTACAATTCTGTGGTCCTAGCACAAAAAATGATTACATGATCCAGAGGTTGATTCAAGTTCCTATAGGAATCTAGCATTTCTAAAAACATTTCTGAACACTGGATAAAAGAAGAATTATTTGGCAATCAGTGCTGAAATAACTCATGAGGTGTTTGGAAAAATAATATAGATAAGTCTTCATCCCTCACTCTAAAATTGACTATTTGTAGATTAAAATTTTAAATATGAAACATCAAAATGAAAGTGTAAGAAAAAAAAATCACAGAGATTAAAAACAAATTATCCTGAGAGTGAGACCAAAATCCGTTAAATGGAGGCATTTGATACTTTTGCTGCTGCTGCTGCTGCTAAGTCTCGTTAGTCGTGTCCGACTCTGTGCGACCCCATAGACGGCAGCCCACAGGCTCCCCCGTCCCTTGGATTCTCCAGGCAAGAACGCTGGAGTGGGTTGCTATTTCCTTCTCCAATGCATGAAAGCAAAAAGTGAAAGTGAAGTCGCTCGGTTGTGTCCGACTCCTAGCGACCCCATGGACTGTAGCCTACCAGGCTCCTCCATCCATGGGATTTTCCAGGCAAGAGTACTGGAGTGGGGTGCTATTGCCTTCTCCCTTGATACCTTTACCATATAAGAATTAAATGTATGGTCAGTTCAGTTTAGTTCAGTTGCTCAGTCGTGTCCGACTCTTTGCAACCCCGTGAATTACAGCACTCCAGGCCTCCCTGTCCATCACCAACTCCCGGAGTTCACTCAAACTCATGTCCAATAACTTCAGGGACACCAGACAGAGTTGCTGAGCCACCTAATGCCAGTTTTTGGCTCTAAACTTGTAGGGAAAATATGTATATATATATATATATATATATATATATATATATATATATATATACACACACACAAGACCTTCATGAGGATATAAAACCTCTCCCTATTCTCTTGCAGGGCACAGTTCGTGAGGCACTGTGTTAATTGTTCAGTCGTGTCAGACTCTTTGCGAGTCCACGGACTGTAGCCCGCCAGGCTCTTCTGTCCATGGGATTCTGCAGGCAAGAATACTGGAGTGGGTTGCCATTTCCTTCTCCAGGGGATCTTCCCGACCCACGGATCGAATCCGGGTCTCCTGCACTGCAGGCAGATTCTTTACCTTCTTGAGGCACTAGCCTGCTACATACTCCCCTTTGCCAGGCAAAGATAAAGCCATTTTTCTATTTCCTCCAAACTGTCTCCATATATATATATTTTTTATATGAGGGACAAGGGGCTATGATTTTGACAACAATTACACCAAAGAGATGAATTCTTTTACTAAACAAAGGTATCCTACAAATTATGTTTAGACCCCAAAACTTCCTAGGAAAAAAATCAACAACAGGAGCAAGAAGAAATCACAAGAAAGGCAATACAAGGAGCCAATACACATAGAAAGGACTGATCAGTTCTGTCCACATATTAATGATCACTTAGACACATTTAGTGGTTTCTATGCCATTTTAACCACATCGCGTTGGGAAATAAGAAAGAAAATCCTTTTAGCAAGTGTATGGAGAATCTTAGCAGTGTTAAAATATAGTTACAACTTTTTGCAAAGTATTGTGAAAATATATACAGAAATTTTAAGTGTGTAACTATCTCATGATACAGTAATTCTACTGGGAATATGCCTTGTAAACAAATGTAAGTGTATCACAATATACAATATATATGGAAAGATATTAATGGCAGCATTTCATTTAGTAACAAACAGGAAATGCTGGGACACTATGTGTGTGTAAGAAAGAAATTGACAGATTGGGAGACAATGAAAGCGTAAATAAAGGTGCTATTTAATTCACAGTTTTGTACTTTTGATCTTTCACTATTTTAAAAACAAACTTGTTTTACTGATAAACAAACAAACCTACTTAAACAATATCTATGTCCATTTTGGAGAGAATTTAGATGGACAGCATAAGTTACATGGAAAAAAAAAAAGAACCAGAATCTTGTTCTATAAATAAATTTTAAAAATATAATTTTAAACTCCAACCAATATGAATAGCAATTTATGTTGATGTGCTTCTTTCTCTTGGACAGGTCAGTTGCAATCAGACTGGACTGTTTTGGCTCTGCTGGATTTTTCAGAGACTTTTCTGAAAAGTTTGCCTGAATCAAGCAGCTGAGGCTGTAGAACCCAAAAAACACACAACACATGAGGATAATTACATTTTGCCCCTTTCATTCATGAACTTGAAACATCTTCTCAGGAGGAGAAATCAATCCCACACAGCATCGACATTAAGCAGTGATTGGGCACTTAGAATTTTTGCAGCAGTCATGTAAAAGACACCCACATAAAACAGCACAGCATGTGGAGACAGCCTTGTTTCTGCAGAAAATCTTTCCTATACAAAAGTGTCCAATACCAAGTTGCCAATAAAATGCACAAAAACCTATTAGAATATATTGAGAGAGTTAATTATATGTATTTTTTCTAACCACACAAGAAATATATCATGCTGCTAAGCTGCTAAGTCACTTCAGTTGTGTCCGACTCTGTGCAACCCCATAGACGGCAGAGAAGGCAATGGCACCCCACTCCAGTACTCTTGCCTGGAAAATCCCATGGATGGAGGAGCCTGGTAGGCTACAGTCCTTGGGGTCTCGAAGAGTCAGACACGACTGAACAATTTCACTTTCACTTTTCACTTTCATGCATTGGAGAAGGAAATGGCAACCCACTCCAGTGTTCTTGCCTGGAGAATCCCAGGGACGGGGGAGCCTGGTGGGCTGCTGTCTCTGGGGTCGCAGAGTCAGACACGACTGAAGCAACCACAGCATAGACGGCAGCCCACCAGGATCCCCCATCCCTGGGATTCTCCAGGCAAGAACATTGGAGTGGGTTGCCATTTCCTTCTCCAATGCATGAAAAGTGAAAAGTGAAAGGGAAGTTGCTCAGTCATGTCTTGACTCTTAGCGACCCCATGGACTGCAGCCTAGGCTCCTCCATCCATGGGATTTTCCAGTCAAGAGTAAAGGATCATAGTTTCATGTTAAATTTGAAGGCCTTATTACTAAGACAACACTTATATGTGACTTTGGAATTTCAGACTTGAGGTCTTCTATAGGAAGCAACACAAGATGATGTAAATGAAGAGACAGGATTCTGAATGACATTTATTGCATAAATGAAGAGAAATTAAGATGCTGGTGCACAGTCGCTCAGTTGTATCTAACTCTTTGCGACTCCTTGGACCATAGCCCCCCAGGCTCTCTGTCCAAGGGGATTCTCCAGGCAAGAATACTGGAATGGGTTGCCATGCCCTCCTCCAGGGGACCTTCCAAAACCAGGGATTGAACCCAGGTCTCCTGCATTGCAGGCAGATACTTTACCATCTGAGTTACCAGGGAAGCCCCAAGATGGTGGAAAATGTCTCAGTTTCTGATTTGAGCATTTGAGGCATGTCCAACTTCCCTATCTCAGTGGAATATATTATGCAGTAATTTTCCACTAGGCATTTTGGAGTTGGAGCAGACATCATGTTCATTTGCTACCCACTTTCCGTCAAATAATTCACTTTAGTAAGACATTGTTCTGTTCCCTGGAAATAGAAGCTGAGGACATGCCTTCCTGAAGCCAGTGATGGCAAAACCCTTCAGAATCCATATTTAGAATCCATCCAAATTCAGCATACGATTACTTAATAACCTATTTGGAAAACATTTCTCTCTCTTGGTTGCAAAAGTTTCTTCAAAAACAGCAGGGCAAGTAGTCCCAGGTCTCTTTGACCTAAAATGTCTAACGAAGCTCAGGAATTATTAGAACAACTTACAGAACCCTGAGGCCACTCAGCCTGATGATTTGATAATGATGTTTCTGTCACTGGGGCAGAGAATGTTGAGACTTCCAGCTCAGTATTTACTTGCAGCACTGGCTGTGAGAACTCTTCTATGTCCTTAATATTCTTAGGTAACACATTCTTCTGTTTGAATAATTCTAGGGGTGGATGTATTCTGTGATGTGTTCAAACTTCTAGGAAACCAAATGATAGAATGCAAATAATGTTATAAAGGTGTGAAAACTTTAAGAAAGCAGATGTTACAGTGAGGATTTGATTGATACATATAAGATATAGGAGTGTTGTTCTTTAGTCGCTAAGTCATGTCTTTTGTGACCCAATGGACTGTAGCCCGCCAGGCTCCTCTGTCCAAGGGATTTCCCAGGCGAGAATACTGGAGTGGGTTGCCATTTCCTTCTCCAGGGGATCTTCTTGACCCAGAGGTTGAACCGGCATCTCCTGTATTGGAAGGCAGATTCTTTACCACTGAGCCACCAGGGAAAAAAAAAAAAAAAAAAAATTACATTTTAAAAATATAGACTATCACAACTAAACCTACACTGCCCTCTGGTGGTCAAATATGAAAACATTTATACAGTTGAATTAAACGAATAATTATTTTACACATACCAAAACAACTAAAGGTAAGGCGACCAGGTGCCTCATTTTGCATTTTCAACAACTCACTTGACCTGATTATCAAGGTTGAATGGATTCTTTATGAAGACGTCCCAATTCTTCATTTTTAAACTTCATTATAGAAGCTTTATGTAGTAAATTGTAATTTACTGAGTAATACTGAGTAATACTACTTACATACTGGGGATTTAGGTATTTATACATGTGACAAATTTACATGTAGTAAATTGTAATTTACTGAGTAATACTGAGTAATACTACTTACATACTTGGGATTTAGGTATTTATACGTGTGAGAAATTATGCTGAAATAATAAGAAAATATGTTCTTCAATTTGTTACACTATTTAAAGAGTAGATGGTGAATTATTAATGTTTTAATTTTATCATGCATATTAAAATGAATATTTTAGGAATACAGACACACAATTATCATGGTATGTCAGGTCATAGACTTAATCCAGCAACCAAACCTAGTGTTCTCTATTGTTAGATAATTTTTCTGATTAACAGTTTTAAATTTTTCTAATTTGAACTTTACTACTTGCACAATAAAAAATATTCATAAAATATTATAAAAATACTTTTGTTTATTTATTTATTCATTAGGCTGCACCAGGTCTTGGTTGCAGCATGTGGAATCTAGTTTCCAGAGCAGGGACTGAACCCGGGCCCCTTGCATTGGGAGGCAGAGTCTTAGCTACTGGACTGCCATGCAAGTACCAAAAAATATTGTTTTAAAAGGAAAAATGTTAAATCAAGAGGAATCAGTTGATATGTCCACAGTTTCATTGCTGGTTGTATGTAGGTGTCCTGATACCATCTAGTGGTTTTGTCTATAGTCTTCAAATTCTGATATATTCTCTGTTGCTAACAAAAATGAAAGCAGGTTTCCTCCAAACCTGCTTTTCATTAAAATGTGCTCTTGCAATTTGCTTTCAGTCACATCTCAGATACTAATTGCTTTGGGGTGAGTGCTCAGGTATGGGGCTTCAGACCTCAAGCCTCAGAGTTTCTCAAGAGTTGTTCCTCGTTGCACTTCCCAGCATGTCTCGGGGGTCACTAGTGAGTGTCCACTCTTAATGGAGGATGTAGGACAGATGAAGAAGCTTCTCTGTACATGTGTATATGCCGAAAACCAGTGGAGAACTATCTGCAAGGTCAGACCAGGGCAACTACCCACTTGCTCTCTGCCCACCTCCCTTCCTCACACCACAGACTTTGTTAGGACGTGGATAAGAGACAAGTCAGTCTGTGTGGACTGTGCTGATGCCTCAGTGAAGAGGTATCTGACTTTTCTTAGCCATGTCCTATCACCCTGCAAATTACATAATTTGTCTCAATAAAAGTAGTCCTCAAATTTGCCCCAAAGCCTCTTTCTCTTATTATATCATATTTTGAACCAAATAAACAAAAACTATTTTGAACATAGGTTTAATACAATTTCTCCCTCAAATTTTATGGAATTTTATCACATACTAAAACATTTTATGTATTTGAAACATTTATCATGAATGAGTTGACCACCAACCTCTCAATGCTGTGACCACTCACATAAATGACAACTTTATATTTCAACAGCTTTATGTCAGGTTTCAGCTGAAAGATAAATTATACACAGAGAAAATATTGTTTCCTTTTTCAGATTGCACAAATTTCTTAAAAGGCTGAACCACATTTTTTACATGGTTTCACGTTTAATTCTGCGGAGTTGAATTTGACTTTAATATAAGTGAGTGAAATTTGAAATAATATCAGACCAGATAAGATCCAGAGGAAAACTTCCTAAGAATTGCATATTCTTTTGTGTGTTTATAATAAGCATATTTTAACTATAGTCTCAGACATATCACAAGTAATCTCTACCTATCAGTATTACCAAACAGTGCATTCAAGAATTTAAACTCAAGTTCTTTTTATGATTGAGGGGTAAAATATGATTGAGTATGAGAAAATATTCTCCCATATGTGTGATGGTTAATACTATGTACCAACTTGGCAGGGCCACAGGGCGCTCCAATATTTGGTTGAACATGACTCTGGGTGTGTCTTGTGAGGGTGTTTCTGGATGAGATTGGCATTTGAATGGCAGAATGAGTGAGGCAGATTGGGTGGGCCTTATTCCACCCACTGAAGGCCTAAATGGAATAAAAGGCTGAGTAAGAGAGAAGCTCGGAGAAGGCAATGGCACCCCACTCCAGTACTCTTGCTTGGAAAATCCGATGGACGGAGGAGCCTGGTAGGCTGCAGTCCATGGGGTTTCGAAGAGTCATACACGACTGCGCGACTTCACTTCCACTTTTCACTTTCATGCATTGGAGAAGGAAATGGCAACCCACTCCAGTGTTCTTGCCTGGAGAATCCCAGGGACGGGGGAGCCTGGTGGGCTGCCATCTATGGGGTCGCACAGAGTCGGACACGACTGAAGTGATTTAGCAGCAGCAGCAGCAAGAGAGAAGCTGGGCTTCCCAGGTGGTGTTAGTGGTAAAGAACTTACCTGCCAATGCAGGAGATTTGACAGCTGTGGGTTTGATCCCTGGGTCGGGAAGATCCCCTGGAGGAGGGCGTGACAAGTATTCTTGCCTGGGGAATCCCACTGACAGAGAAGCCTGACAGGCTATAGCTCATAGTGTCACACAGGGTCGGACACAACTGAAGTGACCTAACATGCACAAGAGAGAAGCCACACTCTCTGCCTGTCTCTGGGTTGGGGCAGGGGTCTTCTCCTGCCTTGGGCAGACCTGGACTCAGACCAGAACTTATTATAGCCTTGGTTTTCCTGGTTCTCTGGCCTTCAAACTCAGGCTGGGCTTGACAACATCAACTCCTTTGTTTTCCAGGCTTTTGGACTCAGACTGGAATTACACAAGCCCTCAGGGTCTCTGGGTCACCAACTGCAGACTAGGGACTTAGCCTCATAATCGTGTGAACCAATTACTTATAATGAATCTCTTTTACATAGTTATGTACAGGTAACTCGAGCACTGGTATAAACAATGATGAGTGAGTCATCAGATCAGATCAGTCGCTCAGTCGTGTCTGACTCTTTGCGACCCCATGAATCACAGCACGCCAGGCCTCCCTGTCCATCACCAACTCCCGGAGTTCACTGAGACTCACATCCATCGAGTCAGTGATGCCATCCAGCCATCTCATCCTCTGTCGTCCCCTTCTCCTCCTGCCTCCAATCCCTCCCAGCATCAGAGTCTTTTTCAGTGAGTCAACTCTTCGCATGAGGTAGCCAAAATACTGGAGTTTCAGCTTTAGCATCATTCCTTCCAAAGAAATCCCAGGGCTGATCTCCTTCAGAATGGACTGGTTGGATCTCCTTGCAGTCCAAGGGACTCTCAAGAGTCTTCTCCAACACCACAGTTCAAAAAAATTCTGTGTTACATTTTATTTTTCACTTTACTCAGAATCCTTATAATTATCTTCCACAGAGACAGTTTGTCTTCAATAGGAAAAAGAAAGCGACATAGCTCCCACATAAGTACATCAGTAGCCAAAAAACAATTGAGTTCACGTCGATGTCCTGTTTGCTAGAAGGATATTACTGTCAATATCAAGAAACTTTAGACAAAGTTCTACTATTTTTAATAGAACATAAAATTCTAGTAAAATGAAGTTCTGTTATTTTTCTTATCTAATTCCTGTTTCCTATATGGAGATGTCTGCCTAAGATGCTTTACACAACATCCCAGATCATCAGGTTTATTTCCTTTTTAAAAATGAAAACCAAACAAATGGAAAATCATTTGACACATTTCCTTTTCATAGAGGAAGAAAGGTGTGCCCTCTCTCACACTAAGATGAAATGCACAACTCTGTTGAGGCAAAAACAGCCACTTTTTCGGACCTTCACAAAATGTAATTTTCTACTTATTCTGTTTGCCTTGCAGTTTAGCCAACATCTTTATCTTAGTAGTAGTATTGCCAGGGCTAAAGTTCATAGTTTGCATTTGTGTATCTTATTTTGTGCAATATATTGTATGCTCACTGGGTTAGAGATACCTGAGTTAGTTGCTTAGGGGTGTGTGCTCTCTTACACACACCCCTGGTGGCTATCAAGTCTGAAATTAAGATCTTGGCAGGGCTGTGTCCTGGAGAGTGTGGGGAAGAAGTTCTTTCTATGTCTGTCTCTTGGTTTCCAGTGCCTTCCAGCAATCCAAGTCATCTCTTGGCTTGTATTGCTTATGTCTCTCTTATCTCTCCTCCCTTTTAAAGTATCCTTTCTTGTGTTCCTGAGAATGCCAAATAACCCTCTCCTCCTCTTATAAGAGTTAGAGTCCATATTAAACCCAGGATGACCTCACTGTGAGATCCATAATTTAATTAAATCTGCAAAGACCTTATTGCCAAATAAGGTCACATTCATGGGTACTGAAAATTAGGACTTGGATATACTTTTTGGGTAGTCACACTCAACCTGGTATAATGCCTAATTATTATCTGATATTGTTGTTTATGAAAGTGTGACAGAAGAGAAGTTTCAGTAATTTAACCTGCTGCAATTTAGTAACAGAATGCTCACCAGAGGGGTTCTGCTTCTGGCAAAGATGAAATAACTGAAGGCACATGAATCTTCACACAATAAAGAAATTTAACATGAGTAAAATATATAAAATATTGGGCCATAGGCAGGACAAGACTGTGATACCTGTTATAAAGGGAAACAAGTTGAGTCCTACAATTTTCCAGTTTTACTTCCTGGAGAGAGTTTGCAGGCTTTAGTGCAGTAAGGGGGAAAACAAACAGACCCCAGCAATCTTCCTGAGTAGACAGAGATAAGAATTTGGGAATGTCAAGGTAGGTACAGTAAGTAGGATTAAGTACTAAAAGTTGGGGAAGGGAGAGAGTGAGATCGAGAGATCCAGCAATATCCAGGGAGTTTCTCAAGTCTTCAGGTCGCTAAAGTGTTGGAGACGGGGCAAAGAACCAGAGAAAAGGTAAAAACAGGTGGGGAAAAAAAACCCCAAATGACCTAGAGTTTGGGAGATTTCTGGTTCACCACTGCCAAACAAAACAAAAAAACCAACCTCCCCCAATACGAAAAACCTAACAAAGAACAAAAAAATCAAATAGCGAAGCCACCAAAATTCTTATAGTATAAAAGGATCTGAGTATCAGAGTACATAAGAAGGGTAATAAGTTCTGAACTATAACGTAAAGATATTCTTCAGAGTATATGGTAAAAAAAAAGTCACTTTTCCCCCCATGTGTCTACACTGTGCTATGTTCTTGAGATATAAAGATTAATCAAACACCATTCACATTTCATAATAATTTAAACTATCAATTTGCCTATAAAGCTCCTATAATTCTCAAATAAAGGGAGACAAAACAGCTTTCTATGTCAGAAAAACTTAGAGGTGAGTTTCATAATTCAGAACTTTATGGTATATGGGAAAGACAAACTTATAAACCCTTTAATTATGGAAGGTATGAATGAGTTAAGAGTACTTACAAGTACCTTGTTGGTAAGAGAAAAAGGAAAAATAGATCTCTTTCTTAGCTGTGTCACCTCACACTGGTCAGAATGGCCACCATCAAAATATCTACAAATAATAAATACTGGAGAGGATGTGGAGAGAAAGGAGCCCTCTGACACTTTTGGGAGAAATGCAAATTGGTGTACCCACTATGGAGAACAGTATGCTGCTGCTACTGCTGCTAAGTCGCTTCAGTCGTGTCCAACTCTGTGCAACCCCATACACGGCAGCCCACCAGGCTCCCCTGTCCCTGGGATTCTCCAGGCAAGAACACTGGAGTGGGTTGCCATTTCCTTCTCCAATGCATGAAAGTGAAAAGTGAAAGTGAAGTCGCTCAGTCGTGTCCGACTCTTAGTGACCCCATGGACTGCAGCCTACCAGGCTCCTCCGTCCATGGGATTTTCCAGGCAAGAGTACTGGAGTGGGTTGCCATTGCCTTCTCCAGGAGAACAGTCTGGAGATACCTTAAAAAAGTGAAAACAGAGTTACCATATGATCCAGCAATTCCACTGCTGAGCGTATTTCCAGAAAAGATGAAAACTCTAATTTAAAAATATATACACAGCTCAATGTTTATAGCAGCACTGTTCACAATAGCCAAGGCACGGAAGCAACCCAAACATCTATCAACAGAGGAATGGATAAAGAAGATGTGGCACATGTATACAATGGAATAGTACTCAGCCATTAAAAACAATGAGATAATGCCATTTGCAGCAACATGGATGGACATAGTCAATCCTAAGGGAAATCAGTCCTGAATATTCATTGGAAGGACTGATGCTGAAGCTGAAACTCTGATACTTGGACCACCTGATGTGAAGAACTGACTCATTGGAAAAGACCTTGATGCTGGGAAAGATTGAAGGCAGGAGAAGGCATCAACAGAGGATGAGATGGTTGGATAGCATCACCGACTTGATGGACATGAGTTTGAGCAAGCTCTGAGGGTTGCTGATGGACAGGGAAGCCTAGCATGCTGCAGTCCATGGGGTTGCAAAGAGTCACATGACCGAGCAAATGAACTGAACTAGATGGACATAGAGATTATCAAATTAAGTGAAGTAAGTCAGACACAGAAAAACAAATATATAATATCACTTATATGTGTATCTAAAAATAATGATACAAATGAACTTTACAAAACAAAAACAGACTCAGACATAGAAAACAAACTATGGTTATGGTTATCAAAGGTGGGGAAGGGATAAACTCGATATATACATACTACTATACATAAACTCAGAGAAGGCAATGGCACCCCACTCCAGTACTCTTGCCTGGAAAATCCATGGACAGAGGAGCCTGGTAGGCTGCAGTCCATGGGGTCACTAGAGTCGGACACGACTGAGCGATTTCACTTTCACTTTTCACTTTCATGCATTGGAGAAGGAAATGGCAACCCACTCCAGTGTTCTTGCCTGGAGAATCCCAGGGACGGGAAGCCTGGTGGGCTGCCATCTACGGGGTCGCACAGAGTCGGACACGACTAAATCGACGCAGCAGCAGCAGCAGCATACATAAACTAGATAACTAATAAGAACCGATTGTATAGCACAGGCAACTCTAGACAATACTCTGTAATGACCTGCATGGGAAAAGAAGCAAAAAATAATGAATATATGACTGAGTCACTCTGCTGTACACCTGAAACTAACACGATGTTGTAAATCAACTCTACTCCAATATAATTTTTTTAAAGAAGAAAGAAAGGCATATAAAAAAGAAAAAATAGCCAGTGTCTTGGAAGACTCTATGAGGTTCTCCAGAAAACCATGTGGAGTGCTGTATTTGTGACTTATACCTGTAATAAGTAGTAAGTTGGGGTCAGGCTTGCAGCCTGCTGTCTCCACACATGAAACAATTTTCACTTTTCTCTCCAGTTCATTTCCAGTGATTTGTTTCACTGGATCTTGCTGCAAAATATCCATTTGGAAGTTGGGATTTTTGTTTGGTTTCATGAGATCTTGTCAATATGAATTGTGTTAGAGATTTTATTATTAAAGAAAGAAAGAGTCAGTTTGCAGAATCTGAGGCTACTTCAGATTGGCCACTAAAATACACTAGATAATTAATAAGAACCTATTGTATAGCACAGGCGACTCTAGTCAATACTCTGTAATGGTCTGTATGGGAAAAGAAGGAAAAAAGAATGAATATATGACTGAAAATAGATGTGGCCACTACCTGGAGATGATTCAACATATGGAAATTAAGTGTTTGAACCAAAAATAATAATACAATGCCCAGTTATTATTATTGCTATTTTTTTGCTAAAAATACCACTTAAATGGAATGGTTTTAAGCATTTTGTTTTTTTCTCCCCCAAACCTTCATAAAATTAAATGAATACCTGTTTTTTAAAAATAACTTTTCTCTCTTCCTCTAGAGGTAGAAGACAATATTCTTTATTTTGTAAGAACTTAGTACTTTGAAATCCTTTAAATATCAAGGTATAAGTCACAGATTCAAAAGAATTTAGAGTTCAGGTGTGATAAGAATCACCAAGAGCACTTGTAAAAAGTGCACATTCATACTTTGCAGCCCCAGAGATAGTAATCCATTAGGCCATTGTAGGAAACCCAAGAGTATGCATTTTTTTTCAACATGCAGAAAATGGAAGTGATCTGGTTTAAGCAGCTTAATGTTTTGCAGCTCCTCAAAAGAGAACATTAAAGAATGGGAATGGACTCAAAGAGTAGCTAAGAAGTCTTTTTAATTACACTGTTAATTTAAAACAGTGAATTTCTGGAGCAGGATACATCACACACTAAATATAATAATTCCAAATGTTAGTCATTTTTGCTTTTGTTGTTATTTTGAATACACACATATGCTTTCTTCCACTAGGGAAAATAATTGAGAGTGAATTATAATTGTTTGAGATCAAGAAAAATTGTTCAAAAATGGCTAGAACATGAAAGAAATCAGATTCGAAGGGTACATTATATATGATCCCATTTATATGAAATTTTAGAATAGGCAAAAAGCAATCTAGAATGACAGAAAACAGATCATTCGTGGCCTGGAGCATAACGTTAGCTCCAAAGAGGCAGAAGGGAACTTTTGGGGTTGCTGGAAATGTTCTGTGTGTAGTGTGTAGTGGTGCTTATATGGGTGTGTATTTGCTAAAGCTCAAATAGCACTGGTCACTTAAAATGGGAGAATTTTATTGGATGCAAATTATACCTCATTAAAGTTAATAAACAGACTGAAAGATATTTGTGTGTATGTGTGTGTGTGTGTGTATGTGTGTGTATGTGTTTTTAATGAGGCCAAATTTCTGAAACAAGTATGTTTGGTAGCTCACAGGATCTCAAGCAGGACCATGGAACTAGGCTTAGATCCTACTGCACGGAGGCCATGAAAGTGAGTTTCTGGCATCCACCTTTAGGAGGTGGGATTCCCAAGCTGGAAATTTTCCCAACTGTCTTGATTTTTGCTGCTTTTATTTGTGTGTACCTGTGTGTATGCATTCTTGTTTTGAAGTTTTAACCAACACCAAAAAGGATAAAGATGAAAGTAACATTCCTCCACACTCTCTTTGCCTAGTTTTAATTACTTCAACATTTAGACATATGCTTCTGAACTATTTTGCTGTTGATTCTTTAACACATATTAACGAACACATAGATAATTCATTGCCATAAAAAGTAGAGTATTACAGGTAATGCTCAAGGTTACCTTGATCCAGTGTTGCCATTTTAATCTCATTTATCCTCATTAAAAGCAAACCTTATGAGTTTGGCATACATGTTTTTCTAACATGTTGCATACATATGAATTTATAGAAAATATACATATTACTTTGATTTTTACAGTTTTTTAAAAATGGTATCGCAATACCGTGTACATGGTTCTACAACTCATCTTTTTACTGAGTGTGTTTTTCAGAAGCTCTCCCAATATTGATACACACACGGCTAAGACGTAGCAACTCTATCAGTACAAATAAATGGGTATAACAGGACTAAAAGAAGATTTGGTAGTTCAGAGGAAATGCTATATTATTCATTCTTTAACACCTGTTAGGGAATTTTAGTAATCAGGCATTTTTGTTGTGATAGTAGAAAAGTCTTACTCAGGATGCCAGTCTCACTGGGAATAAGTGCTGCCTCTCTGCACAAAGAGACAGAAAGCAAAGACAAAGTTAATGCAAACACAAGAATCTGACCATACTAAGCCCCAGACTTCAAAAGACATGGGCGTTAACTTCCTAAGGCAAGCAAAGAAAGTGGAGATCTACAATTGCCCATTTAGACTAGTCTCTACCTAAAAAGGTGCTGGCTTGGTAAACAGTTTGAAAAAGCTTCTTTTCTCTAACTTTTACTAACACTACTCTCACTAACGCTATAGGCACTGCCTGATAGCAGAGACTATACAGTGGTAATGGGATTTTTTTTTTCCTTTCATTTTTCCTCTGCAACTGCTTTACTTCACATTTAAAATTTTGCATACAAATTTGCAACCTCAACTAAAAAGTAATTCAATGCCATTAATATAAAAAAATTAAATATATTTAAATGAGAAAAATAGTTTTGCTTCATATCAATTTATTCAAAGCTATCAGTATAGTTAGTGACATTTCAGGTTAAAATTAAATGAGATTTTGGAAGATGTTAATCAAATATTTATTTATATTTGCAATTCAACAATTAAGCAGTGTCATTTTTAAATTGTACTCATAGACAGGTATAAGTAGTTGTTTGGGTTGTGGGGGAGTGGTAAGGGAAGCGGTTCTTACAATGTATTCTCTGATCTACAGACACAGGCTTTTTCCCTCAAACAAGATGTAATAATAATAGCTGAGAATTATACAATGTTTTCCAAGTGCCAGACAATGATGAAAATATAGATTTTCACTAATTTGGACTTCCTGGTAACCATGTGAGATGGATACTAGCAAGAGCCCCAGTTCACAGATGAGGAATCTGACTAGAACATTTATCCAAAGTCACACAATTAAGATGAAGTAGAGGTGAGATTTAAACCCACACAGATCGGCTAGGGAGTCACATACATTTTGCCCCTCCAAGTAGCAAAGTAATGTGATATCATCAAGTGGGAGTGGGTGAAACTTTTACTGCACTATTCCAGTTTTTTTTTATACTATTATTTTAAGAGTTTGGGAACCATTGTAATAAACACTGTAATAGCCGTTCCATTTCAGTTTTCTTAAAGACAATTATCATGTTGTGATTTTCTTTGACCTAGTGTAAACTACCATTTAAAAATTAAAGAAAACCACTGGTTAGAAGAGAGGTTTTAGAAAAAATATATTTCAGAAAAAAATTAAATTGTACATCTAATGGAGTGTATTGGTTCCTTAAAATTCTCACTGTGATAAGCTACAACCCTGCTTCAGCAATTCTAGAATTTCTCCACAAGTTAGAGTACATACATATATGGGTGTATATTCATGGGTATGTAATAAGCTAGAATCTTGCTTCAGCAATTCTAGATTTTACCCCCAATTTATAGTAGAACATTCATATATGCATGTGTATTTACGGGTGTATACTTGTAAACATACGTATATGTGTTACACATATATTCTCAACAGTGGGAAGTTTTTGCTCTCTAAGGATGGATTTTATCTGGAGATATCAAAGGCATTTTGAGCTAACTGGGTGGGTGATTGAGAATCGGGCAACATTAATTTGAAGTAAAAATAAGTCTGGGCTGAAAATAATGAAATGGCTTTTTTAACATTCACTTGCCAACTCTGACATTTATTTTTTCTCACAAAGGCTCCAGATATCTTTGGATCCTAATTCCGTCATAATATAAGTCTTCTTCCTGCTCCATCCCCCACATTTTTATGCCTGTCTTCATGAATGAGGCTCATATTTTGGAAATGTGGACACATACAAAATTTTTTACATACGAATGCCACACTGTTTGCTAGGTTATATACCAGTAAACACATATTGTGGTCAAAGCAGCATCTTCAGATACAATGAGGTCAAGTCCTACTTTCATAAACAGTTCATTAGAAGAACTTCTCATTTTTACGCTTGACTGAAAGCTGGTTTTCCTTCAGTGTCACATTTGTGGGAAAGAAAATCATTTACCCTAATCCAGGACAGATGAAGATCCACTTGCTGTGTGAGCATGAACTCTATTTTCAGCACAATCTCTTGTGTCCAGGAGAGAAGTGTTCTCAAGTACCGCTGCCATCTGCTGGCCTTGTGGTTGTCAAATTTTAGAAAAAGCTGTGCATAAGGCTCCAGTCAAGATGATGCAAAATGCAAGCATCATCAGCAGGTAGTTTTTTCGACCCTGAGTAATAAAAAGAATAACTGTCATTAAGAAGACCTGAATCAAATGTATAAAAAGCACAAACTCTCAAGATTTCTGTGGACCTTACTAACCATCTGGTCTACCTCCTGTATGCTTTTCCATTATCCCTCTGTATGAATCTTCCAGGTTCTCAGGTCCTCTGTCATTACCCATTCAATAAATACATGTGCACTCCTACTATCCATCCACATGTTCTGGGATTAAAATGGTAAGCAAAATGTGCCCCTATTCAGTGACTCGTGTAATGTGGGAGATGGGAATGAGTAACACGCAAACAGCAGTGGCTATTGTAAGTGCATCACAAGAAAATCTTAAGGAGGCAGATCTAGAGTTGAGTTGAGCTCCTAAGTATCAGTGAATTGGGGGAAGAGGAGGGCAGCAAAATCTCAAATACAGATTTTGAGTAGAAGGAATGTGTGTGCAAAGCTCTGTTGTAAGAGAAACATGGTACTTTCCAGGGACTGAAAGAAGGTCTGAGAGGGTGCAGCAGTGAATTAAGTGTGGCTTGATGAGGCTGGAGGCTATGCATATGCCTGAGCAGGAGGTATCTTAGAGGCCATGTTATACTTTGGATTTACTTTTCAAGCAGTGGGAAGACATGAGAGGAACAGGCAGAGCCAAGTATATTGAAAAGACAGGCTTGCATTTTGTAAAGCCCACACTTTCGCAGATGATGAACAGATTAGAGGGGGCCAGAGTGGATGCAAGGGGACCAGTGAGGAGGTGACAGCAGTCCTCCTGGGAAGAGAGGATGAAGTGCAGATGGAGAGACAGAGACCAAGCTAAAGGGCAAGGGAGAAATAGAAACAAAGATGACTCCCCCAGCTACATGTGGGTGCACTGGTCTTAAAGATGGAACCACGGAGGATGCCAGCCAATCTTTATATGAATAAACATACCACTCTGTGTTCAGTAGAATACTGTATTTCTCACAAGTTCCATCTCTAAGAGTTCAGATAGATCGATTCTAATTTCTCTCCCACAAGATAAACCCTCAGACACAGGAAAATAAATGTGCTATATCCCTGAAGCATTTTTTTCCTTGGTCAATATTTTAGCTCCTCTGACCATCCTTCATAGGGAACAATTTGAAGCTCCCACATAGTCCTGGCTGTTCTCCTCTGAATGATTGCCAGGCTAAACAGTCTATATGATTGGGTTTAAATGTAGACCCAATACTCTGAGGCAAGTGGAACAAGATCTCAATTACACTGAGATCTCCTGGTAGTCAAATCATATGATACTATTATCAGCTTTTAGTAAAACTAATGACAATTAATATATAACCAAAATGTCAAAAATGTATATCCCCATTTTTCATGTGAATAAAGAATTGGGTTAGAGTAGGTGATTCTGCATCTATCTGATGACCAGAGTGGTCTTTTTAAGTTGGATTTGGCTGGCTTAATTGATTCACTGCCAGCACAAACTCTGCAAAAGTCACTCTGGTATAAGTTCCACAAGTGAAAGACAGCATAAAACCTTGCCAAGCACAGGGCAGCTAATTTACTCACACTCACATACAACACACAGAGACACATAAACACACACACACTCCTGAAGGCTTTAAGGTTTCCTGACAACTTTTTCTTAAAGGCTGCAGCCTTTGCCTAGATACCAGTATTGGTGCAGAGCAGGCACTCAATAAATATTTGTTCAAAGAGTCAATACACTCAATTTCCAAATGTGCTGTGTGAATTAAACAACTGATGAGATCATTGACATAAAGAAAAACAATATATGGGGTCTCAATTACCAGCACTTTACAACCAAATTATGTGAATATGTTGTAAGCTCTATGTTTTATTGTCTTTGGAGACAGTAGAACAATGTTCTCAGGGACTAAAATTTTTTTCCCTTTTAAGGTTAAGAATCTGAGCAAACTTCCTAGTCTCCTAGAGAAAAAGACCAATTATACTTGGGCAAAAGCAATAGTTTTACTTTGTCAAAGGTGAATGCTAACTCTTAGAAAGAGCACGCTAACAATCTCCCCAAAGCAAAAAGTGTTTAATGTGGATTTCTGAGACAGCTAGTAAAATGACAAATCATCTCATTCTTTATCTGGAAGTCACTATTGACTTGTAAATTGTTACCACAGTTCCCTGCATTGGGATTACTGTGGACATTCTGACTAAAGTGTGTTGCTAAAAATATACTGGCGGTCTAGCTTAAAATAGCTAAATATGAGATTCTAAAACAAATTTTCCAAAGAGGAACAGATATTAGATATAAAAGAATGTCACAAGGGCAAAGCGTCCAACCAAAGCACTAATGGCATTGAAATGAAATAAAATCTTTAAACTCTTCCACACAGTGCTCGGATCTCCGATTAAGTCCTCACTGCTGTAGGTTGTGGACTTTTAAATGTGTGTCTTCCAGGACTGCTTCAAGACATAGCTGACAGGACCTACAAGTCACAAACGTGAAACGTTTTGCTGATAAGGACCTACTCTACAGCATGGGGAACTCCACTCAATACGCAATGACCCATATGAGAAAAGAATCTAAAACAGGGCCAATATATGTAGATGTATAACTGATTTAATTTGCTGCACAGCAGAAACTAATAGAACGTCATAAATCAACTATACCTTAATAAAAACTTTTTAAAAAATTGCTTTTTTTTCCCCTCTAGGGTTTTGTTTTTAAGAAAAATAATTTAAAAAATTCAAATAGGATGTTGGTTTCAGTGTCTAGTTAAACTCTTAAACTCATTGGCATATAAAGTGTTTAAAACTGTCCTTTAGGTCATCTGGCAAGAGGCCGTTAGGCATTTGCTTTGAATGATAAGTACACTGGACACTCCTTAAGTTCTGCTTGTAGACAGATTTGTAAGGTGTTTTAACTAGAGTTAAAAGGTCAACAAAACTCATTGAGCTTTCAGCTGTAGCCCTCCAGGCTCCTCTGTCCATGGGATTTCCCAGGCAAGAATACTGGAATGGGTTGCCATTTCCTTCTCCAGGGGATCTTCCCAACACAGAGATTGAACCCATGTCTCCTGCTTGGCAGGCAGATTCTTTAGGACTGAGCTATCAGGGAAGCCCAAAAGGTCAACAAAATTTGCTGTGCTTTCAGCTTTGCCTTCCCTCTCTTTATTTGGATACATACTTGGCCAAACTCAAGCACTTGCTTGCACATCTATAGATGGAACACCCTGGGATTTTATTGGAATTACACTGATGGTGAATGGAGATGCTGTCCAATAACAACAGGGAGCTGTTCTATCAGGGATATGGTGAGTTGCTCATTTGTTATGACAATCTTTGATGTTCTGTAGTAAGCTTCTGGAGTATAGGAAATTATTTCTTAAATTCAGCACATTTCTTGCAATTTTCTTACATTTTTATCATTTTTGTTGGTATGAATAGCATTTATTTTTTTTCTTTTTAATTGGTTCTTGATGGCATATTGGAAAGTTACTAATTTAATATTTATATTTCAGTGCCTTACAAAGTGATCTTATTGGTTCTCCAGATTTTCAGCTGATTTTTTTTAAATTTAAAGAAGAGAATATTATATGCAAACAATATTTTTCCTTATTTTTCTCATGTCTTAATTTTATCTTAGCCCATTGGCTATGATCTCCAGAAAATACTGAGTAACAGCAATGATGGAAAGATCTTTGACTTATAGAGAACTCATATTTTTTCAGTTCTATTGAGATATAATTGACAGAGAATGCTTATGTTTCACTTTAGTTATGTATTTACATAGTTTTTGATAGACATCTTATATCAGCTAAACTTCCTCTTATACCCTATTCCTCCTATTGTTAAAGGTTGTTCTCTCAATTAAAAACTGGTTTTTAATTTTAGTAAATACTTATTGAATATATACTATTACACAGTTTCTTTTCTATCTAAAAAGAGTACAATAAATTACATTATACATAATATGATCCATTACTGCATTCCTGAATTAAACCCTACTTGGTCATGTTTTATCATTTTTAAAAGCCCCTCCTCTAACTGGTCTGAGCTTTTTTTCCAGGTATCTTAAAAAGTCATTTTGTCTTTTATGTGTCTCTTTAAAAGACTCTCAAGAATTAACAGTAGGCCCAATGGTTAGGTATTCTCTTGCTCAAGTAAGTTCCTCTATCTAGGGAAGAAGATTTTAATTCAGTACTGTTATACTGTAAAATAATTTTTACATGCTTCATAATAAATCTATTCTTAGTTTATGTTTATTTATACATACAGTTGTAAATAGGCTTGTGATTTTCTAAGGTTTCAGCATGTTATGCTGAATAATATCCAGTTCTTAAATAGGATTCATTATCCTTCATGAAGCAGATGAAATATTTGTGAAGAGATTTAGAGTGTGCTTTGGCATAAAATTATTTTTTTTTGTGGAAAGCAATCCTAACTAAAATAAGTAAAAAACATATTCAAAAGAATAACATCTATAAATGTTTTAAGTTGTCTTGTAAATTTAAAAACACAGCAATCAAGATTGTGATCCAAATATCTTCTAAACAAATTTATTACTTCTTTAACCTGAAAATCTTACTTGTATTAACATCTTATGACTTTCTAAGTCAACACATTTCATTTGAAATGAATGAAATGATGTTTTAAACCTAAAACTGAGTAATCATTTTAAGAATTTTCCAAGGACATGTTCACTTTATGGCTCCCAGAGGTTAGCAACATCAGATCTTCTTAAAGAGAGGAATTATTTGCTTCTTGTTAAGGCAAAAAATATTATATCCATAATGCCTTGACAGTGTCTCTAATTTATATTGTTTTCAGTAAAAACTACTACAAAATACCATTCACACAGCCTCAACTGAAGGCTTTTGCCACAAATAAAGGTAAAGGGGAAAAAATCTTAAAAACAATGTTTAATGAAAACACACACACACACACATCCTAGAACTACTTTTAAGTCACCATCATTTACACTTGAGAGGGTGTTCTCCTATAAAGATGCTGGTTGGATGTGGAGGACTTTGGAAAGCATGAGATTCAACAACAACAAAAAATCTATTCTCAAATTCCATCTGCCTCAAGGATGTTTTAATTTGGGGGGTAAAAATTTTCATCTTGTTTATCTAACATTTTTCACTAGATAAAATTTCTATCTATCTGATTTTATTGGATGATTTAACCAAAATCTCTTAAGGGAAAATAAAGTCAACTAAAGCATTTTTCCTCTAAGGTTGGGGTGGAGAAAAACATACCCATAATAATTATCATATGGTTAGTATTTTCTTTTCTAATTAGAGATGATAACACTTTGAATATCTGACCTGTCAAATTCATTCACGTGTTTTCTGCCCTGGGCTTTGGTGTTGCAGTTTTCAGAAATAACACATACTATTAAATATGTTTCTTGACTGGATCTGCACCTTTTGTGTACATACCTGTATTTCCTTAAACATGAAGACACCCCACATTGTAGCTATAAATCCTGGACCCTTAAATTAAAAAAAAAATTTATTAAATTGGCTATTTTTCTGTAACTGTACTCTATACAAATACAGTAAGTTGGAGAGCTGACCTGACACTTATCAAATAAATTTTGATTTTAAATCAATATAATAACATTGTCAGGAAAAACTATTCATAATCTCAATTCAAACTCAACATTAAATTAAACTAAGCAGCATTAGGAGAAAAATGAAGACTTTTTCCCTTTTTTTCTTTATGGTTTTCATTTTTAGTTTTTTGATGGTGATAGAATATTGTGTGCCATAGAATGTTTTTCTTCAATGTGATTTATAACAAAATATTTTCATAAGCAAATAGATAATCTTTTTCACTAGTTCCTCAAGATACTAGAAATGGGCTTAATAGGAACAAGTGTATGAATAAACATAACTTCCTTTAGCATGAGATAATTTCAAAACTGAAGAAATTCTAATATGTTATTTTGGACTTGAAATATAGCATGTACTTTAAAGTTTTCCTTAACTGGAGAAGGAAATGGCAATCCACCCCAGTATTCTTGCCTGGAGAATTCCATGGACACAGGAGCCTGGGCAGGTACAGTCCATGGGTTTGCAAAAGAGTAGGACACGACTCAGCAATTAACACTTCAACTGATATTACTGGACAGTAATCAGCTATATCTCACATTTCACTCTAATGAATGCTAAAGACAGTATTATGGCAAGATGGAAAAATCATGATGGAAAAATAAACAGTGGGTTAGTGAGCAGGAAAAAAAGACAGGAATGAAATAATATAGGACAAAAGAGAAGAAATGAGATGGAAAAAAGATTTGCAATTTGAAAATTTTAAGTTCTTAAAGCATTTATTATTATTATTATTATTGTTTTTTTTTGCTGAGAAAGGAAAACATTGTAACTTAGATCAATTGCTGTCTTTGTGAAAAAGATGTATCAGCATTCTGATGATTCCTTTTCAAGTCCTGCACAAACTCTGGAAGAGTTCCAAATAAACAATCCCAGCCTGTTTCCCTGTTTCCCAGTTGTACATGACTGGATCAGCAGAGCTGGACTCCACTCCTGACGGGTAAGCCAAGCAATGGGAACACATTACTTTCTGTTTATCAGGTTCCAGGAAAGTCAAGATCCAAAGAGCCAGAGAAATAGGTCAAAGGAACTGTCTTCCACCAATGATGTATGGTCTTAAGCCTCAAAAATCCAAACCAAACAAGAAACACCTGGGCCCTTTAGCAATTCCACACTGACTTTGGGCAGGATGGGAGGAAACAATAGCACAGGGCACAAAATATTAATGTTATCATGCCAATCGCACTTTATCCTCTTCAATCTGGAAACTCGTTTCCCTTTCAGAGTACGTGGGCGAAGACTATACCAAGAGGTACCGTTGACCTATGCAGGTTTTTGGCTGATGATTTTTTAAATATGAGTTTGGACGTGGCTTAAGGGTTATTGCAAGGAGCAATGTAGTGCTTTGCTAGAAGTAATCCAAGCAGAAGTCAATGTGCCTGGCTCAGTTCAGGCAAAGGAGATCCGAGTAAGGCTGTTGTTCAGTCCCTAAGTCACATCCGAATCTTTGCGAGTAGGGAGGGCATCTTAAACAAAAGAGACAACTGTTTTGGCATTGGGATCATGCATTTTTCTGTTGTAAATTAACACAAATTACTGAAACTCCAGTACTTTGGCCACCTCATACCAAGAGTTGACTCATTGGAAAAGACTGATGCTGGGAGGGATTGGGGGAAAGAGGAGAAGGGGACGACAGAGAATGAGATGGCAGGATGGCATCACGGACTCGATGGACGTGAGTCTGAGTGAACTCTGGGAGTTGGTGATGGACAGGGAGGCCTGGCGTGCTGCGATTCATGAGGTCGCAAAGAGTCGGACACTACTGAGAGACTGAACTGAACTGACACATTTATAAATTGACTTTTGAAAAGAAGGTGAGCTGGAGCCATCTGGAGAGGCTGACCCTTCTGGAGAAGCTGAGTTGGCTGTTAAGCTCCTTGAGGAAGACTGGAAAGAGAGCCCTTTGTCCTGCTACATGGGCTTTTCTTCTTTCTTCACCTTTTTGCTTTTTAATTGAATATTTGCCAAGGAAAAGCAAATAATGCTTTCAAGGAACTCCTGGTTTAGTCACCAATGGATTCTAACAGTGGAAATACATGTCCTTGGGAGGAAAAGTATGCTGCTGGGATGTGAAAAATGTACTCTTGATGAAACAAGATTAGCCAGATCCATACTTCTTAAAGCTGGGTGGTGGGTATGGTTGAAATTTTCCATCAAAAAGTTAAACTTAAAGCAAATCTAGCTCTATGATGAAAATAAAGAAGAAAGTAAGATCCTGGAGGTTATGGCTGACCTTTTTCTTCATGCGGATAAGGCCATCTTTGAACTGAATAATGACAATGAAATCAAGCAAGAGTCCAGTAGCAGTAAAGATCTAGGCCCTCACCTCCCAGAGATACCTGTCCCTTCCAGGAGACAATCCTCAGGCACCAGAGGAAGCCACACCAGGGGGGTGAGTTGCCTGCTTCCATCACAGTGGTCAAGAGTCATCCTTCTGACAGGTCAGTCTCCAGATGCCACAGAGACCACTCCCACCGGCCCTCCACCCACGCCCACCTGCCTCAGCAATGTATTTGCATTGCATTTGGCTGTCATGTCTTGCCCTAAGTCTTCACTGTAATTTAACACAAGAAAGAATAGTAGGAAAATCATATCTATCTACTATAAATTTTTTGTGAAGAATATTATTATTATTGTTCCATGTCTCCTATACAGGACCCACAGGATAAATTCTATTAAGAATTCAGTATTTTTAAAAGAACCAAAAAAAAATTAGTGTTAGAAAATAGTCTTTTCTGAGGAAATAATGTTACCAGTCAAAAAGAATTAACTATCTCACTGTCTCACCCACTTCTGCAAGCACAAAGCAAAACAATGTGTAAAAAAAAAAATGCTTAATCACATGACTGTTTACCCTCTGTGTGACTTGTGTGACTTAATTGTATCTGTGTGTTTTACAGAAAGTTGCCTCAAACTCATTTTGAAGAATCCACATTTGTTCAAGAAGATAGCTTGATTGAATGACAAAATCACTGTCATATGACCAAGTTTAAGTTTGACGTGATTAATGACTTACCTATTTCAATACATGTCATTCTTCCTTATATAGTGGGATACGACTGTCATGCAACATTTGCATCCCTAGTCGAGGTGCATACCACATTGTATACTTTACTCTACAAATTTAGTTTAAATTTGTTTAATTTCATTTAGTTTTAAGTATTTCACTGATAAGTTTTACATCCCATTGCCCATTACTATTTTTCCTGTTATATTGGTCAATTCTTGCACTACATATCTTTGAAAAAATGAAAACAAACACTTTTTGGGGAAAAATTCAGGTTTTTACCATTCCAATGATGAGGACTTAAACTATTCCTTATAATCTGCTCAATTTTGATAACATTTTCCCTCAGTACAGATTAAGAATGTCAAAATGTGAGTCCTTTAAGTTAAAAAAACCCCAAACCTTTATCATGTGAATTTAATTGTACACTAAAGCTATTTTATGAACACAGTAGAACTGTCAAAAATATGCTATTTGAAACCCAGATTCCTATTAAAATTGAAGGATGTTTCAAACTTTTATGTAGTTGTATTTTAGACTAGACAATGTATTTTAAAAATTCAGTTTTGTATGCTTGCACAGGTGTGTGGCTAAAATGTTTCAGGCAAATTTTATTTGTGATTATGATTTAGGAAGCAGGGGAGGCAGGTAATCAACTGAACAATCTAAGATACCAAGAGTAGAAATAAGAGCAATTAATTCGTGTGTAGGCATGTCAGTCCTGGCACCATAAGGAACCTAAAACATTTTAAATTGGATTTTATACTGAAGGCAGAAAGCAGTCCTGTGTACAGTAAACTCTATACTAAGAAGCTTTGAGATGTCCATGTGGCTGTGTCCCTTCAGATGATGCTCTTAGCTACTGTCTCAACTTTCTCATCTGCAAATCGGGGACAATCCTATCAATACTAGTCCTATCTACATCAAAAGAAACATTTTTGTTTTTCTGTTACCTGACTATGTGCTACCTGTCTGGCACTCAAAAATACCAGATGAAGCAAATTACATTATGAATGCATGAGAAATGGCACCATCAAGAGACAGTACTTTGCTTCAGCACTTTCTGAAAACCTTCTTTAAAACACTGACACACACTATGAAGAGGGGCTAAAGTACTCTCTGTCTCACAAGGATGCCATGAGATTCAAGTGTGACAATATACACAAAAGCATTTTTATATCTATAAACTAATACATAGAGATAAACATTGTTATCAGTCAGATTCCCAGGTGACTCAGTGGTAAAGAATCTGCCTGCCAATGCATGAGACACAAGAGAAGTGGGTTTGGTCCCTGGGTCAAGAAGATCCCTTGGAGGAGGAAATGCAAACCACTCCAGTATTCTTGCTGGGAAAATCCCATGGACAGAGGAGCCTGGTGGGCTACAGTCCATGGGGTCGCGGAGTCTGATACAACTGAGTCACTGAGCACACACATTCCTATTAATAGCAAATTACAATGTATCCCAAAAGAAATTAGGCAAAATGACCAAACAAAAACTGCAAAGGCATCAAAGATGAACAGACTTGTTAAAATGAAGTTAGCAACATTCCCTTAGCAATCAAGGACAAGAGACTACAGGGGTCAGTTTATCCACATGCATCTGTTATGTTGACTGTACTCCTGAAAAATCAAACTCCATGACAGACTTCAGTGATTCACTAAGAAAGCTTCAGAAAAGTGTGATTTACATTTGGAAAACAAAAATTTGGAAATGCAATACAGCTACTTACGGCAGTGATGATTGGAAAACTGACCACAGCACTGAGAGAGCGGTTCGCTATGAACCAACAGCAGGTGGCGATCGCCCAGAGGACTCCGGACAGGAACCCTGAAACACAGACGCGTTCGCCAACCACATACCTCTCCAGAAAAGTCCACACTCCCGGCGGAACGACTACTAAAGTGAACACATCACACACTCCTATTAACACCGACAGCCAACATGGGTTTTTGAGTCATGTTTATGACCATTTGGAAAACAAATCATTTCTCTTTTTGTGACTGCACTAGGTGTAAGGATCACCTTTTACCTTATTGACATTAAATCAAGTACCCAAAGTAATAGGTGCAGTAAAGATTGGATAATGGAGTGGGACCCAGGGAAGGTACTGGGTCTGAATATTTTCTGAAAACACCATTTACTCTAAGCCATGTACGTCAAACTATGTGAAATTCAGAATGATGCTTAAATAAGGGGGGGGGGGTGTAACTTGGAATCTGAATAAAAATACCAGCTTAAAATGTTCAGGGTACTTTAGCTAGACATTCAGTAAATATTCTACCATTCTTCCAAAACTGTATAGTGGGGTAGTGGCACTCTTTGGCTTAAATGAATCAAGCACTCAAAAGTGAATCTCTGATATATGCTTTGTTTTGTTCTTTAAAAAATTTTTACTTGTGGACCTACATTCCATATTGAATTATAGTAAATTCTTAAGTGAGAAATTATATTTATATACAATGTATTTTTATAATTAACTTAAAGTATATTAATTTTAATCTTTAACGCATAATACATATTTAAATTGAATTGTATATAATTTTTATAATTTATGTATTTATAATTCTTATTATATATAATTTCTCATTGTATATATGTTGAGTATATATATATATATATATATATATATATATGGGCTTATATGGGCTTCTCTGGTGGCTCAGATGGTAAAGAATCTGCCTGCAATGCAAGAGACATGGGTTTGATATATATACAATTATATATAACTTTCTTTGTATAATTTATATATTATTTATAATTCTTATTATATATAATTTCTCATTATATATGTGTGTATATACATACATATATGAGCATATATGGGCTTCCCTGATGGCTTAGATGGTAAAGAATCTGCCTAAAATGAAGAAGATCCATGTTCTATATATATATATATATATATATACACATACATTACCATCAGTGCCTAATAGATTAAATTCAAAAGCATGTATATTTGACATAACTTTTTTACACTCTGAAATAATTTCTCCTAACTTTCTGGAAAAAAATACTTATTTTCCCTAGTGACAATATAAAAATATGTGAAATTCAGAATGATGCTTAGCTAAGGGGGAAAAAAATCTGGAATTTGAATAAAGATACTAGCTAAAAATTTCAGGATATTTTAGCTAGACATTCAGTAAGAATTCTACCATTTTTACATCTACACATTATACCATTACTATAATGTCTGAATTATAGTAAACATTCTGTACTATAAAATGGTGCAATGGTATAGTGGTATGCTGCTGCTGCTGCTAAGTCGCTTCAGTCGTGTCCGACTCTGTGCGACCCCACAGACGGCAGCCTACCAGGCTCCCCCGTCCCTGGGATTGGGTTGCCATTTCCTTCTCCAATGCATGAAAGTGAAAAGTGAAAGTGAAGTCGCTCAGTCATGTCCGACTCTTAGTGACCCCATGGACTGCAGCCTACCAGGCTCCTCCATCCATGGGATTTTCCAGGCAAGAGTACTGGAGTGGGGTGCCATTGCCTTCTCCAGTGTAATGGTATACTTTGGCTTAAATGAATCAGGCACTCAAAGCAAATCTCTGGCATATGCTTTATTTTGTTCTTTAAAAAATTTTACTTGTGAATCTATATTCCAAGTTGAATTATAGTAAACACCTAAATAAGTGAGAAATTATAATTCTTCATCATATATATATGTGTGTGTATGTATATATATATATATAAAACCAACAATGCCTAACTGATCAAATCCAAAGCATGTTCATTTGACATACCTTTTTTAAACTCTAAAATAATTTCTCCTAAATTTTTGGAGAAAATGCTTATTTTCCCAAGTGACTGCAGATTTGTATTTGTGGATACCTTTAAGAATAAAAGAGCCCCAGCACTCTGACTTTTAATGTGTATCCTTAGTGAGGAAGAAATACTAAAGTCTCATGCTTATCACACAAGGTATTTCAGCAGAGGAAACAATCTCAGATTCACTGGTCCAGTTCTGGGTTTAGCATTAATGACTTGGCATTTCAAATACAGTTTCATAGTTTTTAAGTCCTCCATATTTGGTGGTGAACTGAACCAGAGCAATTGAGGGAAGGAACACACAGACACAGACACACACAGACACACACAGACACACACACACACACACACACACACAGAATGGCTTCATTTCCAGAAGACGAGTATTCAAGCTAAATTAATAGGGAATGATGCTTTCAAAGCGTAGGAAGATTTTTCTGTAGTAAAGATTCTTACCTGGCAAGACTGCTTCAGGATGTAGTTTAGGATTATTTTTCATGGCTACACAGTAGGCCAGAAAGTAGACTGTACTTGTGAGGAAGATGCCACTGAAGTGTGCAAAAACGTAGTCTAAATCTGGAAGTACAGATTATAAAAATCTCAAGCATATCATTTTAGTCATTTCAAATATATTCAGAGTTCTAAGAATAAAACAAGCTCACCAAAATTAACCTCAATTGTAAAGGAAGCATTCATTATATTTTATCATACTATTTTCCTGCATGCTATTTATAGAGAATTTTAATTAACATATTTAAAATATTAAGAAGTTGGTTACTATAATCAAATCTAAAAGGCTGGCTTTTATATTGTCTTGGAAAGCTAAGTAAGAAATGACAAACATTATGTGAATATAACATTAATATCTCATTTTTTAAGAATTAAGTATATTAAGTATTCAGACTTAATATTACTGATGGCTATAGAAACTAGCAAATCTCCAAGCAGACGGTATTTAGGGGGTAGTATGTAAAGAACTTTGGCAGAGCTGATTTTATAGGTTGCATTGATCAATCTGGAAACCAGTGTCCAGGTTGCAGCTATACAGAAGGATATTCAGGAAGTTATTCCAGGGGATTTAATTATTTGTTATAAAACTAATTACATGGGGAAGTTAATACACAGATGGTGGCCCAAATTCTGAGAAACCCAACTCCACTGAGGAAAGCAGATGGTCCTTTTCCATGGAGATGGGTATAGCAGGTTCTTGGCCGGGAAGGTCACTTTGGGCCCAGTATTTCAACTAAATCTAGAGGATGAGCAGCCATGCTTAGAGAGGAGAGCTTGAAAGTCAAAGGGCTTGTCTATTCTTCTGAGTCATATCATAACTCATCTGTCCCAAGACCATCACAAAAGGCAGCTTAATCTAACGATCAGAAACACAGACCACCTGGTGAGACTCCTGAATCCACCATTTGCTAACTTGGAGACTTAAGTAAATTAACTTATATCTCTCTGTTTCATCTTATTGTAAAACCATGATAATAATGGTACCCAAACAGTAAAGCTGCTATGAGGGCCAATCAAGTTATTATTGTAATTAGAAGAGTGCCCAAGATACAGTATATAGTGTTTACGTGATCATTAAATAAATGAAATAAAAACTATGCCCCCTTGAATGAGTTTTGAATGAATCAAAATAAAGTGTGTTTCTATTAGACTACATTTGAGTTGCCATAAAAAGATCCCTTAGACCTGATTGTACTATTTATGTGAAGAGATTGTTAAGGACATTGTTCATTATGCTCTAGAACCAAGAACAACTGTGCTTCTGAACAATCAGTTGTTTTTATCTTGTGTTTGCTGAATTCTGGGACTGATCTGATTTCCTTTGTGGCTGTAAGAATCTTGGAGCCAAATTTATGACTCATTACTAGCAAGTGTACAAGTGTGGTGCAGTTTTTAAGACTCGTTCATGGTTCCATTTTGCTTGGTCATTCATTTTCCCTTCCCTCTTAATTTTTCCTAAGTGATTCTATTTTTATTAGTTTTTATCCTTTAAAACAAAAAGAATAAAAATACAAAAAATATTTGCATAAAATCTTAAAAAACACAGAAGGTAATAAAAGTACTTTGGGAACTGTTTGTGGGGCTGAACATATAAGGGAAAAAACAAACCATGGTGTCTATTCAAAGTCAATCCATTCAATTAGAGTTCAGATCCCAGTTTTTCCATCCATCTGCCCCTCGTGACTTGCCCTCCAAACTTCTCCCTTATCTGAACACAGATGACATTCATTTTCCATGCCACTCAGGTAGAACCGACTTAACCATTATCTCCTTTTATCATCATAGATGTGAGCCACATTTCAATATAATCACAGGATCCTGAACTAGACCCTCTCATCTCCTTCTGAGCCTGTAGAAGGCTGTTGCACGCAGTGTGGAGGTGACGTCTGAAAGAGGAATTCTATCGCTAGAACCCGAGACAATTTGCAAGCATTACATTGGGTCTTTCAATGTACTACTTTGTGCTTGAAAAATAATATCCTAAGCAGGCTATATTTTGACCTTTACTTGATTTGAAAGCACTGTATGCTACACTTCAGTTCCTTTTTTAAAGAGGAAGAGAACACACATTTTCCCAGAGATCATCAAAATGGAAAATAACCTCCAAATCTTGCAGCAAATCCAGAAACCATATGTTAAAATCCGAGTAGCTGAAATGAATCTTGACTAAAATCGATTCCATTAGTATGTTGAAGATCATATGAAAATATTGAAATAGTCCTTTATTTCTTTTAGTTTCCAGGGCCCTTCTAATTCACCACTTACAATGACAAAGTAAGATCAAATCTGATGAAAGGAAATTTATACTTTAAGATGGGATGAGAAAGCTTAAGCATAAAATTCTGTCTGTGTCTGTCTGGGCTTTCTCCCTCTTCAACACAAAGTGTGCACCTGCATTTTACTTTAATCAGAGCTTCTCAAAGATGAGGGCACTTGCTTGACCATAAAGATCAATTTCTTTCTTTCTTCTCATGCTAGTGATGTATTAATAACTTCTTAAAAGAGTAACATTCTTTCCCAGCTCTGCAGGGGGTCATGGTGACTCGCTGTTCACTTTGTACTATGCTTCCCTAGATTATGTATCCTTGGTGAACTTTATGTGAAATGTCAGTATGTCATTTTGATGTACATCCTTTGTCTTAAAAGTGCCTTCAACTTTTAACAGGTGGAATTGTTCTCAGAGCTTCAGAGAGTGGGTCTCCCGGGTTATAATGTTCAGTTTGGCTCAGATAAAATTTCCTTTTTTTCCTTCTTAACTTGATTTTTCATTGTATTTCCATCAAGCAATCTATGTACCAATATCTACCACAGTCCGTTTCTTTTTATAGTCTAAAGTAGAAACACAGGTATTGAGTTCACTTATGAAGTAAAATGACTTTTTCCTCTCACCATTCTGGCTTGCCCCTGCATATATACTATCATTTCTTTTGCTGTGGTCCTTGATGTAAATGATGGGCACAAATGTAGATCCATAGAGAATTCCAGATATCACTGCGAGACTGCAGCCCCTTAAAAAACAAATACATTTCTATTCATCTTGGCCCAAAGCAATATTTCTGCCACACATAAATGGATTCATATCTAAAGCATGCTTCAAAATGTAAATCACAAGGCATCACGTAGCAATTACCCATCTATCTCAATCGGGGTGATGAGCAAAAGTCCCAGGAATGCCCTGCAGCATCCAGGTACCTTGCTGGGACACAGCTTCAGCCCTTCGCTATCTAACGGTGGAAGGACATGATTTACAGACACTGTAAAGGATTATTATTATAAATTGTCATTACATAGGTGAGAATATTGCCATCATCGTCTACAAGTGACATGAAAAAACAAGGCTCTCTAACTACATTAGGACTTCACTGGTGGCTTGGTGGTAAAGAATCTGCCTGCAGTGCAGGAGACTCAGGTTCGATCCCTGAGTGAGGAAGATCCCCTGTAGGAGGAAATGGCAACCCACTCCAGTATTCTTGCCAGGGAAATCCCATGGACAGAGGAGCCTGGAGAGTTACAGTCCATGGGGTCCCAAAAAGTTGGACCATCCTGGGTGACTTGTAGAATCTTAGTTCCCCAGACCAGGAATTGAACCTGGGTCCACAGCAGCAAAAGCGCCAAGTCTTAACCAATGGACTGCCAGGAAATTCCTTAATAAAATAATTTGAATATTTCAGATAAAACATTACTTTTGTAAAAAGAAAATGTTTTGCCTTAAGCAGTAGAATCATGTTGGACCTTCATACTTGGGCTATATCTGCATGAAGCAACAGTCTTCATTGACTTTGGTGGGAGATGATTAATATTTTAGAACAGTCCCTTTAGCTTAACATAAAGGAGAATGGCATGAAACAGGAAAGAGTTTTAGGCAAAAACCATTACTTTCTAAGCTTAAAAATAAATTCTTAAAGTCTATTTTAGTGGTGCTTTGAGGAATATGAGACTGTAGGTACTCACAAGACCAATAAGCTCTGTTCATGATGGAAACCTCTACATAATGGTAAAGACCATGAATCCTGGAGGAGGGTCCCAAACAGATCAGACTAATGGACTAGGCTCTCCAATGAGACAACTGAAAGAGTGCTTAACAAATATTCCCTTAATGAAGGTGATGCTTCGTGAAGAACGTTTTGTTGGAGAGATCTGTTTTATTTCAAAGCAAAAATAACATTTCTTTCTTCCAATGCCTATAGGTTAGTTCATTCTTTCATTCATTTAATTGATCCAAATATTTTTTGAGCATCTATTATGTGCCCCGCACTGCTGCTTTCCACTGTGAAGACAGTGTATATACTAACAGAGGACATGCTTTCTGTTCTTAAAGTATCACCACATAAAGTCTAAAACAGCCCTCAATTGAAAAATGCAAGCTACATACTACTACGTATTCATATTTCTTATATAAACATATAAAGGTTCATACATAAAACATATCATTCTCATATTTCTTTGCTAGCCCCCTAAACCCCTAAATATAGAAGCTATTGTTGAGCCTAAGTCTCTCACTCTTTACAGAGACAGCACAGGGGTGGGGACTAAGACCTACATGGACACAAAATATTCTACCATATTTGACAATAAATACCTCAGGATTATAAAACTCTTGATGCATGAGTGGAGGGATTCCTAGGGCACAGTGGTCATCTTGGCTAGAGATGTGGATTGCCTAATTCGACAGTGATTGCTGGGAGCATATTGGTTGCCACACTCTGTGGCCTGTACTTTTCCTTTACTTTGCTTTTTTTTTTTTAATCTTTCCTTTTTCTTTAGGCATGAAAGTCCTGCAAAATGAGATTGCTTCTGTGAGTGACTTATTGACTAGAAACACTGCAGGGGCTTAGGAATTCCTTGAAGCACTGAGACCAAGGCCCTCTGTGCTGTAAAATTCAGCAAGGGACCAGAAAGTCTACCATGAAGTTAGGAAGTCAAAGCTTGTGTTACCATTTCTATCTTGAGCTCAAATGGATACAACTCTACTCTGCTTATCCTTGCTGTAACCATATATGAAACAGAATAACAGAACCTCTTCTTACACTAAGTGGCTTTGTGCTGTGGAAAGTTTATCCACCCAGGAACAGTCAGGATCAGGATCTTGAGTTTTGTTAATCACCTAGTGAAAACATTGGCAAAAACCAAAAGAAAAACAGCAGTCAATTAATAGCCACACTGGTGACAAGATTTTCAGTGTTTTTCTCTTCTGTCTCAGATACACTTTAAAATAAAACCATGCCACCCTGCATTCTGATTCTGTGGGCATCACTAGACTCACATGTTTCCAATTCTGTTTCTGTTTTACTCAGAATGGTCTGGTCTCTTTTAAAATGTTTTTCACAGTTTAATAAATGGCTACTTTGATACACCTATCAAAACTAATGAGGTTATTAGTGCTTGCATTTTATTTGCAAGTTTTAATAATCTGTCAGAGGATGAGATGGCTGGATGGCATCACTGACTCGATGGACATAAGTTTGGGTAAACTCTGGGAGTTGGTGATGGACATGGAGATCTGGCGTGCTGTGACTCATGAGGTCTCAAAGAGTTGGACATGACTGAGCGACTGAACTGAACTGAACTGAATAATCTGTCAAGAAATTAGATCTTAAGACTCTTCTACTATGGAGTACTTAAGATCAACAGGCATATTTTTACCCAGATTTTTAAAAACTAAATTGGTTGCTTAAACATTTCCAGCCTTGTTTCAAGATTAGCTCATATTCTAACTTCGGAAAAATTCTGCCCAAGTTCATAATATTTCTATCAAAGTAATCATCTTTGTCTCTTAGCTGAGGTTTCCTTGATGCTATACTCCTAATAGTAAAAGATGAGATTAGAACTGAATTCTTTGTTATGTGCTAGGTCAAGCTTTCTTCTGACAACTATGCTTTCTTCTCCCATGAGGACCTCCGGATGTATGGCTGCATTACAATCAAGACTTTATGCAACTTTAATCTTAGTTGGCCTACTGCCAGCTTGATGGAAAACTCTAAGGCAATTAGACTCCTATGTAGCTTTCCCCAAGTTGCATTTATTTCCTCCCCTCCTCCACTGTTTGAAGGGAGGTTGGTTAGGAGGTATCTGGAACACTAAAGTAGACAGGGACACCAAACACCTTCCCCCCATCTCACTTCTCCATCCTCTCTAAAGAGTTCCCTGATTAGAGATGCCCGTGGATGAATACATCTCTTTCCTCTTACACCTAAGCTACTTACTATTTAACTTGACTCCCCTGGTGACTCAGATGGTAAAGAATCTGCCTGTAATGCAGGAGACCCAGGTTTGATCCCTGGGTTGGGAAGATCCCCTGGAGAAGGAAATGGCAACCCACTCCAGTATTCTTGCCTGGAGAATCCCATGGACAGATGAGCCTGGTGGGGGCTACAGTCCACGTGGTCACAAAGAGTCAGACACGAGTGAGTGACTAACATACTTAATGTCAATTTAACTAAGGTTTCTGTCACCTTAGTTGAGAAGAGTTTTGATATGGGAAAGATAAAAGGGGGAAGAAAGATTAATTTTGATGTAAGGCTTAAAGGCTGTGCCTTCCAGGGGGGCATTGCCTGAATGTGGGGGTGGGATGCGGGATTGAGGCTAGCTTGCTAGCACTGGGCCCTGGCAGGTGGACAAGATACGTGACATAGGAGGACAGGAGTCTGTGCTCATGGCCATTGGGGTCCTGAAATCGCTCCTGTAAGGTGGAACTACTGGGACTGGTGCTGTGTGGGCTGTCTTGGAAAGACTGTCCCTGCTTAATCTAGGTTTGCTATGTTCAGACTCATTTAGCTTCTTTAAGGTCAAAACACAGACTCCTTACATAGTTCCTGTCTTCACCTTTGAGTGGAAGAGATAGGGCAGAAAAATGAGAAGAAATCCAAGTCTAATTCCTATATTCATACGACCTGATTTACCTTTTCATTAACTTCCTCTGATCGGTTACCTGCTGCCCTCCCTGGAGTTATTAAAACCTCCTCCCTCCTCCTTTCCAAGTAATTTTCATCTTCCTCTAAGTATTTAGAATTGCTATACCATGACATCCTTAAGTTATTAAAAATATGGGCTTGTATGAACATCTACTAGGAATCTACCATTAATAAAAACAACCAGACCTCTATATTCGTTGAGAAATTTTACTGTGGAAATATGGATTGACTGCTACATAAACCTACCCATGAAAATATGCTAAGATATTTCAGATAGCCTTGATTTAACAACATGCCCCACCATCCTCTCATCTGAGTTCAAATCCATGCAGTTTCCTTTTATCCTAATTTCATGTTTCAGATCAAGGTGGTTCTCATTCTGTACTCACATGCTCTGATATCAGTGGTGTGGTGTCCACAGAATATGTGTTATTTGGTATTTCACTTTTGATGAACAAAAATATGAAAGCACTGTAAAGAAAACAAATTTTAGTGACATTTATCATAACCCTGGTTCACATTAAGATACCTGCATTTGAAGGGAAACAGAGCTAAAATGAAGACCTAATGGTATTGCTTCCAAACTGCCTTTGCAGAGATCCTGCCATTTCTCCAGCACTGACATTCTCTTTGATGTCTCTCCTCAACCTTAATTTCAACAGTTTAAAAGCTGAACTCATAAGCTTCCCTCCCAAATCAGCTCTTTCTGCCAGTTTTCTTGTTTCAGTCAATGACCCTATCCTTCTTTTTATTCCTGCTTAGTGCTGGAATCACATGGTAAGAAAAATACAAATGAAAACTACATTGAAATATATGTCTCACCTATTCTATTGACAAAACCCCCAAAGCTTAACATGCTTGAGCAACCTGGAGGAGAAAAGCACCACTGATATGAGTGCAGACTGTGTGACCCCAGGGAGCAGACTCTGCGGCCAGGTACTAAGGGCACAGGTGTGTCCACTCCTGCCCTTACGAATCCTGCTCCAGGCCCTATAACACAGGCACAGCCACACTCAGGTGAGCTGATCTTCATGGGCATGCGATGGAATACAACACAGCCATAAAAAAGGAATGAGGATACCCTCTATGTTCTGATATGGAAAGACCTCCAGACTATATTTTAAGAGATAAAAACACATGTAGACCTAATGATTTATTTTTCCCTTGAACCTCTCTCTCCTAATTTACTAACTATTCATGTCCAGCATCTTTGTAATAAATACCTCAATGACCTTGACTTTTAAACTATGCAGAAATGTTAAAATGTGTTAAAGTATTTAATTAACTGAAGGAACGTCACAACTCTAGTATTCTTTTGCTTTCTTTTTTTAAAACATTTGCATGGCTCAAAAGTGAAAGCAATATAAGAAGTTTTCAATGCACACATGAGACTGAAATAGTATAGATCGCTGGGTGCAGACAAAGGCATCCAGATATGCTGCTGCTGCTGCTGCTGCTAAGTCGCTTCAGTCGTGTCCGACTCTGCGCGACCCCATAGGCGGCAGCCCACCAGGCTCCCCCGTCCCTGGGATTCTCCAGGCAAGAACACTGGAGTGGGTTGCCATTTCCTTCTCCAATGCATGAAAATGGAAAGTGAAAGGGAAGTCGCTCAGTCGTGTCTGACTCTTAGTGACCCCATGGACTGCAGCCTACCAGGCTCCTCCAACCATGGGATTCTCCAGGCAAGAGTACTGGAGTGGGGTGCCATTGCCTTCTCCACCAGATATGCTATTATTTGTATAAAAATTAAAAATGTCTAGTGGTTTCCTTACTTCAGTCTCTTGTTTGCTTTATACACTTAACCGGCTCCATACTCCATCCCATAGGAAATTCAAGTTTCCTTTTGATTTTTTAAAAAATGTATTTATTTATTTATCTTTGGCTGTGCTGGGTCTTTGTTGTTGTGTGTGGGTTTTCTCTAGTTGCGGCGAGTGAGAGATACTCTTGCTAGTGGTGCTGTGTGGGTTTCTCATTGCAGTGGCTTCTCTTGTTGCAGAGCACAGGCCCTAGGTACGTGGCTTCAGTAGTTTTGACGCATAGGCTTATTTGCCCTCTGGCATGTAGGATCTTCCCAGACCACAGATGGCATCGTGTCCCTTGCACTGGCAAGCAGATTCTTAACCAATGAACTGCCTGGGAAGTCCTCCTTTTATTGCTCTCTACTTCATGCCACACCCAACCTTCCTGAACATAACTCCCCCATGGACTTCTTTCTCTGGCCAGCCCCTGCTCCAAGCTTTCATGTCTTGCTTGCCAGCTTTCCTTAGCTGGGCATACCATATTCTTGCCTCTTCTCCAAACTACAGAAGAGGTGACTACTGACTGTGAGATGGGAGCTCTCCCCAGGCCAATCCTCCCCAAATCCTCCTCTTTTCTGAATTCCTGCAACACTGAGAACCGTCATCACACAATCCAGACCATTTTCCATGCAATCTTTTTTCTCTAAAGATGTTCCAATTCCATAGAAAATTGAATAGGAACCACATTTTCTATCTCTTTCAAGGTCCTCAAAGTACTTGTCTATCTTAATTGTTAAATATGTAAACATGTGTGTGTGCTCATATATATGTTAATTCGCAAAGCTAATATTAGACACTACCTTTGCATTTTCTCCTCAAAATTACCATGAAAACTTTCTACTTTGTATAGACCAGTCTGTTTTCTAATAACAATAGAGAATGATATTTTAGAAATACTTGAAGGAGCTTCGGATCCGCCATCTGTGGTGGAACCACCGCCAAGGTGCAGATTTACGTGGAGACCCTGATGGGGAAGACCATCACTCTCAGGTCGAGCCCTCGGATACCATAGAAAATGTAAAGGTCAAGGTCCAGGATAAGGAAGGAATTCCTCCTGACCAGAAAGGACTGATCTTTGCTGGGAGGCAACTGAAAGATGGATGTACTTTGTCTGACTATAGCATTCAAAAGGAGTCCACTCTTCATCTTGTGTTGCGACTTCGTGGTGGTGCTAAGAAAAGGAAGAAGTCTTACACCGCTCCCAAGAAGAACAAGCATAAGAGAAAGAAGGTTAAGCTGGCTGTTCTGAAATACTATAAGGTAGATGAGAATGGCAAAATCAATCGCCTTCGCTGGGAGTGTCCCTCACATGAATGTGGTGCTGGAATTTTTATGGCCAGTCATTTCGGCAGACATTATTGCGGCAAATGTTGTCTGACCTATTGTTTCAACAAACCAGAAAACAAGTAATTGTATATTGGTTAATAAAGATATGAGCTAACATTAAAAAAATACTTGAAGGATCCAGAGAAAAGTCCTTGAACGCTTCGTCAAACACCTGTACGACTTTCAACAAATCAGTTAACCTCGCTGACCTTCAACTGTTTTCATCTAAAAAATGGGGAGAGACCCACTTTACAGAGCTGTGATGAGCAACTGTCCTCCGATAATTATGTTTTGGTCTATACTTCTCATAGTGTACAATTATAGTCTTTAATAATTAAAAACAATTCAAAAAAATGGTCACAAAATTCTCAAGGTACTTTTTGGCACATGATAAAAGCTCAAAATATGTTAATCAATTGAGAACCTTAGCTATAAACTGGATGGAAGAGAAGGGTGCGGAGCATATGAAAGAAATCAAGACTAAGTCAGTCATCTGAGCCTGTGTGACTAGACACAAAATGGGTAAGTCAGAAAGAAGAATCCCAGCTAAGTCAGGTCAAGAGAGGATGTGGTGGCACTAAGTTAGGGCAAGGTAATGAGACATATCATATATGTCAATATATTAATATGAACATAAAGGTAAATAGATCACATGGTCTTCTGGGTTATAGATGCAAAGAACTTGGTGCAGTTTGTCAAACACAAAGTTCCATGAGAAAGTCTAGAAATCTTGTCAAAAGCATGGGAAGCAAAAAAAGAAAAAGAAAAAAAAATCAATTATATTACAGGCAAGGGTGCTTTTCTACATTTTCAACCTTTCCAATTTCCGTAGATCTGCAACTTTCTATTAGGAAAACTCACGTGTGTGTGTGTTTACACTGACAATGGATTTCGACAAGCGTTTGTTCTGAGTCAAGCACTGTCTGAGAGTGATGGTGAGGGAGATGGTATACAAAGAGGAGACTTTGTCCTTTAGGATCCCATGGTTTAAGGATAAAGACGGTTGTGTGAATAATACAAAACACACCTGGGGGATGTGGATAATATCAATAGAGGAAGTGCAAAATACAGTAAGAATTTAGGAAGAAGAAAATATCATCAGATGGGAAATCTTACCTGAAATTTCAGGGTGGCCAATGAAGCAGAAGAAAGGGCTTTTGGGGTTGAGGGAAGTGCCACATATGCTGTGATAAGTAATTCCAGGTCAATGAGGTGACAACACAGGAGAAACCATGCTAGGAAGAAGCACTAGATCTGTAACTATGGGGGACATGCCAGACTAATGAGACAGATTTATTTTGAATCCAGTGGTGAGCCTTCAGAGGTTCTTAAATAGAAGAATGATGTCCTGATTTGAGAGCAGATACAAGCAAGTCATTCTGACAAAGGAAAGAACAGAACTAGGGAAATGAGATGCGAGATTTTTACAACTGTATACAGGTGAGTAGATAGAAAGGGGCCAAGGCAAAGGAGCGGAGGAAGTTGTGAAACATTCAAAAAGAATTTTACAAGAATTCTAAAAACAATTAGTTATGGGGGGTTATAAAGGAAAAAAAAAAAAAAGAAGCCTGAGTTTCTGAATTTGGATGACTGTGACTAATATCTTCCATGCAGAGAAGAAATGCAAGAAGAGAAATCAGTTTTCAGGGAAGGCTAAAGTAAGAGAAGTATTTATTTTTTTTAAATAGTACTTTTTAAATTAATTTATTTATTTGGACATACATGATGTGGGAATCTTAGCTCCCTGACCAGGGACTGAACCGGTGCACCCTGCATTGGAAGAACAGTGTTAACCGCTGGACCACCAGGGAAGCCCTAAGAAAAGTAATTCTGATTGCAAATGTTGAAGGCAAAGAAAAAGGAACCAACAGCCCAGGGTTTGCACAGTCCTGGCCTTCTTCCTGACCTGGCAGGGTCCCCTTCCACAGGTCACCCCACCTGAAATGGAACAGGAGGTGCCTGGAGAGCATCTACCTTAAGATGACTAGCCTGCTCCACAGTTCCATGTAAGGGCCATGGCTCTGAAGAAGTAACGGCTGGAGTCCAAGGCCTGGGTTTCCTCACAGCACCATTCTCCAGGGAAAACAAGTTAAGAAAGTAAAGAATGGAGACAGATTCAAGGATAATCCAGAGCCTGCTTTTAACTGAAAAGGAACTCTGTCTTTTGATGAATTCTGACTCCAGGATCTTCACTAAAGCATGTCTAAGAGAGTGTCTTGAACTTTGTTTCTTGTCATCAGTTCCACTTCTATCCTGAACCATGGAGCCCAGAAGACTGAAAACTATGTTTTCCCAAACTTTGCACTTCATTTTGGCTTTGTCAGTGGGAGACACATGAATAAGGCAAAAGTAGGGAGGCGCTATATTGCCTTCGTGGGGGCTCCAGTGGTGGCGGTAGCCCAGGGCAGGGGAGTCTGTCCCCACAGCGCCAGCAGGAACAGGGGCTCTGGGGCTTCTGGTGAGGCCACTTTCCTCCCTTTGCTCCTTTGGTCCTTGCAACACTTTTGTCAACAATTTCCTCTGTTAAATCCTCTGCTGCTTAGGATGCCTGGAGTGGTCAGAATGTGCAAAGTGACTAATCCTTACAATAGATATCATGTAGGAAAAACGTAATGCTAGACATGGCCTAAGCAACCGTTTAGACATGATGGTCAGGAGGACTGAAGCAATCACTGCAATTTTTAAAAGAAAGCAACATCTTAAACCAAGAGGACCATATGTCAAGTTTCCTTATACTGACCATGAGACTCCAAGGTATTTCAGTGAATTCCACTCAGAATAAACTAATTTATAAATTTCTCTTACGAAAGCATAAAATTTTTTAATAAACAGAACCTTTAATTAAACAGAGGGAAAGGAAATTTCTCACACCCTGTGAGGATGGTAGAGCCAACAGAAAGAAAAAGGCACCTCTTCCTTCCTGTCCAGGACTCAGTCAGGGAAAATCCATGCACTCCTTGCTTACTGTAGCCTTCCCAGCTTCCTTCTCCCCTCTATAGAGTTCTCCTCCCTTTGCTGTGGGAGATTGGTACTGGCTTGTCATGGCTGCAGACCCCGAATGGCAATTCTCTGTGATCCCGAATAAACCCATTTTGGCTGGGGACTATCTGGCCGTGTAGTATTTATTTTAGGTCAACAAAAGAGAGCGAGGATGCACCACAAGCAGAGACCATTGCATCTCCCTGCCTCAGATCAAGCTGCAGGCCAAACTGGGAGACTCCCCAGGCACTCTGACTAGCTGACTGCAGGGATGGACACCACAGGTCCAAAGAGGAAAGAGTAATTGAGCATGGAACAGTTACTAACAAAAGAATGACTACTGTAATTAAAATTATCCAACATATAGAGTCTTAGCTATGTGTCTAACATATTTTATTTCATTTAATGCTCAAAATGTCATATAAGGCTGGTGCAATTATTATCCACACTTTATCCCCAAAGAAACCAAGATTTAGGGACATTAAGGTCACACAGGTGGAAGTGGTAAATCATGAGTAATCTGTCATTTCAAAGAATGTACACTTTCTAAAGAAGAAGGAATATGGAAAAGAAACAATGTCTGATGGACTGGCTAAATTGGTCTTAAATTACCATTAAGTCAAGATAAACGCATGCTACATTCCAATCCTTGGGAGTAAAGAAATGGTTTTTGAGAAAGCTATTCAAAGCTCGAATGCTATGTGAATTGTACAAAAGGCACAAAATTGCCTCTAACCAAAAATGTCAAGAATCTGCTATTGTAGAATAATCTATGTTATTTCCTCTCTGATTGGCCTGGAACCACTCTCGAAGGCAACATTTCAGTGACAAAGAGATTGTTCCTGAATGTGACTGGGGAAAAGTCATCACCACAGGAGGAAGAGAAATATAGTGTTTTTTCCCTGAAGAATAAAAAAGTACTAAAATCTTCGCAGGCAGTGTTATCCATTATGTGAGGTGCTGACAGGAAATATAGACGGAGTCTAGAGAGGAGAAGGGAGTGAATCAAAGGTGACCTAATTCAGCAATGACTTTTATGGACTGAACGCTGCCATGCAGAGACTCAGTCACTTTCACCCTCGTTCATACGGTGACTGTAACTAGACATCCCCAAAGAGGCAGCCACAGGAGTGTGTGTTGTCACAGGTGAGAGTGTCCTTAACTGAGCAGGCTGAGGAGACGGGAGTGAGGCCATGGGAAAGCGGAAACCGAGTGGCAAAGAATCCATAAGAAATGAGAAGAGCATGCCAGTAGCTATTTCAGAGCCACAGGAAACCAGCACAACCCTGATTTGTATAGGATTTTCTAGTTTGCAAAATACTGGGTTGGCCTAAAAGTTCATTTGGGTTTTTCCATAAGCGCATACAGAAAAATTCGAATGAACTTTTTGGCCAACTCAATACTTTAACTGCCATTTGATCCTCATTTATGAGCCATGTTTTAGGACTTTCTGAATATTACAGATAATGAAAGTGAGCTTGACAACAGCTGAACAGTTTCTTGGGGTCTCAGAGCTTTCTAGCTGTGAAGCTGGGGCTCCGGACCCCAGAGCTGGCATTTTCTATCCTCTGAAGTCATCATGGCTGTCAATGTAAATGAAGGATCTGAGGAAAAAATCATGCTGATTGATGAGATGTGGATGTAAAACAATGTAAACACATCAGGATCTTTAAAAATGGTTTTTGATGTTGGGAAGAAGAATTAAACGATTATAAATGGCCATGTACCTTACTACAGACAGCCCAGCTCCAATATAATTGAGCACTGGTTTTGCCACTTCTTCTGCATCCATTCCAAACCAGCCAAACCTGGAAATGGAGAAAGTCACATCAAAGTCGATGTTGCACTGTTTGCAGAGGCATGGATGGACCTAGAGACTGTCATACAGAGTGAAGTGAGTCAGAAGGTAATATACCATAAAATATCACATATTAATGCATATGTGGAATCTAGAGAAACAATAGAGATGAACTTATTTGCAAAGCAGAAATAGAGACACAGGTGTAGAGATCAAACCTATGGACACCAAGGGGTGGAAGCGGGGTGGGATGAATTGGGAGACTGGGACTGATGTATATATAACTACTAGGTATAACACAGGTAACTAACGAGAACCTACTGTATACAGCACAGGGAACTCTACTCAGTGCTTTATAATAACCTCTATGGGAAAACCATCTAAAAAAAGTGGATATATGTGTATGTATAACTGATTCACTTTTCTGTACAGCAGAAACCAACACAACATTATGAAACAACTATATTCCAATAAAATAAATAAATAAATTGTAAAAAAAAAAAGCAGATATTTTTGAATATGTGTGCATCACACTATTTAAGGCCATGGACTCAAGATCAGATTCCTGATTCAAACCCTAGGTCCATGATTTATTAACTGTGACTTGGATAAGTTAACTACCTTTATTGTGTCTCAACTTTTCATGTTTAAAATGGGGATAATTATATCTATAATTATACCTAATATACAAGTTTCTTATGAAGATTAAATGAGTCAGTATATATAAAAGTACTTGTCTAAAAGAAAACTCCCTTTCACTTTAAGACTAAGAGATAAAGAAGAAAAAATAGGTTAAGTGGCTAACTGAATGCTGATAAATTGACTGCAATTTTGTATAGAATTTGAAATAAACTTCAGTGACTATTTGGTTAAAGATCTCTACTCTTTGGCATCGCTTTAAATTCTGTTTTTAATCCCTTGATCTTGCAGTGACTATTACCAATAATCACTGTGAACCATCCAAGGATGAGAAAAATGGAGGCAAGAAGAAGAAAACAGCACTTGTACAAGGCAGACTGGGGGCGGAGAAAGGACAGGAAAGAATGTCTTGGAGGTTAGTTTGCTTCATTATAACTGAGGTTGCTGTAGTGCTTTGAGTAGGAAGAGGAGCTGGAAAAGTAAGGTTAGAATAAAATCCTCCTTCTATTTATCATCCCAAACTCAACTGGAATATTCATCTTAATGCTGACAGAGGATGGTACAGTCCAACAGGACTTCTCTAATGCTCCATGGCTATTCCATGGTTGCACAGGGCAGCTTCTAACCAGATACAGTGATGGAGCACTTGAGATGTGGCCAGGACCACTGAGGAACTGAATGCTTAATTTTATCACATTTTAATGAATTTAAATATACACAGCCACATGTTTTGTGGCAACCCCATCTGACAGCTCAACTCTAGAGCTGAGGGGTTGGCTAACTTTCCCATAAAGAGCAAGAGAGTAGATATTTTAGGCTTTGTGGACTGGATGGCCTCTGGTAACTGCTCACCCCTGCCTTTATGGATTAAAAGCAGCCATGCTGTAAATGTTCCTAAAATGGATGTGTTTGGCTGTGTGTCAATAATATTTTATTTACAAAGTGGAAGCTGGGCAATGATTTGCTGACCCTGGCTCAGACCCTACAGGGAAGAATATAGGCTCTAGAACTATTAGACCTGGGTTTGAACTCGGCTCATTAGCTCCGCGACCTTCAACAAGCCACTCATCTTTTTGTGTGTCAGTTATCTTCTAAGACAGCACCTACCTCATTTGTTTGTGGAAATAAGATTAGAATGATGATGTGTACAACATGTGAAACAAAACAGTCACACTCAGAAAAGGAAAATAAATATCAATGCCCTTTCTCTCTCCCTATTTCATTCTCTAAAGAAAATTATTTATCTTGGTTGGTGTGTTAGATCACTTCTTTAGAATTAAGGCAAATAATTCAACGTAGCACAAGTTACGTGTGTATCTTACAAGAAGTGACCTTTCTGAGGGCAGGAATCAGCGTTTACCTTACACAGAATGTGAGTGAAGAGAATCTGAGTTGAAAACACCCTGTTTTGTGTTACCTTGAGCTTGCCCATCCAGTTAAGGCATTAAATGATCCCCAGATTAAGATTCCAAGGCCCAAACCAATGGTTTTGATAATTGGGACAACAGCTATGTTACCTGTAGGTGAAATATAAAGAAGAAAGGTGTTATTTTTCAATACAGAAAAATCTATTTGTAAATTAAATTAGTTTTAATTTCAGATGAAGCTTATGGGATTTGGACAAACTTAGTAAAGCTTAATTCCTCATTTTAAAAATAAAACAACCAATGTTTGGCATTAACCTCATGATTATGATTACTAAAAGAGCCAGGCTTAGGGCAAAATCCTACAAAGAAAATGTTAAGTTAGCTCTTTGCCTAACTGCACCAATGTTCTTCATCTTTAGTGCAGGTCTCCATTACGACTTTTTTGCAGAAGTTGGTCAATGATAAAATTAATGGTGACCATCCTCTTAGACTGGAACTAGACCACCTATCAGCAGATGTCCTTGGCTCATATGGCTCCAGACTTTGCTCTCTCATGCTCATTTACTTGTCTTTTGGATTGCCCCACCCAGCGCTTTGTGCTCTTGAGGGTCACTCAGGACCAAATTCACAGTCATTTTTTTTTTTCCAGTTCCTGACCTGCTATCTGACTCAGTCAATATCCTCTTGACAGGTTTTCTCTCTTGGTTTTCAAGATGCCTTCATCATCAGCTTCCCTCCTGTTCCTCTTATTCTTTGGCTGTTCTTTCTCATCATACCATCTGCATAGAGGAACCCTCTAAAAATTATCCCTAAAGTACACTCCTCCTCTTGCTATATTCTTTGGGCATTTGACTAGTTTCATGATTTCAGCTATCAGCTAGAGACACATGCTTCCAGCACTAGCCTGGACCTTCTCCAGAGCTTTAGTGCCAGTAAGAGATTACCGACCAGATGTCCCCCATTGTGGGAATATTAGGAACTTTAAACTAAAAAGGTTCCAAGCTGAAGTCATTTTCCCTCTCATCCATGTTCTTTTCCCTTTTCTCCTCATCCATTTCAATGATACTGTCACTCTCCTAATCACCTACAATAATATCTCTACATCACTGTTAACTCTTCCCCTTCCTCTACTAACCATATCCAGTCAGCTACTGTGCCCTACACTGTGAGATGGTTAGATAGCATCACTACATCAATGGACATGAGTCTGAGCAAACTCCAGGAGATAGTGGAAGACCCAGGAGCCTGGTGGGCTGCAGTTCATGGAGTCCCAAAGAGTCAGACACAACTTAGCAACCAAAGAAAAATACTGTGACCCACATCATCCCAGTCTGCAGCAGTTCTCAAATTAAACTTTTCCCACCAACTCCTTGGACCATAAAGAAGCCTGAGGGCCAAAGGACTGATGCTTTTGAACTGTGGTATTGGAGAAGACCCTTGACAGTTCCCTGGACTGCAAGGAGATCAAACCAATCCATCCTAAAGGAAATCAATTCTGAATAGTCATTGGAAGGACTGATGCTGAAGCTCCAATACTTTGGCCACCTGATGCTAAGAGCTTGACTCATTAGAAAAGACCCTGATGCTGGGAAAGATTGAAGGCGGGAGAAGAAGGGGACAACAGAGGATGAGATGGTTGGATGGCATCACCGACTCAACGGACATGAGTTTGTGTAAACTCCAGGAGATAGTGAAGGACAGGGAAGCCTGGCATGCTGCAGTCCATGGGGTCACAAACAGTCAGACACAACTGAATGACTGAACAACAACAACCAACTCCTGGTGTGAACAGCCGTGTGAATATAAATACTGAAGTGGTTGTCCAGATCTGCAGGATGAATGACTGGTCTCTCTGTTCCCCTCTCCTATTCAAAATGATGATCACAATCATACTAAAGTATACATGAGGTATAATAATTACAACTCTAGTGCAAATTTAACTCTTTTATCCTCCAACTCATCATCTTCACTAAATCACTTAATTCTGTAGAGATTCAAATTAAGTAGGTGCCCAATAAATTTTTAACATTTAAACATCTATTTGCTTTTAATCAAATTACCTCTAGAGATCCTTGATTTTCTTTGTTAAAGAAAAGAAAACTCCCCCAGGGATATATTAATAGAAGAAAAATATTACTGATAGGCCAAGCAAAGGCATAAACTGTAGCTATAAAATTTCAGGCAATAGTGATAAGGCAACAGAAGGAAGATTTTTGTTTGTTTTTGTTTTTCTGCCAGTGCTTTTGAAATGATACTGTGTTTGTGTTTGTCTACTTCTAAGCACAAGTCTTAAAAATGCTATTAGTAGAGAGGATTATTTAATAAGTATTTTCTGATAAACATGCTAGAGAAAGGGCAGAGCACTTATGCTTGAACAAATAGCAAGTGAAACATTTTTCCTATAATAATTTTATATAATAATATAAATATAATAATTTTGCTATAATAATTTTCTAGCAGGAACAAGAAAGAAATCATTAAAAGGAAAGAGTAAGGAAAAATATCTGAGTCAAAAATATGAACCAAAAATATTTATGGAGCATATAAATGAAAGAAATGAAATCATTAATTTCTAGTATCTATTGCCATTTCCTTCTATTATGATCATAGTATCAAATGATTAAAGGATAAGTTGTATCATACATTACCTGTTGCCCAAATGCAGCCCCCAACCATTGCAAAAGGCCAAAATTTAGGGCAATGTAGTATCAGATTTACCACCAAGGCAACCAACCATATGGCAGCACAAAGTACCCACTGGAGAAACATTCCTAGAAATAAAAAAAATCAGTGTCAGGGGCTCAACCTGATATAAGAAAATTAGTGCTTAGGAATATCAATGAGATATTATAATAACAGTCACAATTTTTTGAATACCTATATTCCAGATGCTTTACACCTCTATTATAACACCTGTAACTACTATGCATCATAATTAACCCTAGTTCAAAGACAGAGAAAACAAATCTGAGATGAAGCAACTTGTCCAAATAGCTAACAGTTTGTAAAACTAGAATTCCTCACTTGGCTCCAAGGCTTGTTCTACATTGTGCATTCCTGCTTAACAGGGATCAAGAATTTTCTGCCAAAGAGTAAGGGCAAGACCAAGTCAATATATTTTTATTCAGATGTCATACTTAGTGCCATTCCTGACCAAAGAGAATGGCATTAAGAATTTCAGAATAGCACAATAGTACTTTGAACCATTGGAGATCATATGAGTCACTCTGAGATAAACATAAAGTCCTTTATGGCCACGTGTAGGATCCATGAACTTGGAGTCCAGTGTCTGTTGTGAGGCAGACATTCCAGACCTGAGAATTAGCCTTTCTACTCCCCTTCCTATGCTCTTGGCTGCTGTCTGTCAGTTACTGGAAGGTCATGTGGTGATATGGGGTATATCTGTACCTTTCTGAGGCTCCGAAAGAAGGTTCAGGGATTAAAAGGACACAGAAACATCAACCTTGGAAGAAATACTAAGGTTGTTATAACTCAACATTATTTATAGCACTTTAGACTCTACAGGAAGATTTTTGCGTATTTCTACTCGGTCTCATGGTGGAGGAGAGAAAAACATCTGTTAACCTCTAAAATTAGGAACACAGAGATGAAAGGGCACTTCATTTTACAAGTCATTCATTTTACAAACGAGAAACTGAGAACAAACGAACTGATCAGGCTTCCCGGGATCACATGGTTCTTCTAAACCCCGAAAGCCAGGTCCTCTACCCTTTAGCATCTTTTTGTTCTTCTTTTAGTACTTTTTATTCCTGTTCTGACTCCAGTGGGAAAAAGAAGAAAGGCTATGGAAGGAAAGGATTTGCGACTCTATTGTCCAGGTAGTATAAAGACATGAGAAATTGGGGTGATAACACAATGCTTCTCACCAGACTTTCACCATAACATCTCTATTCCTTTTCCTGGCTTTAACAGGAAAAGCAAGTGGATAAAAACAAGTATTACTTCTCCTTCCTTGAATTCACATTACAGTCAATTCTATGAAAATGTGACATGTATGTTTCAAAAATCACTGCACTAGGTAAAATAATGTGATAAAACCCACAGAGCTCATGAGGGAAATGGGACTAAGGACAGAACACTTGAAAACTTCATTAAAAAAAAGGTATTAAAAAAGATAGGAAGGCTTCCCTGATGGTTCAGTACTAAAGAATCTGCCTGCCAATGCAAGAGACACAGGTCTGATCCCTGGTCCAGGAAGACCCCACATGCTTTGGAACAATTTAGCCGGTGTTCCATAGCTATTGCGGAGAAGGCAATGGCACCCTACTCCAGTACTCTTGCCTGGAAAATCCCATGGACAGAGGAGCCTGGTGGGCTGAAGTCCATGGGGTCGCTAAGAGTCGGACACGACTGAGCGACTTCCCTTTCACTTTTCACTTTCATGCATTGGAGAAGGAAATGGCAACCCACTCCAGTGTTCTTGCCTGGAGAATCCCAGGGATGGGGAGCCTGCTGGGCTGCCGTCTATGGGGTCGCACAGTGTTGGACACGACTGAAGCGACTTAGCAGCAGCAGCAGCAGCAGCAGCCACAACTATTGAGACTGTGCTCTAGGGCCCAAAAGCTGCAAATACTGAAGCCTGCACACCCTGGAGCCTGTGCTCCACAAAAGGAGAACACTGCAATGAGAAGTGCTCGCACCGCAACAAGGAGTAGCTCCCGCTGCTGCAACTATGGAAAAACCCACCCAGCAGCAAAGGCCCAGTGCTGTCAAAAATAAATAGATAAAATTATTTTTTAAAAAAGAAAGCCTAACAAAAAATGGTAGTATAGCTTTATACTGGTTAAGTGGTTAAGAAATTCACAAATTCTGTAATAAATATGGCACTTTACCTTGTAAAACACATGAAGTTTACTTAAGCAAATGAGTGTGAAAAGTGTTGTAACCCATGAATTACTGCAAAGGTTGGGAAGGTTTGAACACCAGATGTGGATGGGTGTGGTGGTTTGGGGCAGAGGGTGTGAGCACATTTTGTGCATTGCTATGCACCTTTATCCATCTGGCTGCAGTTTTCTATGTTCACATAAGGTGTGTCAGTCAAAATTGTGTATGAGCAAGCACAAAATTTGTGTTATGAGCAAACTGCTTCCTTTTATATCATGTGTTTTGGTTTTAAAAAGCAAGTATTATTACAGAACTGATTAACTTTCTTCCTTTGTAAACATAACTTTTGTCGCTGTAGTTGTTTAGCTCCTCTGTCCACAGGATTCTCCAGGCAAGAAGACTGCAGTGGGTTGCCATTTCCTTCTTCAGTGGATTTTCTCGGACCAGGGGTTGAATCTGAATCTACTGCCTTGGCAGATGGATTCTTTACCACTGAGCCACCAGGGAAGCCCATAAACATAGCAGGTATGGCTAAAAAGCTTCCTTCATCCTAGCTTTACCATGAAGCAGAATATTAAGGTTATCCTATACTGACTGGCTGGAGAAGGCAATGGCACCCCACTCCAGTACTCTTGCCTGGAAAATCCCATGGACAGAGGAGCCTGGTGGGCTGCAGTCCATGGGGTCGCTAAGAGTCAGACATGACTGAGCGACTTCCCTTTCACTTTTCACTTTAATGCATTGGAGAAGGAAAAGGCAACCCACTCCAGTGTTCTTGCCTGGAGAATCCCAGGGATGGGGGGAGCCTGGTGGGCTGCCGTCTATGGGGTCGCACAGAGTTGGACACGACTGAAGGGACTTAGCAGCAGCAGCAGCAGCATACTGACTGGCATCACTGACTCGATGGATGTGAGTCTGAGTGAACTCTGGGAGATGGTGATGGACAGGGAGGCCTGGTGTGCTGCAGTTCATGGGGTCGCAAAGAGTCGGACACGACTGAGCGACTGAACCTCACTGAACTGAACTGATACTGACTAGCACATAGATAACCTGGCATGGGCATTATCAACTGCTTTAAGCTCTATTCACTTGGCATCTGGCACAGCAAAATTCATTTTTACAGTTATCATTTAAAGAAGACCTAAACAGTGAACTTCATATTTAAAATGAACTTAAGGTTAACAATGAAGAAAACATAATTACCATCGCCAGTCTCATATTTTTTAAGTGGTACAAAGTTTGAGCCGAACAAAACGATGGCTACAATAGAAGCGATGAAACCAGTGGTAAGATCTGTGGCATTACTGCTCATGGCTCTGGTGCTGCCCAAGGGCAAGCTGATTCACTTTTGACTTGATCTTCTTTTCAAGAACTTCTGAAATAAAAGAAACAAAAATGAAATAATTAAGAAGTTGTGAATCTGTGAGCAAGTTATGATCAATACATGATACTATTAAGTTTTTCAAAAGTATGGTAAGATTCCTTCATCTAGATTAAAAACTTAGGACATTATGAATTTATGTCCACACCCCACATTAATTCATTTTCTTCTTTTATTTTGCCAACAAATATTTTCTGACTACTGACCTAAATAAAAATCAAACAGAAAAAACAAGCAAACTTTGTCTTCAGAGTTTGAAAAACCTAACTTCTTCCAAGATCCGGCTACAATTTGTATGATATTTTAGAGAAATTCTGTGTGGGTAGACTGGTATAATGAAGATTTGTGGACCAAAATTCTATTCATTTCAATTGGGTCTTGTGACAATTAAGTGACAGAGCACATGTGAAGACAGAAGGTACTATCAGTACCTTCTGAGCACAAGCTCTTCTGCTATTTGAAACACAAGCTTAAGGGCATATTTAAGTTGTATTGTTGCTACATACTCAGGATCCCCTAGAGGTAAAGTCATTTTCTTCATCAGTAGCACCCTTTCAGTGTGTAATAGTTCAAATAGTTCAGTTCATGAAACTATCTTTTGTGACTTAAAAAAAAAAACAACCCACCAGACACATAGAAGAATCTCCTACAGACCTCTTCAACAATCTCCTAAATCTCTTGAAGGTGGCCAACACGGTGGAGTGGGAAGACTCTGAACTCACTTCCTCTCATGGACACACCAAACTCACAATTATTTACAGAGAAACTATCAATGAAAGTGACCTGAATACTAACAGAAACAATCTTCTACAACTAAAGAAATAAAGAAGGAACCACAAGGGGATTTCCTGGTGGTCCAGTGGTTAAAACTCTGTGCTTCCACTGCAGGGGGCATGGGTTTGATCCTTGGTCAGGAAACTAAGATCCCACATACCATGAAGTGCAGCAAAAAAAAAAAAAAAAGAACCCAACAGGGATGGGAGGAAGGGTGGAGACACAGTAGAGTTGAGACCCATACCTGTTTGGAGGTGACCAAAAAAGAGTATGATAATCATAACTGCTGGGATTCTGCCAAGGTGAGGGGCCCAAGTCCCACACTGGGCTCCCCAGATTGAGGCTCCTGCATGGGGAAGAGGACTCCATGCTTTGGAGAGGACCCTTCCAGCTTTGAGGGCCAGAGAGACTTACATTTGGGAAACCCAGAAGGCTGCAGAAAACACAGACTCTGCTCTTAAGAGGACAGACACAAAATCTCACATGGTCCAAGACCAAAAGCAGAGATTGTCGTATGAAAGGAGCTGGCTCAGACCCCTTGCTAGTCTTAAAAAGTTGCCTGGTGAGGAAGGAGGCAACTAACACTCACTCTGGGGAATGCAGATGTTGACAACAGCCATTTTGGGGACTTCAGTCTGCCTGGAAGATGCTGGAAAGCATCATTTTGAAATCCTTCCACTAACCCGGCCTCACCCAAAGGCCTGCTGGCACCATTCCTGTGATGACCCAGGCCAAGCAACCAGCAAGGCAGGGACATAGCCTAACCCACTAGCAGACCAGTAGCAGCCACAGGTAGGCCCCCGCTTAGTCCCCAGTATTCCCAGGACTTGACCCTGCCTAGTGACACCAGCACTGGGACCACCAGGACCTGGCCCTGCCCACTGGCAAGTCCTGACTAGCTCCAGAACCTCTTGGCTTGCAGCTAGCTACCACAGGACTTGACTCAGCATTAGGGGGTCCTAGAGCTAGTCCTAGCCCACCAGTAGAACATGTGAGATTTTGCATTCACCTTTTAAAAGCAAAGTCTATTTCCACCAGCGCAGAACACTGGCTCCATGACCTCCTGGTCCACTTCAGTCAGCTGCATTAGGACCTGGTCTCACCAACCAGCAGGTGGGCAGCAGCCCTGGGATGACCTGGGCCCCATAGCCAGCCATGCTGGGACTTGGCCCCTCGTACCAGTGGCTAGCAGTCTATGCACTAGGCAGGGCCGCAAGCAACTGATTTGAGGGCCAGCCACACCTAGCAGTGTACCCACAGTAGTTGGCTCCAACACAACAGAAGGGCTCATGCAGTCCATATAGGGGGCACCACTAGAGCTCTGGTGATCAGAGAGGAGTGTCATGCTGGGATGCATAGGGATGTCTACTATTTATGGCTACTTTTCCAAGATCAGAAAATATAGCCAACTTACCTAATACGGAGTAACAAAAACAAAGAACTGGAAAAGTGAGGTGACAGAGGAATAGTTTCAAAATAAAAAAACAAGATAAAACTAAACAAGAAAAGCTAAGTGAAGTGAAGAAAGAAATTTACCCAATGAAGAGTTCAGGTAATGATCATAAAGATACTCAAGGAACTTAAGAATGGATGAAACAATAGGAATTTTAACAGTGAGCTAGAAAATCTGAAGAACCAGAGAGAGGTGAAGAATACAACAACTGATATAAAAAGTACACTAGAGAAAAATAACAGTTGATAATTAGATGTTACATGGGAAGGGATCAGCTAACTGGAAGACAGAGTAGTGGAAATCACCAAAGCTGAACAGAAAGAAAAAATTTAGAAAACTAAGGATAGTTTAAGAGATCCTTGGGACAACATCAAGCATCTAACATTCACATTGGGCTCGGTCACTTCAGTCGTGTCTGACTCTTTGCAACGTTATAGACTGTAGACCCTCAGGCTCCTCTGTCCATGGGATTCTCCAAGCAAGAATACTGGAGGGGGTTGCCATGCCATCCTTTAGGGGATCTTCCTGACCTAGGAATCAAATCCACACCTCTTATGTCTCCTGCATTGCAGGCAGCTTCTTTACCTCTGAGCTACCAGAGAAGCCCAGTACTCACATTAAGCGGTGCCAGAATGAGAAGACAGAGAAAAAGGGTAGGAAAAGTTATTTGAAAAAATAAAAGTTGAAATTTACAAACAGCTCACGTAGCTCAATATGAAAAAAAAAATCAAAAAAGTGGGCAGAATACCTATAATATGATCCAGCAATCCTGGGCAGAGAAAAATGTGGTTCAAAAGTATACAGGCACTGCAATGTTCACTAAAACACTATTTACAAAAGTCAAGATATGGAGGCAACCACCAACAAATGAAAGGATAAAGAAGACGTGATATGTATACACAAAGGAAGATTACTCAGCCATAATAAGAATGAAATAATGCATTTGCAGCAACATGGATGGACGTGGAGATTATCATACTAAGTGAAGTAAGTCAGACAAAGACAAATATCATACGGTATTCCTTATATATTCAATCTAAAAAAAAACTGATACAAATGAGCTTATTTACAAAACAGAAAGAGACTCACAGACTTAGAGAACAAACTTATAGTTACCAAGGGAGGAAGGTGGAAGAGGAGGAATAGTTAGGGAGTTTGAGATTGATAGGTATACATTGCTCTCTTTAAAATAGATAACCAACAAGGGCCTACTGTAAAAAAAAAATAAAGAATAATAATAATAGCTGAAACTTTCTACAACCTTGGAAAAGAAACAGAAATCCAGATCCAGTAAGCAAAAACATCCCAAACAAGATCAATTCAGAGAGGTCCACACTAAGACACAGTAAAAATTAAAGATAGAGAATATTAAAAGCAGCAAGGAAAAAGCAAGTAGTTACATACAAGAGAACTCCCATAAGACTGTCAGCTAACTTTTCAGCAGGAACTTTGCAGGCCACAGGGAGTGGCATGATATATTTTAAGTGATGAAAGCAAGATGGCTTTATTCCAGGGATGCAAGGATATGTCAATATCTGCAAATCAATCAGCATGATACACGACATTAACAAATTGAAGCATAAAAACCATGATCATCTCAATAGATGCAGAAAAAGTTTTTGACAAAATTCAATATCCATTTATGATAAAAAAAACTCTCAAGAAAGTGGATAGAGAGGGAGCAAATCTTAACATAATAACAGCCATATATGATGAACCTGGGGCTTCTCTGGTGGCTCAATGTTAAAGATCCGCCTGCCAGAGCAGGCGACACAAGAGATTCAAGTTTGATCCCTGGGTCACAAAGATCCCCTGGAGAAGGAAATGGCAACCCACTCCAGTATTATTGTCTGGAAAATTCCACAGATAGAGAAGCCTGGTGGGCTATAGTCCATGGGATTGCAAAGAGTTGAACACGACTGAGCACACCTACACACTCAACTAGGTGGTGGTATGTGCAGCAGGCATGGGCATGAGGAGCCTACGGCTAATACCACTCAACGGTGAAAACCTGAAATCATTTCCTTTAAGAATAGGAGCAAGACAAAAGATGCCCCCTGTCATCCCTTTTATTGAATGCAGTATTGGAAGTCCTAGCCCTGGCATTGTGGACAAAAAAAGAAATAAAGGGAATACAAATTGGAAAGAAAGATGTAAAACTGTCACTGTTTGCAGATTACATGATAATATCTATGCTGCTGCTGCTGCTGCTGCTAAGTTGCTTCAGTTGTGTCCGACTGTGCGACCCTATGGACAGCAGCCCACCAGGCTTCTCTGTCCATGGGATATTCTAGGCAAGAATACTGGAGTGGGTTGCCGTTTCCTTCTCTAAAAATGCATCAAAAACGTGAGAACTAGTATATGAATTCAGTAAAGCTGCAGGGTACAAAATTAAAATATAGAAACCTGTTGCGTTTCTGTACACTAGTAATGAACTATCAGAGAGAGAAATTAATTAAACAATCCCATTTACAATAGCATCAAAAAGAATAAAATCTCTGGGAATAAATTTAACCACAGAGGTTAAAGATCTGTACTTGGAAAACTATAAGACACTGATAAAATTGAAGATGACACAAACAGAAGTATATACCATGCTCATGTATTAAAAGACTTAATGTTGTTAAAATGACCATACTACCCTGTGCAATCTACAAATTTCATACAATTCCTGTCAAAACAGCATGGCATTTTTCACAGAAGTGGAACAAATAATTGTAAATGTGTATGGAAACACAAAAGACCACAAATAGCCAAAATGATCTTGAGAAAGAACAAAGTTTGAGTTATTATGCTCCCTGATTTCATACCACTAAGCTACAGTAATCAAAACCATATGGTATAGGCACAAAACTGGCATACAGATCAATGGAACAGAATAGAGAGCCCAGAAATAAATCTACAAACACATAGTAAACTAATTTATGACAAAGGAGGCAAGAATATACAATGGGGAAAAGAAAACCTTTTTGATAAATGGTGTTGGGTAAACTGGACAGCTACATGAAAAAGAAATATCAAATAATGGTGTTGTGTACCTGGAAATAATAGTGATATAAGTCAACAAAGCCAGTGGAGGTGATGGAATTCCAGTTGAGCTATTTCAAATCCTGAAAGATGATGCTGTGAAACTGCTGCACCCAATATGCCAGCAAATTTGGAAAACTCAGCAGTGGCCACAGGACTGGAAAAGGTCAGTTTTCATTCCAATCCCAAAGAAAGGTAATGCCAAAGAATGCTCAAATTATCGCACAATTGCACTCATCTCGCATGCTAGTAAAGTAATGCTCAAAATTCTCCAAGCCAGGCTTCAGTAATACGTGAACCGTGAACTTCCAGATATTCAAGCTGGTTTTAGAAAAGGCAGAGGAACCAGAGATCAAATTGCCAACATCTGCTCGATCATGGAAAAAGCAAGAAAGTTCCAGAAAAAGATCTATTTCTGCTTTACTATGTCAAAGCCTTTGACTGTGTGGATCATAAAAAACTGTGGAAAATTCTGAAAGAGATGGGAATACCAGACCACCTGACCTGCCTCTTGAGAAACGTATATGCAGGTCAGGAAGCAACAGTTAGAACTGGACATGGAACAACTGACTGATTCCAAATAGGAAAAGGAGTACATCAAGGCTATATATTGTCACCCTGCTTATTTAACTTCTATGCATATACATCATGAGAAACGCTGGGCTGGAAGAAGCACAAGCTGGAATCAAGATTGCCGGGAGAAATATCAATAACCTCAGATATGCAGATGACACCACCCTTATGGCAGAAAGTGAAGAGGAACTAAAAAGCCTCTTGATGAAAGTGAAAGAGGAGGGTGAAAAAATTGGCTTAAAGCTCAACATTCAGAAAACAAAGATCATGGCATCTGGTCCCATCACTTCATGGGAAATAGATGGGGAAATAGTGGAAACAGTATCAGACTTTATTTTTTGGGGCTCCAAAATCACTGCAGATGGTGATTGCAGCCATGAAATTAAAAGACACTTACTCCTTGGAAGGAAAGTTATGACCAACCTAGATAGCATATTCAAAAGCAGAGACATTACTTTGCCAACAAAGGTCCATCTAGTCAAGGCTATGGTTTTTCCTGTGGTCATGTATCGATGTGAGAGTTGGACTGTGAAGAAAGCTGAGCACCAAAGAATTGATGCTTTTGAATTCTGGTGTTGGAGAAGACACTTGAGAGTCCCTTGGACTGCAAGGAGATCCAACCAGTCCATTCTGAAGGAGATCAGCCCTGGGATTTCTTTGGAAGGAATGATGCTAAAGCTGAAACTCCAATACTTTGGCCACCTCATGTGAAGACTTGACTCATTGGAAAAGACTCTGATACTGGGAGGGATTGGGGGCAGGAAGAAAAGGGGACGACAGAGGATGAGATGGCTGGATGGCATCACCAACTCGATGGACATATGTTTGAGTGAACTCTGGGAGTTGGTGATGGACAGGGAGGCCTGGCTTGCTGCAATTCATAGGGTCGCAAAGAGTCGGACACAACTGAGTGACTGAACTGAACCGAACTGATAGGTCAACTATACCTTTATTTTAAAAAAATTAGCCACTGGGAAGAAATATGTCCAAACAGCAAAGACAGTCACCCCTGGAGGGTAGGGATTATGAGTGAATTGTAAACTTTTACTCGATGGTTTTATGTGTTTCTAGTAGAACATATGGGCTCCCCTGGTAGCTGAGCTGGTAAGGAATCCGCCTGCAATGCAGGAGGCCTGGGTTAGATCCCTGGGTTGGGAAGATCCCCTGGAGAAGGGAATGGCTACCCACTCCAGTATTCTGGCCTGGAGAATTCCATGGACTGTATAATCCATGGGGTCACAAAGAGTCGGACACAACTGAGCGGTATAATAGAACATATATTGCTTATAAAATGAGAAACAAAACAATGTCATTAAGAATGAAAAAAATTAATCTCTTAAATCCCTTCAAGAGTAATGTTCTTGAAAAATACCTTAAGGACTATCTGAAAATCCAAGGTCAGCAGTTATGTCCTGCACGATACTATAACTGGCCACTAGAATAAAGGGACAGAGAAGGTGATGGCACCCCACTCCAGTACTCTTGCCTAGAAAATCCCATGGACAGAGAGGCCTGGTAGGCTGCAGTCCATGGGGTCGCGAAGAGTCGGGTACGACTGAGCGACTTCACTTTCACTTTTCACTTTCATGCATTGGAGAAGGAAATGGCAACCCACTCCAGTGTTCTTGCCTGGAGAATCCCAGGGATGGGGGAGCCTAGTGGGCTGCTGTCCATGGGGTCGCACAGAGTCGGACACAACTGAAGCGACTTAGCAGCAGCAGCAGAATAAAGGGAAGCAGCTAACTAGCTGTCTGTGCAATCGGGTAGCCATGGGTCACATAAGGATAACTACATTTTCATTAAAATCAATTAAATGTAGCAAAAGAAAAAAATTCAATTCCTTAGTTAAATTAACTACATTTCAAGTGCTCAATGGCCACATAGAGCCAGAAGCTATCACAATGGACAGTGCAGAATGTATTTAGAACATTCCTATCACTGCAGAAAGTTCTACTGGACAGCACTCCTAAGCTTATTAAAAAGCTCTGGTTTACTATGAAGAAAAGGATCAAAACTCAAAGAGCCAAGAACCAGACATTTTTCACAAGATAATATCTGGAAAAGGTTATTGAACATAATTCACTTTTTTAGCTATAAAAGCTACATGAGAAAAATACAACAGTCATTTTATCACAAGAGGTAACCAGAGTCATGCCACAATACCACTCTGAAATCATATTTGGCACACTGACCTTTTGTTTCACTCACTTCTGTATATAAATCCTCTGGAATGTAATTTAAAACAATCCACCTCTTTCCCCCCCAAATTTAATATATAGTGATATTTTTCTATGAATATGTAATGAATAAAGCATTTTATATATCTAAAATCACTTTTATTATTTTATTTTACAATAATAAACATTTACTTTCAAGGTGTTTCATTTTGTTCATTGTCAAAGAACAATGCTCTTTGCAGAGAATATTTTATATACAACTATCTACAACATATCTTCTTTGGTATTATTAAAGATAGTTTAACCCCAGACAGGGATAACTTCAATACTGATCAATAAATTTTAGTAAGAAAACTATCTATTTGAGATTTTGTATGCTTTCTTAAAATGAAACAAAATGCCGGTAAGACAATATCCTCCATGAGGATGTAGTTGAGAAAGAGGTGCTGACATATTTAACACTGACAGAGTAAAAAAACTGCAATAAAAATACTACAAATCTCATCGTTAGATGCAAAGAAATTTTCAGCCCTGTGGCTTCCATCAGTGGCTTACATGAGTTTGGTTCAAAGATCAAGGTGGTGGATTGTTGCTAAAATATCAGAGAGGCAATAGTTCAGAGAAACTGGAGATATTCAGGAAGGATATCACAGGACTAAAGACACATGATTACTTTCAGCTAAGAAAGCAATTTTTTTTCCCATTTTAACTAAACTCAAGGAAGCTGGGGGGTGGTGGATCCTTTATAAGCACATTGCAAAGAGAATGCCCACCCTTAAAAAATAGCAAAGTGAGCAAAAAGATGGTTCTATTGAAGAATATTGAAAGCCCCAAACTGCTCAGATTTCCTTGAAAGAATAACCTGGTATGCTAATCACAGTGGATACACTGCATTTTGACTGCTGGGTGAACATTAACCGGAGTTACTTAGTTATTGCGGGCAGATGCAGTCAAATGAAGTTTACTGCATGCGCCTCTGGCACATTGCAGAAAGCATGTGATCTAATCTCATCGTGGGTTGACAATGTTTATTATCTTTAAAGAAGAGTCTATTCTTTCTAAATCAATGACATTTTTGTGGAAAAGAAAACACCACTTTAGCACATTACTCCCAGGTTTTTTTGGTGCAAACCTACCGAGTTAACAAGGCTCAAACTTTTAATTATAATGTTTAATTTAAATAATTGAAAATATTTAAATTAACATACTCTCGACTAAAGTAGTTTTTGAATGGCTATCTACTGATATATTGTTAAACCATATTTATTTATTTTTGTTCTAGTACTTTTGATTTACTGAATAGTACTTCTTGAAATCTCTCATGGTAATTTAAACTTTTTCCTCTAAATCTCTCCTAGCAATTGAAAGCTTTTCCTCTAATTCTCTCCTAACAATTTAAACGTCTATAGAGACCTTTTTTTGGCTAGTCTTTTGTACGCTCTGATCAATTTTGCTTGCTCCACTTCACCTAAGATTTCGGTTTTAGTTTCATGTTAATTTCCTCAAATATGCGCCGGTGTCTTGGCTAACATTAGCAGTGTTGAATTTACTTACTCTGAGACTTTTTTTTGTTTTGTTTTTTTATTTCAATCAGGAGCATGTTTTAAAAAATCATCAAACACTCCCCTGTCCAGCTGCCCGGGTTTCCTTAAGTTGCTGTCCCCACGCTGCTTGGTGCTCCGGGTTGGGCTGAAATCCCCTGGCGCTCTGCAGCGGCACAGCCGCCTCCCCTACGCAGATGCCGAACAAGCACCGCCTTACTCTTCCGGTGCCCAGCCAGCCTGGACTTCCTGCGAGACCTTCCTTACCTGTTCACCTGCAGAAAGAGAGGGCAGGGCTCCTGCACCCACGTTCCCAGGCTCGTCTGAACTCCTTTCCTTCCCGGGAGGCAATGACCTGCACACCTGGCCGCAGAGGACCGAGAAGAACTTAACAAAGGAGATCCCGGACCTGCGGGGCGTTAGGCTGGGAAACACCTTCCTCCAGCTGCCGGGCGGTGCGGGTCACGTGACTTTGTTGTGCGGTCAACTGACCGCTTGTCAATCAACCAGCAAACTTGAAAGGCTTTTGTGTTTTCTAAAACGTGATTGTTTTAGGGAACTCAAAGTGTCATCCTCACTAAATCTCCCAGAGCATGGTATGATCGGTACTATTAATGGATAAAAGGACAAGGAATTTCACAACTGTTAAAGATTATCTAAAGCTGTGTTTTCTTTTTTACAGAATGTGAAGAAATTCATCTGAACCACCAATGTCACTAATATCTCTTGTAACATCACAAGATTTTACTTGACATCACCACCCTTTATAAAAGCTCCCAGACCATTTATCTGTATATTTATTGGGTCTGTTTTGAGGAGCAGGTGAGAACACATCTTCTAGACTCAAGCTTGGCTGCCCATCACAGTCTCTGGGGAGATTTTCTGTTTTGTTTCGTTTTTTAAAAAGACTAATACCTGGGGGGTTTCCTGGTGGCTCAGTGGAGAGGAGTCCACCTGCCAGTGCAGGAGACATGGGTTTGCTCCCTGGTGAGGGAAGATCCCACGTGCCATGGAGCAACTAATTCTGTGCACCACAACTACTGAAGCTGTGCTCTAGAGCCTGGGAGCTGCAGCTACTGAAGCCTGCCCTGCGCCTACAGCTTGCATTCTGCAACAAGAGAAGCCACTACAAGAAGTCCCCGCTCACTGCATCTAGAGAAAAAGCCTGCGTGCAGCAACAAAGACCCAGGGCAGCCAAATTAAAAACAACAACTAATACCTGGACCCCGCTCCAGGCCAACTGAAATATAATCTCTACAAGTGTGATTGGGACGTATTTTCTTTTAAAATTTCCTTCAGGTCAGTCTAATGTGAAGCCAGGATTGAGAATCCCATTCTAGACCAATAGTTGTGAAATGTGGTTGAATTACCCAGAGAATGGGTCACTAAGCATCTTAGTGACATCTTGATTTAGATTTTGAGAAACACGGCTCTAGTCCCCCACTGTCAGAGATGTGACCACAAGCTGAATTTAGCTATTTAAATTTAAATTAAGATAAAAAATTCAGTACAAGTAGCCACATGTGTGGATTACAGACCATTTCTATTCCTGCAGAAGTGTCTAGTGGAGAGCACTGTCCTGGACTGTCTGTCCTGGGGATCAGCCGTGACTTGTGCACAGTCTACCCTCGTGAGGATTCCAGAATAGCAAGGGACAGAGCTATGAACACACAGGTTCGGAAAGAGGAAGTTCAAGGAAGGCCTCTCTGAGGAAGTGACTTTGCACTGAGACATTTCAACGGTTGGTAATGGTTGTGGAGTTACAATGAGAAACCCTAACGACAGTTCAAAGACAAAGGAAACCCTGGAAGGAGGTCTTGTTTTAAATATCAATCACATTCATAAGCTATCATTGTAATTAAGCAGATGGGAAGGTAAAGTGTCATCCCATTTAAAGAATTAAAGAAGCTAAGGCTTTTCACTTCAGAGAAAGAACAAATTCAACAGTTCAGAAAAACTGTGGAGAAATAAGTTCCCCTTTCCACATATCCATACTCACAGACACACACATATACAACCGCTCTCTCTTCCAAAAATACAGAGCCTAAATACAACCTAGAATTGCTTCTTTTTGTGATTACAAAAGACTTCAGCGGATGATCACATGGTTAGGTCTTGCTCCAGGTTCACTGAGAAACAGACTCCCATTGTTGTGAATTCCCTAAAATCTGAGTATGAGTTAGGGACTGAGTCAGGCTTCAGGACACATTATGGAATATCGCTCTCCAGGGCTTTTTATGTCAGGCTGCAGATACACCTGAAACATGGACAATCCAATGATTTTTTCAAGTTGTTTCATGTGCATTAATGCCTGAGCATGAAGTTTTGTGTTGAAGGAGTCTTGGTAACCTCTAGAAGATGTGGCTTACCTTCACCTTCTGACCCTTTATCTTGGCAAAGTCATTCATTCTCTCTCAACTTCAGTTTTCTAGTATGTAAAATGCCAATAATAAGACCTGTGTACTTTGCCCTTGTGAAATGAAATTCATATTTTATGGCAAGACAGGGATTCCCACATAGTTTAGGGGTAAAGAATCCATTCTCTTGCCATTGCAGGAGACCCAGGAGACCTGGGTTTGATCCCTGGATCAGAAAGATCCCTTGGAGAAGGAAATGGCAACCCACTCCAGTATTCTTGCCTGGAAAATCCCATGGATTGAGGAACCTAGCAGGCTAAAATCCATAAAGTCACAAAGAGTCGTACATGACTAAGTTGCACTCACATACACGTACATGGGAAGATAAAAATTTAAACATAAAATTTCTCCTCTGACCATTGACTGCTCTGCATTCTGCATTGTGGATGTGCATTATGCATGGACCAGACCTCCCAAATCAGCAAGAATACTTCAGTTCAGTTCAGTTCAGTTCAGTCCAGTCTCTTTGCGATTTCATGGACTGCAGCACGCCAGGCCCCCCTGTCCATCACCAACTCCTGGAATTTACTCAAACTCATGTCCATCAAGTCGGTGATGCCATCCAACCACCTCATCCTCTGTCGTCCCCTTCTCCTCTCGCCTTCAGTCTTTCCCAGCATCAGGGTCTTTTCAAATGAGTCAGTTCTTCGCATCAGGTGGCCAAAGTATTGGAGCTTCAGCCTCAACATCAGTCCTTCCAATGAATATTAAGGACTGATTTCCTTTAGGATTGACTGGTTGGATCTCCTTGCAGTCCAAGGGACTCTCAAGTCTTCTCCAACACCACAGTTCAAAACAACAATTCTTCAGCACTAAGCTTTCTTTATAGTCCAACTCTCACGTCCATACATGACTACTGGAAAAACCATAGCACTGACTAGACAGACTTTTGTTGGCAAAGTAACGTCTCTGCTTTTTAATAAGCTGTCTAACTTTTCTTCCAAGAAGCAAGTGTCTTTTAATTTCATGGCTGCAGTCACCATCTGCTATGATTTTGGAGCCCCCAAAATAAAGTCTCTCAATGTTTCCACTGTTTCCTCATCTATTTGCCATGAAGTGATGGGACCAGAGGCCATGATTTTACTTTTCTGTATGTTGAGTTTTAAGCCACGTTTTTCACTCTCCTCTTTCATTTTCATCAAGAGGCTCTTTAGTTCTTCACTTTCTGCCATAAGGGTGTTGTCATCTGAGTGTCTGAAGTTACTGATAGTTCTCCAGGCAATCTTGATTCCAGCTTGTGCTTCATCCAGCCCAGCATTTCTCATGATGTACTCTTCATATAAGTTAAATAAGCAGGGTGACAATATACAGCCTTGACGTACTCCTTTCCTGATTTGGAACCAGTCTGTTATTCCATGTCCAGTTCTAACTGTTGCTTCCTGGCCCGCATACAGATTTCTCAAGAGGCAGGTCAGGTGGTCTGTTATTTCCATCTCTTTCAGATTTTTCCACAGTTTGCAGTGATCCACACAATCAAAGGCGTTGGTGTAGTCAATAAAGCAGAAGTAGATATTTTTCTGAAACTCTCTTGCCTTTTTGATGATCCAGCGGATGTTGGCAATTTGGTCTCTGGTTCCTCTGCCTTTTCTAAAACCAGCTTGAACATCTGGAATTTCACAGTTCATGTACTGCTGAAGCCTGGCTTGAAGAATTTTGAGCATTACCTTACTAGCATGTAAGATGAGTGCAGTTGTGCAGTAGTTTGAGCATTCTTTGGAATACTTGCTCAATCATAAAGAGTAACATTTTTCCAGCATTGATAAGACAACTTCTTAAAAGATAACATTCTTCTCAATCTTGTAAAGGGTCACGTAATCTACTATGATAATGTTTAGTCTGGATATGCAAACTGTAAAATGTCATTTGATATATAGCTCTCTGTCTCAAAAAGCTTACACAACTGTGCCTTAACTTCTGAGATGCTCTTCCTGGTTATAATCCTCAAATTTGGCTCAAATAAAAATTTTTCTTTCTTTCTTTGATTGACTGATTAATTTTCCATCCACACCCTGTTGTGTGGTCAAAAGATATAATGGATATAAAATATTATTATTATGACTTTTGGTTTCTGCTCTGACATATGAAGATCTTGAAAACTGTCACTACTGCCACCACAATAAGAAAAAAGTTGGACCAACTGAAAATCAGTGATTCTTTTTACAAACTTACCTGAGAAGTGAGGTCACTGGACAAATTACCTCTCTGGAAACTGACTCAGACAATCCCAGCTGACTAGGAGCAGAAGCCACTGTCGCCAGTCACAGATAGGGGCAGTAATCGGAGGACAGCTTGAGACCAGTGTGAACTTGACTGAGAGTGCAAAACCCTGAGGCAGTAGGATTTAGGCTTAGGTCAACACCCACACTTACATGATTTTTACCTTGAGGAGCCCTACCGGTTTTTCCTGTGAAGATAAGAGAGGAATTCCCTCTTGGGTCGGGCAAGGAGGAGGAGCAATAGCTTTGAAATGCACATAGAGCTTCCTGTCCCTGAAACAAAGGCTGCGTGAACACTCAGTTGCTCAGCCATGTCCCACTCTTTTGTGACCCCATGAATTGTAGCCCGCCAGGCTCCTCTGTCCATGGGATTTCCCGGGCAAGAATACTGGTGTGGGTTGCCATTTCCTTCTCCAGGGAATCTTCCCCACCCAGGGATCGAACCGGCATCCCTTGCATCTCCTGCAGTGGCAGTTGGATTCTTTACCACTTAACCACTTGGGAAGTTGAAACAAAGCTAGTCTACAAGGGTCATTTCTGTATCAGAGCTCTATCTGACCTCGAGGGAGGATAATTAGACAACTTCTGCTCCTTCAAGCCTATCTCATGTGAGGAGAAAAAGAACTGCTGGTTCCCACTTGGATATTTGAAGATTTTGCAAGTTGTCATGCCTGTCATCACAAGAAAGCTGAACAACTATTCATAGCCCAGGGATTCCAGCTCGCTAAAAATGGAGATTTAATCCCAAGATTATAGAATGCATCCCCTTCCCAATTCCTTATGATCGTATTAAAAGTTTTCCAGTTACAGCAGCAGTGGATTATAACTGAGAGCTGCAGGACACAGACACAGTTCAGGAAGAAGTTTCTAAGGAAACAAAAGAGCAGACAAAACAAACGTCATTAAAGGAAAGTGAAACCTCTGCTCACCAAATATTAAACGCAGCTTAACTCGTGGCCATTTTGACATAAAAGCTCACACTAAAGACTTGCTTATCTCATTATGCCTGGCTTGTAAAAAAATTGCAACACATGCTGAAAGGTGAGCAGTCTGAAAAAATAAAGCAAGCATAAGAAGCAGACTTGAAATTGGTAGAGGTTTTGAAATTATCAGAGTGGGAACTTAAAATACTTACAATTAATATGCTAAGAGGTTTACTGGAGAAATTAGACAATATGAAAGAACAGGTGTGTAATATATGCAGAGAAATAAAAAACTCTAAGAATCAAAAGAAACTGCTAGAAAATAAAGCACTGAAATAGAAATGAAGAACACTTTTCACAGCTGAGAAATAATCCATGAACTTGAATATATGTCAATAGAAAGATCTCAAATTTCAGTATAAAAACAGATTTTTTTAAAAAAAGAACAATATTCAAGAACTATGAAAAACTACAAAAAAAGTGTTAAATATAGGTAATGTGAATACCAAACAGAAAAGAAAGGATATGAATATTTGAAGTAATAGTGCCTGAAAATTTTCCAGAATTGATGGCAGATACCAAACCAGAGACTCACGAAATTCAGAAAACACCAAATAGGATAAATACAAAATTATCTACTTGTCAGTATATCATATTCAAATTGCAGAATGTCAGACAAAGAAAGAAAAATACTGAAAAAAGCTGGAGGAGAAAATTACCTTACCCATGGCAAAGCAAGAATAGAATTACATCAGATATCTCTCTTCAGAAACCAGGCAAATGAGTGGAATGGAACATTTAGAGTGCTGAAAGAAAAATCCGCCAATGCATAATTCTGAATCCAGTTAATTAATTATCCTTCAAAAGAGAAGAGGAAATAGACTTTTTCAGACCCCCCCCCCAAAAAAAAAGGAGGGGGGAATCTTTCACTACTAGATCTACCTTGGAAGAAATGTTAAAGTAAGTTCTTCATAGACAAGAAAATGATATAGTCAGAAACTTTGATCTACATGAAGAAAGGTAGAACATGAGAAAGAGAATAAACAAAAGTAAAAATAAGATTTTTATTCTTAATTGATCTAATAGATAACTTCAAAATAATAATAGCAACAATATATTTGATACAGACAGAGTGAAGGGACAAAGTAGGTGATTATATTGTTAATTCCACTAGGGGGTTGTAATTAAAAAAAAAAAATGTATATATATAAGACCCCTGTAAGTTAATGATCATTCAAGAAAACAAGTTTGCTAAACCACAAAACCAACCATATTTGCTTAGCAATAAAACCATGCAGTGGAAGCATGAGACATGCCCCAAAACAATAAAGCAATGGTGCAAGAGGATCGCATACTGCCCAGTGTGCTCAGTAAGTTAATGATCTCTGTGACATGCTGCCTGCACACATACAAAACAATAATCTCTGGAACTAGCTTGACCATGTAGGGACAAGGAAACTTCCTGCTCAACCTGGAGGAGAAACTGCCAACTCAAGAGAGACAAATAAGGTCTTCTCCCTCTCCACTTTTCCTTTGATTATAAAACTGTAGCCCAGTAGGTTCTCAGAGCATAGCATTTCTTGCCCACCTGCTTGTAAGCCTCACAAGCATTCTATTCCAATACATCACTTCTTACCTACCACTTTGCTCTCATTGAATTCTTTACACTGGGACATAAAGGACTATGGTAACGAAGTTCTTTGGAGCACTCCTGAAATGACACTTAAAGATTTCACATTGGGTGATTATAGCTTGTTGGTAAGTGAAATGAATGACAGTGTTATAAGAGATAGGAAGGAGGAGCTGCAAATAATTTATAATAAAGAAATTGCATTACCTGTGAAGAGGTATAGTGTTATTTGAAAGTGGATTTAGATTAGTTATAATTGTACTGTATACTCAGGCAATTCTTAAAATAATTGTGCAGAAAGTATAATTAATATGCTAAGAGAGGAGAGAAAATGGAATCACATAAGTCCTTAATTAAAACTAAAAAAAGCAGAAAGGGGGAGGGAAGAAAAAAGAAAACAAAGCACAAAGGCAATAAGTAGAAAAAAGTTTATGGTAGATAACAATCTACCTCTATCAATCATCACTTTAAATGTGAGTTGTTTAAATACACCAAAGAAAAAATAAAGACTGACAGAGTGAATAAAATATAGGACTCAATCACATATTGTTTACAAGAAACCAACTTTAATTATAAAGACACAGATGAAAAAGGATAAAGATACACTACGGTAACACTGATCAGAAGAAAGTTGGATTAACCATTTTAATTTCTGACAAAGCTGACTTCAGAACAAGGAAATTTTTAAGGATATATAATGGTAAAGGGCCATCTCACCAAGATGACATGACAATCCTCTGTCTGCATCTCACAGTACAGCATTGAAGTATATGAGGCAAAGACAGATAAAACTGCAGCGAGAAGGAGACTTAAATGCACTATTATAGGTGGAGTCTTCAGCAACTCTCTATTGGTAATTGACAGATTCAGCAGGCATAAAATCAATGAGGATATAGTTGAATTGAATGCCGCCATCATCATCTGGGTCTAACTGTCAGTTGTATATTTCACCCAATCTGAGGAGACAATGCATAAAACACTAACCTTATACAGAAAGTCCTTCAAGCTCGCATAAACCATTAACCAGAATAGGCTACATCCTAGGCTGCACAGCACGTCTCAACACATTTAAAAGAATAAGTATCATACAAAGTACTGAGAGAGTTAAAGCTTAAGGCCCTTTAAGGAGGAGGTGAACATTCTTGCTCATGCTTTCCTTAAGCCTTGTGCAGCAAGGTATCTTGCCTGAGAACTGGCCTTTCTTTAGATCTGGAACTAATGATCACACAACACAATGTATTATTCATGGAAATGGTTTTTTATGTTAATGATCATAATTGTAACAGATCTTGCCTGGGAACCTGTTTCTCCATACGTGTACCCCTGATTACACAATAGTATATCTCACCCAGAGACGTTGCCCAGAACCGTTCTCTCTGGCTAATCTCGTACTAAAGTTATCTCAGGATGTATGCCTTGGGAAAAGGTCTGGTGGAACTCTTACAACCTTGAAGTATTCTTTTTATCTATTATCAGCAGCTAGTTAAGAAGTATATAAGGTTGTGCTTAAACTAGTGAGGCAGATACTCTCCTGCCCCCTTCTGATGTCTATGTCAGAAGCTTTCTCTGTCCTGTCACTTTAAATAAATTTTTGCACACAAAGCTCTGAGTGACTGAGACCTGTCTTTGGTCCCAGAATTAAATCTTTTCCTTCAGAGACCATGAATCCAGTAGCTATCAGTATGCTCTCAGAGCACAATAAAATTAAGTTACAAATAAATATGGAAAACATACAACACATTTCTAAATAACTCATGGATCAAAGAAGTGCTCTCAAAATAAAATTTATTTCAAGCTTAATGAAAATACTGCTTATCAAGCTTATGGGATGCAGTGAAAGCAATATATATAGAGGAAAATTTATAGCACCTAATACATACATTAGAAAAGAAATATCTAAAATCAACAATTTAAGTTTCCATAAGAGGAAACTAGAAATAGAAGAGCAAAATAAGTGCAAAGTAAGAAGAAGAAGAAGAAGAAAAAATAGAAATCAATGAAATTGAAAACAGGAAAACATTAGAGAAAATAAAAGTAGCAACTATTTATTTGAAAAGATAAAATATATAAATTTCTAGCTGAGGCTAACTAAAGAAAAAAATACACAAATTACTGATACTAGAAATGAAAGTGAGGACAACACTACTTATCCCACGCTTCAGTCGTGTCCGACTCTGTGCGACCCCATAGATGGCAGCCCACTAGGCTCCCCTGTCCCTGGGATTCTCCAGGCAAGAATACTGGAGTGGGTTGCCATTTCCTTCTCCAATGCATGAAAGTGAAAAGTGAAAGTGAAGTCGCTCAGTCGTGCCCGACTCTTAGCGACCCCATGGACTGCAGCCTACCAGGCTCCTCCATCCATGGGATTTTCCAGGTAAGAGTACTGGAGTGGGGTGCCATTGCCTTCTCTGATAAACAGTCCTATGGCCATACATTTGATAACCCAGATTAAATGGACCAATCTGTAAAAAGACATAATTGCCAAAATTCAAATAAAGTACACAATTTGCATAAGAAATGTTATGCAAAGAAACTGAATCAGTAATAACATTTCAAAACAGAAAGCACCAAGCCCAGAAAAGTTCACAGGTGAATTCTACCAACATTTAAGGAAGAAATGTATATCTATTATCTATACTCTTTCAGAAAATAGAAACAGAAAAACACTTCCTAACTCATTCTATGAGGCTTAGATCAGTTCAGTCGCTCAGTTGTGTCCAACTCTTTTCGACCCCATGAATTGCAGCACGCCAGACCTCCCTGTCCATCACCAACTCCTGGAATTCACCCAAACCCATGTCCATCGAGTCGGTGATGCCATCCAATCATCTCATGCTCTGTTGTCCCCTTCTCCTCCTGTCCTCAATCTTTCCCAGCATCAGAGTCTTTTCAAATGAGTCAGATCTTCACATGAGGTGGCCAAAGTATTGGAGTTTCAGCTTCAACATCAGTCCTTTCAATGAACATCCAGGACTGATTTCCTTTAGGATGGATTGGTTGGATCTCCTTGCAGTCCAAGGGACTCTCAAGAGTCTTCTCCAACACCACAGTTCAAAAGCATAATTTCTTCGGTGCTCAGCTTTCTTCACAGTCCAACTCTCACATCCATACATGACCACAGGAAAAACCATAGCCTTGACTAGATGGACATTTGTTGGCAAAGTAATGTCTCTGCTTTTTAATATGCTATCTAGATTGGTCATAACTTTCCTTCCAAGGAGTGTCTTTTAATTTCATGGCTGCAATCACCATCTGCAGTGATTTTGGAGCCCAGAAAAATAAAGTCAGCCACCATTTCCACTGTTTCCCCATCTATTTCCCATGAAGTGATGGGACCAGATGCCATGATCTTTGTTTTCAGAATATTGAGCTTTAAGCCAACTTTTTCACTCTCCTCTTTTACTTTCATCAAGAGGCTCTTTAGTTCCTCTTCAATTTTCTGCCATAAGTGTGGTGTCATCTGCATATCTGAGGTTACTGATATTTCTCCCAGCAATCTTGACTCCAGCTTGTGCTTTTTCCAGCCCAGCATTTCTCATGATGTACTCTGCATATAAGTTAAAAAAGTTCTATAAGGCTAGCACTACCCTAAAAATAAAACCGAATAAAGACATCACAAGACAACTACAGACCAGTATCACTTATGACTATACATGAGAAGATCCACAGCAAAACATTAGCAAATAGAAGCCACCAATATTATAAAAAGAATTATACGCAATGTCCAAGTGAGACTTATTGCAGGTATGGAAGAATGATTCAATATTAAAAAACCAATTAATGTAATGCATCATATTAACAGACTAAAAAATTGCATGATCACATCAATAGATACAGGAGAACCATTTGACAAAATCCAATACCCATTCTTAATGAAAATACTCAGTAAACCAGAAATTGAGGAAGGGGAACTTTCTCAGTTTAATAAAGAACATCATTAACAACCTACAGTTATGATCATACTTCACAGTGAAAGACTAGAAGCTTTTCCACTGAGATAAGTGACAAGATAAGGATAGCTCCTCTCACAACTGCTTTTCAACACTGTAATAGAAGTACTAGCTAAAACAATAAGACAAGAAAAAAAAAAAAAAAGATATACAGAGGCAACTGTCTTTGTTCATGAATGATTTGATTTTGTATGTAGAAAATCCCAAAGAATTACAAAAAGAACTCCTGGAACAAGTAAGCAATTATAGCAGGTTTTTCCATGTACAAAATTAGATTATATATGTCAATAGTTTTATATATGCCAGCAACAGACAGTATAATTTGAAGTTAAAAGTACTATACCATTTACATTATCACTAAAAAAATACTTAGAATAAATATAACAAAATATGTATATAAGCCCTATATGAGGAAAAGTACAAAATAATTTTGAACAAAACTGAAAGACTAAAGAAATGGAGAAATGTTCCATGTTCATGGACAGAAAAAAGTATTGTTAAGATGTCACTCTTCTCAAGTGGATCTGTAGATTATAAGCTATCCAAATAAAAATCCTAAAAACTTATTCTGTGAATATTGATAAATTGATTCTAAAGTTTATATAGAAAGACGAAAGACCCAGAATTGCCTACACAGTACTGAAGACAGAAAAGAAAAATGATAATACCAAATTTCAAGGCTTACTGGAAAGTACAATAATCAAGATAATGTGGTATTAGTGAAAGAATAGACACATAGATCCATGGAACAGAATGGCGAGCCCCAAACGGACCCATATGTAGAGAGTCGATTGTTTTTTATAGAGAAGCCAATAGAGAAAGAATTGTCCTTTCTTTCTTGAAAGAAAGTGGTGCTGGAACAGCTAGACATCCATGTGCAAAACTAGGTTAGCTGCAGACTTTATAATTTTTACAAAATTTTAAGACAAATATATACCTAAATATAAAATACAAAACTTAAAAACTTGTAAAAGATAGCATAGGAGAAAACCTAACTGACACTAAGTCTGGTGATGAGCTTTTATATGCAATGCTAAAACCACAATGAATAAAAGAAACAATTAATTGAACTTATTAAAATTAAAAATAGTGCTCTTTGAAAGATGTTAAGAGAATGAAAAGACAACCCTAATATGGGAGAAAATATCTGTAAAATACATGTCAGACAAAAAAGACTTGTATCCAAAAATATACACAAAACCCTTAAAATTAAATAGTAAGAAAGTCATCAACACAATTTAAAAAGTGGACTCAAGATCCGAACAGATAGCTCATTAAAGATTTTAAAATAGCAAATAATTATATAAAATGATGCTTAGTATCATATGTTACTAGGAAGTTGCAAGTTAAAATATTTGAAAGTTACCTCACACTTTTATTTTTTATTTTTTATTTTTTTTGGATTTTTAAATTTTATTTTATTTTTAAACTTTACATAATTGTATTAGTTTTGCGAAACACTTTTAAACCACTATACACCTACTGCTGCTGCTGCTGCTGCTAAGTCGCTGCAGTCATGTCTGACTCTGTGCGACCCCATAGACGGCAGCCCACCAGGCTCCCCCGTCCCTGGGATTCTCCAGGCAAGAGCACTGGAGTGGGTTGCCATTGCCTTCTCCAATGCATGAAAGTGAAAAGTGAAAGTGAAGTCTCAGCTGTGTCTGACTCTTTGTGACCCCATGGACTGCAGCCCACCATGCTCCTCCAGCCATGGGATTTTCCAGGCAAGAATACTGGAGTGGGGTGCCATTGCCTTCTCCGATACACCTACTAGGATGGTTCAAATCCAAAAATCTGACAGTAGCAAATTATGAAAATGTCTTAGAACAATAGGAACTCTCATTCATTGCAAGTGGGACTGCAGAATGGTGTGGTTACTCTGAAAGACAGGTAGGTGGTTTCTTACAAAGATAAGCAGTCTTACCATATAATTTGGTAAACATGCTTCCAGGTATTCACACAAAAGTATTGATACTTACATCTAATCTTTCTAGCAGCCTTATTCATTGCTAAAAATTGTTAAGCAACCAAGATGTCTATCAATAGATGAGTGGGTAAGCAAACTGTGGTACATCCATACAGTAGAATATTATTTACTAATAAAACGAAAGAAACTGGAGAAAATAATAGCAAATGAAGCAACTGACAAACAACTAATCTCAAAAATATACAAGCAACTCCTACAGCTCAACTCCATAAAGATAAATGACCCAATCAAAAAATGGGCCAAAGAACTAAATAGACATTTCTCCAAAGAAGACATACAGATGGCTAACAAACACATGAAAAGATGCTCAACATCACTCATTATCAGAGAAATGCAAATCAAAACCACTATGAGGTATCATTTCACGCCAGTCAGAATGGCTGTGATCCAAAAGTCTACAAGTAATAAATGCTGGAGAGGATGTGGAGAAAAGGGAACCCTCTTACACTATTGGTGGGAATGCAAACTAGTACAGCCACTATGGAGAACAGTGTGGAGATTCCTTAAAAAACTGGAAATAGAACTGCCTTATGATCTAGCAATCCCACTGCTGGGCATACACACTGAGGAAACCAGAAGGGAAAGAGACACGTGTACCCCAATGTTCATCGCAGCACTGTTTATAATAGTCAGGACATGGAAGCAATCTAGATGTCCATCAGCAGATGAATGGATAAGAAAGCAGTGGTACATATACACAATGGAGTATTACTCAGCCATTAAAAAGAATACATTTGAATCAGTTCTAATGAGGTGGATGAAACTGGAGCCTATTATACAGAGTGAAGTAAGCCAGAAACAAAAACACCAATACAGTATACGAACACATATATATGGAATTTAGAAAGATGGTAACAATAACCCTGTGTACGAGACAGCAAAAGAGACACTGATGTATAGAACAGTCTTATGGACTCTGTGGGAGAGGGAGAGGGTGGGAAGATTTGGGAGAATGGCATTGAAACATGTAAAATATCATGTATGAAACGAGATGCCAGTCCAGGTTCGATGCACGATACTGGATGCTTGGGGCTGGTGCACTGGGATGACCCAGAGGGATGGTATTGGGAGGGAGGAGGGTGGAGGGTTCAGGATGGGGAACACATGTATACCTGTGGCGGATTCATTTTGATATTTGGCAAAACTAATACAATTATGTAAAGTTTAAAAATAAAATTAAATTAAAAAAAAAAAACAAAAAATGAAAGAAACCATCAAACCACAACAAAAACATGAAGAAACTTTAAATGCATATTCTAAAGTCAGAGAAGCCAATCTAAAAGAGCTCCACACTGTATGATTCTAACTATATGATATTCTTGACAAAACAAAACTATGGAGATATTAATACTAAAAAGACCAGTAGTCGTGAGAAGTTCAAGGGAGGAGGGGAGTGATGGCGGAGGATTAAGGACAGTGAAGCTATCTGCATGATAATGTAATAATCATGGTTGGTACTTGATATAATACATTTCTCAGAATCCATAGAACTGAGCAATGTAAAAATTAACCTCTAATCAAACAACAGACTTTATTTTATAAAAATGTTTCAATAATGGTTGATCAATTATATCAAAGGTACCACACTAATGCAAGGTGTTATTAACTGGGGAACTGTGAGAGAGTAGGGATGAGGTATATGGGAACTCTATCCTGTATGATTAAATTTTTCTGTGAATCTAGAACTGTTCTAAAATAAGGTTGTAGAGGGAAGGATAAATAGGAGTTTGGGACTAACACGCACAGTTCAGTTCAGCCAGTTCAGTCGCTCAGTCCTGTCTGACTCTTTGCGGCCCCATGGACTGCAGCACACCAGGCCTCCCTGTCCATCACCAAGTCCTAGAGTTTACTCAAACTCATGTCCATTGAGTCAGTGATGCCATCCAACTACCTCATCCTCTGTCTTCCCCTTCTCCTCCCACCTTCAATCTTTCCCAGCCTCAGGGTCTTTTCAAATCAATCAGTTCTTTGCATCAGATGGCCAAAGTATTGGAGCTTAAGCCTCAACATCAGTCCTTCCAATGAATATTCAGGACTGATTTCCTTTAGGATTGACTGGTTGGATCGCCTGGCAGTCCAAGGAATTCTCAAGAGTCTTCTCCAACACCATAGTTCAAAGCATCAATTCTTTGGCACTCAGCTTTCTTCACAGTCCAACTCTCACATCCATACATGACCACTGGAAAAACCATAGCCTTGACTAGATGGACTTCTGTTTGCAAAGTAATATCTCTGCTTTTTAATATGTTGTCTAGGTTGGTCATAACTTTTCTTCCAAGAAACAAGCATCTTTTAATTTCATGGCTGCAGTCACCATCTTCTGTGATTTTGGAGCCCCCCCGCCAAAAAAGTCTCTCACTGTTTCCACTGTTTCCCCATCTATTTGCCATGAAGTGATGGGATCAGATGCCATGATCTTAGTTTTCTAAATGTTGAGATTTAAGCCAACTTTTTCACTCTCCTCTTTCACTTTCATCAAGAGGCTCTTTAGGTCTTATTCACTTTCTGCCATAAGGGTGGTGTCATCTGCATATCTGAGGTTATTGATATTTCTCTCGGGAATCTTGATTCCAGCTTGTGCTTCATCCAGCCCAGCATTTCTCATGATGTGCTCTGCATATAAGTTAAATAAGCAGGGTGACAATATACAGCCTTGATGTACTCCTTTCCTATTTGGAACCAGTCTGTTATTCCAAGTCCAGTTCTAACTGTTGTTTTATGACCTGCGTACAGATTTCTCAAGAGGCAGGTCAGGTGGTCTGTTATTCCCATCTCTTTCAGAACTTTCCACAGTTTGTGGTGATCCACACAGTGAAAGGCTTTGGCATAGTCAATAAAGCAGAAATAGATGCTTTTCTGGAACTCTCTTGCCTTTTCGATGATCCAGCAGATGTTGGCAATTTGATCTCTGGTTCCTCTGCCTTTTCTAAAGCCAGCTTGAACATCTGGAAGTTCACAGTTCACATACTGTTGAAGCCTGGCTTGGAGAATTTTGAACATTACTTTCCTAGTGTGTGAAATGAGTGCAATTGTGTGATAATTTGAGCATTCTTTGGCATTACCTTTTTTGGGATTGGAGTGAAAACTGACCTTTTCCAGTCCTGTGGCCATTGCTGAGTTTTCCAAATTTGCTGGTATATTGAGTGCAGTACTTTCACAGCATCATCTTTTAGGATTTGAAATAGCTCAACTGAAATTCCATCACCTCCACTAGCTTTGTTCATAGCGATGCTTCCTAAGGCCCACTTGACTTCGCACTCCAGGATGTCTGGCTCTAGGTGAGTGATCACACCATCATGATTATCTAGGTCGTGAAGATCTTTTTTGTACAGTTCTTCTGTGTATTCTTGCCACCTCTTCTTAGTATCTTCTGCTTCTGTTAGGTCCATACTGTTTCTGTCCTTTATTGAACCCATCTTTGCATGAAATATTCCCTTGGTATCTCTAATTTTCTTGAAGACATCTCAAGTTTTTCCCATTCTATTGTTTCTCTCCACTTCTTTGCACTGATCACTGAGGAAGGCTTTCTTATCTCTCCTTGTTATTCTTTGGAACTCTGCATTCAGATGCTTATATCTTTCCTTTTCTCCTTTGCTTTTCACTTCTCTTCTTTTCACAGCTATTTGTAAGACCTCCTCAGACAGCCATTTTGCTTTTTTGCATTTCTTTTCCGTGGGGATGGTCTTGATCCCTGTCTCCTGTACAGTGTCACAAACTTCCATCCATAGTTCATCAGGCACTCTGTCTATCAGATCTAATCCCTTGAATCTATATCTCACTTCCACTGTGTAACCATAAGGGATTTGATTGAGATCATACCTGAATGGTCTAGTGCTTTTCCCTACTTTCTTCAATTTAAGTCTGAATTTGGCAATAAGGAGTTCATGATCTGAGCCACAGCCAACTCACAGTCTTGTTTTTGCTGACTGTATAGAGCTTCTTCAACATGCACACACTACTGTATATAAAATAGATAAACAACAAGGACATACTGTATAGCACAGGAAACTATTTTAAGTATCTTGTAATAATCTATAACAAAAAATGATCTAGACATGTATGTGTGTGTGTATAACTGATTCATTTTGCTGTATACTTGAAACACTGTAAATCAACTATTTACAATGATTGAAGGCAGAAGGAGAAGAGGGGGACAGAAGATGAGATGATTCGATGGCATTACTGATTCAATGGACATGAACTTGGGCAAACTCTGGAAGATCGTGAGGGACAGGGAAGCCTGGTATGCTACAGTCCATAGCATCACAAAGAGTTGGACATGACCTGGTGACTGAACAAAAAATTGACTATATTTCAATAGCAAAATAAATAAAAAATAAAATCTACAAAAGTATTAAGTCCGTGATTATTTTGTGAAAGTTAACACTATTTCGTATGCTAGGTAAAGTATATCAACTACATACATATGAGAAGATATATATATATATATGTGTGTGTGTGTGTGTGTGTGTATAGATAGATATGTTTTTTAATTTTATTGTCTTTTTTGACCATTCACTGAATACAAAAGACAAGTTTATAAAGTGAAACATATACTGAGAAGTACCATTTTATCCTTTCCCTTAGAATCAAAACCAGTTACTTCCCATTTTGATCTCTGAATACCTGTTTATCATTTGATGGCTCTTTTGGGTAAGTATGGATGTAAGATCTAGGCTACCTTTCTCCTTTCCATAGTTGCTAAATGATCTTTTCAAATCCTATGATATGTGCTATCCTGATCCCAAATTTAGATTCTATACAGAATGAGGAACTGTGAATTGTGTGAAGGCAGAAAAATCCTGTTTATTCACTAGATAGTGTAATCATTCACTTTAGTGTTGAAAAGAACTCTCCCTGGGTTCTTTGCAAAATAAGGCATCAATTTAAAACAATTAATTTTCAAGAAAAGTTTTATTATATCATGAAAGCAAACAAAAATTTCCAAGAATAACGTGACACTAGAAAAATATGCTATAAGAATTGATGATGCAAAATGTTAAAAATAAATGTTCCTTTCCCAATCCAAAGCTTATTTATCATGTAAACTATTTTACAATAAAGTTTACTTCAATGAAAAATAAAACAATTACATTTTATTGAGTTTTTAAAATAGGGTTCACAAAAAAGTTAGATCTTTGTTCTTCAAAAAGTTTACTATAATATACTGAACCAGGGATAGTTTTAATCACCTATTTTGAGTTTAGGATAGAACTAACACTATTTGCCTTTATTTATTTATATTAATTTTATGAAGTCTTGGAAGCAGTGTAGAATGAGAACATAATAATAGGAATGAAATATAAAAAACAGAGAACTTCTAAATGAGAGAAGAAAATCAAGATGAAACAAAACAAAAGATACAGATTCTAAGAACCAGTATATTTGCTATGCAAACTAGTAGTAAATTTTAGAGGCGTCTTTATAAAGTGGGAGCCAGTCACAAAAGCCTATATTTGTGGCATTTTTAAGGTATTATTTTGTAAAATCTTTTGACCATGCTGAGAGGCACATGTCATCTTAGTTCCCTGACCAGGCATCAAACCTGCAACCCCTGCAGTGGATGCCCAGAGTCTTAACCACTGGACCACCAGAGAAATCCCCTTAAGTTAATATTGATTGGATATCCATGCATCCTTGACTCTCATGTATTCATCTGAGAAATCTTTATGGAGGACACACAATAAACTGGGCAGTGTATCCACATTGAAGAGACAACAATCTATGCACCAACTCAGCTCTCAGCTACCCAGTGCAGAGGCATCATCTATAATGAAAGTGAAAGTGAAGCCACTCAGTCTTGTCCAACTCTTTGTGACCCCATGGACTGTAGCCCACCAGGCTCCTCCATCCATGGAATTTTCCAGGCAAGAGTACTGGACTGGGTTGCCATTTCCTTCTCCAGGGGATCTTCCTGACCCAGGGATCGAACCCAGGTCTCCTGCATTGCAGGCAGATGCTTTACCGTCTGAGCCACCAGGGAAGCCCATCATACATAACATATGAGGTCTATTAAACAGTAATGCGAGTGAAGGAAAAACTAAAGGAAAGAGAAAGAAGAATGTGTGTGGGTGTGGGTATATGTGGGGAGCTGCATTTCTGGAAAAGTCATCAGGGAGGGCCTCCCTGAGAGTGGAACACAGAGGGATGGGCTAGCAGGGGAGAGGGGAGGGAACAGTGATGTCCTGATGCTCCTGAGGAAGGCAACTGGGTCACTGTGGGTGGGCTTGTGGTGGTGAGAAGATGGTGGAGCCAGGGAGGGAATAGGAGGCAAGCAGGATAGGAAGGGGGCTTTCCAGGTGGCACTAGTGGTAAAGAACCTGCCTGCCAATGCAAGAGCTATAAGAGATGTGGGTTAAATCCCTGAGTAGAGAGGATCCCCTGGAGGAGGGCATGGCAACCCACTCCAGTATTCTTGCCTGGAGAGTCCTATGGGCAGAGGAGCCTGGCAGGCTACAGTCCATAGGGTTGAAAAGAGTTGGATACAGTGAAGTGACTTAGCACACAGGCAGGATAGGAGGGTCCTTGTGGGGTCTCCAGAGGACTATGCTTTTCCTCTGGGGAAGGTGGGGAGAAGTTCAAGTCCTGTGATCACAGAAGATGTATTATTTATTGCTGCATAACAAATTGTCCCATTTTATATTATCTTGGGGAACATTAGACATTTGTCCTCTCTCACAGTTTCTGTGGGTCAGGAATTAGGGAGCATCTTGGGTAGGTAGGGTTCTCACTCAGAGTCTCTCCTGAAGCTGCATGGATATGCTGGCTGTGGTTCCTGGCTTCTGAAGATGTGGATGGGCCCTGAGACTCCACCTCCGAGGAGGCTTGCTCATGGGATGGGCACACTGGCTGTCTCTCAGGGGAGACCTCAGTTTCTCTTCATGGGCCTCATCAGAGGACTGTTTGAGTGTCCTCATGACACAGTGTGGCTTGCCCAGGGTGAGAACTCCAAGAGGGTGGAAGCCCCACTGTCTTCTATGACCTAGCATCTGAGGTCACACACCGGGGCATCCGCAGAATTCTGTTGATCACATACTTCAGCCCTGACTCCGTGTGAGGGGACTGCTTCACAGTGTGGGTACCAAGAGCTGAGGTTCATCAGGGGCTGTCTTGGAGGTGGATGACCAGGGTAAAGAAGGAGGGAATTCCTGGAACAATGTCCTCCCAAGCAATGGGATCTAGTGCAAAAGAGAGAGAGGAGCCCTGTTGGGTGAACAGGAACATCCCGACCAGTGATAGCATACAGGTGCAGCTGCAAGAGGTTGGGAAGATGTGCAATTTTTGTTGTTATTGTTGTTGTTCTACTTCTGATTTTTTCCTGCTTCTCAGTGAAGTAGAAAACAAGGTTATATGTCAAGAATGAGGACTGGGAAGGAGGTTTTGGAAATTCATCAGTATTTCAAGTTTTTCAGTATCTCTTAAGCAATGCAGTGGTCGTTGTCACTAAGCATTGCCTGGTCATATTGCTAAAGAGGAAAGAAAAACACCTTTTTTGATCATTCTTGTATTATATGAGGCATGGGCTGGATTTGGGGAAAGTAAAAGAAGAACCAAGGAGTTTAGTCATTGGTTTTTGTTTTTCATTTCATATTTGTTTTTCATTTTAAATACAGTGATTTTCTTCCTCTTTGATATCAAGAATTTTCTATGTTTATAGCATGGAAACTTTTAAGTTATAAACATCCTTTGGTGTGCAGTGAGATTATTTTGTTACTCCTGCTTACAGAATGAAATAAAACACAGATAATTAAAAGTAGATATTTGAAATATAAGACACATTCTTTTCCTTACCTGATCAGCCTAAGACCACCAGAGATAAACCTGTGGACTACCAAAGTCAGGTTCACTGACTCATTGCCATGTGGGGACATTTCACGAGAGAAAAAGTAATTATGGGATTTTGCAAGAATGGCATTTAGGTGTAATGTAAATGAAGCAGTATCTTTTTTTTTTTTTCCTTTGACCGTGCTGTGTAGCATATGGGATCTTAGTTCCCCAAACAGGGATCAAATCTGAAACCCATTCAGTGGAAGCATAGAGTCTTAACCACTGGGCTTCCAGGGAAGTCCTGAAGCACTGTTCTGATGGGCTCCAAGCAAAGTAGGACAGTGTGTAAAGAGGTCACCATCAGTTATGGCCTGTGAAATGGACCTGTGGATCTGTTTCCTTGGAAATGAAGTTAATAGAGATGTCAAATGCTATATCCAAGACTGCCATGCAAAACTCTGCACATGAATTACAAATCAAGTTCTGTGATGCAATAACTAAACTCCTTCAGACCACACTTGGATATTTCATCTTACTGAAATGATTTCCAACAGAAATGTTCCTGGTAGTCCATGGTTTCAGAAAGTAAGATTTTTCAGTATGAAATTTGTGGTCACTCCAAGAATTGGGTTGCTATGACATTTTATGGCTGTAGTGTGTATTTGGAAGGATTACTATTTTCTGATAAATTTGCACCTGGCTTTGCCTGAAGTTCAGAACATGGATTGGTGAATTGTAAGGAAGATGCTTATTATTGGTCAAAGTCAATTTTTACTTTTCTCCGGAGGATCTTCCTGATCCAGGGACCAAACCCAGGTCTCTTGCATTGCAGGCAGATTCTTTACTGTCTTAGCAGCCAGGGAAGCCCTATATTCTGTATTATTATAATTTAGTAAATCTCAAAATCTTTTTTTTGATGGTTAAATGTAGTTTAATGATATAAAAAAAATGGCAGTAACCTGTATGTTCAACAATAGGAAAAGGTTAAGTAATTTTGTATCTATGTTATGAAATATTATACAGCCATTAAAACTTTATATGCCTCACTTCCATTATGTGTAAAGAGGTTATCTCATACAGTCATTGCACAGATTAAATGAATTAAGATATGTAAAGTAGAGCTCAAAATCTTGGTGCAAATGTCATTCTCCCTTCCTGCGTACTCTTGGTCAAGACACTTAAATAGTTTGTACCTCATATTTTCAATTTGAAATATAAGGAGGTTGAAGAAATTCCTTGCCAGTTGGTTTATGAAATTAGACCCCTTTTATGTTTAATACTGAGGTTACGATGCCTCTTGCAGTACGTTTACAAGATCTCAGCATCTGAGTTCCCACACCATCCCTCAGCACCTGCCAGTCCCTAAAAGGAGGCCTCTGAGGTGATCACAGTGCCCATGTGACACTTTCATCTTCTTTTCTTGTTCAGTTTCCCCAGGCTACCAGCTACCAGCATCCCGTTGTCTGGGAAAGACCTGCAGTATCTGTAACGAATGGGATGGGCACCACACCTGTGCTCCTATAGCTGCAGCTCCCCAGGCATGGGACACTGTTGTTTCAAGAAGCTCAGAGGAAGCCCTGCCTCTCAGAACGTCCCCTGGACCTTGAAGCAGTTCCACTCCATCTCATTCACCTGGCTGAGCCGCTTCTTCCTCCCGGGCCTCATCACCTGCCAATGATCCTCAATGCTTTGAACAAGTAAGCAAATGAAACAAAATCAAAGAAACAAATCAACCAATAACAACAATAATGATAAAGAAAGGATGTCTATATTCCCAGAGATCCAGCTCATTCTACCTTGTGTGGTGACTGATCAAACCTCAACATCTAACTTCAGCCTACAGATCACCTCATCTTTGTCAGAAACAAAGGACTTGCCTTAAGTGTGTAGTCAAAGGGCTGGTCTGTGGATCTTTCTAAAAACAAGGTAATGGCACGGTCCAGGTAATTTAAACTCTCTGTGTTTGGAGATCAAAATCTTCTTCTAGTATCACATTTAATTAAAAGTTTTTACTTGATTTTACTCATCAAAAATATAAAATTTGCTGAGTCCAATCTTATCTGGGATAAAGTAATCTTTAAATGCCTACCGGTGAACCCACCGGCCTCTTTTTGCTTGCTTGTTGGCATGAATGTATTTTTTTTTCATGTTTATTTATTTATTTGGCTGTGTCAGGTCTTAGCTGCAGCACTCAGGATCTTCACTGGGTCATGCAGGATCTTTTGCTGTGGAGCACGACCTCTCTAGTTGTGGCTTGCAGGCTTTAGTTGCCCCGCGGGATGTTACTTCCCAGACCAAGGATCAAACTTGTTTCCCCTGCATTGCAAGGTAAATTCTTAACCACTGGACCACCAGCAAAGTCTTGTGTGACTGTAATTTTTCCTCAACATTGTTTCCAGTTGATGAATTCACAGGGTAAGAGGGAAGTAACAAAACACCTGTGGGGAAGGACATGGGAGCAAGGTCATGGGGCAGCTGATGGAGACTGCTGATGAGAACTGGTAGTGGGGTCAGATATGAAGGCAGGAGAGAAGGTCACCAAAGGGGCCCTAAGAGGAAACCTTCTGGATGGGGGATAATTACATTAATGCTAACTAGTAATTACTGAGCATTTACTATAGATGTTTACAATAGACCCTTCTCTTCATTATCTTGTTCAGTTTTTAGACCAACTGGGTGATGCCATTACTGCCTCCATTTGATGGATGAGGATGCTGAGCAAAGTTTGAAAAGTGAACTCAGATTCACACAGAGCGTCGGTCGCAGTGCTAATTTTCAAGTCAAAATCTCTCTGATTTCAATGCTTGGGTTATTCATTGTTTATATACTTGCTAAAATATTATGTCATGGATGCCTCATTCTGACCTCTAAGAGACCTGAAACGTGCATCTAAGTAGCTGAGCAAGTAAAAAATTGTAATGCATCTATACAGCTTGACATGTATGTTCAAAAATTCTCTAAGCTGGCTTCATCCACCGCTGATCCATTACAGCTTTACTTGCTTTGTTCCTGACCTCAAAGCTCTGCTAGTCTGACTCTGTTCCGAGTGTTTTTATACTTTTCAGGTGGATGTCCCATTTTCAAACTTAATTTATCAGTTTCTCCCTGTAGGATCTCAGCTGGTTATAACTCAATTTTGGGGACCAAAATCAAGAGTAAGAGGCGGCTCTACAGGTCCCATTATCACAAGAAAAAGACCAGCTGTGTTTGAAAAGAACTGTTAACAATAAGCTACGGGTCCCGTAACTCAGATGGTAAAGAATCCACCTGCTATGCAGAAGACCTTGGTTTGATCCCTGGGTCAGGAAGATCTCCTGGAGAAGGGAATGGCAACCCATTCAAGTATTCTTACCTGGAGAATTCCATGGACAGAGGATCCTGGAAAGGCTACAGTCCATGGGGTCACAAAGAGTCTCAAACAACTGAGCAACTAACACTTTCACTGATACGGGAAGTTTATGAACAGAAATTTATAATGGATATAGCAAGCCCATTTCTGGATATGTATTAGAAGAAGATGAAATCTATATCTCAAAGAGATATCTGCCCATTTGGGTTCACTTCAGTGTAGTCAAGACAGGGAAACAGGTTACATGCCCATCAACAGATGAATAGGGAAAGAAAATGTGATATAACAACATTCAGATCAGATCAGATCAGATCAGTCGCTCAGTCGTGTCCGACTCTTTGCGACCCCATGAATTGCAGCACGCCAGGCCTCCCTGTCCATCACCAACTCCCGGACTTCACTCAGACTCACGTCCATCGAGTCAGTGATGCCATCCAGCCATCTCATCCTCTGTCGTCCCCTTCTCCTCCTGCCCCAATCCCTCCCAGCATCAGAGTCTTTTCCAATGAGTCAACTCTTCGCATGAGGTGGCCAAAGTACTGGAGTTTCAGCTTTAGCATCATTCCTTCCAAAGAAATCCCAGGGCTAATCTCCTTCAGAATGGACTGGTTGGATCTCCTTGCAGTCCAAGGGACTCTCAAGAGTCTTCTCCAACACCACAGTTCAAAAGCATCAATTCTTCGGTGCTCAGCCTTCTTCACAGTCCAACTCTCACATCCATACATGACCACAGGAAAAACCATAGCCTTGACTAGACGAACCTTTGTTGGCAAAGTAATGTCTCTGCTTTTGAATATGCTATCTAGGTTGGTCATAACTTGCCTTCCAAGGAGTAAGTGTCTTTTAATTTCATGGCTGCAGTCACCATCTGCAGTGATTTTGGAGCCCAGAAAAATAAAGTCTGATACTGTTTCCCCATCTATTTCCCATGAAGTGATAGGACCGGATGCTGTGATCTTTGTTTTCTGAATGTTGAGCTTTAAGCCAACTTTTTCACTCTCCACTTTCACCTTCATCAAGAGGCTACTATACATATATTACAATGAAATATTATCATCCATAAAAAAGAAGGAAATCTTGCAATATGAGGCAACAGGGATGAACCTGGAGGACATTATGCATACTGAAATAGGCCAGTCACAGAAGGAAATAAAGGGCATAATCTCACTTTTATGTGAAATCTAAAAAAGCCGAAGCAGAGAGTAACGTGGTGGTTGCCAGGGGCTGGGGGTTGGTGGGGGAAATGAGGAGATGCTGGTCAAAGGTTTGGAAGTGTCAGTTTGAAGATGAATAAGTTCTGAGATCTGATGTATGGCAGTGTGACTATCCTTCTTATAATGTTGTATATTTGAAATTTGCTGAAAGAGTAGATCTTAATCATTCTCACCACACACAGAAATGTAACAGTGGGAGGTGATGAAGTGTTAATTAGCTTGATTGTGGATCATTTCATAATGTATGTATATCAACTCACCACATGGTAGACTTTAAATATGTATGATTTTCTTTATAACTTCATAAAATTGAAAAAAGTTACCATGAAACTTTATTCCAATTAGAGTACAAACTTATTAACACAGGCAGCAAATCCAATACGAGGACACCACACAGTTCCTTTGGTTTTGTCTGTCTCTGACTTGGTCTTTCTCCCCACCTGCTGGTAAGGAGGGAGAACATGAACTTTGATTTAGGATTTAGTGGGATTTGCTCTTTTAAGTTGCTAAGAGTCGGACACGACTGAGTGACTTCACTCTCACTTTTCACTTTCCTGCATTGGAGAAGGAAATGGCAACCCACTCCAGTGTTCTTGCCTGGAGAATCCCAGGGACGGGGGAGCCTCGTGGGCTGACGTCTATGGGGTCACACAGAGTCGGACACGACTGAAGTGACTTAGCAGCAGTAGCAGCAGCTCTTTTAAGTTAAAAGCTTTATTCAGTGCTCAGATTCTCTTAATAACATAAGAAAACAGCGCAAACAGTGCTTAGTTTATCAAATAGCCTCCCAGCCCCTGTTCTTCCAATGCAGGGGTTGGGGGGAAGGTGCGGCTTATGAGGCATTAGGGACCCGGAGGAATCAGAGCCTTAAGGGATTGTGTCTTAGGACATATTTAAAGTCTACAATGTGGTCCAGGTTAGGCATCTGGAGGAACCAGAGCCTTAAGGGATTGTGTCTTAGGATCCTCTGTTTCCAGGACAGTGTCCCACTTAATCTCTGATTCCTGTGCTGGCATTCCCAGCTTAAATGTGACTTTTGCCTTGAGCGCCATCGCTTCATGGAAACTGTCAACATCACCGATGTCAGCCACATTGCTAAATCGATGACTAATCCTTAGTCACTTCTTCTGTGACCCTTCAGCGGGACTGTCACAGTGATCTTTTCTTTGATGTTTTTCATTGACATGTCTTCAGAACATCCCTCTTCCTGGTTTTCCTCCCATAATCTGAAGGCTTCCTCAACCTGCTTGGATGGTTCCTCATTTATTTCTGAACTCTTAATATCAGACCTGTTGAATAGCACAGGGAACTCTACTGAACACTGAGTAATAACCTACAAGGGAAAGAATCTGAAAAAGAACAGACATGAATGTATGTATAACTAAATCCTTTTGCTGTACACCTTAAACTAACACAACCTTGTAAAACTAAGACACTTCAATAAAAAAAAAAATGACCAAAAACGGATTGTCACCAAAATGTACATAGGATATATAAGTTGAAATCATGAAATCCACCCACCCTGAAAGTCAAATGTTAAAAACAAAGAGGAAATCACAAAAAATAAAACCAGTAATTCAATAAAAAAAAATGCAGCAGTGACCAGACTGTTCTTCTGATATCCAGTCCCACATTTCTAACAGTTTCCTTTCTTTTTAAGATTTTTTTAAATGTGGACCCTTTTAAAAAAAGTCTTTTATTATATTTGTTACAATGTTTATCTTGTTTTATGTTTTGCTTTTGGGGCCAGGAGGCATGTGGGATTAAGATTGCTGGCCAGGGATAGAATCCACACCTCCTGCATCGGAAGGCGTTGTCTTAGCCACTTAACCAAGGAAGTCCCTCTAATAGCTCCCTTGACCTCTCCTTGTAAGCACCTGAGAGAAAACTCAAACTTACCCTAGCCCTACCCTGCTCATAAACTTCCCCTTCTCCATCAGCGGTAACCCTGTTGTTCGAGTGGCTGAGATCAAAAATCTTGGGGTTCTGAGACTCTGCTAGCTCATGACCTTGTCTCCTGCCCCAGAAGGGAGAAATACAAATCTAGATGTTTTGCTCTTGAGCTCTTGCCTTTTTGTGACTTATGACCCATTCTTTGCTCTTATAACACCCACTCTGCTGCTGCTGCTGCTAAGTCACTTAGTCATGTTCAACTCTGTGCGACCCCATAGACGGCAGCCCACCAGGCTCCCCTGTCCCCAGGATTCTCCAGGCAAGAACACTGGAGTGGGTTGCCATTTCCTTCTCCAATGCATGAAAGTGAAAAGTGAAAGTGAAGTCGCTTAGTCGTGTCCAACTCTTTGTGAACACCCACTCTACTATAGCCCATAACCATTTCAAAGTGAACAAAAATTCCTCTGAAAATGAAAGTTCTAGATAATTTCATGGTAAATTTACACGCACTTTACAGTTTGAAGTTTCGGCTAAGATGACCTGTTTCATTAGAATCAATAACATGCATAAATTGTCTCTTATAGATGTTGAGCAATAATGTTAACTGTTCACATTTTCATGGCCTCATTTGCATCATTCATGGGGCTTCGGATAGGCTACCCTCTCCAGTATTCTTGGGCTTCCCTGTGGCTCAGCTGATAAATAATCCACCTGCAATGTGGGAGACCTGGGTTCGATGTCTGGGTTGGGAAGATCCCCTGGAGAAGGGAAAGGCTACCCACTCCAGTATTCTGGCCTAGAGAATTCCATGGACTATACCCATGGGGTCTCAAAGAGTCAGACACAACTGAGTGGTTTTCACTTTCACTTTTTTGGGGGGCCTTCAGATTCAGCATATGTGAAACATTTTCCTTTCAGTAAGGGACACCTATGCTGTGTTTGCCCTTCTTCCAGGAATAGTATGCCTGTCCTTCTTGGAATTATTCCTCTCCCTTCTCTGACTTTGCGGTTTCCATGAGCATGGCTGTTCTCTTACACAAGTCTGCCCCACTGACTTCATTTCGTTGGTTCAGGGGTATCATCCTGGCCCAACCTAAGCTAGGGGTAGGACTGCAAAACCCTAGCGACGATTGCAAGGCAGTTGATCAGATTCCTCCCTTAGAATTTTTGAACTTAAAAGCACAGAGAATAAAAGGTAGAGAGTAAAACTGCCTGCCTTGTACTCTCTGCACTTTCAAGTTCAAATATAGAGATAGAACCTGGTTCAGAAACAGAGACAGAACCAATGAAGAGTGAACCCAGGGAGCTGTATGTGGTCACGTTGCCAACGATGGAAAGTAGTCTGTAGTGAGAGAAAAGGAGACCAGCATCCACAGAGACACACAGAGGAAAGGCGGGCCGGGTTCTGCTGACAGTCTGACAATCCAGTCCCCAGACTGAGTTTTCCCTGAGGCCCAATTGTAGCTCTGGCCTCTCAGCAAGTATTCATGGAGAATCTCATGTTTTATATTTCAGAGTCCCATTGCTAACTAGCCAAAGGGAGAAAAGGCCTTTATTTCCTCATATTGTTTGGGAGGGATGTTGAAAAAGCTAATATGATCAAAGAAATACCTGCATTACCCAGGCCTCTGCTTATGCCCGGAACTCACACTGTTCCATTTTTCAACTCTGCTTGTCTCAGCAATTGAGTTGGTCTCTGTTGAACTTCATACAATTACACTTTTTTCTAGGTTGTTGTGGAAGAGGGTTGCTTGCTGCTGTAGTTGTTCATTCTTCCTAGACATTTCCCCAAAGACGACAACTCCAGGAGAAAGTCCCTGCTGGCGGTACTGGAGAAGTCTCATGAAGCCCTGATTGGCATGCTCAGGTCTTCAGACCACCTCTGAACCGATTACTCTGGAAAAAGTGTGGGCACACTGGCCAGCCCTGGCTCCTTCACTGCTCCTATGTTTGTGGGTAGATCAGACGTTGCTGTACTTAAAAACTGGAGACTTATTAGAAGGGTTATGAAAATGCATTCTGAGAAGACAATTGTAGTTACCACTGTCCACTACTCCATTGCTGGTTCAAGGCTCCCTTTGATTTCATTCAACAGAAAAAGCCTTTTTTGGGGGTCTTAGCCAGTTGACTTGTTTTATCTCATTTGCCATTAAGAATCCTGATCTCTCTGTTTTTCATCTTACGTGCCTTGCTCCCAGCAGGATGCTGTTTACCAAGCCACCCTACTAGGAGATGTGGGAATCTTCTTCCATTTCTTCCTATCTCTCCCTCCCTTTATCCAAAAATGTGGGAATTAGCCTCCATTTCTGCTTATCCTTCCCTCTGCACATTCAATCAAATATCCTACATTAGTTCTAGCTCCGAAATGTCTCTAACTTTCTAGTTCTGAAATGTCTCCAAAACTAACCTCACAGTTCCATCCCTATGGTCTCAGCTACTGTTCATGCCTTCATCATCTTTCAGTAGATTTGCTCCCTTCATTGGTTTCCTTACTGCTAGTCTTTTTAATTAAAAAAAAAAAAATAGTGACTTTATTGTTTATTTATTTGGCTGCACTGGGTCTTACTTGCATCACTGGGCTCTTTTAGTTGTGGCAGTGCGATCTAGTTCCCTGACCCAGGATCTAACCCAGGCCCCCTGCATTGGGAGTGTGGAGTCTTAACCACTGCACCACTAGGGAAGTTCCTTATTTCTAATCTTGTTTCTTTGCCTTCCTCCATCTCACCGTGAAAGTAAAATGATCATGATGTCGCTTCCTGAATAGAGTTTTCTCTTGGACCCATTGCCAAGAAGTTAAAAACTCCCTGGTGATGCATTCAGGACCCTTATAAACCTGTGTTGAGGATGCCTCACATGGGCCTGGTGTTCAAGTCTCAGCATCAGCTCCTGGCTAGATATCCTGTACCTTGGCTGGTGTGTTATCCTGTTAGCTTGGTCCTATTCCTTTCAGGCATCGCTGCCTTGGCCCTAAACTCTAATCTAATTCAGTGTCTCTTTTTGGCTCTTGGGATTCCTCACTATCCTGACTCCTTCTGCCTTTGATATCTACCATGTTCCCAAGCATGATATTCTCTATAAATAGCTTAGAAAGATTTTAAAAGTCACATAGTTCCTTGACTCAACCCAGATACTCTACATCAGAAATATTTTTTGAAATGAACTCCTGGAGAGTCTGAAGCAGGTGGTTTGCAGAAGTAGGACTTTGGCAAATACCATGCTTTAGTGTCTGCTTTTGCCTACTATCTGGTTCTCTGAGCCTCTTTTTTGCATTGACTGGCTTTCCTCCTCTACTTACTCCTGAGACCTCTGACTGGCCGACTTGACTTTGGAATCTCTTCAGATTTACATCCTAGTCATCTCTGCTCTGGACTCTGGAGCCATCAGCCAAGGATCAGTGATTTCAACCACTGAGCTCTCCTTTGGCTATGTAGCCTGTCATAATTCCACAACCTTGGATTTATTCTAATTTTCCTTTATCATCCATCCTTCAACCTCTAGTTCAAGTCTAAATTACTTTTCCCATCTATTTTGGCCTTATCTCCAGCCATAAATTCTCCTGACTTAGGGGCCCAAATGGGCTTCACTCATAGCTCAGCTAGTAAAGAATTCACTTGCAATGCAGGAGATCCCGGTTTGACTACTGGGTCAGGAAGTTCCCCTAGAGAAGGGATAGGCTACCCACTCCAGTACTCTTGGGCTATCCTGGTGGGTCAGATGATAAAGAATCCACCTGTAATGCGGGAGACCTTGGTTCGATCCCTGGGTCAGGAAGATCCCCTGGAGGAGGGCATGGCAACCCATTCTAGTATTCTTCCCTGGAAAATCCCACTAACAGAGAAGCCTGGCAGGCTACAGTCCAAGGGGTCACAAAGAGTTGGACATGACTGAGTGACTAAGCATGGCTCAGGGGTACAAATACTAGATAGATAGGCAGATTGTCACTAACCCTTTAAAATTATCATAAAGGCTCAAGTGAAGGGTAAACTTCAGCTGACAGGAGACTGTACTTCTCTCCCAAACTCCATATTCAGTAAAATCACATTGTTGGAGCTAGAATTTGAATATTTACACCAACCACAGAAATCAGCAAATACTCAAAAACGCTATTCCCCCCAGCCCCAAGGGACTGGGAAATATTTTCCAGCATACCCCTGTTTTCAGAGCAAGACCAAGCAGTGGGAGTCCTGGTGTCAACCTGAAGTATCTGATGTAACCCTTGCAGAAAGAAGTGTGTACCATGAGAGCACAGGTGTACTGAGCCTAGACAGGTGGGCAGTTAGTGGTCTCTGGGCCTTGGAAAGTAGAAAAGTAAACCCCTCATATTGCTTCAGATATGTTCACCTCCTAGATGGGTCCCTCTCAGCTAATGGCAACCACATTCACACATCATTTAAGCGATCTGCACAGCAAGTTCTTCATTCATAAAAAGGGAATGCTGATAACATTTATCTCACAGATTAAAAACAAAACCATCCCCAGAGTGATCCTATTGCATCATTTTTAGACTAAATCCACTTCTCAGCTGAAAACTCTCCAGTGGCTATTTCTCTAGAGTAAAAGCCAGTGTTCTTACAGTGGCCTCGGCCTTGTTCTGAGCTCTCCTGGGATATAAAAAAACCCTCTCAGTCCATCCAGACTGAGCATCCTAGCCATCCTAGAGTGGAGTGACCATGGGGAATACAGTAGAACTCTTAAAACAAGAATAAGTGAGAAAGAAGACGGAGAGACTGAATGCAGTGGGTGCAGGCATGCGGGCAGGTTTAAGTGGTAAGAAGCAGAGGAGGAGCAGGTCCAATTTTGGAATTTGGAATTTTGTCCAAAGCAAAGCAAGTGAAAGTATGATCTGTAATGGGTACCTTGGAAATGGGCCTGCTATGAAGAAGGCAATAAAAAATCCCCAACTAGTACCTGCAGAGAACCTGGCAACCTTCAATACTCCTTAGTCCTAGGTAGACGTGGGAGAAGTGTGGTCTGGCTTTGTTGTGGAGTATTCAAAGTTAGGAAGCCTGTGCATGTCTGGACAAAAAGTATTTCCAAATCGGGTGGTATGTAGAACATGCTCCACTAATAATATTGACCTGCTTCTCTTCTAGAAAAGCGACTAGGAACTGAATGTTCCTTGGGAGCAGCTGGGATGGGTTTAGGGTTAGGGCGAGGGTTAACACAGCAAAGAACAAAACAAAGGCACTTGGGAGAATCGGTCTCAGTCCAGCTCATGGATAATCTTCTTTTTCTTGAGGCAGAAAAAACATAGGTCAAGAGCAAATATACTAAGTGTTATCTTTAAAGTCTCAACTTGATAAGGTTGGGATTATAAACCAAACAAGAAGATAATCGAAAAGAAAACAAATATAAAAACTGATATTTAGCTTGTTCAGTTTAAAAACATTGCACTTGGGACCTCCCTGGTGTTCCAGTGGTCAAGACTGCCTTCCAGTGCAGAAGGAACAGGTTCAATCCCTGGTAGGGGAGCTAAGAGTCCAAATGCCTTGGGGCCAAAGAGTCAAAACATAAAACAAAAGCAGTACTGTAACAAATTCAAATAAGACTTAGGAAAAAAAATAAGAAACTTTAAAAACCCCCCAAACCAAAACATCACTGTATTGAGTAAAAGATCCTGCAACAAAATCGACCAGATTTCGCAGAAGAATCAGGGTGAGATCCATCTGTTGTCCTCAGCCTGGCTTCATCTTCTATCTTTTCTCCTTTTCTGCTACTGGTCTATTGATTTTGTTCTGGTCTGGACACACACCTTTTTGGCTGGTGTCTGATCCCTGAGCTGCTTGTTAGCCTGTATCTCAATACTCTCATTATAACTCGGCTGTGGTTTGTCTTCTGGCTAGATCCTATGCTTTTGGTACCCAATGGTACACGAGACTCTCATATTGTCATCCTTCTGAAACCATTTGCCACAGATTGGGACTTGAACCCAGCCAAAACCCAGTTTTGGACTTGAAGCCATGTGGGTGGGACTCGAATCCAGCCAAAATCCACAGTACCTGGTTTCAGGACCTAGTGAAGCTCAGGTTCTTGATGTCTTATCACAGAAAGAATTCAGTGAGAGACAAAGTGATAGGTATAAAGTGGATTTATTCAGATTCAGAGAGAAGCACACTCCACAGACCGAGTGTGGGCCATCACAGAGGGCAAGTGCACAGCAGTCTTGGAATGTGTCATGGTTAGTCCTTATAGGCTGGCTAATTTCATATGCTAGTGAGTGGGAGGACTATTCCACCTATTTTCGGGAAGGGGCAGAGATTTCCAGGATTTGGGCCACTATCCACTCCTTGGTCTTTTAACAGTGCCTTGGAACTGTCGTGGCACCTCTGGGTGTGTCATTTCACTTGCTGACTGAGGATCAAGGCCTAGTCTTGTCTGCCATCTTAGTCCCATTTGATTCTACTTGGTTTATGTTGTGTCCTTGGGCTATGTCATTCTTTCAAAAGTTGCGCCTTGCCTCTTTCCCTCCTGTTACATTTCCCCTGCTCCTCTTTGTCCCCTGCATCCACCCCATCCTGGTTTCTTCTAGATCACGTCCTTGGGTTAATCCAGGTTCTCTCAGAGATACATTCACAGAGATAGACTCTGTGCAAACATCTCACTGCAGGATAGAAAATTCCATCACAGCCCATCCAGCTATCACATAAAAGATTCTGGAGTGCTGACAAGGTCAAAGCTTTGTCTTGGAAAATTTATTCCTTCTGAGAGTTTAGGACTTGGTGAAGAATCGTTTCTTCTTGTATGCAGTTGAGGCAGTTGGTTCCCACAGAGTTCCTGTAGCTGGTGTGCCCTCCCATAGCTGCTTTGAGCAGAGGAGCTCAAGCTTCCTCCTGAGAATGGCCCTCACCCTTCCTTGGCTGATGAAACCTGGCCCTCCCAGAGAGGCTTAGGACCCTACTCCTCCCTTCCCCAGCAGCCCACTTGGATCAGATTTCAAATCTCATTCCACTCGTAGGTGGAGTTGGGAGGAAAGATGCTTCAGCCATATAATCACCAGACATAGTTCTCTGCAAAGGTTGTGGGTCTGTGACTTTGTGACTTTGTGCTGATTGCATGCTGTCAATTAAAATGATCCTCCTCCCATCTTTATATGAAATCTACCTCATGATTTCGATTTTTTTTTTTTTTTTCCGTCAAGTCAAGCATTCAAACCTTTCTCTAACTCTGATTAAGGAATTATTTCCAGATGAGAGCTCTGATACATCTTCTGGGACAAGCTGTCAAACCCACATTTCATCAAGGGTGCCTCACCCCAGTAATGATTTGCATCTTTGGGAAGTAATATATCTTCAGATTTATTAAAAAAAAAAAAAAAAAAAAAGAGGTAGGAGGTGGTGTGTGAGTCTCTCTCATCAAACTGCATTGATGTGGAGCTCGAGACAGAGGTATTGGATTCTGTTTCCATAGCAACTGCTTCACTGCTCAAGGGGAAAAAACAGGACAGCAATTGAAGTCTGTGTTAATAGCAGCTCTAAAAATAATCGGTAATGTGTTGAAATCAAGTGAAAGACCCAGCAAGCAATAGGTAAAAATTACATCCACGCAGGATGGGGTTGAAAATGAGGTGGTGTGCAAATACTGTCACAACTACAATATGCTTTAAGAATTACAGAAATGGTTGGTGACAAATACATGTTTGAGGTGATCAACTATTATTTTATTTGCTCATTCATTCAGACAAATATCCAATCTTGATTTTATGCCAGCCACTAGGTAGCATCTGAAGGCACAGAGGTATGTCAGGACTGTTTCTCTTACAGGCGCTCACGGTTTTATGGGGCAATAGATGGTGGTTAAAATGGATGTTTTGTTTGTCTCCCAATACCAGTCTGTTTCCCACCGTGTAGCAGCCAGAAGATTAAGGGTTTGTATGGGAGTGCTATCACATGCAGCTCCAGGGACAATTGAAAGTCATTTACTTCAGGTATTGGTTCAGCAATGAGGGTGTAACCCTATATGGCACTATTTTAACTATACTGATTGTCTTCTGCATGAGGCTCAGAAATCTTGTTTGGTGCCATGCTTATAACTTTTTTTTTTTACACCTAGAGGTAAAAGAGGGGTCATGGAGGGTCTATTGTTCCAGGAAGCCACCCACTTGGTGATCAGCCTGAGGAGGTCAGCTGTTGACAGAGGCAAGGCCAGGATAAGAAAACAGAAACATGGCCAGACGTGACCCAACAGACCAATGGCTGGCTCTACCCTGGATGTTCTGGCAATCCCAGCCAAGACAATTTCTCTTTTGTAGATTGACTTTTTTTTGTAGAATTTTGTAGCTTGAATCGAGTTTTAGGTTTCCTGCTGCCTGCAAACAAAAACAGCATCGCACTAGTGACAAATGACAATATCACGGAGTAAGTAAAATATTGGAAACAAAAGAGGGAAGGAGAGACATAAAGAGCAAGAATAAATCAGGAGGAGGTGACAGCTAGCTCCATCTTGGAGAAAGGAGTACAGGAAAGATCCAAAAGTGTCCTCTGTAATGAGGTGAAGAGTTTCTGTCTGCATAGTTGCTGATGGTTGATGGAGAAATAGGCCTCTCCTAACCCAGGCTGAGTGCCCAGGAGGGTGCACTATGATCCCCCGGGAGCCTGAGCCCAGGCTTCACTGCCTGTTGTAGGGATGAACATCGCAGCCCTCGCTGCACAGCAGCAACTTGACCCCTGGATGGAGGTCCCCCTCCAAAGCCCAGGGCTGTTTCTAGGCTGTGGATGGGGAGAAGGGTGCCCATAGCACCATTTTTCCACTTTTCCTGGCTTCAAGTTCATAGCCCCTGGTGGACTAGTGGCTAGGATTCCTGGCCTTCATCCATGTTGTGAGTGGTGCATGCAAAATCGCTTCAATCGTGTCTGACTCTTTTCGCCTATGGACTGTAGCCCACCAGGCTCCTCTGTCCATGGGATTCTCCATGAAGAAACTGGAGTGGGTTGCCCTGCCGTCCTCCAAGTGACCTTCCCCACCCAGGATCTAACCTGTGTCCCTTGTGACTCCTGCATTGGCAGACAGGTTCTTTACCACTAGCGCCACCTGGGAAGCCCCTTTCATCCAGTCTACACAGGTTCAGTTCTTGGGCAGAGAACTAAGATCTTGCTTCAAGCCACCACTCACTGCTGCTTCCCTGAGATCAGGTGGAGGTCCCCCTCCAAAGCCCGGTGGTGTGTCTGGGCTCTCGGGGGAGGCGGGGAGCCAGCAACACCATTTTTGTACTTTTCCTTGACCTCTGGTTCACAGCCCCCTGGACTCCATTGAGCACCAGGCCTTTATCCTTAACCCAGACAGCATTCACCTTCCTGCTTTTCTTCAGGTCTGCTCTGTACATCCACAGTGGAAAGCTGACCAACAGTTTGAGGGAAGTGTGAATGTAGATTTAAGTGCAGCCTGTCTGAGAACCCCCTCTCCTCAAAGCCCAGCTCCTTTGGCATCACTGACTCCATGTCTGTCCGAGCCTGTAAGATTTGTGCCTTTTTCTGGAGCCCTCGTCACCCTGGCCACAATCTGGAAGATGCCCACGGGAGATGTCTGAGGTCACTCGGGTACCCCATGTACTTCCCTTTCTAAGGATTCCAACTTCTCCAATCCACTTGTGCTAACTCTCCAAGGCCTTCAACTTACCACTAGCGCCACCTGGGAAGCCATCTTCCAAGGATTGCTTATATGTTTCTCCAACTTCAAAGTCATTTTTTGGTAGATGATTTTATTCAGTATAAGCTACATTGTTGGGCCCAGGGTTCAAAATTGTATCCACTGAATTTTAATTTCTATTAAATTAAAATTAATGCCATCTCTAAATGGCATTTTAAAATTTCTTTTAAATATGCACTCAATCATTTTAATCTTTTCTTATTGCCTACTCACTTTGCTGTCTTTTAAACATTATTTGTATAGTGCATACTAAATATATGTTTGGATTCTAATTCTAAAATGTCTCCTTTTTCTTTTTAATATTTGTTATTTCTTATATTCACCTCATACGAATTTATATCCATTTATGGAAAATTTAAATTTGAGAGATGTTTCATTTTAGAGAAGTTGCAAACAGTGGATTCTCTATTTGTCCTTATTTATTCTGGGTCTAGATTTAAAATACAAAAGCCTGTGAGAGTATCTATCTTGACATAATGCTGAAGCAGAAAATATACATTTTAATCTTGAATTGTGTTCTCTGTGGAAAACTTATAAAAGTGATAGAAATGTTTAGTGATGAACTTAGATTCACTCAGCTTCTCAGGCAGTTAAAACCTTTAGCTGCTGAAATTCCATGCTCATCTTTTAAATGTTTTATTTATTTAAAAATTAATATATTTTAGAGGGAAGGTTATTTACATGTTAGTTAAAATTCAACTCATTTTGAAAGATTTTTTTTTTTTCCCTGAAGGAAAAGGACAATGTCTTTCCCCCAAGGTCCAATAAATGAATACATAAAAATAAGCCCCTGTTTGGTTTGAAATTTATGACAGGTTGGCAGTTGAATTATTCATCAAACTAAAATGAATAATCTATAAAACTAATCAAAGCACTCTAGCTCAGTCACTTGGCAGATGACAAATTTGGCCTGATTAGGATTGTCGTGTTTGAGGCTGTGTGTAGGTGGGATCAGCTTGACTGTGTTGGGGCAAGACAGGATGGGAGGAATTTAGATCTGAAGCCAGATGTATCTGTTAGGTTTGGGCAGGTCCTGAGGTGGTGGCTGGGAAAGAGGTGGAGAACCGAAAGGGTGAAAGCTCCAAAATAGAGTCTGGCCTGGACAGTGGGATCCCATACTCCTCTTGATGGTGGCACCACTGACTCTCCTCCATGACTATGTCCAAAGAGACTTGACAGTGACTGCCGCAGAGTAGCTACTCCAAAAAGACTTCAAATAAAAAAAAACAAAAGACTAATATAGGAGCCTAAAGACACGGCAACAGGCACCTCAGGCTCTCATAAACCCCTTACAAGTGTTTCTATAGTAGGGAGACACCTGCCTGGAGAAGGGACATCTAAAACCGTCCAGCAACTGGTGACCGCTCCCCTGAGTTCTGAGCAGATGGGTGTGATCAACTTGAATCTCTTTCTGGCCATGATAAGTAAACATTCCTAAGGTCTTTTTTTTTTTTTTTCCCCCACTATAGTGTCCTGGTATAGTGTCCTGGTAACTCCTTTTTGATATGCTAAGGGCTTTTATTTATTAATTCATCTAACCTTTACAGCAACCCTAAGGAAAGCTATTATTAAGAAGAGTAAAATGAACATTAATCTATTATATGTCTACTGACATCATTCATTATTGTTCTGGTAATGTTGCCAGGGGTCTAAGCAGCCTGAAGATGTCAATTTACCTGAGGGGAAGTCTGTCCAGGTATGATCTACACACAAGACCATGTATAACAAGTGCCCCCTGCCCATGGCCATCACATTGCTAAAGAACATCGACTATAGCCTCCCGTGGTTACCACAGACTGATTTTGAATAAAGGCAAAAATTACCAAAGATTTGAATCCAAAATAACCAGCAGGACGTACCTGATTATCTTTAAGTCCTTTGCTAAGTGTAGAAGGAAATAGTCAAATTCTGAATAATTTGCTATATTAATAACTCAGTAAGACTAATGACTGTTGAATCTGAAACTAAGTGCTGATCAGTGTTTTACCCACCGCTGTTTTCTTGCAGCCTCCTTAGAGAATGCTCAGTCATCAGCATCATCCTTGCTAGAAAAAGGGAGCAGGTGAATAAGCCATGACTTCTTCTGTGTATGAAGCATGGTGCTAAGTGCTTTACATACATGTAATATGTAATTTGACTCTTAGCACAACCCTTGAACTAGATACAATAATCCCAGTTTTTCAGATGAGGAAATTGAGCAAAATGAAATTTCTTGGTGTCTTAGTCCAGGCTACTATCACAAGTTATCACAGACTGGGCGACTAAAACAACACACATTTCTTTGTCACAGTGCTGCAGGCTGGGAAGTCTGGGATCAGGGTGCCAGCATGCTGGGACTCTGACTGAGAGCCCTCTTCCTGGTTGGCAGGTGGCCGTCTTCTTGCTGTGTCCTCATACAACACAGAGCAGAGGCAGGAAGCAAATTCTTCTGCCTCTTTATTTTATTTTATTTTATTTTATTTACTTGGCTGTGTCAGATCTTAGTTATAGCATGTGGGATCTAGTTCCCTGACCAGGGATTGAACCCGGGCCCCCTACATCAGGACTGAGGAGTCTTAGCCACTGGACCACCAGGGAAGCCCCTGTCTCTTCTTCTAAGGGCACTAATTCCACCAAGATGGCTTCACTTTCATGATTTCATGACCTCCCGAAGGCCTGGACACCATCAGAGTGGTCATCAGAGTCTCAACATGTGAATTTTGAGGGGACACAGACATCCACAGCACTTGCCAAAAGCACCTCACTGAGATAAGAGTATTTTGTTTGTAGATTCCTCAGCTCAACTGAATTCAAGTGCAGATTTCCTGTCATCAGCTCTATTGTCTGGTTATTTCTATATCCTAAGCAATTAGTGCAAAGATAAAGCAAAGAAGCTTGCCTTTGAGCTGGTGATGACCTCAATCAAGGTTGTTTTCATCCCCCAGGGAACTGCAAAATGATGCCTTCTTCACTAAAGATTTCCTGAGGGGAAATAATTGGGGTGTGTTATATTTAGAGAAACAACATGTTCGTTCTTAGAAAAATATTTGATTTTCTTCTATGTGTTACAGCACTTTGTATCTATTCATCTTTTTAGTTTCAGAATCCATTCCAGGCTTCTCACCAAAGTTTTCTGGCTTATAATTTTTGGCTGCAATACACATTAGTGGCCATGGGAACCTGAGGACTGCTTTTTGGAAACCAGTGTGATTTTACCATAAAAGGTGTCTTTATGGGCACAGAACTGGTGCTGGCCCGAGGAAGCTTTGAGTTCTTCCTGCAATTTTCCTCAGTCCCTCCACACCCAGCCACGAGGGCTCCTGGTTTTCATTTCATGGACTGTGAATTGCAGTCTCTCTCAAATTTTTCCTTTCCCCAGTATTTATACAGCATGACCTTGCTTTGAGAAAGGGGCTTGGATCCAGAGGGCTGGGTGACTGGCTGGCTAGATATGTGTATTAACCTGTTCTATCTGTTCTAATCCAACAGATTAAATGTCGAGGAGGAAAAAGAACACTCATAAAGGGAGAAAAGGTACAGAATGACTTTGCATAATATGTTTTTGAGTCTTCATACAACTTTTTTCTTTCCTTTCCTTCCTCTTTTGGCATTTTTCCTCTCTCCCTGGACTGCCTAGTTCTTTTGAGGGTTCGTCCATCAGGGCAATGGTTCTCAAACATAAACACGCATCAGATTATCTGGAGGGAGGGCTGGGTTGAAGCACAGTTGAAGAACTTGCTTCTAATAAATTCCCAAGTGAAGTGGTAGCTGCTGGTCCAGGGCCAGAGTCTGAGAACCACTGGTCTAGGGACTGTGCTTTATTATCTGAATCTTTTCATTCATTCATTCAGTGTTTAGTGAGACATTACTGAGTCTTAGACACACCATTCCCCTGACAGAACCCAGCTTTAGGGACTGGTATTGTAACTGAAAGTGGAGCCTGGCTCAAAAGCCAATAAAGAGGCCAGGTTGGTAGAAAGGAAAGTTTGCTTCACTTTGGATGCCAGCAATGAGTGGGAAGGGTAGTGTGTGTGCTCAGTCACTCAGTCATGTCCCATTCTTTGCAACCTCACGGATTATAGACTGCCAGGCTCCGCTGTCCATGGGGCTCTCCAAGCAAGAATACAGTAGTGGGCTGCCATGTCCTCCTCCAGGGGAATCTTCCCAACCCAGGGATTGAACCTGCATCTCCTGCACTGCAGGAGGATTCTTTACCATCTGAGCCCTGGGAAGGGTGGACACCTGTCCAAAGGCTGACCCAATCCCCCACCCCGCTACTGACAATCGGGGACAAGAGCTTTTATAGTTGGGGGTGGGGGAGTCTACATGCAGAAACAGCACAGCCAGCTCTAATAGTCGTCTTGAAATTGGTCATCTGTGGTCTGATCAGTGTCGTCTTGATTGTTTTAGGTACAGTTAATCTTCAGTTCCAGGGTCTGTTTGTTCCCCTTTCCTTGAGGCCAGTTCTTGGAACTGTGGCAGCTTATGTCATGGCTATAGTCTGGTCATAATGTAGTTCATTTTTTTCCACCTGGTGGGTGTTTCAGTACCTGCAAAATAGCTCACAGGATATGACTCTGAATCTTAGCTATAGCCCCTGAGAAGGAACTGCAAGCCCTTGATTTTGCTTACTGACTGCATTGTTATTATTTGGTCTCCTTTGACTATTTTTCTTTGCTTCTGACTGTTTTTTCTCACTTCTCTGATTATGCTTATTCTTTGGCTAAAGATATTTTCAAAGACAAAAGGTGGGCAGAGGACATGGGGGGCTAGGACCATAGAGTCCTGGTCCATTTCGTTATTTAGTGAGTCTTTAATAAATGTTAATTTGTTGTCCAACCTATATTTCCTCAAGTCTCGGCAGTCTGTGGGAACCAAGCATTCTTTGGTGGGACTGACTCCAACTCCACTGATGCTCCCCATCTCCTGCATGAAAGCAGACCTCCAGTAGCTCTCAAAAAGCACTATTTTGCCACAGGGACTTGTCACTGGTGTGTTTATAAACCCGCTCAGTTCTGATCACTGCACGCCAGTCTCTCTCCGGGATGTTTTCTCTGTGGAGCTACTTACAAGGGACTCACTGCCCAGCCCTCTCGCCACTGCTGCCACCTTCTATGGTGCCCACACCAGGAGTGCCACCCCTCTGTTTCCCAAACTGCCATTCTCTCGAAGTGGGAGCAGGGAGCGGGGTAGCTCCCTGACTCTATTTCTTACCTCGAGACCGACCTGTGCTGCTAGTACCTCATTGTCTCAGAATAAAACACGTAAATCCCTCTATCAGAGTTTGCCTGTAGTTCTTTCCTGGGGCTTGAACTCCTAGGGTCAATGGGTCGGATACATGACACTCATACATTCTGTCTTTTCTAATCCTCTTTTTCTATCTGTTCATAACCACGTGTGTGTGGTTTGCCACATGTGTCTGAGCCATCATCTGGAGCACAACGGAGTCTCAAAACGACTGGATAGAAATGCAAAACGGGACCTCAGTTTCTCCTGGTCTTATTTTCCTGTACTTTTAAGGTGTTCATTTATAGCTCCATTTCTAATGTGGCAAATTTCGTCTAGGATTGCCAGGGACCTCCCTTCCTTTAAGTGTATTCTGCCTGCAGCTTATTTCTTTTACAGCAGCGATCCTTTGTCCACACTAGGTTCCTGCAAGGAGCCTAAGGATGGAGACACAGACAGAAAACCACTGCTGCCCAGGACGTTTGGTCCTGAGCCACGAACGACCCAGGGCCAGTGTGTCTATCTGTCTTGGCTTTCTTCTGTGTGGCCTTGGAGTGTGGGCAGGAAGCAGAGAATTGAGGCCTTCAGCATCCACAGTGGAAACAGAGAAGCTTAGTTGTCTAGACTGTCTGGGGCTTTTAAACAGAACTTACCTCCAACTTACCTACTTTTTCTGTTCCTCCACCATGACTCTGGGTGTCGTTGGGTTTTAAAACTATAAAACAGATGCTGATTATTATAACATGCATGGTTATAATGGTGGTGGTTTAGTCGCTAAATTGTGTCCGACTCTTGTGACCCCATGGACTGTAGCCTGCCAGACTCCTCTGTCGATGGGATTTCCCAGGCATGAATACTGGAGTGGATTGCCGTTTCCTTCTCCAGGGGATCTTCCCAACTCAGGGACTGAACCCGCGTCTCCTTCATTGTAGACGGATTCTTCACCACTGAGCCACCAGGGAAGCCTATGACATGCATAGATCCTCTAATTATTCAGAAGTGAGATGACAACCCTATGAATATCTGTTATTGCAAACAGATGTCAAACTGGTCGAAGTACATTTCATCTGCTTCCTGGAAACACTGCTCAGTTTCCGATCGTGTGGCAGGGCCATCCTAACACAAACACACTCTAAATAAATGGAACCAGCGTTCCTAGTGAGATGAGGGTAAAGGGACTGTTGTGGGGGATTCCTACACCTAGAAACAGCAGGGTAACTCTTCATCAGGTGTAACAGTGGACCGAGGGGAGGACATCCAGTGCGTGAAAGACTGGGTAGTTTGTTCCCTGGAAATAGTCCTATTGGGGGCTTTCCTGGCCACATAAGAGAGATGAATCTAGGACACTCAGCACCACTTCATAGATCTGTAAGGCTAGCTCAGAGGCAACACTGGGTTTTCTTTCACAAGGCTCCCCAGGAGGCTCAGTGGTAAAGAATCTGCTTGCCCATGCAGGAGGCTCACGTTTGATCCCTGAGTTAGAAGGATCCCCTAGAGAAGGAAATAGCAACCCACTCCTATATTCTTGCCTGGGAAGTTCTACGGACAGCAGAGCCTGGAAGGCTACAGTCCGTGGGGTCTCTAAGAGTTGCACATGACTTAGCGACTAAACAACAAACAACAACTCCTACTGAGACTAGATGTGGTGGCCTGAGTCAACAGGAAAGATGTCCTTAACTGTGAGTCATCAAGTGTCAGATGAAAGTGCACATATTTCTAGAACATACAACACAAAACCTGTAACTTCTTTATAAAGGTTTAGAGACAGATCTAGGACTTCCCTGATGGCTCAGATGGTAAAGAATCTGCCTGCAATGCAGGAGACCAGGGTCCGATCCCTGGGTCAGGAAGTTCCCCTGGAGAAGGGAATGGCTATATACTTCAGTATTCCTGTCTAGAAAATCTCATGGACAGAGGAGCCTGGTGGGCTACAGTCCATGGGGTTGCAAACAGTCGGACATGACTGAGTGATTAATACACAGAACTAATTTGGATCACTTTTGAAGGAACCACCAATTTCTTGGTACCAATTAAACCCATCTATAAAAAAATTTCAAAGCTTATCAGGCTAAGGGTGTTTCAGCAACAGGCCTGGCCAGCTTGTTGCTGCCCAGGCCTGATGTTAAGATCGGTGATAAGGGTGCTAGCAAATTCCCCACGACGAGTAGGACAGGAGTCGGGCCCAAGAACTGAGGCTAAAGCCAGGATTATAGCTCTAGAAGAGCTGCGGATCTTAGAGATCAGGAGGGCAGCAGGCAAAGGGCAGGACTCAGTGGACAGATCTGGTCAGCACAAATGGATTTCACAGAGGAAGCAGTGAGCGAGATCTTAGTTCCCTGCCCAGGAATTGAACCTGCATAGTCTGGATGAAAACCAGAAATCCTAGCCATCAGAACAGCAAGGGCTAGAGGCTAGAAGCTATTTTTCCCTGGATCTTTGCTCTCATTGAAAAATGCATGTCTCGCAAAGGCAAAACTGTAAATGCAGGTACAAAGTTTATTATTACTGACACAGCACCACAAATGAGGAAGCACACAGAAAAACAGTTTTAGTTAAGACAGAACTAAGGTAGAGATCAGAGAAGGCAATGGCACCCCAGTCCAGTACTCTTGCCTGGAAAATCCCATGGACAGAGGAGCCTGGAAGGCTGCAGTCCATGGGGTCGCTGAGGGTCAGACACAACTGAGCGACTTCACTTTCACTTTTCACTTTCATGCATTGGAGAAGGAAATGGCAACCCACTCCAGTGTTCTTGCCTAGAGAATCCCAGGGATGGGGAAGCCTGGTGGGCTGCCATCTATGGGGTCACACAGAGTCGGACACGACTGAAGTGACTTAGCAATAGCAATAGCAAGGTAGAGATGCAGGAAGAGAAAGGGTGTGGGCGTCCCCTCCTAGTAGGAGGCAGTTAAGTCCTTTTTATATAGGGCGGTTCTTTCGGGTCTTTGTTTACCTTTAGCCAATTATCTGTTTTTGTTTTTTTTTTTCCCCCACACCTGACCTGCTCTATGATCCTCCCCAACATTTTTTCCAAGATAGATTCCAGCCCAGAGGCCTATGGGATATTAGCATCACCTATTATGGGGTGGTGCCCCCTCCTTTTTGACCCCCAAGGAGACTTTCTGCGCATGTGCAGTGTCTCCCTTGCTCCAAGGATGGGAAATATGTGACCTCTTGATCCTTGACTCAAACAAGATTTAGCCCCTCTCTATTCCTGCCGTGATTATTACCTTAAGGTATCCACAGGAAGCAAAGCCTGGCTATTTATCTTGTTTCAGGTGTCATGGCCATTTCGGAGAGCAAACAGGAAGCTGGTTGTAAGTATCTTAACCTGGAGCCCACTTATCCCGTTTCAGGAAATTCAAACAGGTTGTAAGTGTCTGGCCCGAAGTCCATCTTTTTCTTGCCCCAAGAAATGTAAACAGGAGGCCAGTTGTAAATATCTAGCCTGGGGCCCATCTTTCTCCTGCCTCAGACCAGAAACAAGTATCCATCTGTGGGTCTGTACCTTATGTACCAAGTCTGGGTCAAGCACAGCAAGAAGTTTACCGCTAAGCTTTTCAGTGACGGGGGCCCTTAGGGATCCGTCTGGTGGGTGAGCTTGCGCCCACGTCAGCAGCAAATAGCATACTTGACAGATGTGCGGAAAGGAGAGCCCTCCTCACCATCTGCTCTGGTCCTGGACTTCTCTCAGGTAAAGGACAAACAGTCTTTCCACACGTGTATCTTTTCCTGGGAAGCCTTGAAAGATTTAAAGATTATTTCATGGCCAGTGAAACCTAAGATGTTCCACTTGACTGTAGATAAGTTTAAATTTGTTTCTGAAACTAGGCATTTAACTTTTAGAAGCCTGATTTATAACCTTTCACACTAGACTTTTTCAAACTGTGAATTTCTGGGCTCTTTCTCACAGAAATTAAGGGGAATCTCTGGGGAGCTGGATGGAATATAGGTATCTTTTTTTTTTTTTTTTCAAATTTTCAGTGATTTCATTGTTCTTTAACTTTTTATTTAATTTTGAAATAATGAATACATCGGGCTTCCCTGGTGGCTCAGCTGGCAAAGAATCCGCCTGCAATGCAGTTCGATCCCTTAGTCGGGAAGATCCCCTGGAGAAGGGAAAGGCTACCCACTCCAGTGTTCTGGCCTGGAGAATTCCAGCTACTGCATAGTCCATGGGGTCACAATGAGTCAGACACAGTTGAGCAACTTTCATTTCATTTCACTTCACTTCAATGAATTCATCATTGTAAACCACAAATTCTTCACTGTAATTAAAAAAGATGTAAAAAAGTATTACTCTCTTACTCATTTTCTATATAAGGGTATAGTGTCTATGATCATGATATAAAGAATATAAATGAGTATTTGTTTACCCACCATCTTTTTCAGTTTTATTAAAGGATAAGATATGTATGGAAATACACAAATAGTAAATGGATAGCCAAGAAGCTATCCCCAAATGAATACCACCTAGGTGAAGAAATGGAGAAGGCAATGGCATCCCACTCCAGTACTCTTGCCTGGAAAATCCTATGGATGGAGGAGCCTGGTAGGCTGCAGTCCTTGGGGTCACTAAGAGTCAGACACGACTGAGCGACTTCACTTTCACTTTTCACTTTCATGCATTGGAGAAGGAAATGACAACCCACTCCAGTATTCTCGCCTGGAGAATCCCAGGGACGGGGGAGCCTAGTGGGCTGCCGTCTATGGGGTCGAACAGAGTTGGACACGACTGAAGCAACTTAGCAGCAGCAGGTGAAGAGATAGAATATTAGGGAATTCCATGGAGATCCAGTAGTTAGGACTCAGCTCTTTAACTGCAGGGACCCAGGTTCAATCCCTGGTCAGGGAACCAAAATCCTACAAGCTGTGTGGCACAGGCCAAAAAAAAAAAAAAAAAAAAGAGTGTACAATATGAGTTAAAAGAAAAAAAAGAAGTGGAACATTAGCACATACCACAGTGCCTGCGCACATTACTTCTCCATAAATGTATAAAAAAATTAGTGGGTTATTTTAATGGGCCACACCATTGTCTCATTGTCTACTTTTCCACTTTGCTCTCCTGATAGGTTTATTTTTCAATGGAGAGAGAATGTTAGGTGTGAGGATTATCCTATCAGTCTCTCTGAGCTAATAATATTCATAGCAATGCAAATATTTTGAGTGTTCTATGTGTCTTTATGTGGCATATGTGGATATTAGAGCATGGCAGCAAATTTTCAAACCATGACTCATTCAAGGAATTCAGCCTTATTTTTCTAAAAGTAAATGAAACTACTCTTTGGAGCCCATGATACCTGATGGGAAAAAATACCTTTGTGTTCAGTTTCAATTTTAACCTTGAACAGAAGGTGGGAATGGTTACACATTTCAATGTGGGTTCACCAGGCCTGGGAATGCAGCTGCTGCCCTGGGGAGCCTGAGGTCTCTGGGGCAGAGGATGTGGCTCTGTCTGTTGGACCACTTGTGAGCAATACACACAGGCCCAAAAGAGAAAGTCAGCCTGCCGGTCATCTTAGGTGCTGCCCAAGAGGACAGCCTGAAGAGACAAGGAGCTCTCCGCGGAACAGTAGGCTGTCAGATTCCAAAGGGCTGAGCAGACATCAACAGCCAGCCAGAGAGGCCATGATCTTCAAAGGCGGGGCACCACCCCCTCCCCGGTCAAGGGTCAGCTTTAAGCACCTGCCCCGTCCAGAGAGCCAGCATGCCAATTTATCGCGTCAGAGGAAAGCAAGGCCGTTTCTGCTGTTAGCTTTGCCTCCCCATCACCCTTCACCTCTGGGACAGCCAGAGCCACTCACGGCAGAGTGAGTGGGCGGGAGATCAGGTACAGGAGGGGCTAGACAGAGAAAACAACCCCCTGTGGATTTCCTTTCTCCTTTTTCTATAGATTTTGGCCACACTTTCTGAGGAATAGCAAGCTTCCAGAGAGGGGAAATGCTGTAAACATAAATGTGAACATCTTGACTATTACATAGAATCTAACTTTTGATTAGTTTATGTGTATATCTGTGACTAAAATAGAGACATTAAAAATATAATCTAAGTCTGACTATAGAAGTTATGTCTGAATTTTTATGCAAAGGAGTTGAAAAGCGCTATACTAGTCCACAGAGCAGGTTTGAATAGGCAGTGGGAAGAATGATTCAAATTGCTTTCTGGGGCTTCTCTGGTGGCTCAGTGGTAAATAATCTGCCTGCCAACGCAGGGGACGCAGGTTCAATCCCTGATCTGGGAAGATTCCACATACTGTGGGGCAACTTAGCCTGCTTGCAGCAACTACTGAAGCTTGTGTACCTAAAGCCTGTGCTGCACAGCAAGAGAAGCCACTGCAACGAGAAGCCCATGGACTGCAACGAAGAGTAGCCCCTGCTCTCTGCAACTAGAGAAAAGCCCCTGCAGAAACAAAGACCCGATGCAGCCTAAAACTAAAACAAACAAACAACAAAAAAAGTTTTCTGATTCTTACTGCTGAGCATTGCTTATCCAGTGTATTTTTAATATCAGCATGTTAGCTACAACCATGGTTCTATGAGCTGGTTCCTAACTCTACCAGAGATCTTTGCTTTGGGGCAATGGTGACTCCCTGTCAGGAGGCCAAGGCTGGGAAGGGCCTCTGAGATGATCAGTGAGGTGTCAGGGACAAAAATGTGGGGAGAAGAGGGACAGTCAACCAAGTTCACTAACTCAGACAATTCATTTCTACTTCCTATACATTTATCCACTAAAAAAACAAGTTTTGGGAACAGTGGAGCTTTCCCCTTAGTATATCCTGGCCTTTGCCAAACACTAACTTTTATTTTTGAAGAGTTCGGGTCAGTTATTCTTCTAAATACAAGAAAATAACAAGATAATTTTACAAACCAGCTTTGTTATAGCTTTCTTTCAAGAAGTTAATATTTATTATCTAGAAAGTAATTCTGTGCTCATGGAGGTATGCTTTAAAGAGTATTGCTCCCATATAATCCAGCAATCTCACTCCTGGGCACATATCTGGAGAAAAACATGGTTTGAAAGACTACGTGCAGCCTAGTGTTCACTGTATGGCTGTTTACAATATCCAGGACATGGAAGCAACTTAAATGTCCATCAGCAGAGGAATAGATAAAGATGATGAGGTATATATATGTGGTGGACTATTATCAGCCATTAAAAAGAATGAGATAATGCCATTTGCAGGAATATAAATGGACCTAGAGATTATCATACTGAGTGAAGTAAATCAGAGAAAGATAGATATCATATGATATTGCTTATATGCAGAATCTAAAAAGGATACAAATGAACTTATTTATGAAACAGAAACAGACTCACCGATTTAGAGAATAAATTTATGATAACCAGTAGGGGACAGGTAGGGAGGAGGGCTAGAATGGGAGATTGGGATTGGCGTGCACACACTGCTATATATAAAGTAGATAACCAACAGGGACCTCCTGTATAGTACAGGGAACTCTACTCGATACTCTGTAATAACCTAAATGGGAAAAGAATCTGAATAAGAATAGACGCATATATATGTATAACTAAATCACTATGTTGTACACCTGAAAATAACATAACATCATCAATCAACTATACCCCAATACAAATTTTAAAAAGAGTATTGAAGTACAATGGAAATCAATTTGATGCTTAAATTCTAATTAAGCTTAGACAGAATCTACAGGTATTTCTAGGCCTCTGTCAGTACTGGAATTGTCCTGTCTCGTTCCTCCACATGGCAGAACTTTTAAAGAGGAAGAAAGATCTGAGTTTGAGTGCTAAAGGAACAGTTCTATTATGATTTTCGGTATTTCATTACTTGGAAGTTAACTCTTTCCTTCTATATATATTCTAATGCCTTGATCTTTTTTGCATTGTCAAATGTAGTCTTTTTAGGATTACAGACAATACTCTAATTTCTCCAACCCCCATATCACAACCTTCTTTTCCGGGGCGGGGAGTCATTCCCTATCTGCTTCCAGTGTGCCTGCCTGTTTGCCTTCTAGATTCTATTTGCTGTAGAAGCAAAAACGGTACATCTAAGTGAGACCCAGAGGTCATCAACCCTTGCCTCTGTGCCGGGACACACAAATCACCTAAACCAATCACTAACCTGTTTTTTAAATACCTCCAATCAGAGAGAATCCGCAACTTTCTTTTTGTGATCTGTTGTACTGTGCAACAGCACACTGTAAACGTCTCTTCCTACCCATGTGTACTCCTATTTGCCTGTTCTATTTTAACCTTCATTTGCCTTAACCCTTTCTTACCTTTTTATGAATTTCTAGGCCACTTCTCAGAAGAGGTGGGAGATCAATGTGACTCTGGCCACAGCCAGGATGAAAAGGTGAGTCCCTGGGAACTCCGATGCTCTAATCCCAGGCCTCTGGGGTTATGGCATTCATCTCAGGAGGCCTTTATTCTACTGCTGCTAAGCAAACCCTCTCAAATGCCTTTGAATTCCAAGAGTCTGTTTCTAAACAGGACACTAGAGGGCTCCCGGGGGTTAAAAATAAGTGGAGAAATATTTGAATGAAAACTGCTTCTGGACGGCATTTGTTTTTTTCAGAATTTAAAATTAAAGTTCATTTTTTTTAATATGAAAAAAAAAAAAAAAAAACCCTCACGTCTTCAAATTGGGTTGTCAGCAGCCAGTTAACAAGTATCCGTTTTGCTTTGCGATCAGTAGTTTTAAAGGGAACTTTTAAAGCTGAGCTGAAATATTTGAAATGTGGAACACTCTTGACCATGAAATATGTTCTACTTACATGCCTCAGCCTTTAAAAGTTCTTTGCATTAGAGTCAGAGATTACATTCTTCCTGGAGCCAAGCATGGGGCCAGCTGTGTAAGTAACATTGCTTACCAGTTCTTCTTCTTTTTAATAACGTGAAAAAAGACAGCTAGAGAGCTTTGGGTTTTCTTTCAGCTGAATTTGGTGGAAAGAAAAGGAATAAAAAGCAGTTAGATGCGTGTTTTGTGTTTATGTTTGTGTGTGTATGACCGAATAAATGTAATTACTTCCAAGATACGTGAACACGTATGGCTTTATAGTATAATGACTCTTAATGTAAGATAATGAAATGTATTATGAAGAAAAGATTGTACCATCAGATTAAGAGAATATATTTCTGATTTTGAATGTTAATATTTGGAGCTTCTGCCCAGTTAATTAATGCAAGACTTCTAAAAATAAATAGAAGATAGCTATAGATTTTTAAAACCCTTTGTTGCTTTTCTTAAATCACTTTTTAATTTCAAAGAGAAAAAACTGGATTTGTCCAATTTTAATGCTTTTCCTTCAGGATCAAATTAAAAGACTCTAGCTACAAGTTATAAAACAGTCTTGGATTTTGGTAGTTTGTTTTCACTAATTGCAACTGAATATCAAATGTATAGATCTATCTTGTTTGTTTTTTAACTCCATTTAAAAATTCATTTAGTGGTGACAGTAATGAAAGGAAAGGGTCCCGTTTTTTAAAAATTTCCTCTTGTGGAGGAACTGAACGGGAGTTTGAGACTGTGACTCAGTGCACTCTTTCCATTCATTCCCAGGAACTAGTCAGACTTCTCCTTGGGGAGACTAATGGGGGTGTAAAAGGTTTGTTGTGGCCAGTGTCAGAAGCCTTCCCGGCTCCATCACCAACGCCTAACTTCCACCTCGACCCACTGGAGACCACTTAAACACCTGAGCGGAGGCGACAGCTGCGTTCAGAAAACCATGCTTCATGTCAGCAGGCACCAACGGCCGAGTTTAAACTCTGTTCAGCATGTGGACACCGCGGAGAAATGAGCTGCTCGAACAAGCCAGGGCAGCTCATAAACTGGTTCCTCTGCTCCCTGTGCGTCCCGAGGGTGCGGAAACTCTGGAGCAGTCGGCGCCCCAGGACGCGGAGGAACCTCCTGCTGGGCACCGCCTGCGCCATCTACCTGGGCTTCCTGGTCAGTCAGGTGGGGCGCGCCTCTGTCCAGCACGCAAGGCCGGCAGGAAAGGGGCCGCACCGGAGCCGGGCTGCCACCGAGGCCCCCTTCCCTGAGATACCCCTGGATGGCACGCTGGCCCCTCCCGAGTCCCAGGGCAATGGCACCACGCTGCAGCCCAACGTGGTGTACATCACCCTGCGCTCGAAGCGCAGCAAGCCAGCCAACATCCGTGGCACAGTGAAACCGAAGCGCAGGAAAAAGTACGCGGTGGCTTCGAGAGTCCCAGGGCCCGAGGCTTTGGTGGGACCATCCCTTCGGCCTCAGGTAGCTGCAAGGGCAGTGGATTCTGAAGTGCCCGGGCACGTCCCAGGAGGAAACCTGGCCAAGGCTGGGGAGCGACCCTGGAGGTGGATCCAGGGTCCAAGAGCACGAGGTGGGGGCGCAGATGTGCAGCTGCCCCTGGCTGGGGAGAGCAACATCAGGATCTACAGCGAGAGCGCCCCATCGTGGCTGAGCAAAGAAGACATCGGCCAGATGCGCCTGCTGGCCAACGGCGCCGTGGCGGGTCTACAGCCGGCCCAGTCCAGGAGCGGAGCACGCCTGCTGGTGCTGGAGGGGACTACCCGGCCCTCGGTGCCCGCCTGCGGTCCCAGCCCCTGCGGGCTGCTCAAGCAGTCTCTGGACATGAGCGAGGTGTTTGCCTTCCACCTGGACAGGATCCTGGGACTCAACCGGACCCTGCCCTCTGTGAGCAGGAAGTCTGAGTTCATCCAAGGTAACCCTTTCCCAGGCTTCCTTATTTGCAGCTGTCGGGGATTGGGCTTGATTTTCTCTTTGCCTCCCTCTCTTTTTCTAAATGATTTTCTCCACCCACGGTTCCCATTTGGACAGCAGCAGCAGCGTGTCTATCCACGTGGTTGGCATCCTTGATTTTCCCAGCTTTGGGAGGATGCAAGCTGTCCTCCACAGGCAAGAGAAAGCTCCCACTGCGGTAATCTGAGCTCTCTGTGTCCCTGACCTTGCTTCCCAGAGGTTTATTAAACCTAATTAAAGCCAGTGGCAATTTCAGTGACGAGGAGTGGAAGGTGGGGTGGAAGAAAAGAACTTGCAGACAGTCAGGCATATTGTTAAGTAGGATACTACTATGGAAGTAAGTAGAATGCTGTGGATGGGAAGTTTTTAAAAGTAAGGTGGGGGTAGGGGGTGGGTTATCTTTTTTCTGCAGATGGAATCTTTCTAAGAGGCCCAGAGCCAGATCATGTTAGATTCAACACCTTCATTTTTCACAATGGATTTAATTGCTTTCATTTACAAAGCTAATGAGATCAAAAGAGGTAATTTGTTCCATAGATGCACTAATCAGCTGGTGGTTTCTCCAAGTCCATGACTCTGGTTTATGGAACCTGAGTGTCCAGATGCCGTCAGGTGATAAACACTTTGTCAAGTCCCAGGGTGTACAGCCAGCTGCTAAAAAGAACCCTAAAGACATTGTAAGCTCAAAGGCTATTGATTTACTTCATCTCACCATGTGAGTGCGTGCTAGGTCACTTCAGTGAATGCAAAGTCTGACTCTTTGCAACCCCATGGACCCCATGGAGCCCACCAGGCTCCCCTCTCCGTGGGATTCTCCAGGCAAGAATACTGGAATGGGTTGTCATGCCCTCCTCCAGGGGATCTTCCCAATTCAGGGGTCAAACCGGCCTCGATGATGTCTCCTGCATTGGCAGGCGGGTTCTTTACTACTAGAGTCACCTGGGAAGCCCCCTCCTGTCACCGTAAAAGCATTTCAGCCCAGGCCCTGTGGAGTCTGGACTGGAATACATTAAAGCCTTTGGAGTGGTCAAAAGCCAAACTGCATTTTAATGACTTCAGGAGTGTAATTTAGCTTTAGAATGGGTACTTTTTGAACTACCTGTGATTTGCTTAGAAAGACTGGTCATTCCTTACTCATCCTGGTTTATGGCTAAGTGCTTCAGATTCATAGGTGTGTTTCCATGTCTCAAGTTCACAGAGTCTTCACCAGGAGGAAGCCAATGTGAGAAAACTTCTCTAACATTCAATCAAATGTTGGTAAAAGCTCATTTTTAGCGGGTGCTTGCTATTTGCTAAACACTACACAAATTGAGACATACAGTCCATATACACCTCGATTCCTATGTTTCTCACAACAGTGCCAGCAGGTAGGTGCTATTATTAGTTCCACTTAGTAGATGAGAATACTGAGGCTTAGTTAGGCAAAGTAATTGGCCTTGTGTTCATGGCTAAGCTGGGTTTTGAGCACAGGCCCAGCAAACTTCCTGACATCAGCTCTTCGCCTTTGGGCTTAGGTGGCTGTATCACTTCCTCCAGACAGGAGTTCTTGGAGATAAGGGAGATCCAGGAGGGCACAGAGACAGCAGGCACACACTGAGGCTATCCTGGGCCAGCAGCACAGAGGGTTCCCAGGGAAGGCTCTCTTGCCATTCATTTCACGTTGTAAAGGCCTTTCAGAAGAGGTGATGCACACTTGAATGTATCCCGAGGAACCATAGTCTGATCTGTCCTTCTAGATTCCCTGGGAAAATGCTGGATGGAGTTGGGAGAGTGAAGTAGAGTTAGAAGCCTGGGCTCCGGAGCCAGACCGCTTGAGTTTGAATTTACCAGTCATGTGACCCTCCATGAAACAATACCCACCTCATGAGGCTGTTGTTAGTTAATCCATAGAAAACCTTCAGAGTGTGTGTGTGTGTGTTAGTCGCTCAGTTGTGTCCCATTGTTTGCGATCCCATGGATTGTAGTCCACCAGACTCCACAGTCCATGGAATTCTCCAGGCAAGAATACTGGAGTGGGATGCCATCTCCATCTCCAAAACCTTCAGTAAATATTGGCTATGGAGAAGGAAATGGCAACCCACTCCAGTGTTCTTGCCTGGAGAATCCCAGGGATGGTGGAGCCTGGTGGGCTGCAGTCCATGGGGTTGCTGAGGTCGGACACGACTGAGCGACTTCACTTTCACTTTTCACTTTCATGCATTGGAGAAGGAAATGGCAACCCACTCCAGTGTTCTTGCCTGGAGAATCCCAGGGACAGCGGAGCCTGGTGGGCTGCCGTCTATGGGGTTGCACAAAGTTGGACACGACTGAAGTGACTTAGCTTAGCTTATTATTACACTAAGCACATGAGGTACCAATTTCATTGAGTAGCCTCAATGAACTCATATAGCCTCCAAGCCTCATCTATCATCTTTTTTGTTTTAATTGAAGTGTAGTTGATTTACAGTGTTGTAATAGTGTCGGGTGTCCAGCAAAGTGATTCAGTTATACATACACATATATATTCTTTTCAGATTCATTTCCATTATAGTTTATTAAAAGATTTTGAATATACAAAATATACTCTGTGCTATACAGTAGGTCCTTGTTGGTTATCCATTTTCTATATAGTGGTGTGTATCTGTTAATCCCAGACTCTTAATTGATGCCCTGCTCTTTGGTAACCATACATTTGTTCTCTATGTCTGTGAATCTATTTCTGTTTTGTAAGTAAGTTCATTTGTATCATTTTTTTGGTGGTTCCACATCTAAGTGATATCATATATTTGTCTTTCTCTGTCTGATTTATTGTACTTAGTACGATAATCTCTAGGTCCATCCATATTGCTGCAAATGGTATTATTTCAGTCTTTTTTATGGTTAAGGAATATTCCACTGTATATATGTGCCACATCTTTATCCATTCCTCTGTTGATGAACATTTAGATTGCTCCCATGTCTTGGCTTTTATACTGCTGCTATGAACACTGGGGTGCATGTGTCTTTTTGAATTAGTTTTCTCTGGATATATAACATTTCGTTATGTGACAGGACTAGAACTGAAACTGTGGTGTCCTTCTTGCTTAGTGAAACTTCTTGGTGCCAGGATACCTCTAAGGTATCCAGCATCTTTGCAAATGAAGAAGGCAGTTGCATTCAATTTGAAGGAGGCATTTAAAATCCCAGTATAGACTGGTGTTCCCCTCTCCTTTCAGAAGTAAGTGGTTATGGAAAGAAACCAGCAAGGTTGCATTGACATGACTCTCTATGTGATGAATTAAATACCAAAGATCGTATTTCAGGTAATACTAGAAATTTCTTTGTTCTTTCTTTGATTCTTTCTCCTAGAATGTAGTTATTCTAGGAGAGTCATAAAATCAGGCCAATTTCCTCAGGAGGCTAGGACCTAATTTAGATATAGTTATGAGCACTCTGCACAATATGATTCTATTCGTGGAGACATTGTACTGATGTAAAGAATATACATAGATCAGTTCTGGTCATGGTAGGGGAAACACAGTCTTAGGTTCCTGGTACTAGCTCTAGCTTTTTCCTGACTTGTGTCTTTCTCCCTTTGATTTCCACAGATATGTGTATCTTCCCTCTAGGGTGCTCCTAGGCCTCTCTTGGTCCAAGCTTAGCTTTATATGAGCCTCTGCATCTACCTAAAGTGATGATAGATCTCATCTAGGTACCCAGCATCTGCTTCTGGCTCATTCTGTGTCACTGCTTTGTAACTACAATTGCTTGTTGATCATCTCTTCCATCCCACTAGGCTTTAGGTCTGTGAAGGCAGAGATATCTCCCGTCTTGCTCATCACTGTGTTTCTGGATCCCAGTGGAGAGTCTGGCACATAGTAGGTGCTCAGCAAATATTTTTGAATAAATGTAAGAATGCATTTTTGGATTGTTCCACTGACTCTAAACAGTAAATCTATATTTGCTTCAGGCTTTCAAAACTCAGGACAACATTTTTTGTTCTAAATCCAGGCTGGTCTTTCTCCTGCAGTATCTTATAAATAGCTCATTGAAAAGGGTAATGAAAAATGTCCTTGGCAGCCTCTGAATTATGCAAATAATAAGGTTTATGGAGCTTATTCTTGTGAGGACCATCAATATAATATGGTCTGCAACCTCATGTGCCCAGTCACTTAGTTGTATCCAACTCTTTGCAACCCCATGGACTGTAACCCGCCAGGCCCCTCTGTCCATGGCATTTTCCAGGCAAGAATATTGGAGTGGGTTGCCATTTTCTCCTCCAGGGTATCTTCCCAACCCAGAGATTGAACCAATGTCTCCTGCATCTCCTCTTTTGGCAGGCGGAGTCTTTACTACTGAGTCACCTGGGAAGCCCCTCATACCGTAATGTATGTGGCCTCATACCATAATGTACGGTGGCCTCATACCATAATGTATATGACCTCATACCATAATGTACAGTGGCCTCATACCATAATGTACGGTGGCCTCATACCATAATGTACGGTGGCCTCATACCATAATGTATGGTGGCCTCATACCATAATATACGTGGCCTCATACCATAATGTACGGTGGCCTCATACCATAATGTACATGACCTCATACCATAATGTACGGTGGCCTCATACCATAATGTACATGACCTCATACCATAATGTACGGTGGCCTCATACCACTGGGCCACCTGGGAAGCAACCTCATACTGTAATGTAATTTGATCGTGAGTTTTCTGTAACTCAGGTATGTATTTTTCTGATGATCTGGCTTGGTCTGGGAGTAAAGCTTTTAATATCCGGGAGAGTGGTTAGGGAGACAGTCCTATAAGTAATCTGCTCTAAGTGTTGTTTTCTTCTCTGACTTTTGATGAATGTTTGTGAAAATGAATTTATGCTTGGTAACAAGAACATGGCTAGTGTATCTTGTGTGATGAATGCAGATATTTTGCTTATCTCAGTTAATCTTTCAAAGAAACCTATGCAGGAGACACTTTCAATTTTGAGAAGAAAGAAAGATAAGAAGAAAGCAGCTCAAGGTCATACAATGAGTTTATTTTCCAGGAAGAATTCAAGCACTTGTCTTGTAACTTCCTGTTTATCATCTGCTTTCCTCACCAAATCATTTCAGGGGCCTTAATTAAGTGTGTCTTCTTTCCACATCACCACAACCTATTCATGTACTCGTTAGTCAGTTATCTAGCACGACTAGATGCTGATGACTTGCATGCTGATGCCCAAATATGGGCTATTTCATTTCTTAAGGAGACAGCACTGTAACCATAGCAAGCATAACACTGAGTGTCACTACGTACCAGGCACAGTCGTACGTACCGTGTGCGTATTATCTCATTATTTATGACAGGTACTCTATGAGACATTGTGTGGATGTGGAAGGAGAGGCCTAGCGTAGTTAAATACCTTTTCTCAAAGTCATATAAATTACCCTGATGTAAAAAGGGTCCATAAGATGCAAAGGGAGATGTAAAAGAGCATCAGAGGCTGTGATTGAATGATGGGCCTGTCGCAGCCCCTCAGATGAAGCTTTTTGCCCATTCAGTCCGAAGACAAAAGGTCCCACTGATAAAGCTCCAGGCATTTCTTTATTTGTCTGTTTGTAAAACTGACAGAAGTGATCCTGTCATCCCAGAGCCACTAGCTAAGGTTCATCTGGGGCAGGTTCTTGGTTATACAACTTGATGAATTCTAGATGTCTCTCCTTGAATCCCAAAATAGATGTATGTGAAATTAGCAGGTATACTGGCCCTGAATGGTGTACTGAACTATTTTCTGACAGGTGTCACTCCAAATATATCCTAGAAAATAAGAAGGGTGTACTTGGGGAAGCGTAAGGTTGTAATTAGGTAGGGATGGTTCAGGAGGGGACCATCCTACAAAGTCTAGCCATGATCACTGGGCCAGAGTCCCATCCTATGATACCTGTGCGGGAAATACAAAACTGAATTGAAAGATAGCATCAAAAGCTTTGAAAAAAAAATCCATGTTTGCAATAATGAAATATTTTTTTAGTTGTGAGTCTATAAGGAATCTAGTGTTATGTATCACAGAACATCTATACTGCATTTGATATCATTTATCTGTTGCATTACTTAACAATTCCACACAGCAGAGAATCCTGAGACTTGGTAAGGGTATATAGCTAGTGAGCAGTGGAAGTGGAATTTGAACCCAGATCTGTCTGATACTAGTCTCCCATGTTGCTTTCTTACCCACAATACCGCTCAAACATAACTTGATATAATCGTGAGATAGTGACAGTAATGTGCAAATTTTAACCTGGTGATTTCTAATTTACCATTATGCCAACCTGTCTATTTAACCTATTTTTTCAACTCAACCATTTAATATAGATACTAATTTTCACTCAAGGGAAGTATGAGCATACTACTTTAAACACGGCTACAAGGCTTATTGTTGTTTAAATACAAGCCAATGCCTCCCAGGTCTTCTTGTGACTAAACACATTAGTATGTTTTCTGCCAAACTGACCTTGGGAAAGTCATCAATCATGACAGAGGTCACCAGATACTGTGTGGTGTTGATACATTTAGATAAGTTTTTAATAAAATATTTCAAATATGTATCTAAGGCAAGACAAAGCAGATTATGTCCACGTAAAGAGCAGAGGAACCCAGCAGCCCCTGTGGTCCTCCACTTAGCAGCTTGGCCAACCTTTGTGGCAGTCTGCCCAGCTACGCAAATGAATCCCAAGGGCTACCATTTTGGTAGCATTTAAGCATCCTACTATTTTTCATGCCTAGCATGGAAGATGCATTATGTTTGCTTTATTTTTAGGATGCTGCTTTACTGCCACAGAGATGTCAGACTGAATTAAGGTAGTTCCAGGAATTGCGTGTGTCAAGGCTGCTTGGATGACAAACTGCAAGCACCCCACCAACTTCCATTTAAATTCATTGTAAATCCCAAGTTGCTCACTGTTCTCCGCCTTGTACCACCTCGTCTTATCATAAAGCAGGAGAAATATGCTGTGTATTTTCCACTGTCCTCTCGAGTCCATGTGAGCAGTGCTATGAGTTGCTGGCTGACAGTGCGACTGCCAGGGCAGGGAGATCGCAGCTGCACAATTCATGTTGTCTCAAGCTCTCAGGTAAGGACAGAGGTGTTTTTCAGGGAGTTATAAGAATCACCCAGATGCCCATACAACTTGGAAACACCCTGACTTCAAAATCCTAGACATCTTGGCCACAGGGTGCAAACTTTCTTAAAATATTAACTCAAGAGTATAGGAATCATGTCTTATTTTTGAGGAGCTGGAAGGAAAACATGTTGTGTTCTTTATCAGAAAAGCCTTAAGGGTTTTATTTCTTTAGCAATCAAATTGAGTTGGTCGGCTTCACACACAGGTTTACTGAGCATGGGCTCCAAGCAGCGCTTAGCTCTGCTATTTTCTTGTTTGCTCACTACATACTTTCATTGGCCAAGTAGGGGAACCTGGGAGCCTTCTCTGCTGTTCCTCTGGAAGGTGCCCCTGGATCTCCCACGAAGCTGGCATAGAAGGGTCAGTGGCTAATAGTTGCCACAGTCCTCACAGCCTGAAAATGGCATGTTCCTCAGTTCCATGCAGTCTGTTTCCTTCTCCAGCATCACATTATCCTTTTTTCTTTTAAGAAATATTTATTGAGCACCTGCTATGTGCCAGCCATTCTTCACTGGGGGCTATATCAGTGGGCAGAGCAGTCAAGAACCCCTGTCCCCTTGGAGCTTCCAGGGTTGGATCACGTGACAGCTCATAGCCTGGAGGGGTTCCTTATATGACCCCTGCTCAAGATTCAGTCAGCTTGAGCCTGAGCCCACGGTCATGACCTTTCTATTGGGACTGAATCTGTTGCTGTCTCTAGGTGGGTTAAGGACTACATAGGTGCTGACCTCAGTTAATGGGCAAATATTGACATTTCAGTTGTTTGGTTGTAATTTGTAGCATGTACTTTCTATTTGTGACTCTAAACATGAGGAAGAAGCTGTAGAGTTTTAAATTCAAATAGCCTTGCAATTCACAGAGTGGACTGGCATTTCTGTTTGCTAGGGCTGATACCACAAAATACCACAGACTGGATGGCTTAAACCTTTATTTCTCACAGTTCTGGAGGTTGGAAGTTCTAGGTCAAGGTGTCGTCTGGTTTGGTTTCTTTGAGGCCTCTTCCTTGGCTTGTAGACAGCCACCTTCTCACTGCGTCCTCCTATGAGCTTAACTGTGTGATCCTGGGCCCATTGCATTACCTCACTGGGTCCAAATCTCTTTTTCTTTTTTTAGAAAAAATTAAAATTTTTCAAAAAAGTTTTTTTAGGATTCTTTTTTTATGTGCACAGGTTTTATTGCTTCTGTTTTATGTTTTGGTTTTTTGGCCAAGAGGCATGTGGGTCTTAGCTCCCTGAGCAGGGATTGAACCTGCATCCCCTGCATTGGAAGGAGAGGCCTTAACCACTGGACCATCAGTGAAAGTGAAAGTCGCTCAGTCGTGTCCGACTCTTTGTGACGCCATGGACTATAGTCCATGGAATTCTCCAAGCAGGCCAGAATACTGGAGTGGGTAGCCTTTCCCTTCTCCAGAGGATCTTCCCAACTCAGGAATCGAACATTTCTCCCGCATTTCAGGCGAAATGTTTACCAGCTGAACCCCTAGGGAAGTCCCCAGATCTCTTCTTCTAAGGACATGAGTCATACTGCATTGCTGCTGCTGCTGCTGCTAAGTCGCTTCAGTCGTGTCCGACTCGGTGTGACCCCATAGACGGCAGCCCACCAGGCTCCCCGGTCCCTGGGATTCTCCAGGCAAGAACACTGGAGTGGGTTGCCATTTCCTTCTCCAATGCATGAAAGTGAAAAGTGAAAGTGAAGTCACTCTGTCGTGTCCGACTCATAGGGACTCCATGGACTGCAGCCCACCAGGCTCCGTCCATGGGATTTTCCAGGCAAGAGTACTGCATTAGGACCACTCTTAATTGCCTCTTTCTCCAAATGCAGTCACCTTCTGAGGTGCTGGGGTTGGGACTTCAGCATGTGAATTTTGGAGGAACACAGTTCAGCTCATAACGACTGGCAGTCTAGACTCCCTGAATTTGAAGCCGTGTTCTACCACCTGAGAATTGTGTGGTCTAGGAGAAATGACTTAATCTTTTTCTGCCTTATTTTTTCAAGAGTATCAAGATATTGGTAATGGTACTAACCTCATCGAGGTGTGAGCATTGAGTGAGCTGATGTGTATAAAATATATATAACAGCGCCACCCCTCTCAAAAGGACACTCAGTGATTGCTACCTGTTATTTTCATTTGGTTTCTAAGCTAATTCAGCTCTTCGTAATAATGTCTCCTTAGATTTTCTTAGTTTGTTTCTCTAAATTGATGTTTATGTGAACTAAATAAACAGGCACTTCATGTTGTCATTTAATGAAGGTGCTTGGGGTGGATGGTGGATGATCCCAGTCTTTCCTGTTTATGGAGTGCAAGGCACTTTACGTTCATGTCACCAAATTGTATGGCAGCCACACACACCAGTTAGTCTTGAACAGGTTTCCTGTGGGGAAAACGAGGCTCAGAGAGTAAACGTGTCCTCCAAAGGCTGGCAGGTCGTGTGCAGTGGGGCTGGGACCCAGCCTCATCCTCATCACTGTATGAGCCTTCGCCATTACCCTCTCGCCTTAATGGATTCTCAGCGGGTGGGGCTGGGCCTTCCCAGGTAATCAGCGTCCACATCAGAACCTGCTACCTCCATGGCCTTTTGGTATAATTCCCGAATGGAGACAGGATGCCTTAACTGTCCCCTTCTCAAGACACTGATTTTGGGTCCCAAGGAGTGAGGCAATGCATCTGCACCACTCCTGTGTTTATCATTCCCAGTCTCAGAGAATTATGGAGATGTGGGGCTGGATGGTAGAATGAGGGCCTGGAACCCCTTGACGCCCCCACTTCTACTTCTCAGGGCCTCTAATTCTTTTTGATCCATTTATACTGTTGTTGTTCAGTTGCTCAGTCATGTCCAATTCTTTGTGACCCCATGGATTGCAGCACACCAAGCTTCCCTGTCCTGCACCATCTCCCAGAGTTGGTCAAACTCATGTCTGTTGAGTTGGTAATGCCATCCAACCATCTCATCCTCTGTCCATCCCTTCTCCTCCCGCCCTCAATCTTTCCCAGCATCAGGGTTTTTCCAGTGAGTCAGCTCTTCACATCAGGTGGCCAAAAGTATTGGAGCTTCAGCATCAGCATCAGTCCTTCCAATGAATATTCAGGACTGATTTCCTTTAAGATTAACTGGTTTGATCTCCTTGCAGTCCAAGGGACTCTCAAGAGTCTTCTCCAACACCACAGTTCAAAAGCATCAGTTCTTCAGCACTAAGCTTTCTTTATGGTCTGACTCTCACATCCATACATGACTACTAGAAAAACCAAAGCTTTGACTATACAGACTTTGGTGGCAAAGTAATGTCTCTGCTTCTTAATACGCTGTCTAGGTGTGTCATAGCTTTTCTTCCAAGGAGCAAGCATCTTTTAATTTCATGGCTGCAGTCACCATCTGCAGTGATTTGGAGTCCAAGAAAATAAAGTCTCTCACTGTTTCATTGTTTCCCCGTCTATTTGCCATGAAGTGATGGGACCGATGCCATAATCTTTGTTTTTAATGTTGAATTTTAAGCCAGCTTTTTCACTCTTCTCTTCCACCTTCAAGAGGCTCTTTAGTTCCTCTTCACTTTCTGAGTACAGTGAAATCACCACTTACTAGGAGGTCACATCAACCAAGTGTTTATTCAGGGGCCATGGACTATTGCTTAGAACCTACAGTCTAGAGATGGAAAGTGGGGGATTCTGAAAAATTCACTCATTTATTCATCAGCATATTTGAATACTTGGTCTAGACATTATGTCAGGAGCTGGAGAACCAAAGATGATTGGTGATGAGTCCCTGTTCTCAAGAGCTCCCAGCTTGGAAGGCGGGAGGTGGCTAAGCAAACCTATCCTACAAGAGTGGTCAGGTAAAGACCTCAATGGAGATATTTTTGGAGAACCCCGCAGGCACAGAGAGGGATGTGTATTTAGGGAGATAGTTAGGGGTATTGAAAAAAGATGTAGAAGCAGTAATGTCAGACTGTGGATGAAGTGAGAGATGGGTGGGTGTAGAAATATGGAGAGAGCATGTGCCTGGAAAACAGTTCTGGGAAAAGGAGATTAGCGGTTGGAGGGGGAGAATGGAGAATGATTGGGTTTGTGTCATGGAAAGACATGGACTTTATCCCACAGACCATGGAGAATCATTGACAAGTCTGAAGAAGAAGGGTGATGTGATGGGCTTTGGACTGCAGGAAGCTTACTCCAGTCAAGAGTTCATGGCTTCTTCATCTACATTAGCAAACACTAAATGGCCCAGGACTGCATCACCCAGATGTGATGAACACTTTATTGGCAAAATGTGATTTTTTGTGTCTGTGGAACCTGGCAGTGATCCCATCCTCACGATCCTCTGAAGCTGAGGTCGGTTCCTGTTTTTCAAAGTGGAATATTGAGGCAGGAAGAGTCTGGAAGTTTCTATTTTCATAGCGGAAGTCTTGGGCAGACCTCGAAAGCAGAAGTTCCTGTCCATGAGTCAAAGCTTCGGAACAAAGAAGGACACTTTTTAAAGTGGAACTGATGGTTTGGATTGTTTGAGTCGTCTGTGGTGGAGGAAGTCACAAGTGCTTCACGCTTAGCTAATGCTTGAGGAAATGTGGAGATTATTTAAACTCAGTTCAATCTCAAGAAAACTAGTGAAACAGAAAAGTAACTAAATGCATTTATTTTTTTGTTGCAAGAACTAAATCACCCAGAAATCAGATTCCTAAAACAAGACCTTGTATTCAGGGCTCGATTGTCTGCACAGATTCTTAACATACAAAATATATGGAATTCTGCCTCTCTGTTGCTTTCCCCTTTTAAAATCATAAAAACCTAATATAAATTGGTTCTTCCTAATATGTGACAGTGCTGTATTTCAGTGTCTGTCTTGACCTCTCACCACCCTGCCAGACAGGTTTGGAAGATGGTCTTTTTACCTCTTGGGGTGCTCAGTGCCTCAGTCAGGGTGGCTGGAGGACTGGGCTCCAGTCTTGTGGAGACCAGAGATACTGTCAAGAGTAGGACCCTGGGACTTACCTGGTGGTCCTGTGGCTAAGACTGCATTCTCAATGTAGGGGACCCAGGTTCTATCCCTGGTCAGGGAACTGGATCCCATATGCCACAATTAACGATCCTGAATGCTACAGTGAAGACCCAATAGAGCCAAAAAAAAAAAAAGCCGCGGCGGGGGGTGGGGGGGGCGGATACAATCAATACTTGTGACTTCTTTCTCAACCCCACCCACATGCTCAGCTCTTCTTCAGAGAAGGTTCTTTTCCTCAACAACGGCTATAGCCCAATTCCGGAGCCCAGCAGTATTTTGTTTTGCTTGTCTTTGCACTGAGAGCTCAGCCTTTATTTTAGTCCTTCATTCACTCCCTTCAGAACATTCTTCAACTGGCAGACATGTAACCTGGTCATCATTACACATGTATTTGTCTGATTCTGCTGAATTCCTAGCCACAGCATGGGTCTTGCCTGGACTGGGATCTGGTAGGTCCTCCATTTTTGGTATGCTTCACTCTGAACTCTTTCTATCCAAAACACAGGGACAAAATGGGTCCAGAAATTAAGGGGTAATGGTAAATACATGCTTTTGGAATAAAAAGATGCTTAAAAACCTGAGTATCTTATTCTCTGTCCCTACCCTCTCCTGAAAGGCCATCAGAATCTTGCATTCTTATTTACCCTCTCTCACATTAAGTAACTTGTCCAGGTTCATCAACACTAAGCCAAGAGGTCCTACCTGCTTTTTTCACTTCTGTCTAATACTTTTAGTCACCAGAACCCTACTGTGAAAGGCACTGTAGAAAAATAGAGCAGATCATTCATTAATAACCAGACACCTGCTACCCTCTCATGGGAGGTACACCCCTTCAACACCTGCTTTTAGCAGATTAGAGTTTTGCAACGTTCAAATTTTCCTTCAGTGCATCAGACAGTTGCAATGGAACTGGACACAGTTGGTTTCCCGTAACAAAGATGAGCCTCAAGGTTTGGCTGGTCTTTGTTTTCTTTAATGGATTTTGGAGTTATTTTTAATGAAAGGCTCTGAGCTGAACTGTCACTTTCCTTTTTGTCTTGTTCACAAGAAGTCTTGGAACTTGGCCCACGTGATAAAAAAAAGGCTTCTGATTTCAGAGCTCAGGATGTTTTACTTATTTTTGCCCAGTGATAGATGCCGACTGACAACTCCACCTATAGTTCAACAAGACCCGTCACTGACTGCAGGCGAAGGGCACCTAGTCAACTAGGGTAGAGGAGGCTGTGTATAGCATTCATTCTTAGTGGATTTTCACATCCGTCTTCTCAAAAGAATGTCTTCTTTGTGCTTTTGAATAAAGAACAAACTTGGGAGAACATAAAAATTCAGGGGAACTATTCAGATTTTGGAAAAAATATTAGTTTTATACTGGCAAGTCTCATTTTTTAAAAAGACAGCTGTATAACCTTTAGTTTACATGAGCACCCGCATATCTTTTAAAAGCCCACTTCCTCCCCACTCTGACAGTTAGAATTTTATTTCTTCACTGTAAAATTTCTCTGGAGAGCACAGTGCTGCATCATTTTGACAAACCTGAATGTGAAGAGATGAATGCAGCTCATCTCTGAGGCACTTCAGGTAAGTTGCTTTAACCCATTTCCTGCTTTCAGAGACTATTTTTCTGTCATGCCTTCAGATCTATCAAAGTTCATTTAATGCTGTTATCAGCCATATTTTATACAAAGTGGAGTTCTCCTCGCAGTAGCTGCTCACAGTTCTGAGCTCTGGAGCCATCCTGGCAGCTGTCAGTACCTCAAGGGAGGGCAATGTGCACAAATACTCTGCAAGACCTGTTTGTTGGGAGGAAGAGCGGGTGGCCTACCAACTCTGAGAACTGGCACTGGCCCTGCTTTCTGGAAGCCCCTTTCCCGTAGTGACTGATGTCAGGGAGGGCAGGATAGAACCTCTTTCTGTGACAGTCAGAATATTTGCTAACGGGAGATGGATGTGGAGGAAAACCGTCGATACTAACAGAAAACCAATTATTCCTATCTGCTGAAAGCTCCCTGTGGCCGTTTGAGAACAATTTTTAAAATGATTTAATAGAAAATGTATCATTCAAAAAATTTTAAGGTTTAAAAGGAAGAAAATGGTAAATGAAATGCAATATACTCAATAGACTGAAATGGTAATAGTTGATTCACTACAGTCTGTGGGTGAGAGATAGCCCACAGCCCATTTTTGTGTTTTGTGAGCTACTAATGGTTTCTACAATTTTTTAAATGGTTGAAAAAATATCATCATAATAATATTACTATGACACTTACAAATATATAACATGTATACTCAGTGTCTGTAATAAAGTTTTATTGGAACTCAGTCACCACCCTTTGTGTATGTATTGTTCCCACAGCTTTTGTGTCGCAATGGAGTTGAGTGCCTGCTAATGGACATTGTCTGGCCCTCAGTCACCATCTGACCACAGGGCTAGATATCACAGTTAAAGTGATAATACTTAAGAATATTTAATTGTAAGAGACATGTTTGCAATATAACATTTGGTGAGACAGTTATGACAAACTATATGTGTAAGATGATTCCAAATAGTCTATCATCCTTTATAATTTTTGCATCTTTCCCTTGGTAGAAATGTAAGTTCTAGGAAAGCCAAACAGCCACAAAAAAACAAAACAAACAAAAACCAAACAACTGAAAACCTGACATGTATGCATGTGTGCATGTATATATGTATGCTTTAGGCCTCGAGCAGCACTTGAGATATAGTAGATGCCCAATAAACAAATAAGGGCTAAGGGAAGGCTGATGAACTATGTGATTTTATAATGCAGGCATGGTCAAAGCAAAACCTTTCTAGGATATGCATATATGTGAGGCACCATGCTGAGAACTTTAAATGCATGATCTCATTAACCCTAATGCAGTTAGTTTTGGAAGGTACAGTATTGTCTACATTTTACAGAGGATGAAAGCGAGGTTTGAAGACATTATGTAACTTGTCTTACATCACAAATCTAAGAAATAATGTGACCAGAATTCAGAAAGTCTCTTGGGTTCTAGAGTCTGAACTCTAACCACAAGCTATGCTCCTTAAATTTCTAAAAACAACTAATTTTTTCAGGTGTGAAAGAAAGACATGGGAAAATATCTGATGTAAATACACAAATAAAAAAAAAATACACAAATAATAGGACCAGTTACTAGGATAGGAGATTGTAGATGATTGTTGTTTTCTAAGGCTGTATATATATATTTCTTTGTATTATAGTTGATTAGAATATTTTATTAGTTTCATGTGGAGCATAGTGAGTCAATGTTTCTGTAGTTTTATACTCCATTTGAAGTTATTAAAAATCATGGTTATATTTTCTTGTCCTGTATAATATATCTCTGTTTTTTCTTTGTTTTTATGCATAGTAGTTTGTGACTCTTAATCCTCTACCCCTGTCTTGCCCCTCCTACTTCCCTCCCTCCACTGGTAACTACTAATTTGTCCTCTATGTCTGTGAATCCGTTTCTGTCTTATTACATAATTTATTTGCTTTATTTTTTAAATTCCACAAGTATGTGATAACTTAGATTATTTGTCTTTCTCTGTCTGACTTATTTCACTAAGCATCATACTCTTCAGGTTCATCCATGTTGTTGCAAATGGCAGAATTTCATTCTTTTTTATTACCAGGTAGTATTCACTGAATGTGCACACACACACACACACACACCCCCCACATCTTTGTTGCCCATTCTTTTGTTGATGGACACGTAGGTTGTTTATGTATCTTAGCAATTGTAAACAGTGCTGCTGCAAAGATTGGGGTGCATGTACCTTTTAAAGTTAGTATTTTTGTTTTCTACAGATATATGCCCAGCATTGTAATTGCTGGATCATATGGTAGCTCTATATTTAGTTTTTTTGAGAAACCTTCATATTGTTTTCCACAGTGGCTGCACCAATTTGCCTTGCTAATAACAGTGTAGAAGGGTTCCCTTTCCTCTACACTCTCTCCAGCTTTTGTTATTTGTGTTCTTTTTTTTGTTATTGGAGGATGATTGCCTGGGAAATCCATGGACAGAGGATCCCAGTGGGCTACAGTCCATGGGGTCCCAAAGAGCTGGACATGATTTAGTGCCTAAACAACAACAAAAAATCTTTGAAAGCTATGCTGTGTGTCTTACATGTGTTTGGTTACACTGGTTTATTCGTGTCTCCCACTACATGATGGACTGCTTCTGTTGTTATTGTTCAGTTACTAAGTCATGTCTGACTCTTTGCTATCCCATGGACTGATGCATGCCAGACTCATCTGTCCTCCACTGTCTCCCAGAGTTTGCTCAAATTCATGTCCATTTAGTTGGTGATGCCTTCAAATGATCTCATCCTCTGCCACTCCCTTCTCCTTTTGCCTTCAATCTTTCCTAGCACCAGGGTCTCTTCCACTGAGTTGGCTTTTCGCATCAGGTAGCCAAAGCATTGGAGATTCAGTCCTTCCAGTGAATGCTCAGTGTTGATTTCCTTTAGGATTGACTGCTTCTACCTGAAATTTATTATTATTATTTTTAAAATTGGCATAGTATTTGAAGCATATACATTTAACATTATATTTATCTAGCATCTAAGAAGATAATTAGGTCCCAATAGCACCAAGTCATTTAGTACAGTAAAGGAAATAAAAAGGAGTGAGATAACAATTAAGTTCTTTAGTTATGGTTCCTCTTTCTTTATTTTTCTTTTAATTGTACATCAGTGATTGTGACCTATTTTCCACAGTCTGAAGGACTTTCTACATGCCCTGGCCTAAATTGCAAGGCTAAAAGGAGAAAGATTTTTCTTTTGAACAAAAGTGGAATGTAGGTGCTTAGAATGATTAAGTGAATGTTATTAATATTATTGAGGTCCCTGGAACGCCAAATTGAAGAGTGGTTAGAAGAGTGACTGTCCTTGCATTAAAGACCAGAGATAAGAACTCTACAGAAGGCAAACAAGCAGGGTGGGAAAATAAGTCTTTAACAAAAACAAACAGTTATAGACTGAGAACCTCTCAGGTTTTATTTGTAAAAGCTTTAAAAATCCCTGTGATGTGTCTTGACATTCCAATCATAGTTTCAGAGGCTTCTATTGTTCAGGCTTGTTAAGAATGAGTTAAATGTGATTTTTCACATCCTTGTGACTTACTTTCTTTTCTTTTTTTCAAGAGATCATTCTGATTTTTAAGTTACAAGCAAAGCTGCTCATCATCCTCTTTGAGTGACTTTATCTGACAGACATTGAGGCTTGAGAGAGATACTTTTGGTTTTAAGCCTGCAGTATCATTTAATGTACAGTTTAGCAGTGAAATTTCTAAACTATCAAAAACATTCAAGTGACATTTTCTTTGAAATATATTCTATGCACTGGAAATTGAAAAAGATGATATTTGCTTAAATGTACTTCATGCGGTTTTATGTGAATAAATGATCATTTACCAGCAGTGCCATTGTTCTATCAGAAAAGAAAAAAAAAAAAAAATCCAAAACACCTCTAAACCTCTTACTTCCTTTCTCTTTCTTTGGAGATTATAGTGACTAGTGTGAAACATACAATTTCACTTTTAAATTTGCAACTTCTAAAAATTCTTTTTCTTCCTAATATCATACTGTGGCCTCAGAAAATCAGACAGTTGTTATTACAAATAGAGTGCAGCTCCACTCAGACACTGAATAGACAATTATAAATGTCTGGATTCTTTCCTTTTTCATGGTGGCTGCTTTTAGATGTGGAATAAAACCACATTAACCAGAGGGTGTTGTTATTGGTGGTTACAGGCCTATTCCTGCCACATCTGTAAAGTATCTTTTCTTAAAATCCTTTTCTTTCCTTGTCTAATAGTAACTTTCCATCGTATAAGACTATCAGGAAGCATCATAAAGGTATATGAATATTAAATTATTCAGAAGACAAAGGGACCATAAATGTCATCTAATCCAATTCTAGCACATGACAGGTGAGAGTGTAAAGCTGTGAAAGAGTGAATGACATCCAAGGGCACTCACAGAGTCAGTAACTTGCTAACTGTTTTTTTTCTTCTTCTTTTTTTTTTTGCTTTTATAGATGGCCGCCCATGTCCTTTCATCCTCTGGGATCCATCTTTGTCTCCAACAAATAATGAGACCCACTCTTCTGTTAAGCTCACTTGGGGAACTTATCAGCAGTTGCTGAAACAGAAGTGCTGGCAGAATGGTCGAGTACCCAAGCCTGAATGGGGCTGTACTGAAATACATCACCACGAGTGGTCCAAGATGGCCCTCTTTGATTTTTTGTTACAGGTAAGTTTTTTTTTAATCAAGTAAGTAGTTACCTGAGACTAACACTGAGTTATGGAAGTCTGTAGTGAGGAAGTTTCTGCACCTTTTGGGTTTTTATGAAAGTGTAGTTTAAATTCTATAATGTTGTATTTGGCAAGCCTGGTACAATGTCATAAGACATTATATCTTTTTAGAAATGTTCAGAAATGTCCCTCAGTCCTTTTATTAATTTCTGAATAGGTAATTCTTCAGTACATTACTACTAGAATCATCATATCTATCATAGATACAATTTATTATGATAACCCATCAGTGGCTTTTCAAGGTAGGTAGTCTTACAGCACTTGGAAGGTAAGTAAACTGAAGTTTGGTGAGGTTAAGTAACTCACCCAAGTTGTCACAACTGCTCAAAACGGGGCTGGAATCCTGGGATCTTGTGATAGTAAAAGTTTGGCTTTTTTTCTATTTTTCCACACTGTTTCAGTGGTCCCTTGGTCACTTTTCTTACAGTCACCATTTCCTGTTTTCTGTCCAGTAATTCTTTGTAAATACATCATTAAGATTGACATTGGAGAATAATAAATATTGGCCATCTACATAACTGCACGATTAAATGTTTTATAGGTTTCTTATAACTTTTATCTCCTTCTGATGAGGATCTTATGACTCTTTCTGTCCCCTCGTTCCAATTACTGCTTTTCTCTTCTTCCACTTTAGAAAAGCTGCCTGTTGTTGTATTGTTAATTAGTACTTTTTGTGGCAATTTAGGACTATCTTAGGACATCTACAAAACATTCTCCTTTTGTTAATTTTGTGTTGTGCATATGTGTGTGTGTGCCTTTTCAGCAAGGAACTAGAGAGGGACAAAAATGTAGGAAGAGGGGCTTCCCTGGTGATCTGGTGGTTATGAATCTGCCTGCCAATGCAGGGGACACGAGTTTGATCCCTGGTCCAGGAAGATCCCACATGCTCAGAGCAGCTGGGCCTACACGCCACAACTACTGAAGCCCCCAGCCCCCTAGAGCCTGTGCTCCACAATAAGAGAAGCCATTGCAATGAGAACCCTGTGCACCGCAACTAGAGAGTAGCCCCTGCTCACTGCAATTAGAGAAAGCCCAGGCAGCAATCAAGATGCAGTGTGGCAAAAAAAAAAAAAAAAAAAAGTGTAGAAAGAAACCCAGTTTGGTGAGAGCCACAGGACAGGGATTAGGAACTTTCGAGGAGAGACGATCTCTGCTGTCCATGCCTCAGAGCCACCAGTGAGAACTGAGCTGGGAGCAGACCACTTGGTTTGGGGAGGAGGCCATCACGAAGCACCAGATACTGATGAGCTGTGTATCTGTGAGGCTCAGGCCGGGCTCAGTATATGTATAATCTTATTATTTCGTTTATTAGCACACTCTCTCTATGAGGTAGACACCTTCTGTCCATTGTACAGTTAAAGTCACTGAGGCGTAAAGAGGTTATTATTGAGAACTGTGAAGTGTCTGAGGTCTTACTCTGCTTGTAGGCTAACAGGTTAGCCAGCCATAGATGTTAGCAGAAGATAAAGGACTACCAGATGAGAGACAAATGACTTCATTACCCATGTTCCTTTGCCCTCAAAGCCCACTGGGGAGTTATGGAGTGGCCTCACTGAAAGCGCACACAGTGGGTTTTTGTACCTTCTAAGACTCTGATGCTGGGAGGGATTGGGGGCAGGAGGAAAAGGGGACGACAGAGGATGAGATGGCTGGATGGCATCACTGACTTGATGGACGTGAGTTTGAGTGGACTCTGGGAGATGGTGATGGACAAGGAGGCCTGGAGTGCTGCGATTCATGGGGTTGCAAAGAGTCGGACATGACTGAGTGAACTGAACTGAACTGAAGAAAACCTCCAGTCTTTATTTCATTTCTTTTTAACTGAAAAATGAAATGATGTACAACATTATGCTGGTTTCAGGAATACTTCACAGTGATTTGACATTTGCAGACATTATGAAATGAGCAGTGTGATAAAGCTAGCATTCATCTGTCCCCATACAAAGTCATTCAGTTCAGTTCAGTTCAGTTCAGTTCAGTCGCTCAGTCGTGTCCAACTCTGCGACCCCATGAATCACAGCACGCCAGGCCTCCCTGTCCATAATCAACTCCCAGAGTTCACTCAGACTCACGTCCATCGAGTCAGTGATGCCATCCAGCCATCTCATCCTCTGTCGTCCCCTTCTCCTCCTGCCCCCAATCCCTCCCAGCATCAGAGTCTTTTCCAATGAGTCAACTCTTCGCGTGAGGTGGCCAAAGTACTGGAGTTTCAGTTTTAGCATCATTCCTTCCAAAGAAATCCCAGGGCTGATCTCCTTCAGAATGGACTGGTTGGATCTCTTTGGAGTCCAAGGGACTCTCAAGAGTCTTCTCCAACACCACAGTTCAAAAGCATCAATTCTTTGGCGCTCATCCTTCTTCACAGTCCAACTCTCACATCCATACATGACCACAGGAAAAACCATAGCCTTGACTAGACGAACCTTTGTTGGCAAAGTAATGTCTCTGCTTTTGAATATGCTATCTAGGTTGGTCATAACTTTCCTTCCAAGGAGTAAGCGTCTTTTAATTTCATGGCTGCAGTCACCATCTGCAGTGATTTTGGAACCCCAAAAATTAAAGTCTGACACTGTTTCCACTGTTTCTCCATCTATTTCCCATGAAGTGGTGGGACCAGATGCCATGATCTTCGTTTTCTGAATGTTGAGCTTGAAGCCAACTTTTTCACTCTCCTCTTTCATTTTCATCAAGAGGCTTTTGAGTTCCTCTTCACTTTCTGCCATAAGGGTGGTGTCATCTGCATATCTGAGGTGATTGATATTTCTCCCAGCAATCTTGATTCCAGCTTGTGTTTCTTCCAGTCCAGCATTTCTCATGATGTACTCTGCATATAAGTTAAATAAGCAGGGTGACAATATACAGCCTTGATGTACTCCTTTTCCTATTTGGAGCCAATCTGTTGTTCCATGTCCAGTTCTAACTGTTGCTTCCTGACCTGCATACAAATTTCTCAAGAGGCAGATCAGGTGGTCTGGTAAAGTCATTACAGTATTATTACTTATATTCCTTATGCTGTATGTTACATCCTTGTGACTTGTTTATTTTATAACTGGAGGTTTGTATTTCTTAACCCCTGTCACTTATTTCACCTGTCAATCTCCCTCCTCTCTGGCAACCACCCATTTTTTTCCCTCTACATTTAGAAGTAAGTTTTCCTTTTGTTTTGATTTTTTGTTTATTTTTAAGATTGTACATATAAATATGGTGTTTGTATTTATCTGACTTATTTCATTTAGCATAATGTCATCTAGATCATCTACGTTGTCACAAATGGCAAGTTTTCACTTTTTTATGGCTACGAAGTTTTATATATATATATATATATATATACATATATATATAGATATCTCACATCTTTATCCATTCATCTATGGCTGGACACAAGTTGCTTCCACATCTTGGCTATTGTAAATAATGTTGCAATGAACAATGGTGTGCATATATCTTTTCAAATTAATGTTTCCTTCAGGTAAATACTTAGAAGTGAAATTAGTAGATCATATAGCAGTTATATTTTTAAGTTTTTGAGGAACCTCCATCAGTTCAGTTCAGTTCAGTTGATCGGTCATGTCTGAATCTGTGACCCCATGGACTGCAACATGCCAGGCTTACCTGTCCATCACCAACTCCCAGAGCTTGCTCAAACTCGTGTCCATTTGAGTTGGTGATGCCATCCAATCATCTTATCCTCTGTTGTCCCCTTGTCCTCCTGCCTTCAATCTTTCTTAGCATCAGGGTCTTTTCAAATGAGTCAGTTCTTCTCATCAGGTGGCCAAAGGATTGGAGTTTCAGCTTCAGCATCAGTCCTTCCAATGAATATTCAGGACTGATTTCCTTTAGGACTGACTGGTTTGATTTTCTTGCAGTCCAAGGGACTCTCAAGAGTCTTCTCCAACACCACAGTTCAAAAGCATCAATTCTTTGGTGCTCAGTTTTCTTTATAGTCCAACTCTCACATCCATATATGACTACTGGAAAAACCATAGCTTTGACTAGATAGACCGTTTTTGGCAAAGTAATACCTCTGCTTTTTAATAAACTATCTAGGTTTGTCATAACTTTTCTTCTAAGGAGCAAGTGGCTTTTAATTTCATGGCTGCAGCCACCATCTGCAGTAATTTTGGTGCTCAAGAAAATAAAGTCTGCCACTGTTTCCATTGTTTCCCCATCTATTTGCCATGAAGTGATGGGACCAGATGCACTGATTTTTATGCCCACCAATATTGCACACGGTTTCCCATTTCTCTACATTCTTTTTTTTTTTTCATTTCTCTACATTCTTGCCAAAAATTTGTTATCTTTTGATAATAGCTATTCTGACAGGCATGAGGTAGTATCTCCTTGTGGTTATTTGCTGATTTTTTGGGGAGTGGAGCAGTTGGTATGCAGGATCTTAGTTCCCTGACTAGGGATTGAACCCTCACCCACTACAGCAGAAGTGTGGAGTCTTAACTACTGGACTGCAGGGAAGTCCCTTTCTTTGCTGATTTTTTCCCCTTGTGGTTTTGTATTTCCCTGGTGATTAGTGTTGTTCAGCATCTTCTCATGTGCTTGTTGGCCATCTGAATGTCTTCTTTGGGAAAAATGTCTATTCATATTCTATGCCCATTTTTTAATTGTTTTTTGATGTTGAATTGTATGAATTCTTTGTATATTTTGAATATTAACCCCTTAATAGGTATATAGTTTGCAAATATATTCTCCCATTCAGAAGGTGGCCTTCCTTTTGTTGACAGTTTACCTTACTGTGTAAAAGCTTTTAGGTTTGGTAGTCCCATTTGTTTATTTTTCATTTTGTTTCCCTTGCCTGAGGAGATAGATCCCAGAAAAAAAACATACTGTTAAGACAGATGTCAAAGAGCATACTGATAATGTTCTCTCCTAGATTTATGGTTTCAGGCCTTATATTTAGGTCTTTAATCCATTTTTGACTTTATTTTTTCACATGGTATGAAAAAGTAGTCCAGACTGATTCTATTGTACACAGCAGTACAGTTTTCCCACGACCACTTATTGAAGAGGCTGTCTTTCCCCACTCTATGTTCTTGCCTGCTTTGTTGTAGATTCATTGACCATATAAGCTTGGGTTTATTTTGGGGCTCTCCATTCTATTCCATTGATCTATATGTTTGTTTCTATGCCAGTACTATGTTGCTTTCATTACTGTAGTTTTGTAGTATAGTTTGAAATCAGGGACTGTGACAACTCTAGTTTTTTGTTTTTTTTTCTTCTTTCTCAAGATTGCTTTGGCTCTTTTGGGTCTTTTTTGTTTTCATACAAATTTTGGAGTTATTTGCTCTACTCCTGTGATAAATGCCATTGGTGTTTTGACAGGGATTGCACTAAATATGTAGATTGCTTAAGTAGTATAGTCATTTTAACAAATAACGATTCTTCCAATCTATGGGCACAAAATATCTTTCCATATGTTTTGTCATCTTCAATCTCTCATAGTTTTCAGAGTATAGATCTTTTTCTTCTTTGATCAGGTTTATTTCTAGCTAATTTATTCTTTTTGATACAATTGTAAAAGTGATTATTTTCTTAATTTCTCTTTCTGATGGTTCATAATTAATATTTATAAATGCAGCATATTTATTTTTTATTTTTAATTGGAGGATAATTGCTTTACAATGTTGTGTTGCTTTCTGCCATATAAAAATGTGAATCAGCTATAAGTATACGTATGTCCCCTCCCTCTTGAATCTTTCTCCCACCCTGCACCCCATCCCACCTGTCTAGATTTTCAGAGGATCAGGTTGAGCTCCTTGTCTTAAACAGCAATTTCCCACTAGCTATTTATTTTGTATATGGTAATGTATATGTGTCAATACTACTCTCTCAATTTGTCCTGCCCTCTCCTTCCCCTGCTATGTCCACAAGTCTGTTCCCTATGTTTGCATCTCTATTCCTGCCCTGCAGATAGCTTCAATAGTACCATTTTTCTAGATTCCGTATATGTGAATATATGATATTTGTTTTTCTCTTTTCTGACTTACTTCACTCTGTACAACAGGCTCTAGGTTCATCCACTTCACCAGAACTGATTAAAATTTGTTCCTTTCATGGCTGAGTAATATTCCATTATATGTACCATGACTTCTTTATCCATTTATCTGTTGATGGAAATCTAGGTTGCTTCCATGTCACGGCTATTGAAAATAGTGCTAGAGTGAACATCAAGGTACATTTGTCTTTTAGAATTGTGGTTTTCTTAGGGTATATGCCCAGTAGTGGGACTGTGCAGTCATATGGTAGCTTTATTCCTAGTTTTTAAAGAAATCTCCATATTGTTCTCCATACTGGCTGTATCAATTTATATTCCCACCAGTAGTTCAAGAAGGTTCCATTTTCTCCACATCTTCTCCAGAATTTACTGTTTGTAGATGTTTTTGATGATGGCCATTCTGATGGCTCAGCAGGTAAAGAATCCACATGCAATGCAGGAGACACTGGAGACACTCGTTTGATCCCTGGGTGAAGATCCCCTGAAGAAGGAAATGGCAACACACTTAGTATTTTTGCCTGGGAAATCGCATGGACAGAGGAGCCTGACAGGCTACAGTCCAAAGCGTTGCGAAGAGTCAGACACTACCGAGCAACTAAGCACATTCTGACTCGTGTGAGGTGATACCTCTTTGTAGTTTTGACTTGCATTTCTCTAATAATAAGCAATGCTCAGCATTTTGTTTATTGGCCGTCTATATATCTTCTTTGGAGAAATGTCTGTTTAGGTCTTCTGCCCATTTTTTTGATTGTGTTGTTTTTCTGATATTGAGCTGCCTGAGCTGCTTGTATATTTTGGAAATTAATTCTTTGTCAGTTGTTTCATTTGCTGTGAATTCCTCCCATTCTGAGGGTTGTCTTTTCATCTTGTTTATGCTTTCTTTTGCTGTGCAAAAGATTTTAAGTTGAATTAGGTCCCATTTGTTTATTTTTGTTTTTATTTCCATTATTCTAGGGAGTTGGTCATAGAGGATCTTGAAGTCAAAGAGTGTTCTGCCTATGTTTTCCTCTAAGAGTTTTATAGTTTCTGCTCTTACACTGAGGTCTTTAATCCATTTTGAGTTTATCTTTGTGTATAGTTTTAGGAAGTGTACTGATTTCTTTCTTTTACATATAGCTGTCCAGTTTTCCCAGCACCACTTATTGAAGAGGCTGTCTTTTCTCCACTGTATATTCTTGTCTCTTTTGTGAAAGATAAGGTGCCTCATAGGTGCATGGATTTATCTCTGGGCTTTCTATCTTGTTCCATTGGTTTATATTTCTGTTTTTGTGCCAGTATCATTCTGTGTTGATGACTATAGCTTTGTAGTATAAAGTCAGGAAGGTTGATTTCTCCAGTTCCATTATTCTTTCTCAAGATTGCTTTGGCTATTCAGAGTCTTTTGTATTTTCATATGAATTATGAAATTTTTGGTTCCAGTTCTATGAAAAATGCCATTGGTAATTTGATAGGGATTGTATTGAATCTGTAGATTGCTTTGAATAGTGCAGTCATTTTCACAATATTGATTCTTCCAAAGCAGGAACATGGTATATCTCTTCATCTGTTTATTTTGTCTTTGACTGCTTTCATCAGTGTCTTATACACTTTTTGTATACAGCTTTTTTGTCTCCTTAGGTAGGTTTACTCCTGGGTGTTTTATTATTTTTGTTACAATGATGAATGGGACTGACTCCTTAATTTCTTTCTGATCTTTCATTGTTAGTGTATAAGAATGCAAGGGATTTCTGTGTATTGATTTGGTATCCTGTGACTTGACTGATTAGCTCTAGTAATTTTCTGATAGTATCTTTAGGGTTTTCTAGGCATAGTATCATGTTGTCTGCAAACAGTGAGAGTTTTACTTCTTTTCCAGCCTGGATCCATTTTATTTCTTTTTCTTCTCTGTTTGTCATGGCTAGGACTTCCAAAACTATGTTGAATAATAGTCATGAGATTGGGCACCCTTGTCTTGTTCCTGAAATTAGAGGAAATGCTTTCACTTTTTAACCATTGAGAATAATGTTTGCTATAGAAAACCACCAATCTAATGAGGTGCTGCTAGCAGACCTGCCCAACATTTGCCCCAGAAGGAGACATTATTTTTATTATTTGGTCAGGAAGAAAATCTATATTCCATCCCAGAAGGAGACAGTCTTTGTAAGTTGCAATGCTTTCTGCTATATTGACATCCTTGAACAAAGGTTGCAGAACAAAGCTTGATATAAGATGTGCAGAAATGCCATGAAGAATTGTTTCTCAACAGTTATCTCTTTCATTCATTGTTACTTAGAAAGTTCCCAAATAGAGATTTCAGCGTTTGTCTAACTGCATTTCTCATATTTTACACTATTATTTTACAACTGCCAAGTTATTTTTAGTTTAATGAAAGAAGTTGGTGTGATAAACTGTTGTAGCAAGAAAGTGGAGAATGTGTGAAGACATCTAGGATGAAGTATGTAAAGGTACTCACTGTCGGGGTTGAGCAGCATAGTTGTTGCAAGTCCTGAGGGTGGTGCCTGGGGGAGCAGAGGATGGAGTGGAAGTTCGTGAAACTAGTGGTGAGATCTACAAGAAAAGAAAGACCTTGAGGTTTGCAGCCTATGATCAGAAGAGCTAACCAGTAATGCTTAGACAGCAAGCCTTGTTTCTGGTGATTCTTTGTTGTTGTTGCCCTGATTCTTGATTTGCTGTGTGTGCTCTTTCTCTAGTTGTGGTGAGTGGGGGCTACACCTCATCGTGGTGCATGGGTTTCTCATTGTGGTGGCTTCTCTTGTTGTGGGGCATGGGCTCTATTCAAGGGCTTCAGTAGTTGCGGATCTTGGACTTAGTTACTGTCAGGTATGTGGGATCTTCCTGGAGCAGGGATCAAACCCATGTCTCCTGCAGTGGCAGGCAAATTTTTATCCACTGTACCACCAGAGAAGTCTGACATTTAATTTTGGAACCTTCAACTAAATCTCAACAGCCTCTTTATCATTTTCCTTTCTGTTGAAGGAAGCTTTAACTGTTCTCATCCAATGAAAATATATTTATGCAACATCCACTATGAAGGGGCAGCAAAGTCATGTGAAATGGTTATCCCCCTCTACCCTACCCCAAGTTTGGTTTGTAAAACATTATTTAGTTAGGAAAATAGATCTATCTAAAAAGATAGATCCATGTAAAATGGCTGACTGAGATAATATAAGTTCCTATTGTTATGAGGTCAAAAAAAGAAGAACCTTTTGCCATAAAATGGTAAGGAGGAAGTTTGAGTAGGGTCATAGGCTGTGAATGATAAAGAAGATAAGAAAAGTGTGTGAAAGAACATGGGATTGGCAATGTTCTTGTGATATTCAGGATATCCTAAATACAGGCACATCACAGGAGATTTGGGGTTTGGTTTCAGACCACTGGGCTTCTCTGGTGGCTCAGATGGTAAAAAATCTACCTACAGTGCAGGAGACCCAGATTTGATCCTTGAGTTGGGAAGATCCCCTGGAGAAGGGAATGGCTATCCACAATAGTATTCTTGCCTGGAGAATTCCATGGACAGAGGAACCTGGTAAGCTACAGTCATGGGGTCACAAATAGCTGGACACAACTGAGCAACGAACAGTCTCTTTTATACCTTTTCAGACCACTACAACAAAGTGAATATGATGATAAAGTGAGTCACACAGATTTTTACATTTCACAGTGCATGTAAAAGTTAGCTTGATAGTCTATTATAATCTCTTAATGGTGCAATAGCATTATGTCTAAATAAAGCAATGTACTTAGGTTAATTAAAAAAAAAAAATGCTGCTGAGAAATTACTCCAATCAACTTGCTCAATGCAGAGTTGCCACAGACTTACCAAATGCAAGTTCTTGTGCCTGATACACAGTGAGACCAAACAGAAACTTGGAGTTTAGAACAGAGAAATGCTTATTGCAGGGCCATGCAAGGAAACTCCAAAACCTGGAACTCTCCCAAAGGTTTCAGCAAAGTATTTTTAAAGGCAAGGTCACCATGTTCCTGTGAACCTCCAACAAGACAAATGTTATTCTCTATCTGCAGCTTTTTTCCCCTATATGAATGGAGAAATGTTATACCCTTAAAAGTTAGAGACTTGAGAATGGGCTATCATGTATATATATGGCTCTAGGCAACATTCTTAACTTGAAGCAAAAGCAATAGAATACAAAAGTTAAAGTAAAATATGGAGTCAGATTTGTTCTTTCCTACTACAAAGCCAACTTGTGAAAATCGCATTTTCTGGGGAACACAATAAAATGATATATGTCTGTATACCATTTGTCTGAAGCAGTTATTTAGGGGAGCAGTTATACTCTCTGTCTATAAGAGATACAATAGAACATTGAGGAAGAGAGCTATTTTTAAAAAATATAGTTATGTTGTAACTCTCTGTTCATTACCCTGACTCAGCAAAAACCAATCCCAGCTGAGCCACAGTCTCATGAGTACATCAGCTTTTATCATCACTGTGTCTATTGCCTGTAGTTGTGAGGATGCATCTGGGTATCACTCTAATCAGTTTTCAACAAAGATAAATATTTCAAATTCTTAAACTAATACTATTAATGATCTATTAGTTGTATAAGTGTGCTATATGCCTGGCACTGTTCTAAGACTTGCTCCTAAGCATGAAAGTATTCACTTATTTAGTTATCATACCAACCTTATAAAGTAGATACTGTTATTCCCATTTTAGAGGTGAGGAATCAAGACAAAGAGAAATTAAATAATGACCTGGATCATATACCTGGTATGCAATAGAACCTGGAATCAGACTCAAAGTGTTCCAACTTGAGAGATAAATTTCCTACAATGCCTCTTCCTCTTCATTTTATGGCGGGTGGAGTAGGGGGTGGGGGGTGGATGGTTGTCTTCCAATTTTCCAAGTCAAAAATTTGGAGTTGTGCAGGTGCTTCAGGATACTTGCCCTTTCATCCACACAATGACAGTCCTTGATATCTCCCCAAGCCATCTTGTCTCAGGTATAGTTCACACTCTTACGTTAGTTCAGGCTTTGCCATTTATTAACTGGATGATTCCCTCCAATACACTCAAATTGTATGAGCCAAGGTCACCTTTGGCTTGAGACACCAGGCATCAGGCTACTACCTCAGCAGGAACTGATGCTCTTGGCAGATCAGCTCTATTTGTAGTCTACCCTCTGCTGCTGCTGCTTGGGTGGGGAAGGCAGTCTTTCTCATCCTTGATAATTCATGAGAATGAGATCTCAGCAAACCTTTCCTGAAACTGTTCAAGTAAAGACACAAAGATTAGAGTTCCTAATTATAGCTACAGTTAAAGCACTGAATCTGAAAGTCAGAAGTTAATCTGGTTGATAAGAGTTAATTTGGTCAGTTTTACAAAAATGGATCAAACTACACACACACACACACACACACACACACACACACACACACACACAAGGATGGCATCTGTGAGAATGGGTTTACATTTTTTTTTAAATTCATCCAACATTTCCTCCCACAGTCTCAAACAAAAGGCTAATTTTTTACTAGATTTTGAAGTGTTTTATAATTCTACCAGTAATGTATGAGAGTGTCTGTTTCCCTCTCTTTCCTACTTTGGTAAATGGAAAACTAATGTTTTTGCTGATTTTATGGAGGATTATAAGGTCTTGCATATATTCCAGTTCTTTCATTACAAGTGAGATTGAGGATATCATATTTTCACCTATTGATCATTTACATTTTGTTTTCTGTGAATTGCTTGTTCATATCATTGATCTTTTTATCTCATTCCATAATTTTTTCCTTAATGATTTATAAAAGCATTTTTATATCTGGAAAATTAGCCATTGTCCAATCCTAAATGTCTCAGACAATTTTTCTTTATTGTTTTCTTTTGAGTTTTCCAATAGTATATTTTACTCTAGAGAAATTTTACATTTTTTGTAAGGTCATATTTTATCATTTTACTTCTTATATTTAGCATGATGCAATGTTTATTGAAAGTGTTTACTGAGCAAATAAATGAACAAGCTTTGGCCATTTTTCATGAGTACCATAATGAATAGTTATCTTTTATACAATAATGCTTCCCATCATTTGCTTTGAAATTTTTATTTTAAAGTCAAATATTTAAGTGGTGTTTGGGAATATGTTGGATTGTAGTGGATAGATTTTGAAAGCAATCTTAGAAAAGTTATGCTTGAAACAAATTGAAATCACTTGCTCTGGGATGTTGCAGCAAGGACAAGGGAATACAGAACACAGTTGTTAATTTTCTGTACACAACATTCTTTCTGTTTCACCCAGTTAACAAATCTACATTCCCCAAAGCAATGGCATTTTACTGGGTCTGTAAGATGTGATAGAGGCACAAGTAACCTTTTATTCTTGAAGCGTGGGGTTCTGAGCAGAGTGGATAAAAATTCTTCTCCATTAGTATAACAAAGAATAGTATTCTAGAGAGCATTTGAGTTTCCAAGATTTGGTCAGATTTCTTTCAAAAGATTAAATAAAATAATAGAAGAAGATTTAGGAGGTAGAAAACTTGCTTTTTAACCTCAGATATAGTCTGTATAATAGGAACTGAGATTCTGGAACCAGCTTGCTAAGCTTGAATTCTAATTTCCAATGACTAATTTTTTTTCTAGGTCTTGGTTTCCTCAACTGTAAAATAGGAATAATCATATTGTTTATATAGATTTTATATAACAATAACAATCATATTGTTATTTAGAAGATTCAATACTTTGTATACACATAATGGATATAGAATAATGCTTGTTAACACAGGAGGTGCTCAGTGGGTATTTCATATTAATTAAGAAATTGATCACCCAGAAATAATAGTAGAGGTAAATAGCAACATAAGAATTAAAGTATTTTATCATTAGTTTCATGTATTAAATTATAAATTATTCCCAAAGCATTCCATTTTTTCTACTCTCATGTGCTTTCATACTTACATTTAGATTTTAGCCTGTTAAGTCTTAATTATTTTTGATTACTCTGTCTTCTTTAATAAACTGTGAATTTCTCAAGGGCAAGTCCCTGTCTTATTCAACTTTGTAACCTTTCAATTAGCAGCAGCAAGTCTGAAAATATTAGAGTTACTCAGGGCATTTGTTTTTTTTTTTTGATGATCAAAGAAAACTACCTGATTATATCAAAATATTAAATCCAAAGTGTGAAATTAAAAGTGTTAAAAGTAAAAGAAATAAAAGCGTACTTGCCTTGCAGTAAAGAAATAAAATTTTGCTGTAGGCAGAGAATGAGATGTTTAGAAAATGAAAATCAAATGAATAGAAAATGTTTAATATTTTTACTATTTAGTAAAGTCCTCCCTGTATTTATATTTTTTGTTTATTTGTTGGTAAGTTAAGGGCTGTTTCTATAGAGAGGGACCAACATAAAGATATCTTGGGAGATGTTGGCTTTCACCATAAACAAAATAAGTCACACATATTTCTTTCCAGTTAGATTTGACAGATGCTTTTCGAGCTCTTTTCTTTTCTAAAAAAATTTTTATTTTTGCTTTTTTGATTTAATTTTATATTATGTTGGAAAATATTTGATTTACAATGCTGTGTTAGTTTATGGTGTATGGAGCTAAGTGATTCAGTTATATCTATCTATTTATATTTATATATCTATATCTCCACTCTTTTTCAGATTCTTTTTTCCCATTTAGGTTATTACAGAGCATTGTGTATAGTTTCCTGTGTTGTACAGTAGATCCTTGTTGGTTTTCTCTTTCACATATAATGGTTCATATATGTTACTCTGAAATGAGCTCTTTTCTGTTCCAGACACTCGGTAGGTTTACTGCTGGGATAAAATGCTGAGACTGTTTCCATGCCCACAAGAGTCATTAAATAAGATAGAAGAGACAGACCATCACAGAGGAATATATTAAGTCTAATAATTGAGTTTAATAACTTGTAGAAACAAGTTAGATATTATTAGTTCTTATGGAGTTTGAGGCAAAAAAATATGGACAGAGAATGTGACATTTAATATAGAAATGTAAGAACTGGCAGAAATCAGGTGAGCACAGGAGTTAGGAAGAGAGTTTCAGAGGGATGGATGCTAACAAAGGACTGGAAGAGAGGAAAAATTCCCTGAGTGGAAGGAATGATGCTTTGGAAACTTCCTCTTCCATTAAGGTAGTTTCTCCCAGATGTCTGTGAGTAGTAAACTTGTGATCATAGATTCGGTGCATAGCAACAGTGTGAACTGGTAAGCCTGGCCCCTAGCACGCTCTCTCCTAACTTTTACCTTGGCTCAGGGTTTAATTTGTCAATTTAATGAATCAATTAGTATGTGTTAAACTCTGACCTGTTCTTCCCCACTCTTTATTCTGTGGGTTATTTTTTTCTCTTAATGGTGTGATAATAGTAAAAGGGGTTTCTCAGATGGTGCTAGTGTTGAAGAACCTGCCTGCCAATGCAGGAGATATACGAGATGAAAGTGTGATCCCTCCATCAGGAAGATCCCCTGGAGGAGGGCATGGCTAACACACTCCAGTATTCTTACCTGGAGAATCTCAAGGACAGAAGAGCCTGGTGGGCTATGGTCCATAGGATCACAAAGAGTCAGACACTACTGAGGTAATTTAGCTCACACAGCAAATAGTAAAAGTAAAAATTTCAACTGACTATTAAGAGTAAATATTACTCTTCATTAAAAGGAAACTGAGTCTGTAGGAATGTTCTATATGTCCAGCAAAGAAAGATTCCAGCTATGGTCTCCATGGTATTGATGACAGGCTTCTAAGAATCCTTCCCCTTTATCCGTACAGCTCAGTGATCAAGGGCCTTGCTGCCAACTTTAGAGGTTAGTGCAGAAAAACACTAACAAGCAGGTAGGTGTTCTGACAGCAAAGGACATAGCAATCCAGGGACCCAGACACTGGTATTTCAAATACATAATTTGGGTCAGTTTTATTGTTTTTGTGTAATTAGCACACTGCCAATCTAAATGGCCCCGGCCATGTATGTATTAGTGGGTCCAAACAAGCAAATATAGGTTCTGATTCCTTTGCTGGCAGATAATGAGGGATGATCCCGCCGGATTCTATCTTGGCTTCAAGTAGCAGAGAAAATCTGGGATTAGCTTTGGCAATATCTGTTGGCATGCTGAAGTAGCTGGGCTCTAGGGAACAAAGACTGCCAAGGATGATGAGAGGATTTAGAGAACATCACATTCCTGCTTTTTATTGTTTGTTAAAAACTCACAGTGGTTCACTGACTATAGAGTCACTTTACTAAGGTAAAGGACATGGAGAATATGTCAGTCTCGGCTTTAAAAATGACAAGCTTCTAACTTTGCAGCATTGAAATGTACTCTGGTTAACTAATAAATTTTCAAAGTATAAAACTAAATTTGCCCTTTTGATATTCAAAAGTCTGACTTTGACATAGTTTCTACTATATGTATCCTCACACTGTTACTAGAAGAAACTGTTTTAGTATTAATGATGCTGTAATACAGGGACTATTTATTGAAGAGACCTCAGAAGACTATGGATTATCTTGTGACACTATAGTTTCAACCTTCTGAGTACTGCTTGCCAATATGTGAGCAAATTGTGTAGAAAATTTGGTACCATTGTGCCCTACAGTGGCTTTATTATTTTTTATGTTTTATGTGTAGAGATAGGGAAGTGAGGTAACAGAAGCATATTTGCTCCTGATGATATCAAAGAATATAGGGATTTTTGTTTGTTTTTTAAATTAAATTAATTTATTTATTTTAATTGGAGGCTAATTACTTTACAATACTGTGGTGGTTTTTTGCCACACATTGACCTGAATCAGCCATGGGTGTACATGTGTCACCATGTCCTGAATCCACCTCTCACCTCCCTCCCCATCCCATCCCTCTGGGTTGTCCCAGTGCACTGGCTTTGAGTGCCCTGTTTCATGCATCAAACTTGGACTGGTGGTCTATTTAAAATATGGTAATATACATGTTTCAATGCTATTCTCTCAAATCATCCCACCCTCACCTTCTCCCACAGAGTCCAAAACTCTGTTCTTTATATCTGTGTCTCTTTTGCTGTCTTGCATATAGGGTCATTGTTACTATCTCTAAATTCCATATATATGTGTTAATATACTGTATAGGTGTTTTTCTTTCTGACTTACTTCACTCTGTATAATAGGCTCCAGTTTCATCCACTTCATTAGAACTGATTCAAATGCATTCTTTTTAATAGCTGAGTAATAGTCTATTTTGTATATGTACCACAACTTTCTTATCCATTCATCTGCCAGTGGACACCTAGGTTGCTTCTATGTCCTAGCTATTGTAAACAGTGCCTCAGTGAACATTGGGGTACACGTGTCTCTTTCAGTTCTGGTTTCCTCAGTGTGTATGCCCAGCAGTGGGGTTGCTGGGTTGTATAGCAGTTCTATTTTCAGTTTTTTAAGGAATCTTCATGCTGTTCTCCATAGTGGCTGTACTAGTTTGCATTCCCACCAACAGTGTAAGACGGTTCCATTTTCTCTACACCCTCTCCATCATTTATTTTTTACAGACTTTTTGATAGCAGTCAGAGTATAGGGATTTCTGCAGGAAAAGGATATAAATAAAATGGCTAAGCCATGCTAAGAAAATATTTTTATTAAAGAAGAATTTAGGCTATTTTAATATTAAGTCCAACAAGATTTAACATACATTTTTTACTTCATTATTTTGTTATAAAACTTGAATGTATAACACTTTATTTTTAAATGAGTCCTTCCAGTCAGAGAGAGAGCATGAAGAACATCATTTTTGTACATGTATAGTTAAAATGTAATTTGCTTTTAACAAATAAAAGTAAAACCTTTTATTTTGACAAAATTTTATTTTTAATAAAGGCAAGTTGTCTCTTCAGCCTCTCAAACTTGAAGTTTGGAAGCAAATTTGTCACTTCCTTCCCTAACAGTGTGCTTTCTCTACTTACCTATTTCTATTTATGACATTCCTGTTTTTAGAATCAGCCAGATTTAAAATTTTTGAGTCATCTTTGCATCTTCCTTTCCTGGGTGATTTGTATTTGAATAGCACTAAACTTTGACAGTTCTTCTGAATGACTCTACTTTTTTCTTTTCATTCCTACTAATGCTGGGAACAACCCAGACCCGAACCAGACTCACCCCTATGGGTCAAGATGCTGAGACTCTGAAGTGATTTCCTGGTATCTGGCCTTTCCCAGCACAATTTATTGTGCAAATCACTGCTGATTTCGTCTCTTCTACTTCCCTTAATCGTATTACTTCTTGTGAAAAAAAAATTCTCCTAAGACTTCTATTTGATTGGAAAGTGAATTTTTAAATGCCCCAATGCATTGCAAAAATGTGTTATAGAAAAATTAAACATATAGAAAAGTAGAACATTATAATGAACTTTCAGGTAGCTGTTATCTATATACATCAATCAGTCACCTCATGGCTGGTCTTGTTTCATCTCTATCTACCTACTTCCTGCACCCATATTTACTTGAGACAAGTCCCAAATATTGTATTTCATCTGTGAATATTTTAGTATGTATTTTGGGAGATAAAACACATAAGCACATTACCATTATCACACGCATAAAAAATTATCAACAATTTCAGTTAGATATCTTGTCAGTGGTCAAATTTTTAATTGTCTACTAAATATTTCTCTATGTATTTTATCTATGCGTCTGCCTATGTATTATAGTATATATGTATCTATCTATCCATTTATCTCACAGTTGTTTTTGATCAGGATTAAAATGAAGGCTACCCTTTGTGAACAGTCGGTATGTCTTTTAATGAATAAACTCCACTTTATCTCTTCTTTTCTTCCCTTCATTCTACTTATTGAAGAAACTAGGTTGCCTGTTTTTAGAGTTCTGGACTCTGGAAATTGCTAGTTGAACTTCTTGGTGACTTTACTTTGTCCTCCCGTCATCTCTTTTCATGTAAGTAGGTGTCAGGCTTAGAGACTTGATCAGACTTAGATGTAACTGATTTTATCTAGACTTCTTCACAGATAGTGGTGTATTGCACTAGGGGCTTGCTGGTGGGTGTCTAGCTGGTTCTTCTTTTCAAGGTAGTATCACTGTGTATGCTCAATATTGATCCATGCATTCACTAGCCATTGAAAATGAGGGTGTTCTAATTCTGTCATTATTTCTTTATTGATTAGTTGGAATACTTCTTTAGGGAGTAATTTCCCTTCATCTCTTATCTGGTTCAAAGTGGTACAGGTCATGTAGCATCTGTTTATCTAGAGGTATGGTTTACATAGGAGAAAATTAGCATTACTTTTAAGAAACATCATGACATGAGCTTCTAACTTCCTTTTTATTCTCATCTGTTATGATTCTCTTATATAGTATTTGCGTACCATAGGCTGACAACATTACTAACAAGCAGAATGAGGAGGTATGTGTTTGTTAACTGCCTGTGTTAACTCTGTGTGTGAGTGTGTGAATTTTGTAGTTTGGTGTATTCCAAACTGTCAGTCATTGAACATGCCCCCACTTCTTCTTTACTCTCTGCTCACCACCAAAACACTGCTCTTGCTCCTGCTCCTACCTGATGTACAGGCTGCTCACCCCTCCAAATCCAGCTCAGATTCTGTCTGTAGAGTCTCTGGGACTAACTTAATCTGAGTAAGCTCCTGTTCCCCCGTGAATGTCTAATACAATTTTTTAAAAAATCCTACAAGTTTTTAATTCACCAAATACACAGAGAAATGGCATGGATAGCGTTCATGTAGAACAGACTTGGGTTTAAACCCCAGCTTCTTCCAAGTCACCTCTGCAACCCTGGGCAAGTTTATAACCTCTCAGAGCTTTACTTTCTTCTTATATGAAGAAGAAAATGATTTTACTTCCATTGGAGATTTGCTGTGAGAATACCATGAAATAATTCACATGAGGTACTTACCATGGTACCTGGCTGTGCAAGGGCTGAATGTTTGTTCACCCCAAATTCATATGAGACTCCTGCCCTCACAAGGTGATGGTATTAGGAGGTGGGGCCTTTGATGAGATCCTGATGACAGAGCCCCTAGAATGGCATCAGTCCTCTTAGGGAAGAAGCCCAACAAAGTCTCCCCGACTCAGTCCCTTCTGTCACTCCAGTCACAGTGAGGAGTCAGGAGTGTAGCCCCAAAGAGAGCTGTCACCAGAACCCAACCACACTGGCACCATGATATCAGCCTCCAGACTTTCAGCCTCCAGAGCTATGAGAAATATATGCTTCTCATTTATAAACTAACCAGACTAATGGACTAAGACACTGATACAGAGCAAGTACTCAATAGATCAACGTAGTTATCATCTATAACCACCCCATTTATAGGAACTGAATTTATATGAAAGGTGTGAATTCCTGAATCTCCAAATACTGCAAACCTTTAGTGGTGGGAATCATGTAGGTCTATCTTTGAATTTTCTGCAGTGTAGAGTTGCTCCTGGTAGACTTTGGTGCTGCTGCAGGGAACCATGAGAGCATGGGAGACCATTTCCATGGACCTGCCATCCGGTCAGGTTTTGGTGAGGGGCATTTTTGCATACATTAGGGGAGCAGCAGACAGTACCTCCTTTGGTGCTTGTTAATTACAGGGCTCTCCACTGACAGAATTCAGGAAACTATCTGGGATTTTATTCTCATATTCTATTCCTTGAGATCTCCTTGTCAAGACAAAAAAATACCAAAGAACAATGGTCCTAACAAGTAATGTGTTTTCAGTTTCTAGAATTATCCTGTCAACTTCTTGTGCATATTGGCTTTCAGAATTTTCTTTAGAGATAGAAATATGTAAAAGTTAGTGAAAGTCCCTTTGACCATCACCTCATATCCCCTTGCTGCACTTTGTCCCCAGAGGTGATCACTGTCATGACATTAGTATACAATTTTTCAGCCAATTAAAAATTATTTTACATGCACAGTACATGGATATCTATGTGTTTAAAAAGTTTTACATATTGAAAATGCAGTTGAGTACATGCATTTTCCTGTATCTTGTCACTGCTGGTTTTTTACCAATTGCTTATACTTGTAACAATTTAAGAGGGGCAGGGTCTAGCCAGGCTGTGGTTTTAGGATGAGGGAGGTGGGAAGTGGATATTAGGGAGAATCTATTCCTAAGAATATAGGTCTACAAAGCAGCAGCCAAAAAGTTTTTCCAGGATTGGAACTGGAGTCTTAGTGCGACAAATCCCACATTATTGCTTTTGAACTCTTTAACACTATGTGAAAAGCTTTGCTTGGTTTCATCAGTGTTCTGTTTACATAATTTGCTTTATAACCATTTGTTCTATTTTTCCTGTAAGCATATCTTCTTGCTTTTTATTTTGCTTTATAAACAAAACTAGGAATTCTAAGTGTACAGGATACTGCTTACAGGGTTCAATTAAATTCAGCAAACTTGGACTGAGGGATTTCTGTGTTCTGGCTAGCTAGACATCCTCAGTCATCATTTCAGGTTTTGTGTCTTGGCTCTCAAATCTGACTCCGTGTCATTCCCGGGCCTGGGAACTATTGTTCTCTCCTTTCTCAGTGTGATTCCTCCCAGAAGGCCCCTTGGTAGACTCACACACCCAGTTCCATCTACAGAGTCAGTGACATCTGCAGAAATGGACCCATTAGAGCTTCCTTTTCATTAAGAATAGAGCTGTCCCCAAACCTCGGGGAGATTAGAAAACCAACAGTAGAATTACATTGGCCTATATTTCAAAAGGCAAACAATTTTACTTTTTATGGCCCTCACATGAAATGTACTTCTGTTGCTAAAAATTCTCTACAAGAACATGGCAGGATGGAGAAAGTCAGTACAAAGGTCTTTTTTTTTTTTTAAATAAATTTATTTATTTTAATTGGAGGTTAATTACTTTACAATATTGTATCGGTTTTGCCATACATCAACATGAATCCGCCACAGGTATACACATGTTGCCCATCCTGAAGCCCCCTCCCTCCTCCCTCCCTGTACCATCCCTCTGGGTCGTCCCACTGCACCAGCCTCAAGCATCCAGTATCATGCATCGAACCTGGACTGGCAATTCGTTTCATATATGATATTATACATGTTTCAATGCCATTCCCCCAAATCATCCAACCCTCTCCCTCTCCCACAGAGTCCAAAAGACTGTCCTATACATCTGTGTCTTTTTTGCTGTCTCACTTACAGGGTTATCGTTACCATCTTTCTAAATTCCATATATATGCGTTAGTATACTGTATTGGTGTTTTTCTTTCTGGCTTATTTCACTCTGTATAATAGGCTCCAGTTTCATCCACCTCATTAGAACTGATTCAAATGTATTCTTTTTAATGGCTGAGTAATACTCCATTGTGTATATGTACCACTGCTTTCTTATCCATTCATCTGCTGATGGACATCTAGGTTGCTTCCATGTCCTGGCTATTATAAACAGTGCTGTGATGAACATTGGGGTACACGTGTCTCTTTCTCTTCTGGTTTCCTCGGTGTGTATGCCCAGCAGTGGGATTGCTGGATCATAAGGCAGTTCTATTTCCAGTTTTTTAAGGAATCTCCACACTGTTCTCCATAGTGGCTGTACTAGTTTGCATTCCCACCAATAGTGTAAGAGGGTTTCCTTTTCTCCACACCCTCTCCAGCATTTATTGCTTGTAGACTTTTGGATCGCAGCCATTCTGACTGGCGTGAAATGGTACCTCATTGTGGTTTTGATTTGCATTTCTCTGATAATGAGTGATGTTGAGCATCTTTTCATGTGTTTGTTAGCCATCTGTATGTCTTCTTTGGAGAAATGTCTATTTAGTTCTTTGGCCCATTTTTTGATTGGGTCATTTATTTTTCTGCAGTTGAGCTGCAGGAGTTGCTTGTATATTTTTGAGATTAGTTGTTTGTTAGTTGCTTCATTTGCTATTGTTTTCTCCCATTCTGAAGGCTGTCTTTTCACCTTGCTTATAGTTTCCTTTGTTGTGCAGAAGCTTTTAAGTTTAATTAGGTCCCATTTGTTTATTTTTGCTTTTATTTCCAATATTCTGGGAGGTGGGTCATAGAGGATCCTGCTGTGATTTATGTCGGAGAGTGTTTTGCCTATATTCTCCTCTAGGAGTTTTATAGTTTCTGGTCTTATGTTTAGATCTTTAATCCATTTTGCATTTATTTTTGTGTATGGTGTTAGAAAGTGTTCTAGTTTCATTCTTTCACAAGTGGTTGACCAGTTTTCCCAGCACCACTTGTGAAAGAGATTGTCTTTAATCCATTGTATATTCTTGCCTACTTTGTCAAAGATAAGGTGTCCATAGGTATGTGGATTTATCTCTGGGCTTCCTATTTTGTTCCATCATATTTCTGTCAGTGTGCAGTACCATACTGTCTTGATGACTGTGGCTTTGTAGTAGAGCCTGAAGTCAGGCAGGTTGATTCTTCCAGTTCCATTCTTCTTTTTCAAGATTGCTTTGGCTATTTGAGGTTTTTTGTATTTCCATACAAATTGTGGAATTATTTGTTCTAGCTCTGTGAAGAATACCGTTGGTAGCTTGATAGGGATTACATTGAATCTATAGATTGCTTTGGGTAGTACACTCATTTTCACTATATTGATTCTTCCAATCCATGAACATGGTATATTTCTCCATCTATTAGTGTCCTCTCTGATTTCTTTCACCAGTGTTTTATAGTTTTCTATATATAGGTCTTTAGTTTCTTTAGGTAGATATATTCCTAAGTATTTTGTTCTTTTTGTTGCAATGGTGAATGGAATTGTTTGCTTAATTTCTCTTTCTGTTTTCTCATTATTAGTATATAGGAATGCAAGGGATTTCTGTGTGTTGATTTTATATCCTACAACTTTACTATATTCAATGATTAGTTCTAGTAATTTTCTGGTGGAGTCTTCAGAGTTTTTTATGTAGAGGATCATGTCATCTGCAAACAGTGAGGGTTTTACTTCTTCTTTTTCAATTTGGATTCCTTTTATTTCTTTTTCTGCTTTGATTGCTGTGGCCAAAACTTCCAAAACTATGTTGAATAGTAGTGGTGAAAGTGGGCACCCTTGTCTTGTTCCTGACTTTAGGGGAAAAGCTTTCAATTTTTCACCATTGAGGATAATGTTTGCTGTGGGTTTGTCATATATAGCTTTTATTATGTTGAGGTATGTTCCTTCTATTCTTGCTTTCTTGAGAGTTTTTATCATAAATGGATGTTGAATTTTGTCAAAGGCTTTCTCTGCATCTATTGAGATAATCATATGGCTTTTATTTTTCAATTTGTTAATGTGGTGTATTACATTGATTGATTTGCAGATATTGAAGAATCCTTGCATCCCTGGGATAAAGCCCACTTGGTCATGGTGTATGATCTTTTTAATGTGTTGTTGGATTCTGATTGCTAGAATTTTGTTAAGGATTTTTGCATCTATGTTCATCAGTGATATTGGCCTGTAGTTTTCTTTTTTTGTGGGATCTTTGTCAGGTTTTGGTATTAGGGTGATGGTGGCCTCATAGAATGAGTTTGGAAGTTTACTTTCCCTCTGCAATTTTCTGGAAGAGTTTGAGCAGGATAGGTGTTAGCTCTTCTCTAAATTTTTGGTAGAATTCAGCTGTGAAAGCCATCTGGACCTGGGCTTTTGTTTGCTGGAAGAGTTCTGATTACAGTTTCAATTTCTGTGCTTGTGATGGGTCTGTTAAGATTTTCTATTTCATCCTGGTTCAGTTTTGGAAAGTTGTACTTTTCTAAGAATTTGTCCATTTCTTCCACATTGTCCATTTTATTGGCATATAATTGCTGATAGTAGTCTTATGATACTTTGTATTTCTGTGTTGTCTGTTGTGATCTCTCCATTCTCATTTCTAATTTTATTGATTTGACTTTTCTCCCTTTGTTTCTTGATGAGTCTGGCTAATGGTTTGTCAATTTTATTTATCCTTTCAAAGAACCAGCTTTTGGCTTTGTTGATTTTTGCTATGGTCTCTTTTGTTTCTTTTGCATTTATTTCTGACTTAATTTTTAAGATTTCTTTCCTTCTACTAACCCTGGGGTTCTTCATTTCTTCCTTTTCTAGTTGCTTTAGGTGTAGAGTTTGGTTATTTATTTGACTTTTTTCTTGTTTCTTGAGGTATGCCTGTATTGCTATGAACTTTCCCCTTAGCACTGCTTTTACAGTGTCCCACAGGTTTTGGGTTGTTGTGTGTTCATTTTCATTCATTTCTATGCATATTTTGATTTCTTTTTTGATTTCTTCTATGATTTGTTGGTTATTTAGCAGCATGTTGTTCAGCCTCCATATGTTGGAATTTTTAATAATTTTTCTCCTGTAATTGAGATCTAATCTTATTGCATTGTGGTCAGAAAAGATGCTTGGAATGATTTCAATTTTTTTGAATTTACCAAGGCTAGATTTATGGCCCAGGATGTGATCTATCCTGGAGAAGGTTCCATGTGCACTTGAGAAAAAGGTGAAATTCATTGTTTTGGGGTGAAATGTCCTGTAGATATCAATTAGGGCTAACTGGTCTATTGTAGCATTTAAAGCTTGTGTTTCCTTGTTAATTTTCTGTTTAGTTGATCTATCCATAGGTGTGAGTGGGGTATTAAAGTCTCCCACTATTATTGTGTTATTGTTAATTTCCCCTTTCATACTTGTTAGCATTTGTCTTACATATTGGGGTGCTCCTGTGTTGGGTACATATATATTTATAATTGTTATATCTTCTTCTTGGATTGATCCTTTGATCATTATGTAATGTCCTTCTTTGTCTCTTTTCACAGCCTTTGTTTTAAAGTCTATTTTATCTGATATGAGTATTGCTACTCCTGCTTTCTTTTGGTCTCTCTTTGCATGGGAAATCTTTTTCCAGCCCTTCACTTTCAGTCTGTATGTGTCCCCAGTTTTGAGGTGGGTCTCTTGTAGACAACATATATAGGGGTCTTGTTTTTGTATCCATTCAGCCAGTCTTTGTCTTTTGGTTGGGGCATTCAACCCATTTACGTTTAAGGTAATTATTGATAAGTATGATCCATTTTCCATTTACTTTATTATTTTGGGTTTGAGTTTATACACCGTTTTTGTGTTTCCTGTCTAGAGAATATCCTTTAGCATTTGTTGGAGAGCTGGTTTGGTAGTGCTGAATTCTCTCAGCTTTTGCTTGTCTGAAAAGCTTTTGATTTCTCCTTCATATTTGAATGAGATCCTTGCTGGGTACAGTAATCTGGGCTGTAGGTTATTTTCTTTCATCAGTTTAAGTATGTCTTGCCATTCCCTCCTGGCCTGAAGAGTTTCTATTGAAAGATCAGCTGTTATCCTTATGGGAATTCCCTTGTGTGTTATTTGTTGTTTTTCCCTTGCTGCTTTTAATGTTTGTTCTTTGTCTTTGATCTTTGTTAATTTGATTAATATGTGTCTTGGGTTGTTTCACCTTGGGTTTATCCTGTTTGGGACTCTCTGGGTTTCTTGAACTTGGGTGATTATTTCCTTCCCCATTTTATGGAAGTTTTCAACGATTATCTCCTCAAGTATTTTTTCATGGTACAAAGGTCTTGACATTTGTCAATCTGTCTTTGTGGTCTGGGCATCATTTCTCTGGTGGAGACCTTTTAGAGACTACATTCTCTCACTCTAGAAAATTTAAGCTATTTATTTGATTTTTCATGGAAACAACATTGAAGAGAAAGAGTTGCCCGGTTACACTATGCCTAGTGCGTGATAGAGGTGACCTGGCCTCTACAACAGGAAGGTATCTCTGTAGATCCTGTACTGTGCTATGTTCAATCGCTCAGTTGTGTCTGACTCTTTGCAAACCCATGGACTATAGCCCACCAGGCTTCTCTGTCTATGGAATTTTTCAGGAGGGAATACAGGGTCAGGTTGCCATTTTCTACACAAGGGGACCTTTCTGACCTGGCCCACTTCCTATAATGGTTCTATGTGTCTCAAAGCATCTGCCTCCTCTTCAGAGGCATAGAGATGCTCAGACATCTTCTTCTGACTTCAAAACCTTTAGAATTTTATATATCCTTTTTACCTATTGTCTAGCACTTATTCTCAGAGATTTCCAGGATGGATTATGCTAAAGCCTTATTTGCATAAAATGTGGGCTGGATAACATAGGTCTTTGCTATTGTATCTTTCTGAATCAAAGGGGAAGTGTCTCATCAAATACATTATATTCATAAACCTTGTATTACTAAATGACAACCAACTGAGCATTTCTGGGTCAATTCTAATTTAGCTATTAATCAAAAGCAGTGTATTTTCCTTAATAACAGGTCATTTTTTATTTCAATCCTTGCCATGCTTTTTTTTAGACTGTGTTGAAATTGATGAGTACATGGTCAGTATGTATCAGCCCTAAATCTTGTTGTATCCATAGATGGGTTGGAAAGATCAGGGATTGGAGGAAGTCTGTGTGATTCCATAAATAATCTTTTGAGACTCAAAGACTGTTTAATGCATCATTTGAGCTAGCTTTTGGGATTAGTTTCCCCACTAATCCTATGCCATTGAAATGTAGACACTTTGAAACCATCCTTGACTGCTCTGTTCCAGTAAAATATGAGGTCTAAGTTTCGGAGCTCTAGATAAATATGCCACAAAGTAAATAAAAATCCATGGAAAAGGCAACAACAGTATTGCCACAGGGACAATGAGAGGGCAAGCAGATACTTATCTGGCTCAATATATACTATATTTTTGTATGTAATCATTTTAAAAAGATTTATGGTTCATTTGGGCCAACTGAATAGACTCAGAGACACTTAGGGGAGAGCTGGTCCATAACGATTCTGTTAGCACAAGGCTCTTCCCAACCATATTCAAGTTGTTTATGGATGCAGATAACTAAGAGATAATGAGAGCTTTTAACATTTGTTACTGTTTGTGGTCACATTGAATGGGACTGTTTGGGGCAGTGGCTTTTCTGTGGCCCTTTCAACGGGTTCCATGAGGTCACAGCTATTTCTATAATAACATTGAAAGAGGTTTTGCTTTTTTTTAAATGATGTTTACAAAATTTGCAATCATGGGTGAACCTCTTGGTGCCTTAGGATGAATCAAAGCTGGCACCAGAACCTCCGAAGGGTCAAACTGCTCTCTGTGGCCAATGGACTCATGTGAAAAGACACATGGAATACATGCCTGATTCAATTAAGAAAGCCCTTGATGAAGCAGTGTTTGTATGTTGATGATGTTTTTAAGTCTTTACCTTTAAGTGTACACCTTTTGAATATTCTTGGTAACAAAATGGAAAGTATATATAAAGCACTTCTACTGCTTCTCACAGTGCAGTGGTTGTCTTGAGGAAAACTGCTTATTCAGTTGTTTGAATCAGGGGCTGAGCTCACTGCAGAGTTTTCTTTTAAAACTATTTTAACTTGTGAGAACAATTTCATTTCTCTTATTATTTTTAGAAAGTGTAGCAATTTCTTATAGAAGTGTTAACATGTAATAGGTGTATCAGTGTTATTTTTCAATGAGTTAATGCATAGCTATTCAATTTTTATCAGTTTTAATTTCTATATGGTAGATAACCACATCAAGGAGGATTTTGAGGCTCCCATACTTTTAAAAATGTCAAAAAGTTCTAAAATAAAAACGTTGGAGCACTGTGGCTCTAGGGTAATTTTTCTGGAATAAACTTACCTTTGCCTGTATGGGCTTCCTCTGTGGCTCAGTGTAAAGAATCTACCTGCAATGAAGCAGACTCAGGTTTGATCCCTGGGTGGGAAAGATCCCCTGGAGGAGGAAATGGCAACCCACTCCAGTATTCTTGTCTGGACAATTGCATAGACAGAGGAGCCTGGTGGGCTGTAGTCCATGGGGTGGCAAAGAGTTGGACATGACTGAGCACACACGTATGCGATTATTTACCTGTATAGGCTCTAAAAACTTCAGCATCATTACATTTTTGTAATTCTAATATTCTTTGATTTTGATTTTAAGACTCTGAGCTTTTTACACGATATTGGATAGAGGAAAACATGGAGGTCCGGCCTGATAAGAGGTCTTTTAGTAGGTTAGTATCTCCATCAGACAGACTTCAGTAGGAACCAGCATCTATTCCTTCATTTTTCCCCACAGACTTTGCTGAGTATGTACATTGCACAAAACCTGATGTGGTCAATGTGGAGGATGTACAGTGAATCACACTTAGAGGTGATGGATTGGAATCTCCCAGAAAGCAGGAATCTTGTCTTCTCTACACTGGGGGCAGTGTGGAAGAGGTAAAAGTTGGTAGAAACCCACATCATTCATAGCTGTGTCTCTTTGGGCAGGTTCCTTAGCTTCATTGAGATTTTTTCTTTATTTGTTAATATGAGAGAGAAAAAAAATGATACCTTTAGCTCAGATGGTAAAGAATCTGCCTGCAATGCAGGAGACCCAGGTTCAATCCCTGGATCGAGAAGATCCCTTGGAGAAGGAAATGGCACTCCACTATGCTTACCTGGGAAATCCCATGGACAGAGGAGCCTAGTGGGGTACAGTCCATGGGCCTACAAAGAGTCAAACGTGACTGAGTGACTGAGAACACATATGTGTGTGTAACTGAAATCCCATGGACAGAGGAGCCTGATGGGCTATACTCCGTGGGGTTGCAGGAGTCGGACATGACTAAGCGACTAAACCACCACCACCAACCTTTTGGGTTATTTTAATAATTAGAAACTATATGATACAAATTGCTGTGGCAGTAGCCTTGGATTTTATATCCAAACTACATAAAGGGCTTTGTTTTATAGCTTTTTTGCCAACCCAGGGAGCATAAAAACAAATCCATTTTCAAACAGGAAATTCTATACATATGTGTAAAAGTAATCTTTTTTAAGTTTAATAAAGCAGAATTCATTTTTTAATTTTCTTTTTTCCCTTCTAGCTTTATTGAGGTATAATTGACAAATATAATTGAATATACTTAAAGTGTACAATGTTGCAATTTAGAGATGTGATTTATATATACATTATGAAATATTTACCACAATCAAGCTAATTAACAGATTCATCACCTCACAGAGTTAACTTTTGTCTATGTATATGTTGAGAATGTGTAAGATCTACTGTGTTAGCACATTTCAAGTGTACAATACACTTTTGTTAAATATAATCTGATCCTCAGAACTTATCCAGCTTATCCCATCCAAAGACTAACCAGGCCCAACCCTGCTTAGTTTCCAAGATCAGATGAGATCTGGTGTGTTCAGGATGGTATGGCTGTAGACAGAAATTATCCATTTTCTAACTGAAAGTTTGTTTCCTTTGACCCACTCCACAGCCCCTGGCAAGCACCATCCTACCCTCAAGCAATATTTATTTTTAAATAGCCAGAGAATAATCAGTCTAGCAGAATTAACTTTTTATAAAGGAACCAGTTTCCATGAATAATGAGTTTCAATATCTTTAGGATATATTACATTAAGTTGTGTTAATCACTGTAAAAGAAAGAATATTTCATGGTGCTTGTTGAAGATGGTGAATGAGACTTTATCCAGGACCATCAAGATAGGTGTAGGGATCACTGTGGTGGAATTTGACAGGGAGGCAGGGAGAAAGATGGGGCTCCGTACAGCAGTGCAGATAGGGACTTATAGCCAGGGAGCAGAGGAAGGGTCATGGGATAGACAAGGGCTAAGAGCAAACATCACGGGAAGGGGAGTTCCAGGTAAAGTGGCCTGACCAGATTCTTGCTAAAGACAAGTGACAAGACCTCACCTTGAGGATGGTGAAAGCTGAGGACCCAAGTTAGCTATTAAGTGTGATCAGGTATCTTCGAGAGTAAGGACTTTGCAGGGTTCTTGCTAAAAGTTAATTTTATAAGGAAGTACACAGATAGGCTTAGGAGAGTTCAGGAGACTAACTAAAGTTTGGTCGAGCAAAGTAGTTGTGTCACGACAATCAGAATTATGTTTTAGTGCAGTCATTTACTTTTACTTATTTTTGTCACTATCTTTATGATAAAATACTACATGATAGGGGACAATAAAACTGATAGAAATTTCATAAAAGTGCTAAAAGTGAATGCATGTCAAGTCGAGCAAAGCAAAAGCTTTTAATGATGCTGCCCTGAGATGTAAATGTACATTGTTTTAAACTTACCGGGCAACCCTATTTAATGTTAAATCATGAAAAATGCTGTCTCAGTTCATTGGAAAAAAAGCATTTTTAAGAAACAGTACTTATAATTAAGGTTATTTTATTGCTGTTTTAAATTTATTTGCTTCATTTAAATCCATTCTATAAATGAGATCTTGATAAAATGTAAAAATTATTGTTTCTGTCTGTCCAAGTGCTCTTTAGAAATCTTTACAGGAAGGTGGGTGCACCTTTGATAGAGGCTATTTCCATGCAGCCCTACTTGTGCAGATTACAGAACGTGAATTTTCTTTTCTCTAAAAATAGATTGTCACTTCCCTGGTGACTCTTTCCAGAGTCTTTTTGTGGCAGGATGATGTTTGATTTCTGGTATTTATTTAGAGTTACATGAATTCAAAATATCACATCTGTTGAGACCTCCCCAAAGGCCCAGTGATTACGACTCAGTGCTTCCATTGCAGGGGGTGCGGGTTCCATCCCTGGTCTAGAAACTAAGATCCCACATGCGATGTGGCATGGTCAAAACAAAAACAAACAAACAAAATTATTCTATCTGTAGAAACAGATCCAAATATGTTGTAGCATTAAAAATAGCTTTACTTATATATAAAAAATACTATTATGTCTTTACTTATTCAGCAATGGGATGTAAGCTGGAGAGTCTGTCTTGAACCGGTACTCAATAATTGTTATTGTTAAATGCTGAGCTCTGGAGCATAGGTGGTACAAAGCCTGTTTACAGAGGCCAAAGCACAGGGGAACTCATGCCCATAGTTAGATGTATGTACTGTAAATGATTTTTACTTTCCTTATTGTTCGTAAGCTGCTCTGCTGGGAATTGGCATGCATACTCATTTAACAGTCTACCTGTTGCCATGGTAACACTGAAAAAAAATGAAACCTATTCTTTTCTGAGGTGAGAGTTCCCCAGCAAGACAGATGCAGGCTGGTGAGAACCTCTACTTTTGTTTTTGCTTTGTTGAGTTCCCAAGATATCAGGCCAGGTCTGTGATCACAGGTACTGTGGGAGCTGTGGGGTTTGTCTGAAGTTGCCCTTCTCTATGATCCGGTAGAGATCCACACATCTATTAGACCACAGGGATCCAAATATGGCTCCACTGATGACATGGCAACCATGTATTGATCGACATCAAGACAAACCCAAGTACAAGGATTTTCTAATGTGAATTATTAGCTGATGAATAAATAAGCCCATCTGTTTGTGTTTCTCTTTTTCTCAGGTGGGGATGGTAATGCTAGTGATTCTCACACATTTTCTAAAAACAAATGAGATGTCAAATAAGATCACTGAAATTCAAAGGAATCTTCCAGAAAACTGCGAATTGCAGTCCTTTTGTTACCTCTGTCACATCTTCTTGTCAAGTGTTTATCAAACATCTCTTACAAGCAGGATGTCACGTGGACTCCCTGTGGGATGTGAGACTTCTGGTTCGCTAGTGACACTGAACCCACATAGAGACGCCGACCAGGAGGGGATGACGAGCACAGGCAGCTCTGTTCTTTGCTCCCTGCCCATCTTTCCCCACTCCAGTTAATACTGGATGCTGTTTTTAAAAGACCCACGTCTTACTCTGCCAGCATGATTTTATTTACTTGACTCTTCCTAAAGAAGAGCGTTTTGGAGGAGCTTTGTAAATAGCCAGATACAAAGTGGATACCAATCATCAGGAAAATTCTCTTAACAATAAAATTTTATCAAATGGTTGCTCTGTGCCAAGCATTGGATGAGTTACTGTGCTAACACTTTACCTATTTTATTGCACAATTTAAGCTTTCTCTCTAAAAATGCAGCTTTCTTTGTAAAATTGCAGTTTTTAATTTTTATTTTATTTATTTATAATTTTTAACATTAAAATGTAAGTGTATTTGATTTATAATTATTCAGGTGTATGACCAAGTGATTCAGCTTTATATATGTTTATATATATATATATATATATATTTTTTTTTTTTTTTTTTCTTTTTTGGGGCTTCCCTGGTAGCTCAGTGGTAAAAAATCTGCCTGCAATGCAGGAGACACAGGAAACGTGAGTTTGATCCCTGGGTCTGGAAAATCCCCTGGAGGAGGGCATGGCAACCCACTCCTGTATTTTACCTGGAGAATCCTGTGGACAGAGGAGCCTGAGGTCATACAGTCCATGGGTCGCAGACAGTCAGACATGACTAAAGCGACTGAGCATTTACACACATTTCTTTTTCGTATTACTTTCCATTAGAGGTTATTAAAAAATGTTGACTATAGTTCCCTGTGTTCTCTTGTTGTTTATCTATTTTATACCTTGTAATGTGTATATTTTAATCTCCAATTTCCAATTTATCTCTCTCCCCCCAAAAGGTGGCATTTTTAAAACAAATAATTTGAAAAGAGATGATGAGAAGCTTGAGGTATTGACTTAACAGACCAGAAGCACTCACACACACACATGCGTGTGCTCACTCAAACCTTCAAATAAGTGTGGAAAGACAGGTAAAAAAATAGGGTGATAACATTACCTAAAAGAATTGAATGAATGAAATTTTTGGATTGGAGAGTTTCTCATCTCTGTTCGAAAGTATCTCTTCATTTTAGTCTCTCCAGCTTCTGAGCACATCTGGCCTTGGTTCCCTTCGGTTCCTGTTCTTCTTATGTCTCCTGATGCCCTGCTCCCTGCCTTCTCCTATTCCAGCCTTGTGGAAGGAGGTGGTGGTGGAGCCTGCAGATACATCCATTTCTCAGCTTTCCCTGTAGGCATCGGGCCCTTGGTCCTCTCCAGCTCTGAGTCCTTGGCTTCATGCCCCCTTTACCTATGGGAAATGGGCTCAGACTGTGCTGCTCCAGGTGCGTTCAGGCACCTGGTCAGTCCAGACCCATCCACGGAGAGAGAAGGGCAAACACTGCAGATGAACATTTAAAAACTTTGATATCAGTTTAGTAGAGTGGTTTTGTCTGTTGAGTCTAACAAGATATTTGGTTGGTATTTTGTATCTTTTAAAATTTCATTTCTCTTGTAATAAATTGTTTTATTTTTTTGTATTATCTTTTTAAAAAAAGTTTCATTAGAAGGACAGTGAATACATTTGTAAGAACATTTATCATAGTGTGGTCTTTATGAAGCTCTTGTTCCCTGAGTTCTTGAGATGATTAGATGAATCTAATGGAAGCACTTCTAACTATGAGTGATGATGTTCATTTATTTATTTATTTAAGTACAGTTAATTGACAATGTTGGTTAATTTCAGGTGTAGAGCAAAGTGATTCAGTTATACAATGTAGATACACATTCTTTTTTAGATTTTTTTCCTATTATAGGTCATTACAGGATATTGAATATAGTTCTCTGTACTGAACAGTAGGCCCTTTTTGGTTATGTTTTATATGTGTATATGTTTTATGTGTGTATATATAAATCTCAAGCTCTTAATTTATCCCTCCCCCTTTACCTTTCAGTAACCATAAGTTTTCTTTCTATGTCTGTGAGTCTGTTTCTGTTTTGTAAATAAGTTCATTTATATACTTTGTTTTTCATTCCATGTATCAGTGGCATCAGATGATATTTGTCTTTCTCTGTCTTATTTCAGTTAATATGATGATATCTATTTTATTGTCTTTTAACAAAGCAACAGTCCACATGGAATGTGAAGTCTGGGGAGAGAAAAGACAAAAATACCAGGTTTTTCACCGTAGGTCATTTGAGAAGTGCCCATCTAACATTCCCTCAGGTTCTCTAAAATGTCTTTTGATTTCCTACCTTCATGCCTTTGCCTGTTTTTTAGCTAACTGAACGGAACTGAACCTATCTCTTAAATCCCAACTGTAATATCCTCTCCTATATGAATTTTGCCTGAACTTTTCATTGAAGTTCATTGTGTTTCTGCAGAAACCTTGTGACCAGTGGTTATTGCAAGTAGGATCATTTAACCTTCTGTACAAACGCACATGTCTTTCTATAGCATCTTTGAAGGCTGTCCCTGGGAGATACACTCAGGATAGATAAGAGATGCACTTTGAAGGGGTGGACACCTGCTTTAGAATCCTGAGTTTCATCACGTATGAGCTGAGGGACCCTGAGTTATCAGCTAGCCTCTCTGCACAGCAATGTCTTCATTTATAAAATGGGACCCTTGGTAGCACCTAGGTCTTAAGGTTGCTATGAAGATTGAATAATCTATGTAAATATTTAAGTGTACAATTCCTGGCATATACAAAGCACTCAATCAATGAATGCTATTATGTTTTTCATTATTAATATTAGCAAGTTTGGAATATTTTAATTGCCTTTGTTCACACAATAAAATTAGTCATTTAACTGTTTTACTTTGAGAAAAAAGAGATAAGAAACTCCCACAATTGTGTTGACAGACCCATGTTTTGAAGACACAGCTAGGATGGGTGGGATTCAGAAGTCTGGGAAGTTACTGGATTTCTGCAGATTTCTTCTGGGTTTTAAAGAGCTAGTCGGGGCAGCTAAGACTTCCTTGTTTGGACTCTGCACACATAGCTTGAGTCACTCACAGATACTTTTTCTTATAGACAAAACTTACCCCACCAAAAAGAAAATGGGATTAGAAAAAGAAACTTCACAAAGGCCAGATATCTAAAAATACCCCCACCAACAAAATATTTGGCTGGGACACCTGAATTTTCTGTGTATAATTTTAATTAGGTAAACATTGAAAATATATATTTTTCTAAAAGAGCAAAGAGTAATTTTATGGAAAATAATGATTGTCATCAATCTTCAGAAGCCTTCAGAAGATCAGTTTTGCAAAAGACTTTCCTTGTTTTAAGGAGTGAGAAGATATGAATTTGAGCAAGCTGCTGCAATGGTGATCAACACGTAACTGCTTAACTGACAAGATTTCCCCCCAAATTGGCTTTTTTGTAGGATTATTATCTAAAAACATAGTCAGGGAGATGGTAACTATGGTGCTTGATCATGATTGTTGTTCAGTTGCTCAGTCATGTCTGACTCTTTGCAATCCCATGGACTGCAGCACGCCAGACTTCCCTGTCTTTCGCCATCTCCTGGAGCTTGATCAAACTCAAGTCCATTGCATCAGTGATGCCATCCAACCATCTCATCCTCTGCCGTCCCCTTCTCCTCCTGCCTTCAATCTTTCCCAGCATCAGGGTCCTTTCTAATGAGTCAGTTCTTCGCATCAGGTGGCCAAAGTATTGGAGCTACAGCTTCAGCATCAGTCCTTCCAAAGAATACTCAGGACTGATTTCCTTTACGGTAGACTGTTTTGATCTCCTTGCAGTGCAAGAGACTCTCAAGAGTCTTCTCCAACACCACAGTTCAAAAGCATGAGTTCACTGGTGCTCAACCATCTTTATGGCCCAACTCTCACATTCATACATGACTACTGGAAAAACCATAGCTTTGACAATATAGACCTTTGTCAGAAAAACAGTGTCTCCGCTTTTTAGTGTGCTGTTTAGGTTTGTTATAGCTTTTCTTCCAAGGAATAAGTGCCTTTTAATTTCATGGCTACATTCACTGTCCACAGTGATTTTGGAGCCCAAGAAAATAAAGTCTCTCACTGTTTCCATTGTTTCCCCATCTATTTGCCATGAAGTGATGGGACCAGATGCCATGATCTTAGTTTTTTGAATGTTGAGTTTTCAGCCAGTTTTTTCCTCTTTCACCTTCATCAAGAGGCACTTTAGTTCCTCTTTGCTTTCTCCCTTAAGGGTAGTATCATCTGCATATCTGAGGTTATTGATCTTTCTTCCTGCAATTTTGATCATGTGATAGTTAAATGAAAAGATTGTTTTACCGCGTGCTCTAGACAAGTGAATATATTAAAACCATATTATGGATACATAGATGGCTAGAATATGCTTTGTTAGGGCTTAAAAAGTAGGTGAACTCTACTCAAAGTAAGCAGAAATATATTCAAGTTATAAATGAATTAAATGCCAAGCAAAATGACACTTAACTTAAAGGAGTGGATAACGATTTTGTGTTCCAATTATTTTGGATATATTGAATGTCAATTAGAAAGAAGGCCTATAAAAACAATTCTGGGAAGACCCAGGGAGTGATATTTAAGAGCTGCTTAGGTGAGCCTTAGAAAGCATCACTATGAACAAAGCTAGTGGAGATGATGGAATTCCAGTTGAGCTATTTCAAATCCTGAAAGATGATGCTGTGAAAGTGCTACAGTCAATATGCCAGCAAATTTGGAAAACTCAGCGGTGGCCACAGAACTGGAAAAGGTCAGTTTTCATCCCAATCCCAAAGAAAGGCAATGCCAAAGAATGCTCAAACTACCACACAATTGCACTCATCTCACACGCTAGTAAAGTAATGCTCAAAATTCTCCAAGCCAGGCTTCAACAGTATGTGAACTGTGAAATTCCAGATGTTCAGGCTGGTTTTCGAAAAGGCAGAGGAACCAGAGATCAAATTGCCAACATCCACTGGATCATCAAAAAAGCAAGAGAGTTCCAGAAAAACTTTCTGCTTTATTGACTATGCCAAAGCCTTTGACTGTGTGGATCACAATAAACTGTGGAAAATTCTGAAAGAGATAGGAATACCAGACCACCTGACCTGCCTCTTGAGAAACCTGTATGCAGGTCAGGAAGCAACAGTTAGAACTGGACATGGAACAACAGACTGGTTCCAAATAGGAAAACGTCAAGGAGTACGTCAAGGCTGTATATTGTCACCCTGCTTATTTAACTTCTATGCAGAGTACATCATGAGAAACGCTGGGCTGGAAGAAGCACAAGCTGGAATAAAGATTGCCGGAGAAATATCAGTCACCTCAGATATGCAGATGACACCACCCTTATGGCAGAAAGTGAAGAGGAACTAAAAAGCCTCTTGATGAAAGTGAAAGAGGAGACTGAAAAAGTTGGCTTAAAGCTCAACATTCAGAAAATGAAGATCATGGCATCTGGTCCCATCACTTCATGGGAAATAGATGGGGAAACAGTGGAAACAGTGTCAGACTTTATTTTTTTGGGCTCCAAAATCACTGCAGATGGTGACTGCAGCCATGAAATTAAAAGATGCTTACTCCTTGGAAGGAAAGTTATGACCAACCTAGATAGCATATTCAAAAGCAGAGACATTACTTTGCCAACAAAGTTCCTTCTAGTCAAGGCTATGGTTTTTCCAGTAGTCATGTATGGATGTGAGAGTTGGACTGTGAAGAAAGCTGAGTGCTGAAGAACTGATGCTTTTGAACTGTGGTATTGAAGAAGACTCTTGAGAGTCCCATAGACTACAAGGAGATCCAATCAGTCCATTCTAAAGGAGATCAGTCCTGGGTGTTCTTTGGAAGGAATGATGCTAAAGCTTAAACTCCAGTACTTTGGCCACCTCATGTGATGAGTTGACTCATTGGTAAAGACTCTGATGCTGGAAGGGATTGGGGGAAGGAGGAGAAGGGGACGACAGAGGATGAGATGACTAGATGGCATCACTGACTCGATGGACGTGAGTCTGGGTGAACTCCGGGAGTTGGTGATGGACAGGGAGGCCTGGCGTGCTGCAATTCATGGGGTCGCAAAGAGTCGGACATGACTGAGCGACTGAACTGAACTGAACTAGGCCCTTAAGAGACAAGGCCAGTAAACAAAGACATAATTTACTATAGTTGGAGGCTAAGAAAAACAAAGTAAAATAATTATCTGAAGCCTAACAATGTGATTCTCTGTATATGTACACACACACACACAGCTCACATTTGAAAACTGGTATTATACCCACCAAGTGCATGCATTATCTGAATAAAAAGAGTGATAAACATTTTTGGAAGAGAAGTTAGGCTGAAATCACACACCTATTTTCAATAACAAGGTCTGTGAGACTTGAAGGGCACAACAGTCTGACAGGGAAGTGGTGAAATTATCATAGACTGTTGAGTGATTCAAATTGGATCAGGCAAAATGCTTTAAAAATACACTGTTGGAAACAATCTCACATTGGGAAGGCAGTAAAAAGATGGACCTAGAGTCTGTCACACAGAGTGAAGTAAGTCAGAAAGAAAAAAATAAATATATATATTAATGCATATATGTGGAATCTAGAAAAATAGTGCGGGTGAACCTATTTGCAAGGCAGGAATAGAGATGCAGATGTAGGGAATGGACTTGTGGACACAGCAGGGGAAGGAGAGGGTGGGATGAGTTGAGAGACTAGCTTTGAAACATGTTATGAGGTTGGTACAAAAGTAATTGCAGTTTTGGACTGTGAATTTTAAATCATGATAACTAGGCTCAAACACATCTTTATTTATCAAATAGGAACCATTACACTCAATACATTTTTGCCAACTAGAAATGAGTTTGCTTATTCCTGTGGTGTAAAAATTCATGCTTCCAGATTCCACGGTCTTGGAAAGCATTTTCTGTTTCCTGCTACTTGTGGAAGCATTTTCCTTGCAAAAGTTGTTGAGATACTTGAAGAATTGGTAGTCAGTTGGCGAGAGGTCAGGTGAACATGGCAGATGAGGCAAAACTTTGTAGCCCAATTCATTGAACTCTTAAAACATTGGTTGTGCAACATACAGTTTGGTGTTGCTGTGGAGAAGAAATGGGCCCTTTCTGTTGACCAATGCTGGCTGCAGGCACTGCAGCTTTCAGTGCATCTCATCAAGTTGCTGAGCATACTTCTCAGATGTAATTATTTCACAAGGCTCAGAAAGCTGTAGTGGATCAGACCGGCAGCAGACCACCAAAGAGTGACCGTGACTTTTTTTTAGTACAAGTTTGGCTTTAGGAAGTGCTTTGGAGCTTCTTGTCAGTCCAACCACTAAGCTGGTCATCCACTGGTTGTTGTATAGAAGAATCCACTTTTTGTCTCATGTCACAATCCAATCAAGAAATCGTTCATTGTTGTTGCATAGAATAAGAGAAGAGACACTTCAAAACAATTGTTTTGATTTGTGGTCAACTCATGAGGCACCTGCTTATGAAGCTTTTTCACCTTTCCAATTTGCTTCGAATGCCCAATGACCATAGAATGGTCTATGTTGAGTTCTTCGGTAACTTCTCTTGTAGTTGTAAGAGGATAAGCTTAGATGATTGCTTTCAATTGGTCCTTGTCAACTTCCTATGACCCGTCATTACGCTCTCATCTTCAAGGCTCTTGTCTCCTTTGCAAAACTTCTTGACCCACCACTGCACTGTAGAGTCATTAGCAGTTCCTGGAGCAAATACACTGTTGATGTTACAAGTTGTCTCTGCTGCTTTATGACCCATTTTGAACTTGAATAAAATGTCACTCGAATTTGCTTTGTGTCTAACATCATTTCTGTAGTCTAAAATAAATATAAAATAAAGAGCAAGTAATAAGTCATTAGCAAAATAAATGGAGAAGGCAATGGTACCCCACTCCAGTACTCTTGCCTGGAAAATCCCATGGACGGAGGAGCCTGGTAGGCGGCAGTCTGTGGGGTCGCACAGAGTCGGACATGACTGAACGACTTCCCTTCCACTTTTCACTTTCATGCATCGGAGAAGGAAATGGCAACCCACTCCAGTGTTCTTGCCTAGAGAATCCCAGGGATGGGGAAGCCTGGTGGGCTGCTGTCTATGGGACTGCACAGAGTCAGACACGACTGAAGTGACTTAGCAGCAGCAGGAGCAGCAAAATAAATAAAGCAAGAAATGTGCATTAAAATGATGTATAACACAACCCCATTTATTTAAGAATGTATTCCAACATCAAATGGCAAAGTCCAACAATGTAAAACTGCAATTACTTCTGCACCAAACTAATACATTATGATGTGTAAAATAGATAGCTAGTGGGAAGCTGCTGTATAGCACAAGGTGCTCAGCTCAGTGCTCTGTGACCCTAGAGGGGTGGGATGGCAGGTGGAAGGGAAATCCAAGAGGGGTGGGACATATGTATATCTATAGTTGATTCACTTTGTTGTACAGCAGAAACTAACACAACATTGTAAAGCTCCAATAATATACTCCAATAATAATTTTAAAAGGATGCTCTAAGTTGCTCCGCTGCTGCTGCTGCTGCTGCTAAGTCGCTTCAGTCATGTCCGACTCTGTGCAACCCCATACACGGCAGCCCACCAGGCTCCTCTGTCCCTGGGATTCTCCAGGCAAGAACACTGGAGTGGGTTGCCATTTCCTTCTCCAGTGCATGAAAGTGGAAAGTGAAAGTGAAGTCGCTCAGTCGTGTCTGACTCTTAGCGACCCCATGGACTGCAGTCCACCAGGCTCCTCTGTCCATGGGATTTTCCAGGCAAGAGTACTGGAGTGGGGTACCATTGCCTTCTCCAAGTTGCTCTGTCTCACCTCTAACTCTTAATGCTTTCTTGTAGTCTAAAAACAGAAAGATATAATTTATTTATAGAGTCCTGGAGGTTAGGGCCTAGATGGTACATTGCTTGTTATCACACAATATTGTATGTGATACCCCTGGCTTTGTTGTGTGACAACAGAAATGCTATTTGTTTTGGTCCTTTCCCACCACTAGAAATCAACAATGGAGAAAGAGCTTAGGGTTCAGAGACCATTTAAGAACTGGTTGGTAGATGTGTCCTTACAAGTAAAGCTCTAAACACACTTATCCAACACAACACACGTTGATGTTATAGCAAAAGTGAAGTAAGATTGAGCTTTCTCTCATATATAGTGTCATTATAATTGGATAAAAACATACAATGATGACAGGAATAAGGTATAGAGACTTTTTGAGAATTATTAGCTACTGTATATAACAAAAAGGGACATTAAATGAGAATCAGCTCCCTGGAGAGTTATTTTTTACATTCTCCCTGACCTCTTGATGGTAACTTGATTAACTAGCAAGCACATACCATCTCTTCATATCATTTGATTTCCCTTATACTCAAATCTGTCAAGATAACACATAAAAGGAATCAAATTGAGGAGAAAGGAGTCAATTCATTTTTCATTTTTCTAGTATTTTCCAGCTTATGCTTTTTTTCATTTAACCTACAGTGATGTGGTTGGGGCTCTCTTGCTCACCTTTGGAAAACATTCAACCAGCCCTGGGAGCTTTTGTGCCCTGGAGACAGCCTGTGTGACATTTATGGATAAACCCCTGGTTAGGCCCATGACCCCACAGATCAGCTTGCCTGAAGCTAGCTCTGCCAAGGTCCCCTGATCTGTAGACTGTTTCTTGACCAGCACCGTACCCTCTGATCTGTCCAAGAGGCTGGTGGCTCATGGAGCACCTCATCCCATGTGACTACTTTTATATAAATTTCATAGAAAATTGGCTTATGCTAACTTCTCTTATAATCACTGCTTTCTGAAGTATGCTTTTTGATGTGAAGTCTACTTACCTGCAGAAAACAGAGAGGAGGGTCATTTGTCTGGTAGTGGGTTTGCTGTGTTAGCGAGGCAAAACTGATTCATCTCCCTCTGGAAGTAGTGCTGGTTTGGGCGGGGTGCTGGCCCTGGGTGACATTTGCCTCAGTGCCTGGCCCACTGCTGGGTGGTAGAAGATATTACATAAACATTTGTTGGATGAATAAATACAGGATTTTTGCAACGTAGGCTCAATTTTGGTACTACTCTTTCTGCATTTCTGTCTTAGCAACTGACTACCTATAGTGACCAGCCCTATAAGATATGGAAAAAAACAGGAGGAAGAGAAAAGATGGGAGTTTAGTAAATAAAAGACTTAAAATGACAAAAGAATGGAAATGACAGCCTGGGGACTTCCCTACTGGTCCAGTAGTTAAGACTGTGCTTCAATGCAGGAGACACAGGTTTAACCCCTGGTCGGGGAATTAAGATCCCATGTGCTGGGTGGTACTGCCAAAAATTAAAAAAACAAAAGACAATCTGTGTCGAGCCATCTTTTGAATCTTGAGCATACGTACAATATTTGACTAGACAAACTATTCAATGTGGTGTTTTAGGGGGAAATGTACACTTCAAAGACAAACACAACTGTGTCTGAATCTTAACTTTGCTACTTACTAAAATTCTATGCAGAGTACAATATTTAATCTCTCCAAGGCTCAGTTTTCCTTCACTGCAATGGAGAAACTACCTTTTGTTTCAGAAGCTTGTTTTGTGGTCAATCATTTCATACACTGTGTACATGTGTGTCTCAACAATAGTAATGACAGTTTTCCATTCTTAAGTATCTTCTAGATGCCTGGGTCAGGCTGGGGTGTATCCAGACACTTTTGTGTCCTTAACCCATCAAAAGTACAAGGCTAATAGTATGATTTCCGATATACAGAAAATTAAATTGAGACTCAGTAACGTAAAGGGAGCTATACAAGTTTGCGGAACTGCAAAGAGGAGACTTGAGTTTAAATGTATCTAACTCCTTAGCCTAGGCTTTAACTTACCATGATTAATATAATTTTTTCCCTTTCCAAAAAGACATGTAAATAACCCATTTCTCCCTTTCCTAGTTAGTGTCTGCCCTCTATAGGGTGGTCGCCCTACTCCCACAATAAACCCCAATAAGCCTAAGTGTTCTGCTTGTTCATTTAGAATCTAACTGTGGGCTCCATATGTGGCGTGTTCTTGGCTATCATTATCGGTTATCACGTTTTTTCCATAGGTTTATTCTCAGTAACTTAAAGTTTTATACTGTAATACTGAAATCCAGAGAGAGTTAGGGAATGCAGTAAACTTTTAGAGCCACTGAGGTGACCCAGATTTTCTGGATGTATCCAAGTACAGTGATCTGTATCTTCTGTCCCAAGTAGCATCAGAGATTCTTCTGGCCACGCATCGACATATGATGTCAGTGGGAACTCTGAATGTGAAGGGTGGAGATGCTTAGTTTGGATGATCTGCCTGTGGAGCTGTTAACTGAGCTGGATCAGAAGGATATGAAATTTGGACTTATTCTGACAGTTAATTAAACAAACCTGGCCCCGATTAAATTCTGGCAAGTCAGCCACTTAGAAAGTACTTGTTCTTTGGACATCTAACTTTCCCAAGTTTTGTTTTTACTCAGCATCTTAGATTTTGTTTTTGCTTTCCCTTTCAGATTTATAACCGCCTGGATACAAATTGCTGTGGGTTCCGACCTCGGAAGGAAGATACCTGTGTACAGAGTGGACGGAGTTCAAAATGCGACAACCAGGATACTGTGGTTCTAGCCCACATTGTCCAGCGAAAGCAGGACCCAAGACACTTGGTTTTTATGGATAACAAGGGTTTCTTTGACAGAAGTGAAGATAACTTGAACTTCAAACTCCTAGAAGGCATCAGAGAGTAAGTTTCCTGATGTAGTAACATCTGCAGGACATTGCATTTCTATTGAATACGTAGTAAGCTTTGAGAAGACTCATATCCTATGTCTTATCAGTTTAACCTTTAAAGAGAATCTGGGAATGGAGGCCCAGAGAAGGGAACCAAACCCAAGGGAAGTAGAAAAAAGGTGCAGCCAGGTTTCACTGTAACTGGCCTGTGCAAGCTACAGAGGTCCTGCTGCATTTCACAGGCATCATATTGCTTGGCCCTCATGTGAAAATCCAGGTGGTATGAGGTTGGAAGCATGCAGGCATTTCTGGAATAGGAGCTAGCCTGGTGGAGGTGAGCAGGTCACAGGGGCTCCATTACCAGGGTGCAGGATGGGGAAACCAACAGACATTCAAATACTGACAAGGCAGGATATCCCAGGGCAGAATAAACTCAGTGACTTTGATGAACACATGGGAAGTTAGAGGCAACCTGCTGAGTAGAACACAGTAGCCAAGAATAATGGCAGTTCAATTCAGGTAAGAGGGTTTCTGAGCATTTGGAAATCCTTCTGTAGACATAGATTATGGGGACAAGTATCTTGAGCTTACACTCAAGAAGTATTTGGAAATAAAGGAAACTAAGACATTCCATAGTGGCAGGGACCTCACTGTAGAGTCTGAGATATTCACCCCCAAACATGGGGACTGAAGCTACATTTCAGACCTCCCTTCATAAGCACCCATTCATTGTCTTTCTTTCTTTTTTCTTAATTATTAATTAATTAATTTTTGTTTGCACTGGATCTCCATTGCTGCATGCGGCCTTTCTGTAGTTATGGTGAATGAGGGTTATTTGTTGTGGAGCACAGGCTCAGTAGTTGTGGCTCGCAGGGTAAAGAGTGTGGAGTCAGTAGTTGTGGTACATGGACTTAGTTGCCCAAGGCAAGTGGAATCTTCCTGGATCAGTGATCAAACCTGTGTCGCCTGTATTGGCAGGTGGATTCTTATCCACTGCACCACCAGGGAAGTTCCCTTCATTGTCTTTCAACCTTTGTCAGAAATCAGGGTCACTAAGAAACTGGGGTGTGTGTCTGAGACTTGAAAATAGAAGGGTGCTCTAGGGAAACAGTCCACCAGCCTTGTGAAGCCGAAGGATTGCTGGGGACACATGAGCAAGTCTAAAACTGAGAGTAGAACCCAGGTCCTCCAACACCAAGTCCAGTCATTTTTCTGCAGTAACTTGTGGCATTTCTGCTGTTACTATTTCTCTTGTTAACAAAACTCTGAAGCATATTTTAATAATTCTTAGCACCATGAATTAGGTAATGGGGAATTTTATGTATTTCCAACGCTAGAGTTAATGAGTTTCAGGACATCCATTTTCATGAGTTTTTGCCATGACTTTCTCTATTAATACCCATTCCTTATATCTCTGTGGATGAAAGGTAAAATATAAGTGTCTGCTAAGTGTTTGAGGTGAGGAAATTTTATGTGTAGGAAAATTATATACCAGTGGCATCACTTACTGAGTCGATATTATGGAGTCTTCTTAAATCCGTGAATTTCCTCTTAGAATTAATAGTGCCTGGAGAATCCATCTCTCTCATACATTCATAAAAATATGAGTAACATTTTACTTATGCTTTCAAAGGAGATTTAACCCTAAATGCATTATAAGGAGTAATGGGTTTAAAGTTAAATCTTCTTTGAATATGTAATTTCCACATTCAAAGGCAAAAATGAAGATTTCACTAACCAGATTTATGCATAGAATATTTCCATTAAGCAGCATAGTGCAGAGTCAGGTAATTTTTTTGATTTTCCTTTATGTAAGGATTAGACACTAAAGAGATCCATGAATGTAGTGGTTTCATCTTGTACATTCTGCCACAGCTAAGTTAGTTCAAGGGCCAGAGAATTAATAAATCATGGATTATTAATACTTCCTATAGCAAAAATGCTTAATTAATACTGTGGTTACTAAACTATAAAGGACATGTCTTTGGGGTGCTCCGAGCATCTGATTAACATTATTTAATTCCACACTTACTCAGACTCATTAAGCATGTCCAGCTCTTTGGCCTTTGGTCTCTCTGCAGCATCAGAAATGCTGGAACATATGGACTGCTGTATTCATGCCCCCTCAGTGCCATCCCCAGCGTGATCCATTGACATTTGGAAAAGATGCTTAGAGGACTGAAGCTCTTGGCAAACTGTACTCTTGGAACAAATATATATTCTGTTTTAGTTTTTAAGGAACTACTAAATTTACTCTTAAACCCCAGTATTTGTACTGTACTTTCATCAGCATTTTAATGAAAGCTGGGAGAGAGGCCAAATTGGAGATTCAGCAAAATGTTGCTTATAATTTTGAACGAGAAATTTTACTAAATCCTTTAGATAATGTATGTGCTGTATCCCTGCCTTTATTATTTCTAAATGAAAAGCAGGAATCATAATGCCCTTCTTTAGGGAATTCAGCAAGGATCCCTCTAAACTGACCTCAGGTTTTCCAGAAAGGTGCTTCCTTGTGGAGTGCCCTGGCCCTCAAACTTGAGTTTTGTTAAATTTATTTGACAATAAATTAATATTCTGGTTTAATATAATGTTTCCAGATTCTTAGAATTTCTGAAGTATTATCTGAATAAAAAGCATTTCAGTCTTTAATTGGGCATTTTGGTATGACTTCTTTCTTTACACCACATGTATTTTGTATAATTTCTCATTAAGTTCATTCATGCAACTCTGCTTCAGGAAGAGTAATTTACTGAAATGTCAGCATTTTTTTTTGCTTCTCATATTTTCTTGCATATAATCTCATGCTGATACTTAAGAGGATAGGATTCTACTCAACAGATTAAAGTGGTTTCTTATGGGTGCTGCTGCTGCTGCTGCTATTTAGCTTCAGTCGTGTCCGACTCTATGCGACTCCACAGACGGCAATCCACCAGGCTCCCCCGTCCCTGGGATTCTCCAGGCAAGAACACTGGAGTGGGTTGCCATTTCCTTCTCTAATGCATGAAAGTGAAAAGTGAAAGTGAAGTCGCTCAGTCGTGTCCGACTCTTAGCGACCCCATGGACTGCAGCCTACCAGGCTCCTCCGTCCGTGAGATTTTCCAGGCAAGAGTACTGGAGTGGGGTGCCATTGCCTTCTTCGCTTATGGGCTCAATGGAGTTTAAATTTGAGGAAAGTACTTTTCCAGATTATCAGAATTCTTGCTAATTCTGTCCCTCTCTTTGCCTACATATAATGATCTTAAGTAAGACATTGGTATGTCAAGTTCTCAGTGGTATAGAAAACTCAGTCCCTTTGAAATCTGTTCTTCTAGTATATAATTATTGAGAAGTGTAAGCTAGACGCTGACAGAAATGTTTCGATTCTCAAGATATTATCTGATAGTATGATTTATACCAGATTAATGACTGGCTGAACCACTGGGCAGGGCATAATATTTCCAAACAATTACGAAGAATGAAATATCATTTTCTCTTTTCAGGTTTCCCGAATCTGCAGTTTCTGTTTTGAAGAGCCAACACTTACGGCAGAAACTCCTTCAGTCTCTGTTTCTTGATAAAGTTTACTGGGAGAGTCAGGGAGGTAGACAGGGCATCGAAAAGCTAATCGATGTGATAGAACAGAGAGCCAAAATCCTGCTCACCTACATCAACGCACACGGGGCCAAAGTGTTACCTATGAATGAATAAGAAAAGGTCTTCTGGCTAGCGGTCCAGTCCTTTTAGAGATGAGGCAGTGGAGATGAATACACAAAGTAAATGAATTTAATCTAGTAAATACGATGAACCTGAGCACAATAGCAGTCTTTAAAAGCTTTTGCAAATATACTGCTAAGATGTATCTGTTTACATTTTCCTTTAACATCATGACTCGGAGTCTCAACATCTGAGCACAGAATAGTTGCAATTTTGATCCCAGTTAGTTGTATTAAAGCATCTGTCACATCGGTTAACAGGATAGTATGAACCAGAAGTGGTGATTCCTTTAATAAATCAGGTTTGATGCCATTTGCTGGTCTAACCAAATACTAATGGGAACAGTTCTGGATATCTTTCTGTTGTTGATTGTTAGAACAGACAGCAGTTTCAACACTACCCAGAGGCAACTCTACGCTGGAAAATGGAGGTGTATAACCTTCAGAAACTTCAGACTCTATAGTAATTTTAAGGAGAAATGTTGGTTTATTTGTAAAACCTCCAGTGTATATTCTATTGTATCTAAAAATGATCAGCCAGCTTTGTGATCCTCAACACAAGAATCGCATTTTCCATTCCCTTTTGGAAATGTATTAACATTTTGTCATCAGTATAGAAACCTACATCTGAGAGTTTATACATTAGGTAGTTTTACTCTCTGTTTTGGTCCAACTTATGTCTGGTGGCTTAAAAATTCAATCTTTAGGTATGAAGTTGCATATGTGAAACTACGCTTATTGAGTGTCTTTTGGTTGGGCGGATGTTCTTTTTACATTTTTTGTCATTTTTACTAAGGATAGGCTATAATTTCTGCTTATTTCATAAATAATAGTGGATTTCTTCAAGCTTGTTCTTTGTAATTATATTTAAACAGAATTAATTGATATTGTCCAGATATTGACAATAGGACCAGATATTGAGTATGTTTGAATATATTGTTTGACTTATTCCAATATGAAAAATAGGAGCAAAATAAGTTAAAATCCAACTCTGATCAGTTCTCCTCAAGTGAAATCACATGACTAGAAACAGGAAATTGGAGGATATTTAACCTCAAACAATTCTCTCTGAACTCTGTTGTTTAGTCACTAAGTCATGTTCGACTCTGTGACCCCATTGACTGCAGCCCTCCAGGTTCCATAGACTGCAGCCCTCCAGGCTCCTCTGTGCATGGAATTTTCCGGGCAATAATAGTGGAGTGGGTTGCCATTTCCTTCTCCAAAGGATCTTCCTGATCCAGGGATCAAGCCCATGTCTCCTGCTTGGCAGGTGGATTCTTTACCACTGCACCACATATCCTTGGAGGCATCTACATCATGGTGTTTGATAGATGTTCACATAGAGATTTGAAGTCTTGAACAAATGGCTGTGACCCTCCCCCCTCACCTCTTATTAAGAAGCTACTATACTGACTTCTTTCAGTTTAAAAACATAACTTAAGAATATTTATAATGCATTCTATCCTCTGTTTTCTCAATTCTGCATGTTATTCCTAAAGTGCATCCCATTTTCTGTGTTCTAATAAGGGTCACTCAGCATCACTGAAGATTAGAACTACTAAAGACAGTATGATAAAGGCTAACCTATCTATAGATTTTAATTTATACAAACGTTTGAGGCAAAGTGACATAATAAAACGTAGATTATAAGAAAACATAGTCAAAGGAAAAGGGAATCATTTGATCCTCTATAACTTTTCTAGGCTTACATTCAAGCCCTACTTTTTAGCACCCTCACTTCTCAGCTGACCCTTGGAGAGCTGGCCTCCAGACCATGCTGTCTTCAGCGTTCCCTCCGTAGCCCTGAGTGCGCCTCTCCCACCCTCCGCCCCATACTTTCTAAGTACATGTGGACTCTGCTGAGTCTCCACTGCTACCTGCTATATTTGGTCTTTTAAGATCACTTTGTGTCTCAATAATCAGCATATTAATGAGAAATTGGCCTAACAGAAGTCTGGAGATGCAAACTCTACATTAAAATAACTCTTTGTCAAGTTGCCTTATACCTTGTCTTAATCTAGGTGACATATTTGCATTTTAATATGCCTTTCATGGAATATACCATCCTGTCCAACTTTGTGATACTGGTGCTGGAAATCTCAGGTTCCTCAGAAGTGGCTTTGATTTTGCATCTTAACCTATACCACTTCTGGACAACTTGGTCCTCCAGCTGGTGGGTCTCATTGTTTATTTGCCTCCAGTTTTTCTGAAATGCAAAGTATCAAATGACAGGTCCAGGAACACATGTTTAATTTAGTCACCTTTGCTTTTTAACAGTATATGTTGTTTTAGAATCAGTGGATAATTCATGCTATATTATTTTTGAATGATGAATGACTTGAGGCCAGGCTTTTCATTCTAATAAGTAATACTCTTCTCTTACTGAAACAATGAGAATACTCTGCCTTTCAAATGTACTCATTAGGCTGCAGTTTGGTTCACATTGCACATTATGGGCTTTATTTACAATTTGATAAATTTAAAATAGAGCAGTTTACGTAGGCAGACATACCGAAGCTTATTCTTGTGTGATTCTTTTTTTAAACTGATATTATGAAAATAAATACATATCTTAAAAATATGTCATAAAAATGTTAAAAATTAAAGATGTGTGTTTTTTATTTTGTCAGTGTTTTTGTTGTTGTTGTTTTGTTTTTATCTTGTTTTATAGGTAAACTGCTTTTCAGAAGTGAACTTTGGGGGAGTGTTTGCTACCTTTATCCATGATAAAAGAAACAATTGTATAGTCGAGACTTACACTAGACTGTGTTTGTGTATGCATATATTTGATATCATTAATAATGATATTATGCCTTCCCTTGGTGTACATTTAGCACTCTTTTAGGTGGTATGCAAATTACTAACAGATATCATAAATTATAAAAAGATACTAATTTGGGGTTTTCTTTGCTTGATGTGAGTCTTACTATTATATTTAAGGCTTCCTTGGTAGCATTCATATTTATTAAATTTATTAGGCACCTGGGGAACTTATTAAAATATAAAATGTCTTAGACTTATGTTCAAAATATTTATAATCTCTAAACTTCTGTAATAGCCTGTTTATACCATTGTGCTTTTAGATATATGGTAAATTATATCCAGTGACTGAAATAAAATAACCTAAATGTAGGTTCATCTATATATTGTCTTATGAAATTCTAATGTTTATCTCAGTACAGATTAAATAAGGCACATTAGAGCCCTAGCCTGAAAATATGATATGGAAATGGCATTGATACATAAGTCAAATGAAGATGATGACGGTATTTCTCTCAAGAATAAATAATGTTATCAAGAATCAGGAACTTTCATGAATGAAAGATGATTTGACTTGTCAGAAAAGGTATTGGACACTTGGAAATAGCCCCAAGTATTCTTTCAGTGCAATGCTGGACTTCATTTTGAATTGAATGGACTATTTAACAATGCTCTAGGGCAGAGGTTAACTTGTAGATTTTTACCCCAGGGAGATGCAAATAATTTCTGTCTGGTGGATAAAACAATCCTACCTTAATGGCTTTACAAATTATTACCCTGTTGGACATTAACCAGTTTTTTTTTTTTTTAATTTGTCCAATAATCTTATCCTAACATTTGCCTGTAAATATTTAGCTTTTGAAGCCCTCTTGAAATCATAGTGTCTTCTTACTAGTTTTCTTGTTATTAATTATTTTAATAAAATCTTTGAATATGTTCATTTTATATTTGCATAAGAGTTGCGGTTTTACCTTTTTTAAGATTTTGGCTTAATAAACTTTTGACTGTAGAGTCTTATAATTGTATTTACTTGAGTGTCATGATTTTAAAATTTTGAAATTTTAACAACTTTCAAAACAGAGTCACATCATTTAAAAAACTAAATGCTACCATTTGATCAACAGCTTAAGTTTATTTTCATTTCATCCTTTAATTGATTAAAAATTGTTAGTTGATTATCTGCTTGAAAGGTCTGACTCAGATGGGTTACAGGCAGACTTTGTTTTGCAGTCTAAAATGCACATTGTACATGAAGGAAGTCACAGAAATCCTTTCTTATACTAGCACTGCATATAGTTAAATTAGTTCAACATTTTGTTTTTCTTCTTAGAAAGGTATCTTTTTACCCTCATGTCTCCAAAGTGCATTTTATTTGTTTATAAAAACATACACAATTTTGCATGCATTAAGAAATTTCTATGCATCTTCTTAAAAAATAATGTGTGTTTCTTAGCAGTGCTTGTCAAGATTTTTAAAGCTTTTGAGACAAAGAGATTAAAAAAACCTTTCCTTGTCAGGGGCCTTTTTGTCATGCTGCAGAATAGCTAGCTGAGCTATATTTCAAAAGGCAAACTGGGCTGCAGGGATTGTGGCCAGTCACTAAATAAGACTGAAACAGCTGTGATTTTGCAAGACGTGCCAACATTTTCTTTAGCTCCAGGACACCAGACATTATCTGGCTCATAAAGTACTCTATGTTATTGGCTCAACTTCTGTTTAGGAGAACAAGAGATCTTGTTCTACATCCTCATTTCAGGCCCTCAGGAGTACTAAATTTTGAAGTCAATGTTATTTTTTGACCATATAATACTTTAAAAAAATTAACTGCAGTTCACGTATCCTCTCTAACTTGGTGAAAATACTTTACAGTTAAACTTGCAAAGTTTAGGTCTTTCATAAGAGAATTTTGAAAAATGGATAGCATCTCCTAGGAGAGAGTCAGTCTTCTCTCTCAATCAGGTAACAAGTGACAGTTAAAATATAGGACTTTCCTGAGAGTTTCACTGACAATTATGGCAGTACTATTTGTGTCATTTCCATTTTCCTGTATTGTTAGTTGCAAGCAGAGAGAATATGTTTATTTTATTTTTTTTTTTTTTGATTTGATAGTCATTTTTTTTTTTGTTTTTTTTTAATTTTATTTTATTTTTAAACTTTACATAATTGTATTAGTTTTGCCAAATATCAAAATGAATCCACCACAGGTATACATGTGTTAAAAAGAAGTGACATGGTGGCACCCAAAGTAGAAAGTTCCTAATTAAGGACTTAGATTCCTAATTAAATTTTGATGTTGGCCCTAGACTATTTACCAGATGCTAGTAGTAACAGGTCTCCAAGTTGTGACAACCAAGAATATCTCCAGATATTGCAAACTGTCCCCTGAAAGGCAAAGCTATCACTTTAAGGTTCAGAACTACAGCTTTAGTCCATTGATTAAAAAGCACCCCCCTGCCCCACTATAGAAGGTACACCTTTAATTTTCTTTTGTCTTCTCACATTCATAAAGATTGTCCAATTCTTCATATTAGAATGGGTTGCCATGTTTTATGGCATCAATCAGATTCCCAAGAGGTTTGACGGTTTGGGGGAAGGGGTCTAGAAATAAGCCACATGAAAATCATGAGGACGAGATACCTTGGGCTCATCAATACAAATTTTAGGTGAAAAATATATCTGGGAGCATATTATTAGAGTGAAGAACTGACTCCATGTTGCATCTGTTTCTCTCACTTTAACCTTTGCTTCCCATTTCTTTTGTTCATTAAAAGGATACTGTTTATACATAATGGCCTGCCTCAGGGAACCCTTACCCCTCTGCCTGAATGCTAAACCAAAATGTTTTGTTCAGGACCCTGTCCACCTGTGGATGGCTGCAGTAAGGAAGAAATTAACACCCCTTCCCTGAAGCTGGCCATTCCAGGAGATATTTGCAAGATTAATGACCTTTTTACTTTTCCTCCTCACTTACTCCCATCTTTGTTTTATAAAAGAACCTGGAATCCAGACCCCAATAAGATGGTTGTTTTGAGACATTAGTCTGCCATCTTCTCAGTCTACTAACTTTGTATTCCTTCCCTCAACACTTCGTCTTTTGGATTTACTGGCCTGTCGTGCAGTGAGCAGAGTGAGCTTGGACTTGGTAGCAGTATGATAAATAATTAAACGCCAAGGCAAACATTTTGGGTTGAGTGGTGGTAAAAATGCTTTACCTTCTTCTGTCTCTGGGGCCAGTATCTGTGTCCTTTGACATGAAGACTGGTCTGTAAAGAAGGCATTCTCTCCTCAGGACCTAACAGTCCTAGGAACCTCCTCCTCTACCTTGACAGAAGATCAGACATTGTGGCAGGTGTTTCCTTATTAGCAGGTGAGGAGAAAGAGAAATGAAGTGCATTAGAAAGAAACTGTTGGGCCAGGGTGCAGTTGCAGCCAAAGGGCAAAGCATAATCACATGGGAAATCTAAGAAAAGGTTAGAATATCGATATAATAGATCAAGTAGTGTCACAGGAACAAAGTACCTTCAAATCTCCATGGCTGGAAACCATTAAGTTAGATTTCTACTGGCAAATGTCCATTCCGGCTTGGCAGGAAGGCTTTGCTTTTCATAAAAACTGGAGAATCAAGCAGATGAGCAGCCTGGATGTTTCCATTGCTGTGCCTGAGTGAAGGGAAGTTCTGAAGGGCTGGTACTTTCAGTTACAAGTCATCAGACAAAGCAGTTTGAGAATCAGGTAATGAACTATCTGGTGAATAACATTGGTAACTACAGTGGATGGTGAGAGCTATTAAATAAATGGTGACTCATTATATTTGAAGCAAATACAACCTACATCTTATTTTGTCTATCCACCACTCCTCTTCTTCTGGGGACCTGGAACCCACTGTGTCACTTCCCCTCTGTCAGGGCCCTCAGGCCCTATTTGAGAGGTTCAGGGATGTACGTGTGATTTCCACTGGGCAAACAACATCCCTTTATTTAGCTTCGTTTGCTGTCATCATTGATCGGTTCAGAATTGAACGCCTGACTGACTAGGAGAATATGCCTCAGAATTTTAGATCTGGAAAAGAGAAAAAACAGAACTAAAGTACTAATGGGCAATATTCTGGAGATCTTAGTCAGATTTTCTTTTTCGTGAGCTGACAACGGGTGTAGCTGAGCCCATGGTTTTGTTGTTTCTGCTGCCTTTGTTGCCCTGGAGATGCCTTCCTGTTCTTTCCTTGAAATGGCTCAGTATCTTTCATTGATTCACCTTTTTGCTTCAACTTAATCTAGGTTGATTGTTTTTCTAATGCTTGCAATCAACAGAAACATCTCTGATTTAGGTCTTTTTCTAAGCCAAGTTTAGAAAGCATGTCATGATTTTTTTCCAATGACAGATGAAGATGTCCATGCTCTTAGATGTTCTTCCCCTACTTCTTTCCTTCATGAACTAACTTCTGAAATATGTATCATCATGCTCACATTGTTAATCTTCTTACTGTTTACCTTCTAGCTTCCGCCTCTCACAGGTGCCTTATTGCTTTGTGTGCATGGATTTCCTGCCCGCCATCAATTATAGCTTCTGCATTCCTGAGGTCTTTGTTTTTCCTCCTTCATCTCTTTGCTGACACGTTTCTTCATCAGATGATTATTACAGACTTACTCACGAGTTCTATATTCACAGAGACATCCTCATTTGTGAATAACAGTGTTTTATTGATGTATTTAAACAACAGCTTGGTGATAGGAAATTTGGATTTCGTATTTTATTTTCAAAACAAAAATGCCCCTGGAGGTTTGTAGACATTGCAAATCTATTATTTGGCTTTGAACATTACTAATAAGATTTCTGAGGTCACCCTGGATTCTTCTAACTTGTAGGTGATTTGCTTTACAAATTTTGGTGCACATTGTGTTTTTTCTTCATTCTTTAATTTTAATAAATTCTCAAGACATGTCTTAAAGCTGGTCATTCTACATCAGATTTTCCTAGAACACAAGGAATCAACATATTTATATTTTCCTTCATTTCAGGAATACTTTTACAATATATATTTGAATATTATTTGGTTCTATTTGTTAGGTTTTCAGATAAAGAGATATGTATGATGTGTGTATGGAATCTGCCTCTGAATTGTATTTTCCTTATTCACTAAATTTTCTCTATATTTTTCCTTCACAAAATTTACTATTTTCTCAAAGGTTTTCTTTATATTTCCAACTTTATCTCAGCAGTATGTATCCTATTTCTTACTGGTTCTAATTAGTCTTAATTCTTCTAAATGAATTTATCTTCAAATTTCCTTTTTTGAAAACTCAGTTTTAATTTTCTGCTTCTATATTAATTCTGTGTTGATTTTTAAAAATTTTTAATCTTTTTAGGTGAAATAGTTTTTCAAAGAGTTTTAGAATTTTCTCAGAGGCTGTAGGAAATAGTTTCTGAAAATTTTCAAGTAAAATTCAAATGAAATAAAGTTAAAATTGTATTTTCTCAGTCACACTAGCAACATTTTAAATGTTCAGTAGCCATGGGTGCTTTAATGGATACTCTGTCCTCATCTCAGCACAGGTGGAGGATGTTTCCATCATTATAGAATGTCTACTGGCTAGCATTGCTGCAGAGCACAGGTGTCTCTGTGTATTTTCATGTGCCACCCTCAGCAACAGCTGCTGTTCCCCAATCTCTATCTTAACCTCATCTGCCAGGTAACACATCTAGGTTAGGGTTTTGGTCTCTGTCTTAGGCAGCTTGGGGTGCCATAACAAAATGCCATAGGCCAAGAATTTACTTTTCATAGTACTGGTGAGGGGGAAGGCCAAGATCACGATGCCAATGGGGCCAGTATCTGGGGAGGGCTTTCTCCTTGGGTTGCAGATGGCCACTCCTTGCTGTGTATTCACATGGCCTTTTGGGGGTGTGCAGGTGGAGAGAGAGGAAGCAAGCTCCTGGGTGTCTCTTCCCACAAGGGAACGAATCCCATCATGAGTGCTCCATCCTCACGACCTCTTCTAAACCTCCCAAAGACCCCCAGCTCCAAATACCATCACATGAAGTTGGGGCTTCAACACGTGAATTTTAAGTGTGATACAATTCGTTCTATAGCACTAGCCTTTCAAACTTCACATCCTTTTTGCATAAAAGATGCATTAATTCCATGCAAACAACCCTCACGTCCTAAATTGTTTCTGCATCATCTCTAAAGTCAAAAGTTCAAAGTGTTATTTAAAAATCATCGAAGTCATATGCGTAGGAGACTTGAGTTATGATTCATCCTGAAGCAAAATTCCTCTCCAGCTGTGAACCTGGGAAACCAGGCAAGTTAACTGCTTCCAAAATACCATGACGCGACAAGCATAGGATAAACACTACCGTTCAGAAAGGAAAAATAGGGACAAAAGGAGGAGGGAAAAGTCCCAAGCAAGTCAGAAACCTAGAAAGGTGATTTTCATTGGCTCTTAAGTCTTGAGAATAACCTTCTCTGACTCTATGCCCCACCTCTTGGGACCACTGAGGTGGCAGCATCACCCCCACAGCTCTGTCCCTGTTGCTCTCTGAAAGGGTCCTGCTCATGTTGATGTCTGGGAGGGCAGTGAGCAGAGGCATCCTGGCCCAGTGAAAGCAGAAGGAACTAGTTGTGGCCCCCGAGCCTGTGGTAAGAGTATCAGCTCTGATGATCTCTTAATCACCTTCAGCATCATCATTCCATTTCCTTGAGGAAGAGGGTACCTTCATAACTAAAGAGCTTCACAGTCCTGTGTTGTAGAATCATGCAGCCTGAGTAGTCCTGTGATTTGCAGTTAGCGAGTTTGACAGCCTTCCTTCATTCTATCCTGCTTTCTCTGTCCCTTTGATTTTAAAATGGCGGTGTCTTTGGTGGTATAATCCCATTTTCTCTTTGTTAGGTTTCTTAGACCCTGGTTTATTTTCAAAGAAATCTGCACTCTGCGTTCTGCTTTTGGTGATGGTCATCTTATAGCTTTATACTAGGCACATCATTCTTTCCCTTTTGCGTCTTCTTCATTCATTTCAGTGGTTTCTGAAGAAGAATCACATGTCTTCTATCCCTTGCCATGTTTTTTTAATGAGTTTTTCTGTTCTTAAAGGAGAGAATCATTTGAGAAAAGAGTCTGTTGGGGTGGACTGGAATGTGTGTTGGGGGAGAGGATGTGGAAACATGATCTAAAAGCTCTAGAAGTTACTTAGTTACAAAGAAATCAAGGAGTGAGGCAGGATGGGTCTAATTTTGAAGTAGTTTTCATACATAATTGTAGGCCATTACATAGAGATTTGGAGGGAATTAACTAACCATTCTGAGAAAACTGTCATGGCTATGGCAGATAACATGAAAAGATACTCCAGAAACACCATGCAATAGAAATAGTCTGCTCTGGCTTAGATTCATTTTATGCACCTGTGGTTATCTCATCAGTAGTCATCTCTAAAGGGAACTATGTTTACCAGAGAAGGTCACCTGAGTTTGTATCATTGAGAAAGATTCAGAAAGATTGAGGGACACACACACACACACACAACACACACAGGACAATAAATCTAGATAAAGAGGTAGATTGCTTTTCTTTCTTTTTTTTGGGGGGGGGGGAGGGTTTCCTTGATGAAAAGGCTGATTTCACAGTTGATTCAAAACCAAGTGATTTACTATTATCAGAATTGAGGCTTTTAATTTAAGTGAGGGTGCCCCAAACCATGAGATTAAACCAGATCTCAGGATTTTCTGGTATAATTAGCTCTTAACTGGTGATGACTACATAATTTTTTAACTTTATTTCCTTAAGGCTTTATTGAGTTGTTCATGTGATAACTATTTCTTGAGTGCCAACTATGTGCCAAGCACTGCCTTAGATCTTGGGATTTAGTAGAGGAAAATAAGGGATCACTTTTTTTTAGCAGCTTCCTTCTTCAAATCTTTGATCATGAAACTGTAAAGGTTAATATCTGTCTATATGTGGTAGAATAGAAATCAGAATCATTAGCTAATTTTTTCACACATAAGAAAAACTAATTTTATATAGAGTTCCTTTAGCCTTTTCTTTTTGTTCTTCAACTGTTCCTACTAAAAAAGGCATGTTATTTTTCAGATATATTTATGAATCAAAATCTCTTATGTAATATCTCAAATATCCTTCATGATAGCTCCAGCCAATGCACTTTATTGTCAGGAATTGTGTATTTTGTGCCCTTGATGCTCTGTTCTTCTTTGATTTTTATCTTTGGTTAAAAAAACAAAAAAACAAAAAAACTCCTCAAATAAATCATGACAAGGACTCTGGAAAGAAAGAACTTGGATTTATGGCAATCTGGGTAGCATGCTTTCAGATCAAGGAAATGTTCTAAAATCAATATTTAAATAGCATATTTGGCAAAATGTTCTGCCCTGAAAGGAATGGGTGACATTTTTTTGAAGAGAAAGAGTAATGGGAACCAGACAGCAAAGTTCAAGAAGCCAGTTCCTGTAAATCTGCTTCCCTTTGTTGCAACATCATCCCCTTCAACAGCTTTCAGTGTCTTAGATCTATTCCTCCATTATCAGTTGTATTCCTCTCTTTCCATTTTGTTTTTAGTGCATTGCAGAATCATTACCTTCTATTTTGTTTTAGGTAAAAAGCCTCTTCAATGCAATGTCTGACTATTGGAATCTTTTTCTGCCATATGCAGCCATTTCATCTATGTAAAATCTCCAGTGGTTCTCTCCCTTTTCCACTAACTCAGATTTATCCTCTTTCTCTGAGATACAGAGATATAGCTCTTGATATTCTGTCCTGTTCTCCTGCTTCCCTTAAAAACTACCCATTTTTTTCCCCCTCTCATCTTGTTTCTCTTAAGAAATGCATAGCTTTGTTTCTACTGCCTGGGACAATGACAGCTAAATCAGCTTTGCCTAATGAATACAAACCTCTTGTTTGTCTTATATTTCAGCTCTTTGGAAGTTTCTTAAATAAATACTGGATACCATTTGAATCACCGGAGAAGAGCAGGACATAAAGAAAGAGGCAAATAATGAGTAGAATGAGACACTTGGAGAACTGGTCATTATGTAGGCTCGTTTGGTATCAATTTTCATTTATATTTTGAAAATGATAATCTGTGAGTTATAGAAGGTTATAACAACATAGATCTCCTAATTTAATAATGATAGCTACCCACCAGTCAGAATGGCCATCATCAAATTTCTACAAATAATAAATGCTGGAAAAAAATGCTGGAGATGGTGTGGAAAGAAGGGAACACTCCTACAATGTTGGTGGGAATATAATTTGGGGCAGCCACTATGCAAGCACTGTAAAAAACTAAAAACAGAGCTACCATATGATCACAGAAATCCCACTCCCAGGCATATATCTGGAGAAAAGCAAAACTCAAAAAGTACATGCAACATAATAATGTTCACAGCAGTTCTATTTACAATAGCCAAGACATGAAAGCAACCTAAATGTCCATCAACAGTTGACTGGATAAAGAAGATGCAGTACATATGTACAGTGGACCATTACTCAGCCATAAAAAGAATGAAATAATACCATTTGCAAGAACATAGATGGACCTAGAGATTGTCACACTGAGTGAAGTAAGTCAAAGACAAATAAATCACTTATATGTGGATTCTAAAAAAAAAAAAAGTCTAAATAAATTTATTTACAAAACAGAAACAGACGCACAGACACAGGAAACAAATTTATGGTTACCAAAAGGGAAAGATTGAGCAAGGGAAGAAAAAATCAGGAGATTGGATTATCATATAAACATTACTAAATATAAAATTGATAAACAACAAAGGCCTACTATATAGCATAGGGCACTATTCTGTAATAACCTGTAAGCAAAAAGAACCTGAAAGACAATGGACAACTGAATCACTTTGCTGTACACATGAAACTAACCAAATATTGTAAATTAAATATACTCCAATATAAAATGAAAATTAAAAAAAAGATAATTACCATTTCAGGTTCACACCTTGAGGCTGCTATATATACTGTGATATATTTCAAAAAATAGTATCTACTTTAGTCCTCTCCACTCTATCTGACACAAGAGAAAATTAAAGAATGAAGTTAATAATTTGTCCAAGAAAAGCCAGGAAATGACAATCTGAGATTCATATCCAAATCCACCCAACTTTACAAGCTCCGCTTGTGACAGTCAGGCCACATGGCCTACACAAGTCCATCCAGGACTCTCCACTCTGTAACAGTGACTCACTTTCCTGAGAGAATTTGTATCACTTATACACACCAAGATAAACTGAAACCTTGGCCAGGTGCTGAAGGGGAAACATTGTCTCACAGCCATCTAATTGAGAGAAGGGTCAGCCCCTCAAGTTTTTCAGTGTCCCTCTCATGTCTGATTCTACTCAAGCATATTGAAATGACAATGACCATTTTCCAAGATGGGTACCTACTCTTTAAAATTGTTATCTTCTTAGTCCATATGCTTGGCCTTTCTGATTCACAGGAGACAGAATTTCAGCTCAGAATTGCAATCTCAATCCATTTGCCATGATGCTGAGTTACACAGAACTCGGGCACATGTGAAATAAATACCTCTTTCTGTTCCAAGCCTTGGTGAGCATTTTTCTTGATGCATTTGGATTCCTCGGGTAAGAAAATCACAATGTAAAGCCGTTCTTTACATTCGATGTTGTGAGTTTGAACAAAGGGCTGTGAGATTGCTGTGGTGTGAAAGCTGGCGAAGTTCACAGAACAAAGGAGGGCAAAGCCCCCTTAAAATCACAGCATTCCACTTCATTTTACTTTGTGTTGTTATGTCGAAAATTGAATTTGCTAGTTTGCAAGTAGATATAATAGCCAGTTAGAGCTTTGTTCAACTGATTAGTTAGTGTGTTTTAAAGCGAGAGATTGAAAAAACAATTAGCAGATTTAAACTCATATAAAATCAGCTCTGTTCTGGGAACAAATTTTTACTTTCACTGAGAGGCATATAAAAATGTTTATTTTCATGATCAAGAAGTGATACTTTTAAAATTTTTTAACATGGCTTTGATTGAAGCATTTTTTGGCATTCCTGTTGCCAGTTGTATGAATGACAATACTCTTAAAAATGATATTAAGTCCCCACCATATATTTAACCATCCAGTATCTAACTAGTTGGTTTATGTGGAATTCTGGAACTTTTATATTGAGGATTGTGGAAGACTGAGAGTTAAAAATAGACATCTCTCCTTTTATTGTTGTGAGCAGATTTTTAAGCACACTGGACTCTCCAACCTGACATCTATCTCATCATGAGCATGAAACCATGTCAAAGCTCATAGCCGGGGGGCTATCTGAGCCTGTAATGCACAGAACAGTATAAAATCCATGGCTTCAGTCCAGTGTTTTGTGTGGGAGATAAGGTATTGTTTTAGAATATTATGTTCTTTTTTATGAAGACAATAGGCTATCAAAATCTGTTCCAACGCCATATGTAAATATGAGAAGCAATACCTGAAGAACTGGTCAGTCCAAGACCCATTTTAGAAGAGGCTACTGTTGGAAAACAAAGCTCCATCAATTCCATCTATCAAGATATGCATTCATAGAGCACTGATTTATTTTTATTCATGTCTGTCCCTATGTCATTTGCAAAAGGACTTGAAGCACCTGGTTTCACTTGCTCCCAGTTGAAGCTATAAGTAACAAAACACTCATGCTATAAAAATGCAAATGATGAACTTTTGGAAGCTGAATTTTGACCCATAGCAAATAAAGATTGAAAAATAGAGTGATTCTTCTGAAAAGTTTGGTGTATAGGACCTCACAAAACAGAAAAAAATCAGTGAGCTTTTTAGGACCAGGACAATTGATGTATTAGAAAATGGATAAATGTGTGAGAGAAATGTCATCAATGTCACAGCGGCATTAAGCTTCACCAATGTTAATATTAGCTTTAAGATTAAAGCCAAAGGCTTTATCATATAGCATATATAAATAGAGATTTAATGCACTATATGTTTATACATACATAGAAAATACATATTATGTTTACATATATTATATACATAGATATGTATATATAAAGACACTGATGCTGGGAAATATTGATGGCAGGAGGAGAAGGGGGCAACAGAGGATGAAGTGGTTGGGGAGTATCACCAACTCAATGGACATGAGTTTGAGCAAACTCTGGGAGATAATGAAGGACAGGGAAGCATGGTGTGTTGCAGTTCATGGGGCTGCAAAGAGCTGGACATGACTTAGAGACTGAATAACAAACAACAATATATTTAATACACACAGATGCATAAAATATATACATATTAAATACTCACATGCATGTTTATATAAAGTATACTGTGCTGTGCTGTGCTAAGTCACTCAATTATGTCTGACTCTTTGCAACCCCATGGTCTGCAGCCTGCCAGGATCCTCTGTCCATGGGGATTCTCCAGGATAGAACACTAGAAGCGGGTAGCCTATCCCTTCACCAGGGTATCTTCCCAACCCAGGAATTGAACCCAGGTCTCCTGCATTACAGGCGGATTCTTTATCAATTAAGCTACCAGGGAAGCCCTATATAATGTATACACTCATGCATTTATGATGTGCATAGTGTACATATATGTATCTACATTATATAATGCATTAACTATTTAGTAACTGTGTATAACATTTCATAGCATATGTCCAGGCATATACACCAGAAATTTGAAGTCATTCTAAGTTCAAGATCCTCAGAAACTCTTCAGCTGGTGTTACCCAGTGACCACTCCTGGTTAATTTCTGGTATGTGTTAATTAATTCCTTCAATAAATATTTCCTGAACACCTGCCATATCCTCAAGTCCAAAAAGAAGTACTGAACTAAACACATATGGTTCTTGACTTTTTGGAGCATCTATTTAGGGAAGAATATGTATAATAACATTGAAAATTGCAGTGAAAGTTGTGAGCAGAGAGCTGTATTACTGATTAGGGCAGAAATGAAGGCCCCCAGAGGAAGGGATGTGGAGGCTGAGGTCAGAGGACTGAGAAGCAGTTACCCCAAGAATGGGAAGAAGAACATTTCAGGCAGAAGCATCAGCACATGCAAAACCTTGAAAGTGGAAAAATATTCCATGTCCTCCATAAAATGAGATAAAGCTCTTATGAAATATGGCAAATGAGGGAGAGACACTGCAGGTGGATGATGAGAGTAGAGGCCAAGATCATGCACCTCTGACCCAAAGACCTTGCTAAGGAATTTGGATTACATCCCAGGTTTGGTGAGATCACTCTAGAGTCCATGTGGAGAATGAGTGGGGGACAGGCAATGTTGTTTTCCTGAAAGTTTTACTTTTGCTTTAGGTTTGAAGGATTCATTAACAAAAGACACCACTCATTACACACACAGTTTTAAATTTTTATAGATGATCATTTGAATTAATTTAAATATGCAGTCATTAAAAGAAAAGAAATAGAAACAATAGAGAAAAGTAACAGCACATACATCACCAAATTGGGCCGACCAACATTTCTTAAACAGCTCTGTGAAGTCCCTCATTAACAGCAATCTGGAGTCCTAACTGGGAAAAGTTCCTGAGTGGCGGATCAACCCCATGGGTGAGACTTCAAATTGCAGTTTGTGGGTCTCCTGCTTATAATTCCAGGCCACAGACAGATATCATCATCAAAATTGCATGCAAAACTGCAGCTCTACTTTTACTTCAACCTTTTTGCAATGCTATTTGTTTTACCTTGTGAGTCGTAGGATTTTGTTAGACCTTGGGAGTTGACTAGACCTCCAGGGGCTCAAGAATTGTAAGACCCACTCCATTTCTTATCTAGAGTGCCATCTGATTTGCTGTTCTTGTAGGCATGGAATCCAGGCAATGTCCAGGCAGGTCAAAGTCCTGCTTTCCTGTTTCTGAACTTGAACATGACTTATTCCATTTTAATTTTTCTAACGAATGTGGAGGGAGGGGAGATGGGACAGAAGGCCACCCAGCAGCTCCAATGAGAGATGGTGAACCATTATGGGGAGTGGAGATGGAAAATCAGTGAATTTAAAGTGTTTAAAGTGTATCTTCCATCTACCAGATGGAAAATGATGTTTTCAAGAATGACCACAAGGTTTCTAACTTGAGTAATCAGGTTCATTATGTTGCCCTTGACTCAAATGGGAACTATCCAGTGAGAAACAACTTTGGTGAATTAAAAAAAAAAGAATATTTTGTTTGACAGAAGTCATTGTGCATTTGAGTGGAGACATTAAACATAGATGTGAGGTGTGAGCTGGTCAGGGCCTTTCAACACTGGTGTCATTTGAGATTTTGGGTCCAGTTAACATCTTGGAGACTGTAGAATGTTCAGTGCCATCTCCAGCCTCTACACACCATATGCCAGTGACACTCCTCTTGCTCTGACAATCAACCTGTTTGCAGACATTGCCAAATGTCCTCAGGGGTAAAACCACCACTGACTGAGAATGAATGGCTTAGAAATATAGTTGGGAATTGTCAAAATATGGATGAAATTTAAAATCCATGAAAGCAGAAGAAATTACCCAGGTGCTTTCAGTTCCTGCAAGATTGAAAAAAATATCCATAAAAAGTATCAAAAAATGCAGAATTCTTCCATTAGGATTGAAATGTTTGATAAAATCTTTCTATCAGAATGTAACATTGAGAACATATAAAAAAGAAAATGCCTAGGCAATGGTACTGAAATATAATATAAAATAACTACTATTCAGTTCAGTTCAGTCGCTCAGTCATTTCTGACTCTTTGCGACCCCATGAATTGCAGCACACCAGGCCTCCCTCTCCATCACCAACTCCCGGAATTCACTCAGACTCACGTCCATCAAGTCAGTGATGCCTTCCGGCCATCTCATCCTCTGTTGTCCCCTTCTCCTCCTACCCCCAATCCCTCCCAGTATCAGAGTCTTTTCCAATGAGTCAACTCTTCGCATGAGGTGGCCAAAGTACTGGAGTTTCAGTTTTAGCATCATTCCTTCCAAAGAAATCCCAGGGCTGATCTCCTTCAGAATGGATTGGTTGGATCTCCTTGCAGTCCAAGCGACTCTCAAGAGTCTTCTCCAACATCACAGTTCAAAAGCATCAATTCTTCGGCACTCAGCTTTCTTCACAGTCCAACACTCACATCCATGCATGACCACTGGAAAAACTATAGCCTTGACTAGACAGACCTTTGTTTGCAAAGTAATGTCTCTGCTTTTCAATCTCCGCTATCTAGGTTGGTCATAACTTTTCTTCCAAGGAGTAAGCGTCTTTTAATTTCATGGCTGCAGTCACCATCTGCAGTGATTTTGGAGCCCAAAAAATAAAGTCTGACACTGTTTCCACTATTTCCCCATCTATTTCCCATGAAGTGATGGGACCGGATGCCGTGATCTTCGTTTTCTGAATGTTGAGCTTTAAGCCAACTTTTTCACTCTCCACTTTCACTTTCATCAAGAGGCTTTTTAGTTCCTCTTCACTTTCTGCCATAAGGGTGGTGTCATCTGCATATCTGAGGTGATTGATATTTCTCCCGGCAATCTTGATTCCAGCTTGTGTTTCTTCCAGCCCAGCGTTTCTCATGCTGTACTCTGCATGTAAGTTAAATAAGCAGGGTGACAATATACAGCCTTGATGTACTCCTTTTCTATTATATGATGATAAAAGAAGGAATGGAATTTAATAAACATGGAGCTGTTGTTTATTATAAACATATCAGCTGTTAGCCTGACTTTGGAGGTGCAGAGTTTACTTACCACACGAAGAGAAAATGGAACTTGAATTTTAATAACTATGCAGGGACCGTATGAAGAAAAGATTCAGAGCTCCTCAAGAAAAACATTCTATCATAAATGCTGGGCTGTAGAAACCTGACGCTTCAGTGAAAGGTGAAAATGAAATATCTATCTCTCACCCAATGTTTAACAAGCAAGTTCCTATATCTGGTGTCAGGAAAAAGGTTCCCCTCACCAATCCAAAGATTTGGAGGCTGACCATTATCTGAGAAGGCCAGACTGCCCAGCTGAGACACTAATATAAGGTGGTCCTTGGGATAACTTTGGGATGTATAGAAGAAATAACTCAGCACTTCCTTGGAGCATCATCCTCAGAACCAATCAGTACCTGAGACTCCAGTGAAAAACAAGCTCCTCTCAAAGAAGAAAAAAGTTTTAAATTAAAATATAAAGAACACATTTACTGAAAGTTTACAGGAAAATCATTGCTTTAATCATTTGAAACAATAAATAATGTGAAACTTACTATAAATTAATAATGTGCTAAATGAAAATGAAAATCATTTTCATGATTAAATATGTATATATGTATTTATATGTATACATATATGAGTGGCACAGTTGGTAAAGAATCTGATTGCCACAGGAGACTCAGAAGATGAGGGTTTGACTCTGGGTTGGGAAAATCCCCTGGAATAAAAATGGCAACCCACTCCAGTATCCTTGCCTGGAAAATCCCATGGACAGAGGAGCCTGGTGAGCTACAGTCCATGGGGCTGCAAAGAGTCAGACATGACTGAGCACACACCCACACGCAAGAAGAGCAAGAGGCCAGGAATAAAATAAGACAAGATGGAAATCAGACAGTAGGCTCTTACTCTACAGAAACTGAAGAAATTGGAAGATAAAGATGAGAAAATATCACAGATTAAAAGTAAATCAATAACAATAGTAAAAGAAAAAAGAAAGATGACTTTGTTGTGAAAGATAGTACAGAAAGGACCTGCATGTATCTATGAGGAATTCCAAAAAGACAGCACAGAGAGAAGAGAGATGCTGAAATAATGCAAGAGATAAAGCCCTCAAATTTCCAAAATTGAACAAAGACACATATTCTCAAGTTGAAAATACTTTTAAAAAGCAGGTCAAAAAAACCCACCAATACAGTATGCTGCTGCTGCTGCTAAGTCGCTTCAGTCGTGTCTGACTCTGTGCGACCCCATAGATGGCAGCACACCAGGCTCCCCCGTCCCTGGGATTCTCCAGGCAAGAACACTGGAGTGGGTTGTCATTTCTTTCTCCAATGCATGAAAGTGAAAAGTGAAAGTGAAGTCGCTCAGTCGTGTCCGACTCTTAGTGACCCCATGGACTTCGGCCCACCAGGCTCCTCAGTCCATGGGATTTTCCAGGCAAGAGTGCTGGAGTGGGGTGCCATTGCCTTCTCCCCATTATAGTGTACTAATGCATATATATGGAATTTAGAAAGATGGTAACGACAATCCTGTACGTGAGACAGCAAAGGAGACACAGATGTATAGAACGGTCTTTTGGACTCTGTGGGAGAATGGGGGGGATGATTTGGGAGAATGGCATTAAAGTATGTATAATATCATATAAGAAATGAATCTCCAGTCCAGGTTCGATGCAGGATACAGGAAACTTGGGGCTGGTGCACTGGGATGACCCAGAGGGATGGTATGGGGAGGGAGATGGGAGGGGGGTTCAGGATTGGGAACACGTGTACACTCGTGGCAGATGCATGTTGATATATGGCAAAACCAATACAATATTGTAAATTAAAAATAAATAAATAAATAAATAAAAATAAAAGCAGATCATCCCGTAAATGGAATAGGGACAGATGACAAGAGGCAGTAGGATCTGTCTTGGGTGAACAACAGTTACAGAAGGTGGATCGGTGGTATCAGAGCAGCCAAGGCACAGGAACAACCCAGGTGCCCAGCAATAGACACCAGGCTTCAGAAGACGTAAGACAGATATGTACAATGGAATATTATTCAGCCATTAAAAGGAATGACACAATGCCATTTGCAGAGACCTAGAATAGATGTGGAAACAGTGGAAACAGTGTCAGACTTTATCTTTCTGGGCTCCAAAATCACTGCAGATGGTGATTGAAGCCATGAAATTAAAAGACACTTACTCCTTGGAGGAAAAGTTATGACCAACCTAGATAGCATATTCAAAAGCAAAGACATTACTTTGTCAACAAAGGTCCGTCTAGTCAAGGCTATGGTTTTTCCATGGTCATGTATGGATGCAAGAGTTGGACTGTGAAGAAGGCTGAGTGCTGAAGAATTGATGCTTTTGAAGTGTGGTGTTGGAGAATACTCTTGAGAGTCCCTTGGACTGCAAGAAGATTCAACCAGTCCATCCTGAAGGAGATCAGCCCTGGGTGTTCTTTGGAAGGCATAATGCTAAAGCTGAAACTCCAGTACTTTGGCCACCTCATGTGAAGAGTTGACTCATTGGAAAAGACTCTGATGCTGGGAGGGATTGGGGGCAGGAGGAGAAGGGGACAACAGAGGATGAGATGGCCGGAAGGCATCACTGACTTGATGGACGTGAGTCTGAGTGAACTCCGGAAGTTGGTGATGGACAGGGAGGCCTGGCGTGCTGCAGTTCATGGGATTGCAAAGAGTCGGACATGACTGAATGACTGAACTGAACTGACATGGACCTAGAGATTGTCATAAAATGTGAAGAAAGAGAACAATAAATATCATATATTAGCACATATATGTGGAATCTAGAAAAACAGTACAGATGAACTTACTGACTAAGCAGAAATAGAGTCACAGATATAGAGAACAAACTTGTGGTTACCAAAGGGGAGAGGAACAAATTAGGCCTTTGGGATTAACAGGTACAAACTGCTGTCCATAAAATAAGCAATGTCCATAAAGTAAGTAATCAACAAAGACTGACTGTATAGCACAGGGAATTATACCCAGTATATTGTCATAAACTATAATGGTAGATGATCTGCAAAAAACCTGAATCACTAGCCTGTACATGTGAAGGTACCACAACATTGTAAATCAACTATATTTCAGAAAAAAAAGGAATATTTTGGAGATTCATATCTGATTAAATTTGTTCCTGTGATTTCACTATATACAAGTGGAAAGTGAAAAAAAAAATCTACCTAAATATAACATTTTTCCTCCAGGGCACAAGGACCATCTAACACCAGAACTAAAGCTCTTCTGCTTCAATATACAAAATTTTATCTTGGGGACTTCTGTCTCAGATCAGATCAGTCGCTCAGTCGTGTCTGACTCTTTGCGACCCCATGAATCGCAGCACGCCAGGCCTCCATGTCCATCACCAACTCCCGGAGTTCACTCAGACTTACATCCATAAAGTCAGTGATGCCATCCAGCCATCTCATCCTCTGTCGTTCTCTTCTCCTCCTGCCCCCAATCCCTCCCAACATCAGAGTCTTTTCCAATGAGTCAACTCTTCACATGAGGTGGCCAAAGTACTGGAGTTTCAGCTTTAGCGTCATTCCTTCCAAAGAAATCCCAGGGCTGATCTCCTTCAGAATGGATTGGTTGGGTCTCCTTGCAGTCCAAGGGACTCTCAAGAGTCTTCTCCAACACCACAGTTCAAAAGCATCAATTCTTCGGTGCTCAGCCTTCTTCACAGTCCAACTCTCACATCCATACATGACCACAGGAAAAACCATAGCCTTGACTAGATGGACCTTTGTTGGCAAAGTAATGTCTCTGTTTTTGAATATGCTATCTAGGTTGGTCATAACTTTGCTTCCAAGGAGTAAGCGTCTTTTAATTTCATGGCTGCAGTCACCATCTGTAGTGATTTTGGAGCCCAGAAAAATGAAATCTAACACTGTTTCCACTATTTCCCCATCTATTTCCCATGAAGTGATGGGACCGGATGCCATGATCTTCGTTTTCTGAATGTTGAGCTTTAACCCAACTTTTTCACTCTCCACTTTCACTTTCATCAAGAGGGTTTTGAGTTCCTCTTCACTTTCTGCCATAAGGGTGGTGTCATCTGCATATCTGAGGTGATTGATATTTCTCCCGGCAATCTTGATTCCAGCTTGTGTTTCTTCCAGCCCAGCGTTTCCCATGATGTACTCTGCATATGAGTTAAATAAGCAGGGTGACAATATACAGCCTTGACGTACTCCTTTTCCTATTTGGAACCAGTCTGTTGTTCCATGTTCAGTTCTAACTGTTGCTTCCTGACCTGCATACAGATTTCTCAAGAGGCAGATCAGGTGGTCTGGTCTTCCCATCTCTTTCAGAATTTTCCACAGTTTATTGTGATCCACACAGTCAAAGGCTTTGGCATAATCAAGAAAGCAGAAATAGATGTTTTTCTGGGACTCTCTTGCTTTTTCCATGATCCAGCAGATGTTGGCAATTTGATCTCTGGTTCCTCTGCCTTTTCTAAAACCAGCTTGAACATCAGGAAGTTCACGGTTCACATATCGCTGAAGCCTGGCTTGGAGAATTTTGAACATTACTTTACTAGCAAGTGAGATGAGTGCAACTGTGTGGTAGTTTGAGCATTCTTTGGCATTGCCTTTCTTTGGGATTGGAATGAAAACTGACCTTTTCCTGTCCTGTGGCCATTGCTGAGTTTTCCAAATTTGCTGGCATATTGACTGCAGCACTTTCACAGCATCATCTTTCAGGATTTGAAAGAGCTCAACTGGAATTCTATCACCTCCACTAGCTTTGTTCGTAGTGATGCTTTCTAAGGCCCACTTGACTTCACATTCCAGGATGTCTGGCTCTAGGTCAGTGATCACACCATCGTGATTATCTGGGTCATGAAGATCTGTTTTGTACAGTTCTTCTTGCCATCTCTTCTTAATATCTTCTGCTTCTGTTAGGTCCATACCATTTCTGTCCTTTATCGAGCCCATCTTTGCATGAAATGTTCCTTTGGTATCTCTGATTTTCTTGAAGAGATTTCTAGTCTTTCCCATTCTGTTGTTTTCCTCTATTTCTTTGCATTGATCGCTGAAGAAGGCTTTCTTATCTCTTCTTGCTATTCTTTGGAACTCTGCATTCAGATGTTTATATCTTTCCTTTTCTTCTTTGCTTTTCACTTCTCTTCTTCTCACAGCTATTTGTAAGGCCTCCCCAGACAGCCATTTTGCTTTTTTGCATTTCTTTTCCATGGGGATGGTCTTGATCCCTGTCTCCTGTACAATGTCACGAACCTCATTCCATAGTTCATCAGGCACTCTGTCTATCAGATCTAGGCCCTTAAATCTATTTCTCACTTCCACTGTATAATCCTAAGGGATTTGATTTAGGTCATACATGAATGGTCTAGTGGTTTTCCCTATTTTCTTCAATTTAAGTCTGAATTTGGCAATAAGGAGTTCATGGTCTGAGCCACAGTCAGCTCCTGGTCTTGTTTTTGCTGACTGTATAGAGCTTCTCCATCTTTGGCTGCAAAGAATATAATCAATCTGATTTTGGTGTTGACCATCTGGTGATGTCCATGTATAGAGTCTTATCTTGTGTTGTTGGAAGAAGGTGTTTGTTATGACCAGTGCATTTTCTTGGCAAAACTCTATTAGTCTTTGCCCTGCTTCATTCCGTATTCCAAGGCCAAATTTGCCTGTTACTCCAGGTGTTTCTTGACTTCCTACTTTTGCATTCCAGTCCCCTATAATGAAAAGGACATCTTTTTTGGGTGTTAGTTCTAAAAGGTCTTATAGGTCTTCATAGAACTGTTTAACTTCAGCTTCTTCAGCATTACTGGTTGGGGCATAGACTTGGATTACTGTGATATTGAATGGTTTGCCTTGGAAATGAACAGAGATCATTCTGTTGTTTTTGAGATTGCATCCAAGTACTGCATTTCGGACTCTTTTGTTGACCATGATGGCTACTCCATTTCTTCTGAAGTATTCCTGCCCGCAGTAGTATATATATGGTCGTCTGAATTAAATCCACCCATTCCAGTCCATTTGAGTTCACTGATTCCTAGAATGTCGACATTCACTCTTGCCATCTCTTGTTTGACCACTTCCAGTTTGCCTTGATTCATGGACCTGACATTCCAGGTTCCTATGCAATATTTCTCTTTACAGCATCGAACCTTGCTTCTATCACCAGTCACATCCACAGCTGGGTATTCTTTTTGCTTTGGCTCCATCCCTTCATTCTTTCTGGAGTTATTTCTCCACTGATCTCCAGTAGCATATTGGGCCCCTACTGACCTGGGGAGTTTCTCTTTCAGTATCCTATCATTTTGCCTTTTCTTACTGTTCATGGGGTTCTCAAGGCAAGAATACTGAAGTGGTTTGCCATTCCCTTCTCCAGTGGACCACATTCTGTCAGATCTCTCCACCATGACCCGCCCATCTTGGGTTGCCCCACGGGCATGGCTTAGTTTCATTGAGTTAGACAAGGCTGTGGTCCTAGTGTGATTAGATTGACTAGTTTTCTGTGAGTATGGTTTCAGTGTGTTTGCCCTCTGATGCCCTCTTGCAACACCTACCGTCTTACTTGGGTTTCTCTTACCTTGGGCGTGGGGTATCTCTTCATGGCTGCTCCAGCAAAGCGCAGCCATTGCTCCTTACCTTGGACGAGGGGTATCTCCTCACTGCCACCCTTCCTGACCTTCAACGTGGGATAGCTCCTCTAGGCCCTCCTGCGCCCCACAGCCACGGCTCCTTGAACGTGGGGTTCATCCTCTGGTCCACTGCCCCTGGCCTCGGGGGTGGGGTTGCTCCTCGTGGCTGCTGCCCCTGGCCTTGGGCTTAGGGGCGTGGGGTAGCTCCTCCCAGCGGCTGCCGGACCTCGGATGCGGGGTAACTCCTCTCGTTGCTGCCCCTGACCTCGGACTTTGGGTATCTCCTCTCCGCCGCCCCCTGACCTCGGACGTGGGGTAACTCCTCTTGGCCGCCACCCTTTGGGCATGGGGTCCTCCTGGCTTCTGCCCCTGACCTCGGACGTGGAGTGGCTCCTCTCAGCCGCGCGGTGGCTCCTCTCAGCTGCGCTTACCGTGCCGGTCGCAGCCGGGGACTTCTGTCTACTTCAAATCAAATTAAAGCTTCTTGGCATCTGCCCAAAATCTTTCACTTGGTTTTAAGAAATGTAAGTTGTCTGACTTTTAAAGTTTCCTTTAGTTTTATTAAAGTAATAAGAAATAAACTCTGATGTATGAAAACATTTTTTCAGATTTTATCAAATTATGATAATCAAACTTGGCCTTTACATTTGTTTTTTATTTTAAATGTTCTTTGTATCCTAAAATAATTTGTAAACACTACATGAGTAATTGAAAAGCATATATTCGCTTAGAAATATGGAAATTCTATTCTCTTAGAATCTTAGAAAATTTCATACATGTTAGTTAATATCATTATTAAGTGAAAAAACAACTTGCAAAGATTTTAAGAATTTTGTTTTGCTTCCCAGCATAAGCCAGTAGAGTTTTGTTAGAAATTTCCTCTTCGTATTATTAATGATTTTTCCTAAAGCTTCTATAGAGACTTTAATTTGTGTACTTTTTCCTATGCCCTTGCATTTTAATGTAAATATTATTGTTATATTTTACTGTATTCTTATTTTTAACATATCTCTACTATTTGCCTTCAGATGAATTTCTCTAAATAGCAAATAGCTATGGTTTTATAGTTTAGTTTGAGAGCTTTTGCTTTTAAGTAAGTCAATTTTAGTCATTAAATTCTATTGTTAATATCATTGCTCTTGGTACAACTTTAATTTTGTAGTTTCTGGATGTTTTTAGGTTATATGTTTCTAGTTTGTCTTCTGTCACATAAGCTATGCTGTTTTTATACATATTAATAATAGCTAGTATTTGTAGTTGCCAGATGTTTTATGTAATGAAAGTGATATTAATAACTCAATATATCTAGCTCTTTCTATGTGACAAACACTTTGCAAAGATTTTCACTTTTAAGTCTCATAACCACATGTGAAGCAGGAGCAATGATGACCCCTGATGTGTTTTGGTGAGAAGACATTGCCTGAAAAAAACAAAGATAAGACAGTTAGGAGCAGAAGTGAATTTAACCCCAGAGGCCCGTGTCCTCCAGTGCATCAGTTCAGCCGATTTCCATAAAGACTCTGTATGTGAGATGTTATCATCACACGCTGCAGGTGAAAAAAAAACGGTACACAGGGCAGCTAAACACATTGCTCAATTTCACCAAATGGTGAGCAGTGAGCCTGGGATTTCAAACCCCGATGAGAACTGGGAAGATGAGAGAGTCTGTTTCCCTAGGAAATAACTGGGACATTGAATGCTCTATTTGTTTAGCAATTTGCCAAGAGACAGCACAGTATAGTAGGTAAGAATCTAATCTCGGGGTTGGAAAAACCCGAGATCAAATCCCAGCTGGACCACTTTCCTTCGCTGGGCCCTGGACAAGTTGCCCATCTCTTCTAAACTGCAGGTCTTAAAACATAAAGTAAGGATGAAAAATAGCTGCACCTCCCCAAATGTATTGCTGTGAGGAGTGAGTGAGGTGATTCATTTGAGGTCCCCACTAATACAATCTCCATCATAGAGGATGTGCTTCCAGGTACCCTAGAATAAATTTTACATTTTAAAATTCTAAACCAGATAACTAACAGAAGGAATGGATGCTACTTTACAAAAGAAGTGAAGACTTTGGAAGCAATAGGGACATATTTTTTATATTCAAATATCTGAGGAGATTTCATGTAGGAGATGGAAAATAATCATTCAGGGCTTGCCTCACAAACAAAAACAGGACTTGTGGTTGGAAGTTGTAAGGAGCTTAATTTCATTCCAGTTAGGAAATGTGCTCACAATCAGAACTATTCATAAATTCTCTGCTTCTGAGGATGTTTAAGTGGAGACTGGTGAATCCCTAGTTGGTTTCTGTGGGTCTGACCCTGGATTTTTAGATCAGTATTTCCGACACCTTCTAGATGCATCCTCTGTTGGATACTCACTGGGAAGGAAAAGTAGATGACAGAAAAATGGAGGAAATGAAAGAAAAAAATATATATATATAGAGAGAGACAGATCAGGGCTGTGAATGGGGTATCATACTAGCTTTTTATGAGAAAACTTATTTTTGCATTTATCTAGCTTCAATTATGTGAGACTTGTGTGCCATTGTGAGTACTTTAATTTATACTGGAGTGAAGGATTTAAAGATGATACCACCTAACTTCCTTCTTAATAGGCTCACTCTGGCTGGAGTGTGGAGGGCACATTTCAGGGGCAAGAGCAGAAGGAAGGGGGCCAGCAAGGGTACTGTAATGATGGATGTGAGGCACTGTGATGTTTTGAACCTCAGTAGTGAGATGCTGGATGCACTTTGAAGGTGGAGCTACCAGATTGCCTGTGGGTTTGAAAGAAATAGAATGAATAATGGCCAACATGGGGGAGTCTGGATGGGTATTGGGGTCAGGGGAGAGGTCCATTTTGACACATTTAAGTTTGAGGTGTTTACTAGGCATGGTGGCTCCTGAAAAAGAGTGAGTAGCACTATAGGTGGAAAACCAAGCCATCTTAATGCCATGCCTGAAATCTAAGGAAAAGAGAAAAACAAAGCATGGCAAACAGAAAGATTAGAAACTCTGTCTGAGAACTGACCACTTATTAGTGACCTTCAAACCAAGCATCTCTGGGGTACTGGGGTTGGAAGTCCAATTGGAGTGATTTTTTAAAAATGTGTGGAGAAATTAGAGATGGCAGCAATATACCAAACATGGCCTAAGATAGTAAATTCATCTTGAAATTTACATTACCTGAAAAATCTAATTTTATTACATTTTTAATTTTTTTTATTTTTAAGTACGCCATGGTTTTCCCCCTCTATTTCTCCCTATCTGAGTCTTGGGGTAAGATCTATACTTGAGAGGGAAGAAGAATAATTAATATTCGAAAAGCTTGTTTGCACATTATATGACCAAAGCATTAGGAAAGTCAACAGTACCTTGAATTATTCTCCTATCATAGTTAATGCAATGATTTATTAGGTAAGTTATATCATTTTGGATATGGTAGCTATCATCATGGAACAGACTTTTAATGTTATGAAGTTATATTTAACAATGCAAATTAAGCAACTGTGATTGTAATTTCCATAATGAGCCTTCCTAACTGGCAGTGGATTGAAGATTTCATGACTCTCAGAGCCTAACATACCAATCTTCCAGTGTATTCTACGAAAGAATATCCTTATTTGGCAAAGGGAAGAGTCAAACTTGAAACATAATTCTCTTTTTTATTTCTGGTCTCAGAAACAGAAACTCCTGGGGCTTTAATGAGTAAGCTCCTTTAATGTTGGTGGAGTTATTTTAGAGAAGATCCCATAGAAAGCCCCAGGATGTGCTCTGCTCACTAACTAGTGTCTGTAAATATCTCACATGATGGTAGGTTACTGGATCTCAGAACAATAAAGACCAAACTACAGAGTAAGTTTTAGACTATTGTGTTTCACATCATGGGTTCTGGTTCTATGTTCAGTGGGTGATCAAACATCCCCGAGGCACCACTTTAGCTTGTGTTCTGTATGTCATACCTTCCTTGACTCTTCTTGTTCTGTCTCCTCTGATGACTTTCAACCAATCCACTGTCATGTCTTTACTGCTGCACTTCACATTTGCATCTTCTCTGGTACTTGACTAATCACTGAATGGCAGTAGGAGGGACAAAAACCACAAAAAACAACCAGAAAAGAACTGGGCTGGAAAAAATGGACAGAAGTGAGGACTAAAGGTAAGTAAGTAAATCCTCAGTGTGGATCCTTGGAATAGACTGTGTCCACTTGATGAATATGGAATCTGCTTTCCATGTTACAAGATGCTAGGAAATGTCAGTGAAGTATGGAGGTGAGAGATGAGGACAGGAGTAAGCCTTGTTTATGGCCCTGGCTGGATGCATGCTGCAGAGATTACAGCAATGGATGAAATAAAGTCTTTACTGCCGCGAAGTCTAGGATCGAGAGCTAGGTGGTCTCTCTGAAAACTAGAGATAAAATATAAAGTGACTCCATAATAAAAATAATTACAGACTAGGTATTATAGGAGTTAAATAATTCATATAAGCCAAAATATTAGCACATTTGAGTCAAAATTTTACTTTATGAAATGCGTCCTTGTTAAAGATTTTATTTTCTCTAAGTTTTAAGGAATATCTCCAGTCATTTTTCAGGGAGACTGGAGAAAATGAGCTTTCCTTTCAGTCTGGGGTGAAGGAAGGGTATGAAGAATAAAATCAATATCCCTCGGGCCTCAGCTGCTGGGCTCAGAGGGTTTCAGCCCCCACATTTTGCAGCAGATGTGAAGGAACAAGCTCATCTCCCTGAACTTCTCCTTGCCTGGTGCACTAATGGTGATGGCACCTCCAGAACTCTGAAATCTGGGTCCGGATATTTGCCTGCCTGAACTTACTAGCAGGAGATATAAATTGTGCTTCTGTCCTGGCTAATCCATGTGTTCACTTTTCTCCAAGTACACTCTTCTCTCCCTCATCTCCAAAGAGGCTGGGTCTGGACTGCCCATTCATAGCCAAGTTGACGTGAGCAATATCATATTGTCAGTAAGTGCTGAAATCATTGTTAAATCCCATGCAACAGTTGGTCAGGAAGCATTTATTTATGATTTTTAACAGAGCATTGGATTTCCAAGTGCTTCTCAAGAATTATTTTTCATTAGAGCAGATTAATCACTTGGTAGATTTTAACTTTGATCCTCCATAACTTTGACATTTGTTCACTTTTTCTTTTGCTAAGAATTAACCCAGTGACTAAATCCAGATCCTTAAGAGACCTATCTAAACAAACTTGCAAAAGAGCAACATTTGTGCAGAATTTCCTTTGATGTGTGCCGCTAGAGGAAACACACTGCACTGTTCCTTTCAGGGTATCCTTTGTAAAGCAAAGGTCTCTCATTTAATATGAGCAATTTGATATTTGATGAATTTCTATTGTTGCTTTTTCCTCAAGGTAAATAGTCTGATTTGCAGATTGGAGTTTGGATTTACTCATATTTTTTTTAAATTTTATTTTATTTTTAAACTTTACAATATTGTATTGGTTCTGCCATATATCAAAATGAATCTGCCACAGGCATACACGTGTTCCCCATCCTGAACCCTCCTCCCTCCTCCCTCCCCATACCATCCCTCTGGGTGATCCCAGTGCACCAGCCCCAAGCATCCAGTATCGTGCATCGAACCTGGACTGGCGACCAGTTTCATATATGATATTATAAATATTTCAATACCATTCTCCCAAATCATCTCACCCTCTCCCTCTCCCACACAGTCTAAAAGACTGTTCTATACATCAGTGTCTCTTTTGCTGTCTCGTATACAGGGTTATTGTTACCATCTTTCTAAATTCCATATATATGTGTTAGTATACTATATTGGTGCTTTTCTTTCTGGCTTACTTCACTCTGTATAATAGGCTCCAGTTTCATCCACTTCATTAGAACTGATTCAAATGTATTCTTTTTAATGGCTGAGTAATACTCCATTGTGTATATGTACCACTGCTTTCTTATCCATTCATCTGCTGATGGACATCTAGGTTGCTTCCATGTCCTGGCTATTATAAACAGTGCTGCGATGAACATCGGGGTACATGTGTCTCTTTCAATTTTGGTTTCCTCGATGTGTATGCCCAGCAGTGGGATTGCTGGATCATAAGGCAGTTCTATTTCCAGTTTTTTAAGGAATCTCCACACTGTTCTGCATAGTGGCTGTACTAGTTTGCATTCCCACCAACAGTGTAAGAGGGTTTCCTTTTCTCCACACCCTCTCCAGCATTTATTGCTTGTAGACTTTTGGATCGCAGCCATTCTGACTGGCGTGAAATGGTACCTCATAGTGGTTTTGATTTGCATTTCTCTGATAATGAGTGACGTTGAGCATCTTTTCATGTGTTTGTTAGCCATCTGTATGTCTTCTTTGGAGAAATGTCTATTTAGTTCTTTGGCCCATTTTTTGATTGGGTCATTTATTTTTCTGGAATTGAGCTATAGGAGTTGCTTGTATATTTTTGAGATTAGTTGTTTGTCAGTTGCTTCATTTGTTATTATTTTCTCCCATTCTGAAGGCTGTCTTTTCACCTTGCTTAGAGTTTCCTTTGTTGTGCAGAAGCTTTTAAGTTTAATTAGGTCCCATTTGTTTATTTTTGCTTTTATTTCCAATATTCTGGGAGGTGGGTCATAGAGGATCCTGCTGTGATGTATGTCAGAGAGTGTTTTGCCTATGTTCTCCTCTAGGAGTTTTATAGTTTCTGGTCTTACGTTGAGATCTTTAATCCATTTTGAGTTTATTTTTGTGTATGGTGTTAGAAAGTGGTCTAGTTTCATTCTTTTACAAGTTGTTGACCAGATTTCCCAGCACCACTTGTTAAAGAGATTGTCTTTAATCCATTGTATATTCTTGCCTCCTTTGTCAAAGATAAGGTTTCCATATGTGCGTGGATTTATCTCTGGGCTATTTTGTTCCATTGATCTATATTTCTGTCTTTGTGCCAGTACCATACTGTCTTGATGACTGTGGCTTTGTAGTAGAGCCTGAAGTCAGGCAGGTTGATTCCTCCAGTTCCATTCTTCTTTCTCAAGATCGCTTTGGCTATTTGAGGTTTTTTGTATTTCCATACAAATTGAGAAATTATTTGTTCTAGCTCTGTGAAGAATACCGTTGGTAGCTTGATAGGGATTGCATTGAATCTATAAATTGCTTTGGGTAGTATACTCATTTTCACTACATTGATTCTTCCAATCATGAACATGGTATATTTCTCCATCTATTAGTGTCCTCTTTGGTTTCTTTCACCAGTGTTTTACAGTTTTCTATATATAGGTCTTTAGTTTCTTTAGGTAGATATATTCATAAGTACTTTATTCTTTCCGTTGCAATGGTGAATGGAATTGTTTCCTTAATTTCTCTTTCTGTTTTCTCATTATTAGTGTATAGGAATGCAAGGGATTTCTGTGTGTTGATTTTATATCCTGCAACTTTACTATAATCATTGATTAGTTCTAGTAATTTTCTGGTGGAGTCTTTAGGGTTTTCTATGTAGAGGATCATGTCATCTGCAAAGAGTGAGAGTTTTACTTCTTTTCCAATTTGGATTCCTTTTATTTCTTTTTCTGCTCTGATTGCTGTGGCCAAAACTTCCAAAATTGTGTTGAATAGTAATGGTGAAAGTGGGCACCCTTGTCTTGTTCCTGACTTTAGGGGAAAAGCTTTCAATTTTTCACCATTGAGGATAATGTTTGCTGTGGGTTTGTCATATATAGCTTTTATTATGTTGAGGTATGTTCCTTCTATTTCTGCTTTCTGGAGAGTTTTTATCATAAATGGATATTGAATTTTGTCAAAGGCTTTCTCTGCATCTATTGAGATAATCATATGGTTTTTATTTTTCAATTTGTTAATGTGGTGTATTACATTGATTGATTTGCAGATATTGAAGAATCCTTGCATCCCTGGGATAAAGCCCACTTGGTCATGGTGTATGATCTTTTTAATGTGTTGTTGGATTCTGATTGCTAGAATTTTGTTAAGGATTTTTGCATCTATGTTCATCAGTGATATTGGCCTGTAGTTTTCTTTTTTTGTGGGATCTTTGTCAGGTTTTGGTATTAGGGTGATGGTGGCCTCATAGAATGAGTTTGGAAGTTTACCTTCCTCTGCAATTTTCTGGAAGAGTTTGAGTACGATAGGTGTTAGCTCTTCTCTAAATTTTTGATAGAATTCAGCTGTGAAGGCGTCTGGACCTAGGCTTTTGTTTGCTGAAAGATTTTTGATTACAGTTTCAATTTCTGTGCTTGTGATGAGCCTGTTAAGATTTTCTATTTCTTCCTGGTTCAGTTTTGGAAAGTTGTACTTTTCTAAGAATTTGTCCATTTCTTCCACATTGTCCATTTTATTGGCATATAATTGCTGATAGTAGTCTCTTATGATCCTTTGTATTTCTGTGTTGTCTGTTGTGATCTCTCCAGTTTCATTTCTAATTTTATTGATTTGATTTTTCTCTCTTTGTTTCTTGATGAGTCTGGCTAATGGTTTGTGAATTTTATTTATCCTTTCAAAGAACCAGCTTTTGGCTTTGCTGATTTTTGCTATGGTCTCTTTTGTTTCTTTTGCATTTATTTCTGCCCTAATTTTTAAGATTTCTTTCCTTCTACTCACCCTGGGGTTTTTAATTTTTTCCTTTTCTAGTTGCTTTAGGTGTAGAGTTAGGTTATTTATTTGACTTTTTCTTGTTTCTTGAGGTATGCCTGTATTGCTATGAACTTTCCCCTTAGGACTGCTTTTACTGTGTCCCACAGGTTTTGGGTTGTTGCGTTTTCATATTCACTCGTTTCTATGCAAATTTTGATTTCCTTTTTTATTTCTTCTGTGATTTGTTGGTTATTCAGCAGCGTGTTGTTCAGCCTCCATATGTTGGAATTTTTAATAGTTTTTCTCCTGTTATTGAGGTATAATCTTACTGCATTGTGGTCAGAAAAGATGCTTGGAATGATTTCAATTTTTTTGAATTTACCAAGGCTAGATTTATGACCCAGGATGTGATCTATCCTGGAGAAGGTTCCATGTGCACTTGAGAAAAAGGTGAAATTCATTGTTTTGGCATGAAATGTCCTATAGATATCAATTAGGTCTAACTGGTCTATTGTATCGTTTAAAGTTTGTGTTTCCTTGTTAATTTTCTGTTTAGTTGATCTATCCATAGGTGTGAGTGGGGTATTAAAGTCTCCCACTATTATTGTGTTATTGTTAATTTCTCCTTTCATACTTGTTAGCATTTGTCTTACATATTGCGGTGCTCCCGTGTTGGGTGCATATATATTTATAATTGTTATATCTTCTTCTTGGATTGATCCTTTGATCATTATGTAGTGACCGCCTTTGTCTCTTTTCACAGCCTTTGTTTTAAAGTCTATTTTATCTGATATGAGTATTGCTACTCCTGCTTTCTTTTGGTCCCTATTTGCATGGAAAATCTTTTTCCAGCCCTTCACTTTCAGTCTATATGTGTCCCCTGTTTTGAGGTGGGTCTCTTGTAGACAGCATATGTAGGGGTCTTGTTTTTGTATCCATTCAGCCAGTCTTTGTCTTTTGGTTGGGGCATTCAACCCATTTACGATTAAGATAATTATTGATAAGTATGATACCGTTGCCATTTACTTTATTGTTTTGGGTTCGAATTTATACACCGTTTTTGTGTTTCCTGTGTAGAGAATATCCTTTAGTATTTGTTGGAGAGCTGGTTTGGTGGTGCTGAATTGTCTCAGCTTTTGCTTGTCTGAAAAGCTTTTGATTTCTCCTTCATATTTGAATGAGATCCTTGCTGCATACAATAATCTGGGCTGTAGGTTATTTTCTTTCATTGCTTTAAGTATGTCTTGCCATTCCCTCCTGGCTTGGAGAGTTTCTGTTGAAAGATCAGCTGTTATCCTTATGGGAATTCCCTTGTGTGTTATTTGTTGTTTTTCCCTTGCTGCTTTTAATATTTGTTCTTTGTGTTTGATCTTTGTTAATTTGATTAATATGTGTCTTGGGGTGTTTCGCCTTGAGTTTATCCTGTTTGGGACTCTCTGGGTTTCTTGCACTTGAGTGATTATTTCCTTCCTCATTTTAGGGAAGTTTTCAACTATTATCTCCTCAAGTATTTTCTCATGGTCTTTCTTTTTGTCTTCTTCTTCTGGGACACCTATGATTCGAATGTTGTAGCACTTAATATTGTCCTGGGGGTCTCTGAGATTGTCCTCATTTCTTTTAATTCGTTTTTCTTTTATCCTCTCTGATTCATTTATTTCTACCATTCTATCTTCTAATTCCCTAATCCTATCTTCTGCCTCTGTTATTCTACTATTTGTTGCCTCCAGAGTGTTTTTGATTTCATTATTCATTATATATTGACTCTTTTTTATTTCTTCTAGGTCCTTGTTAAACCTTTCTTGCATCTTCTCAATCCTTGTCTCCAAGCTATTTATCTGTGATTCCATATTGATATCAAGATTTTGGATCAATTTCACTATCATTATTCGGAATTCTTTGTCAGGTAGATTTCCTATCTCTTCCTCTTTTGTTTGATTTGGTGGGCATTTATCCTGTTCCTTTACCTGCTGGGTATTCCTCTGTCTCTTCGTCTTGTTTAAATTGCTGAGTTTGGGGTGTCCTTTCTGTATTCTGGCAGTTTGTGGAGTTCTCTTTATTGTGGTGTTTCCTCACTGTGTGTGGGTTTGTACAGGTGGGCTTGTCAAGGTTTCTTGGTTAGGGAAGCTTGTGTCGGTGTTCTGTTGGGTGGAGCTGTATTTCTTCTCTCTGGAGTGCAATGAAGTATAGAGTAATGAGTTATGAGATGTCTATGGTTTTGGGGTGCCTGTATCTTGGAGCTCAGGGCTGTGTTCCTGTGTTGCTGGAGAATTTGCTTGGTATGTCTTGCCCTGGAACTTGTTGGCCCTTGTGTGGTGCTTGGTTTCAGTGTAGGTATGGAGGCATTTGATGAGCTTCTGTCAATTAATGTTCCCTGGAGTCAGGAGTTCCCTGGAGTTAGGGTTTGGACTTAAGCCTCCTGCTTCCAGTTATCAGTCTTATTTTTACAGTAGTTTCAAAACGTCTCCTTCTATACAGCACCACTGATAAAACATCTACGTTAAAGATGAAAAGTTTCTCCACCGTGAGGGCCACCCAGAGAGGTTCACAGCGTTACATGAAGAGAAGAGGGAGGAGGGAGTTAGAGCTGACCCAAATGAGATGAGGTGGAATCAATAGAGGAGAGAGCAGGCTAGCCAGTAATCACTTCCTTATGTGCACTCCACAATTGGACCACTCAGGATGTTCACAGAATTATACAGAGAAGAGAAGAAGGAGGAAGGTGACAGAGGTGGCCTGGAGGATAAAAGGGGGGAATGAAAAGGAGGGAGACAGATCCAGCCAGTAATCAGTTCCCTATGTGTTCTCCACCGTCTGGAACACACAGAAATTCACAGAGTTGCATTGAGTAGAGAGGGGTTAGGGAGGAGACACAGGCGACCTGGTGGAGAAAAAGGAGAGTCCAAAGAGGGAGAGAGCAGTCAAGCCAGTAATCTCACTCCCTAGTGAAAAATGGGTACTGAAGATTGAGTTCTTAAAGGTACAAAATTGATAACAAATACATAAAAGCAAAAACTAAAAATCTAGAGTAGAGTTTGGAATTTCAAAAATACGATGTTAAAGAAAAGAAGAAGGAAAAGAAAGAGAGAAAAAACAAACAAAAACAAACCAAGTTGCAAAAATTATAAAGAAAATATAGGTACAAAATTGATAACAAATACCAAAAAGCATAAATTAAAAATCTAGAGTAGACTTTGGAATTTCAGATATACAATGTTATATAAAAGAAGAAGAGAAAGAGAGAGGGGAAAAAAAAAGTCACAAAAATTAAAAAAAAAAAAAGGTATAAAATTGATAACAAATACCAAAAAGCTAAAATTAAAAATCTAGAGTAGAGTTTGGAATTTCAAAAATACAATGTTAAAGAAAAGAAGAAAAAAAAACAAGGTCACAAAAATTATAAAAAATACATATATGAAGTTTGCTTTTAAAAAAATAGGGTCTCTTTTTTTTTTGCAAAGTAATAGTAGGTTATAAAAGTGAAAATTAAAGGAATAATAGAGGACTTAAAATTTAAAAAAAAAAAAGAAAAAAAGAATGATCATAAAAATAGTAAAAATATATCTAGGACTTTCTCTGGTTTTGTTTTGAGTATTGTGGGGTCAGTTCATTTTTGGCTAGTTCCTTGGTCTGACTTATATTTCTCAAGATCTATAGGCCCCTTCCTATGTATTCAGTTCTAACCACAGGGTTTTAATCTATTGCCTGTCGCTTCCAAGGCGGTTCCCTCTGTTATAGCTTCTTCTGTTTGCTGGTCTCTTCAGTGTCTGGTTTCCGCCCTGACACAAAGGGGATGGTGATGGACACTTTTTTTTTTTTTAGGCTCACTTGTTCAGTCGCGCTGTGGGGAGGGAGGGAGGGATGCTGCAAACAAATAACACTGGCGTGTGCTCGTAGTGCCTCAGCCACACTGGGTCTGCCCCCCCTTCACGGCGCATGTGGCCTCTCTGCCCACGCTGCTCAGGCTCTAGGTTGCTCCGCCAGGAACCATCCGAGGCCGGCCCTGGGCTGCCTGCACCTCCTGGGTCGAAGCTGCTCAGGTTCAGGCACTCGGGTAGTCCTCAGAGGTGCAGACTTGGTTGGGCCAGCATTTTGTGCCCTTCCCAGGTCCAAGCAGCTCAGGTGATGAGGTGTTTGGTAAGCGTGATTGCTGTGATTATCGCCTCCCCACCGCTCAGTTATCTAGGTGTACAACTGGTGCACCTTCTCAAGCGGATGTTGACCGTCCAGACCCCCAAGAAGTTTTAGTTAGCAAAGAAGCCTACTTACAGTTTTGTAGATAATGTGTCTCTGGGGCTGTGATTGCCCGCTTCTGGCTCTGGCTGCCTGTCACCAGAGGGGGACGGTCTGCAGCCGGCTATCTCTGTACAGTCCTTTGTTCCGTGCGCGGGCCTGACGGTGTCTCAGGTTAGGGCTGGCTTATCACGTGGTAGATATCCCGCAGTCTGGTTTGCTAGCCCAAATTATTTCGCTCAGATAGCGCTCGGGGTATTCAGGCCAGATCCTTATTCTAAGCAATGAAGCCCGCACCACACCTCCCTGCCCAGCCTCCGCTTGCTAATGGTGGATGCAGGCATCTGCGCTGCTTCTCCGCTGGGAGAGTTACGTAGGGCTCATAATCTGCGGGTTTTAATTGTTTATTTATTTTCCCTCCCTGTTAAGTTGCCCTCTGTGCTTCCAAGGCTCGGCACAGATTCGGCAGTGAAAAGGTTTCCTGGTGTTTGGAAACTTCTCTCTTTTTAAAACTCCCTTCCCGGGATGGAGCTCCGTCCCTCCCTCTTTTGTATCTTTTTTTGTCTTATATATTTTTTCCTACCTCCTTTTGAAGACATGGGTTGCTTTTCTGGGTGCCTGATGTCCTCTGCCAGCATTCAGAAGTGGTTTTGTGGAATTTACTTGGCGTTTAAATGTTCTTTTGATGAATTTGTGGGGAAGAAAGTGTTCTCCCCATCCTACTCCTCGCCATCTTAGCTCCTCCTCCCGGATTTACTCATATTTTTAAAAAATATTATCTCAACAAATAGTGGGGAAAGCTTCTACAACATTTCATGAAGATGGAGTTAGACTTTGCCCTAATTACAAAGAAGTTAGTTTGGTTCTTGGGTTGGGAAGATCTCCTGGAGGAGAAAATGGAACCCACTCCAGTATTCTTGCCTGGAGAATCCCATGGACAGAGGAGCCTGGCGGGCTACAGTCCAAAGGGTCGCAGAGAGTCGGACATGATCTGGTGTGAGCATGAATGATTTCCAGAATTTTGCAGTTCCAGGTGACGAACTTCTCATAAAACTAACCATAATGAATGCCAGCCTGCCTTGCCTCCTCCACTGTCAGTGTAATCCAGGAACAGAACCATTGGTTCCTGCCTTTCTTGTACATCCCTCATTTTCTATAATTTTTTTCATCTGCCATTTACTGGATTTAGATTGGAGTTTGGATTTCAGATAGCTCTGACTTTCATGTGTTCTTTTATTCTTTTTGGATAGCAGTGTGAACACACATCTGCTTCTGCTGATATTAATGACAAAGTTATTTGCCAAGAATAGAAGATGTGTTTCTCAATATTTTGCAAATAAATCCTATTTTTTAAAAAGGATATCATGGGGATGAGAATATTTTGCAATTAAATATCACATGATATCACTTATATGTGGAACCTAAAATAGGATACAAATGAACTTATTTACACAACAGACCCAGACTCATAGATGTAGAAAATAATTTTATGATTACTGTAGAAGAAAGATGGGGGGAGGGATAAATTAGGAGTTTGAGATGAACAGATACACACTATTACTGTATATAAAATAGATATAACCAAGAAGAACCTGCTGTATAGCCCAGGGAACTAGATTCAGTATCTTGTGATAACTATAATGGGAAAGAATCTGAAAAAGAACACACACATATATACGTGTGTGTGTGTAAATATATATATGATGTGTTTTATATATATATATACACACAACTGAATCACTTTGCTGTACACTTAAAACTAACATAACTTCATAAACGAACTGTACTTTAATAAAAAAGAAGTATCCCCAAAATAATGGTGGAAGACTTGCTTACTATATTTGGAAGTGAAAAATATTCATAATATTTTTATTCAATATATTGAATATTCAAATATTCATTTGCTTCTTAGATAGATGTAAAATCTCTGGCTCATCTTCCTACTCAGGGGCATCTGCACTTGATCTTGTAAAAATTTCAAAATAATAGCAAAAACAATAATAGTTCAAGAATGCTTTCCTGTTCAGTTTGCTGTCACTAATCTCTGCAGGAAGTGAAGAGCACTTTATTTTTTCATACTTCATTTTAATGAACTTGTTAAGTACACATGCCTTCAGGGTTACTCATACTTGGTGCTCATTTGGTTCTGTTGGAAGTTCCAGGAAGATACATAAGGAGGTGGCCCCTGTCTGTAGGTAAAAATAAAATGACATGGAGTGCAGCCAATGCTTAAAACTCCACTTACATTTTCCAAAGGTGTCTATGGCCACCCCTTCTTCTCACAGACTGAAAGATTGAAGAGGCTTGGGGCAAAGTCCCAGCAGGTTGTTTGATTTGTTCTGACTTATTTGTCAATTCATGACATCGTGGATGTTTATTTTTACCTTGTTTCATGTCTAGAGAATCTTGTCGGGGGACACATTGCTTGCTAACATCCTCAGTGTCTTCTCCGTTCACCCATCTCCAGAGAAGCTTAAGCAAATGATATTTTACAATTTTAAATTCCAAGGGAACAAATATGCTACTTTCTTAGAATGCTACCAGGAAGAAAAAGGAAATATAATCCAGATTAAATTTCACCAGTCATGGCCAAATTCTTATCAGTCATAAAATCTTTTAAAACTTTTAGGAAATTTTATACAAAGTCTCTTGGCCATTTTTTTGGTATAACTTTCCCCCCTTTTAAACAAAATATTGTTTCAAAACTCATATCAGATCAGATCAGATCAGTCGCTCAGTCGTGTCCGACTCTTTGCGACCCCATGAATCGCAGCACGCCAGGCCTCCCTGTCCAGCACCAACTCCCGGAGTTCACCCAGACTCACATCCATCGAGTCATTGATGCCATCCAGCCATCTCATCCTCTGTCATTCTCTTCTCCTCCTGCCCCCAATCCCTCCCAGCATCAGAGTCTTTTCCAATGAGTCAACTATTCGCATGAGGTGGCCAAAGAACTGGAGTTTCAGCTTTAGCATCATTCCTTCCAAAGAAATCCCAGGGCTGATCTCCTTCAGAATGGACTGGTTGCAGTCCAAGGGACTCTCAAGAGTCTTCTCCAACACCACAGTTCAAAAACATCAATTCTTTGGCGCTCAGGATAATGAATCAAATAACTCACTTTAACAGGTTACTGATGTTGGCTTTTATGTACTTTTAAAACAAACTGTTTATAAATCCACTAATTGTTAAGTCAGATCTGAGTTCAATCCCTGGGTCAGAAAGATCCTCTGGAGAAGGAATTGGTAACCCACTCCAGTATTCTTGCCTGGATGATCCCATGGACGGAAGAGCCTGGCAGGTTACAGTCCAAAGGGTTGCAAAGAGTCGGACATGACTGAGTGACTAACACTGTCAATTGTAAGTTATAAGTTAGCTTTCTAAGTAAGTCCCTTATGTGGACATAGTTGTTGTATTAATCTTATTTATTATATTTATTTATATAAGCTGCCATAAATTATTTCAGAATTTCTTATTGTTAAAAAATAAACAAGCAGGTTTTTCTTCTTTCTTTCCACCCAGAACCATGCATTCTATAGTTAAACTTCAAAATATTGAACTTAAATGAATAATCTTGATGTTAAAAAAGCCATCCCCCAGAACTTCCTTGACGGTCCAGTGGTTGAGAATCCATTTGCCAATGCAGGAGAGTCAGATTCAATTCCTGATATGGGAACATCTCACATACCGCCGGCAACAAAGCCCCTGCGCCACTGAAGCACGAGCCGCTGGAGCCCAGGAACCACAACTACTGAGTCCGCTTGCTCCAACTACTGAAGCCTGAGCGCCACAGAGCCAGTGCTCCCCTCAACAAGAGAGTATGCCCTGCTTGCGGCAACTTGAGAAATCCCAAGCACAGCAATGAAAACTCAGCACAGCCAAAAATAAATTAACTAAAAAAGACATCCCCCAACTTATTTATTTTCCCCAATTCTTTAATGTGATAGTCAATCAATAGTGGTCAATTCAATCAATTTTAATAAAATCACATTTGGACGATATATTGCAAGGAAATGTCTAATGTAAATCCAGAATTTTGATATGATTACATCAGTACATATACAAATGAATCAGCTCTATTTTGTTGAGTTCTGCAGAACATTATTTTCTAATTCTAGAGATATTTAAAACATGACTCTTAACTGCAAAGGGTTGACTCAATCAGTGCTGTGCTATGAGGACTCTGCACTAGGGGTGTAGATTTTGGTAAAGCCTCATCTTGTGGCGAGAAGTGTGAATGTTGAGTGGATATGGGGGTAGGAAGGATTCTGGTTTCTAGAGACTGAAAGTTTCCATTAAAAAAAAATGTTAAGAATAACTTAAAATTTTCCATTTCTATGTATTTGCTCTAATGAAATTTATAAAATTGTATTCTGTTTTAAATATAATGTAATTACATTTAAAGTTTGGGGGAAGTGGAAAAAGAAAAAATAATCAGTCATAGCTACACTACTCTGATATTAACCACTGTTAACCTCTTACTGCATTTTGTCCATTATTTTTCATTTTCCATATTTTGAGCTCCAAATGCCTTATTTGACATACTTTTTCAGGCAGATAACAGTGAATTATCTATGGAGCCCTGACTACAAGTACTTTACATACATTATTCCATTACATCTATACAACATTCCTGTGAGGCAGGGACTATTTATTACCTCTGTTTCACAGACAGAAAGAATAGAGGAAGGCTATAAAGGTTAATTAACTTGTCCAAGGTCATATTCATATGGCCAGTAAATTGCAATGTCTGGCCTTAAATCCAGGAAGCTTAACTTTAGAGTTCTTGATTTAAATGTTATGCTATAATGTGCCTCTGCAAAGCTACTTTTGGTGAAATTTATATAGCTTGAAAATAAAATTATCTGGCTATTGCCAAAAAAAAAAAAAACAAAACATTTTAACATATTTCTCCATTAAAGATACAAGGTATGGGCTCCAAGTTAATTTTGTAGATTGACTATATTGTTTAAATTTATTGGTCTAATTCTTCTGATCAAAATTATGGTTAGCAATATCTTTAAGGGATATTTGGTTTAGTAACTAAGTAACTAGCTGAGTGGCTTTACCTTTAATTTTGTCTGAATTTTCCCTCCTTCCATGTAGGTTCTTAACCCTTCCCTATTTTTCTTTTTTTTGGACTATGGTTACCTAACTTAATCAGGGAATATGTTTGGTGCTGCAAAGACAGTTGCACACTTTGAAATTCATATATCCCCTTTGGTTTTAAAAAAGGAATTGAGGCAAATTTAATCATGCTTCCTTTTAAAATTTATTTCTGCTGTAAAGCCACAATAGTGCCTGTGATTTCAGATTGTAGAGAAAATGAAAATTGGAGAAAGGATTAGTGAATTGAAGGAAGGAAGTCATAACTTATCAAAAATCAATCTGAATTTTTATTGCCCAGGTTCAGGGGCATCAATTAAGAATGTGATTGTTCTTTGTGTAACTGTCTTTTTCATATTCAGAGAAAGACATTAGCAGCTGCCCAAGCAAACCCTTCAGTGCTCTTTTGAACAAAGTGAAATGCTGAGAATTAGGTTAATTTCAGGAAGGAAGACAACTTTGAGACAGTTTAAGCAGCTTCACAGAACCTGAGTGAGGTTTTGTTTTTTTCTACAAGCTTATTTATTAGATAAAAAGTGATAATAGCAAATATTCACCTATTGACATGTTATAATGTACACTTAAGTCCTCAGAATAGAAGACAGAAGGGAGAATTACTCTCCTGGAGACAAAATTGGGAACTCTCTCCTTCACACTGTTTGTAATCAGGGATGAAGAGCAAAGGAGAGAAAAGCTGGAATGATACTATGGTAAAAGTATTTTTGTGAGTTTTGAATTAAAACCAGCACTCTTTTCAATAGCCAAGACATGGAAGTAACCTAAATGTTCATTGACAGTTGAATGATAAAGAAGATGAGATACATGCATACAGTGGAATATTACTCAGTCATAAAAAGAATCAAATAATGCCACTAGCAGCAATGTGAATAGACCCAGTGAAGTAAGTCAAAGAAAGACAAATGTCATATGATATAACTTATATGTGGAATCTAAGCTATGATACAAATGAACTTATTTACAAAGCAAATAGACTCACAGACACAGAAAACAAACTCATGGTTACCAAAAGAGAAAGATAGGAGGAGGGATAAATTAGGAGTTTGGGATTAACAGATGTACATAACTATATATATAACAGATAAATAATAAGAACCTACTGTACAGCACAGGGAACTAGACTCTATATCTTGTAAAGAGAAGAGAATCTGGGCTTCCCAGATACCTCAGCTGGTAAAGAATCCACCTGCAATGTGGAAGACCTGGGTTCGGTCCCTGGTTTAGGAAGATCCCCTGGAGAAGGGCAAAGCAACCCATTCCAGTATTTTTGCCTGAAGAATCCCCATGGACAGAAGAGCTTGGTGGGCTTCAGTCCATGGGGTCTTAAAGAGTCAGACAGGACTGAGTGACTCAGCACAGCACAGAAGAGAATGTAAAAAGAGAATATATATATGGGTGTGTGTGTGTGTGTGTGTGTGAGATGTGTGTGTGTGCATGTGTCACTTTGGTTTAAACAGTATTAAATAATCATTAAATAGCATCTGATTAAATAGCTGTTGAATCAGATGTAGGTGAACCTACCCACATAAGACAAGAGAAAAAGGAATACAAGCTTTACATGATTGATAAATGATACATAAGTAGCACTATGTATTATTACCACACATAATGGTATGATGTATGGAATGGATGATTATACATTTCATATTTCAATGGCCAGTGTTTGAATTTTCTTTGATTTCTTGGAAGGCTTTGACACCTGAGGTGATGATCTTTAGAGTGAAACCAAACACTGAATTCTTTTCTTCTATAATAATTTTTAACTTAATTTTTATTGAATTCAATATTTATTGATATTCAGTATTTATTGATATTCAATACTTATTGAAATCAATACCTATTGATTTACAATGTTGTTAAATTCAAGTGTACATCAAAGTGATTCAGTTATATGTATATACATATATGGTCTTCTCTGGTGGCTCAATGGTAAAGAATCTGCCTTCAATGCAGGAGACGTGGGTTCGATCCTTGGATGGGGAAAATCCCTTGGAGAAGGAAATGACAACCCACTCCAGTATTCTTTCCTGAAGAAGCCCATGGACAGAGGAGCCTAGCGGTCTACAGTCCATGGGGTTGCAAAAGAATCAGAGACAACTTAGCGACTAAATAACAACATATATTAATATGTGCATGTGTGTGTGTGTGTATTCTTTTGCAGATTCTTTTCCCTTATAGGTTATTATAAAATATTGAGTATAGTTTCCTGTGCTACACAGTAAGTAGGTTCTTATTGGTTATGTCTATTTTATATATAATAGTGTGTACCTGTTAACCCCAAATTCCTAACTTATTCCTTTCCTCTTTCCCCTTTGGTAACCATAAATTTTTATACATCTGTGAGTCTACTTTTGTTTTGTGAATAAGTTCATTTGTATCTTTTCTTTTTAGATTGTACATATAAGTGATACATGATCAAATCAATGAATTCCATAAAGTATCTGAACAATCAGACCTAAATGGGATCTTGGCTTAAGTGATTCTTGACATGTAAATTCTTCAACAGGTAGGGCAGTGTTATGGGTTAAATTGTGTTCTCTACAAAAGATTTGTTGAAATCCTAATCTCTCAGTTCAGTTCAGTTCACTCAGTCGTGTCCAATTCTTTGCAACCCCATGAATCTCAGCACGCCAGGCCTCCCTGTCCATCACCAACTCCCAGAGTTCACTCAGACTCACGTCCATCGAGTCATTGATGCCATCCAGCCATCTTATCCTCTGTCGTCCCCTTCTCCTCCGGCCCCGAATCTCTCTCAGCATCTTTTCCAATGAGTCAACTCTTCGCATGAGGTGGCTAGCACCTGTGAATTTGATCCATCTTGGAAATAAGAGTCTTTGTAGACTTAATCAGGTTAAGATAAGGTCATGATGGTGGATCATAATCCAGTGTGACTGGTGTCCTTATATGAAGAGAGGCTCTTGGTCACAGATGCAGACACACAGGAGAACACTATTAGGATAGAAGCAGAGACTGGCAGGAAGCATCCACAAGCCAAGGAACCAAGAATGCTTGGCTAGGACCAGAGGCTGGTAGAGAGGCACGAAGGAGCTTCCCTGTCAGAGCTCTCAGGAGGAGCCAACCCTGCTAACACCTTGATGGAAGACTTAGGGCCTCCAGAACTGAGACAATGTTTCTGTTGCATTAATGTACCCGGTTTGTGATCATCTGTTATGGCCACCCAGGAAACCAGTATACGTAGGAGACTTCTTCCAAGCCATCTTGACCTGGCTGATAGGCCTAAAATAAAGACAAGTAATAGAAAAAACAAAACAAAACAAAATCAAAAGCTCAGAAGTCAGCTAACTATTGGGCTGGCCAAAAAGTTTGCTTGGGTTTTTAAGCTTCATTTGGGATATTCTCATAACAGCTTCCGGAGCAACCTGAATGAACATTTTGGCCAGTTCGATACTTCCTTCCTCACTGAGGGAAAACAAGTTTTGAGAAACCTGAGGATTCTGGCCTTGAGGTCAATGTTCTCACTGATCACCAGAAAGGGAGTGTTTTTTTCCCTTCTATCTTTAGAAGCTCTTCACAACTGCCCTCAGGTTCAACAGTTTGTGAACTTTGTGACTCTCTGCTTTCTGCCACTCTAGTGAAAATGATGTCAAAGTTTAACTATTATAAGAGGAAAAGACATGAATCATGCCTAGAATTCCAGATTCAGGTATACAAATATGTGATTGTGAAGATGAAGGATGACAGATCTCAATGCGCCATCATGAGGCTCCTCGTGTGGTCGACACGCTCTCATTAGCAACCGTGTAACACTGTCTGTTGTCCCAACGTGTAGTGGTAGTTATATACTCTGCTCCATCCCCTCTTCCTCATTCACTGCCTCTCGTGGAAATCAGGGGAGCACCATGGGGACACCAACACTATCTAGATTGCTTAATTGTTAAAGACATAAAAGGAATAAGTATTAATTGATCAGGCCGTCTTGTACGTTTAAGCACTAGTGAGCACTGCACCAGATTCTTTGAAACAGTAAACAAAATATTTAAGCATGATCTCTGTCTTCCAGGAACTCAAAATTCTGTGATGTTAGGGATCAACATGCTGACTCAGGAGTCAGGTTGTCCTGTCTTTGATCTGACCTCCAAGAAAAGTATTTCAGAAACATAGTGTGAATTATCTTCACTCTGCTTCATTTCTAAACTCTTCAAATGGTAGTAGCTACTACGTATGCCAAAGGAGTTATTTAGGTTAAATCAAGTGTTTGGCTTATGGCAACTGCATAATAAACATTGGCTATTGTTACATTATTGATATTACTGATGAAATTAGTTTCAAAGCAATATTAACAGATACAAAAAGCAATTTTAGAGAAGACTCTTGGGTGTGAATGCTAAGAAGAAAGATTCAACCCTGAAATAATATATATATATGTGTGTGTGTTTGTGCGTGTGTGTGTGTGTATGTATACACACACACACACATATATAACTCACTGGAAAAGACTCTGATGCTGGAAAAGATTGAAGGCAAAAGGAGAAGAGGGTGGCAGAGGATGAGATAGTTAGATAGTGGCACTGACTCAGTGAGCATGAGTTTGAGCAAACTCTGGGAGATCGAGAAGGACAGGGAAGCCTGGCATGCTGTAGTCCATGGGATCAAAGAGCTGGACACAACTTAGCCACTGGACAATAACCACAACCACACACACACCATATATTATACAATATAAAAATACAGAGAAATATATATATATATATATACACACACACACACATATATATATATATAACTCATTGCACGTGAGACTTCACTATTTTAATCTAGATAACTGAGAAAGAACCAGTATTTTAGGCCAATGAAGGAGAGTTTACCAGTGGGTGGTGCAGAAAAGCAGTCTGTCCAATTAATTTTTTCATCAACCGAGAAAAAAGGAATAACAGGCAAATTTTTTAAAACTTTGAATTTGACTGAATGTTTTTAAAAAGATTTCTGTGAATGTCATTCTCATTGCTTAAAATGAATAGAATAGTAAAATTTAAGTCACCAAATCTTAGTTGTGGTAGGCAGAATAATGATTTCCCTAAAGATATCTATCTCCTACTTCTTAAATGATGTGAATATTTTATTTAGGTTGATGCAAAAGTAATTGTGGTTTTGCATTGTTCAGCTTTGTCATTTGATATTGGAATCAGATCAGATCAGATAAGTCGCTCAGTCATGTCCGACTCTTTGCGACCCCATGAATTGCAGCACACCAGGCCTCCCTGTCCAGCACCAACTCCCGGAGTTCACTGAGACTCACGTCCATCGAGTCAGTGATGCCATCCAGCCATCTCATCCTCTGTTGTCCCCTTCTCCTCCTGCCCCCAATCCCTCCCAGCATCAGGATCTTTTCCAATGAATCAACTCTTCACATGAGGTGGCCAAAGTACTGGAGTTTCAGCTTTAGCATCATTCCTTCCAAAGAAATCCCAGGGCTGATCTCCTTCAGAATGGACTGGTTGGATCTCCTTGCAGTCCAGGGGACTCTCAAGAGTCTTCTCCAACACCACAGTTCAAAAGCATCAATTCTTCGGTGCTCAGCCTTCTTCACAGTCCAACTCTCACATCCATACATGACCACAGGAAAAACCACAGCCTTGACTAGACGAACCTTTGTTGTCAAAGTAATGTCTCTGCTTTTGAATATGCTATCTAGGTTGGTCATAACTTTCCTTCCAAGGAGTAAGCGTCTTTTAATTTCATAGCTGCAGTCACCATCTGTAGTGATTTTGGAGCCCCCCAAAATAAAGTCTGACACTGTTTCCACTGTTTCCCCATCTATTTCCCATGAAGTGGTGGGACCGGATGCCATGATCTTCATTTTCTGAATGTTGAGCTTTAAGCCAACTTTTTCACTCTCCACTTTCACTTTCATCAAGAGGCTTTTGAGTTCCTCTTCACTTTCTGCCATAAGGGTGGTGTCATCTGCGTATCTGGGGTTATTGATATTTCTCCCAGAAATCTTGATTCCAGCTTGTGTTTCTTCCAGTCCAGCGTTTCTCATGATGTACTCTGCATATAAGTTAATTAAACAGGGTGACAATATACAGCCTTGACGAACTCCTTTTCCTATTTGGAACCAGTCTGTTGTTCCATGTCCAGTTCTAACTGTTGCTTCCTGACCTGCAATGTGGTTATGTTATACATCATTTTAATGCACATTTCTTGCTTTATGTTTTTTCTTTTTGCTAATAATTTATTACTTATTGGTAATTCTATATTTATTTTAGACTATAGAAATGTTGTTAGACCAAAATCAAATTCAAACAATTTTCTTATTCTAGTTCAAAATGGGTCATAAAGCAGAGGAGACAACTTGCAACATCAATAATGCATTTGGCCCAGAAACTGCTAATGAACGCACAGGGCAAGAGTGATTCAAGAAGTTTTGCAAAGGAGACAAGAGCCTTGAAGATGAAGAGCATAGTGGCAGGCCATCAGAAATTGACAAGGACCAAATGAGAGCAATCAATGAAGCTGATCCTCTTACAACTATATAAGAAGTTGCCACAGAACTCAACATTGACCATCCTACAGTTGTTGGCCGTTTGAAGCAAATTGGAAAGATGACAATGCTCTATAAATGGGTGCCTAATGAGCTGACTGCAAATAAAAAAATCATCATTCTGAGTGTCATTTTCTCTTATTCTATGCAACAACAATGAACCATTTCTTGATCAGATTGTGATCTGCAATGAAAAGTGGGTTTTATACAACTGGTAATGACCAGCTCAGTGGCTGGACTGAGAAGAAGCTCCAAAGCACTTCCCAAAACCAAACTTGCACCAAAAAAGTCATGGCCACTGTTTGGTGGTCTGCTGATGGTCTGATCCACTACAGCTTTCTGAATCCTGGTGAAACCATTACATGTGAGAAGTATGCTCAGCAAGCTGATGAGAGGCATCAAAAACTGCAATGCCTGCAGCCAGCATCAGTCAACAGAAAGGACAGAGGTGATTAGGTTAAGGATCTTGAAGTTGTTGAGAGTATGCTGGATTATCTAGGTGGCCTGGTGTAACTATAGGGGTCCTAAAGAGCAAAGACTCTTTCCCTGCTGTGGTCAGAGAGAGGTAGGACTCCAGAATAACCATCAGAGAGGTGCAAATTTGCTGTCTTGGAAGATGGAGCAAGAAGTGATGAGCTTAAGAGTGTGGGTGGTCTTTAGCAGCCGGAAAAGGCAAGGAAATGGATTCTCTCGTAAAGCTTCCAGAATGAAATTGATTTTAGCTCACTGAGATCTGTGTCAGAATTTGGATCTATAGAAATATACATAATAAAATTGTGTTGTTTATGATAATTTCTGGCAGCAGCAACAGAAATCTATGAGTTACTCAACATCATCAAAAGTTAGGAAGAGGACAGTTTCAGCCTTTCCTGCTCTGTCTTTAACTATTTCGTACTTTTTCCTTAGTTCCTTTAGTATTATTTTTTAAAGGTGAGGGATAATTTCCTCTTTTGCATGAGATATAGTATCAGAGACTGAAAACACCCTCCTGCTTGATAAAAACACAAAACCAAAACCAAAAATCCAGACAGCATGTAAAGAGAGTTTTCAAGACACTGGCCATCAGACTCAAAGCCTAATGATCCCCAAAAGAAACAAAGAAAGTGAGTCCTGTCATTCACTTCCCTTCATTACTGCCCCACGTTTCTGCATGGGAAGGAAGGGAACCTACTTGGAGCCCAGGAGACTCCTGTAAGAGTTGGACCTGAGTCTCCACCTGGGGAGACAAAGGAAGCTGGAGTTCCCAGGACAGAGCCCTTGGAAACAAGTGTTGCTCAGTTGCTCAGGGGTGTCTGACTCTTTACAAATCTATGGACTGTAGCCCACCAAGCTCCTCTGTCCATGGGATTCTCCAGCTAAGAATACTGGAGTGGGTTACCCTTTCCTCTTCCATGGCATCTTCCCGACCTGGGGATCAAACTCATGTCTCCTGTATTGCAGGTGGATTCTTTACCACTGAGCCATCAGAGAAGCCGTCCACCCCAAAACAAGAGAGCTGCACAGAGTTTGCTCCCTGGAGATCGAAAGACTAGATCTTCCCTGGAGGTTTCATCAGAGCACCGGTCAGTGCAGAGGAAGAAAGAACTGCCCAAGCCTGAGGAAACAACCAACCAAAACTGCTAGTGGGAACAGTGACTGGTACTCGCACAGCCTGGGAATAGTGCCTGTTTCCAGTAGCCAGACTGGAAAAACTCATAATTCAAGGTAGGTCTTGCCCGAGGAGCAGGAAATTATTAGTCTTAGACTGAGCAGCTCTCTACAGCTGCCTAAAAAACCAGAAATGCAAGATCAAAAAGGTTTAATTATTTCCAAGTACTTAATTGCATACTAAAATAAAACCCCCCAAAAAGCAAAGTTCACCACTTATTATTCTCTTAGTTTTCATTTCTTTTATTTTTTAAGATTAATTTTTATTGAGGTGTAGTTGGTTTACAATGTTGTGTTAGTTTCATTTATGTAGTACAGTGTTTAATTAATATATATGTATTTTCATATTATTTTCCCTTGTGGGTTATTACAAAATACTGAGTATAGTTCCCTGTGCTTTACAGTAGGTCCTTGTTGTTTATCTATTTTTATACATAGTAGAGTATATATGTTATACCATGCTTGTTATTGAATTGAAGCTTACCAGGCATGCAAAAAGTTGGAAAACATTATGCATAGTGAATAAAATAATCAGAAAAGCCAAAGCAACCAAGAACTGCCATAGATGTTATAATTAGCAAAAATGAACCCTGAAATAGTTATAACTGTTTTCCATATGTTTAATGTGTTCAGTAGAAAAAGACCCAATTCAAAATTTTAGAGGCTAAACCTTTAAAGTATGATTTAAAATACATTGGATGGAATTAACAGCAGATTAGATATCACAGAAGAAAAAAAAATCAGTGAATTTAAAGTTATGGTAGCAGGAACTACACAAAATAAAAAGTAGAGAGAGAAAAAGTAAATGAAAAGCATCAGTAGGCTGTAGGAAAACTTCAAGCAGTCTCATGTATTCAGGTTCCTGATGGAGAGAAGTAGAGAGTCAAGAAAAACATCTGAAGAAATAACGGCCAAAACATTTCTAAGCCTGATGAAAACCTTAATATAAGACACTCTACCCAACAACAGAATAATATGCCTTTTCTCAACTGCACGTGGAATACTTAACAAGATCACTCATATTCTTGGTCATAAAATACGTCTCAATCAAACCTCAGCAAGTGATTTGTAAATACTGGCAAGCTGATTCTAAAATTCATAAAGAAATACCAAGGATTTTGAATACCAAAACTATCGAAAAGCCAACTTTTAAAAAGAACAAATTTACAGGACTAACAACTAATTTCAAGACCTTTAATAAAATCACAACAACTGAGTAATGTGGCATTGCCATTAAGATAGACAAATAGATCAATTAAAAGAATAGAGGTCCAGATATAGACTCACATGTATAGGGACACTGGATTTTTTTTACAAAGGTGAAAGAAATTCCATGAAAAAAAGATAGTCTTTTTAACAACTGATTCTAGAACAGTTGAGTTCAGTTCAGTTCAGTCGCTCAGTCATGTCCGACTCTGCAACCCCATGAATTGCAGCACGCCAGGCCTCACCTGTCCACCACCAACTCCCGGAGTTCACTCAAACTCATGTCCATTGAGTCGGTGATGCCATCCAGCCATCTCATCCTCTGTCGTTCTCTTCTCCTCCTGCCCCCAATCCCTCCCAGCATCAGAGTCTTTTCCAATGAGTCAACTCTTCGCATGAGGTGGCCAAAATACTGGAGTTTCAGCTTTAGCATCATTCCTTCCAAAGAAATCCCAGGGTTGATCTCCTTTAGAATAAACTGGTTGGATCTCCTTGCAGTCCAAGGGACTCTCAAGAGTCCTCTCCAACATCACAGTTCAAAAGCATCAATTCTTCAGCGCTCAGCCTTCTTCACAGTCCAACTCTCACATCCATACATGACTACTGGAAAAACCATAGCCTTGACTAGACAGACCTTTGCTGGCAAAGTAATGTCTCTGCTTTTGAATATGCTATCTAAGTTGGTCATAACTTTCCTCCCAAGGAGTAAGCGTCTTTTAATTTCATGACTGCAATCACCATCTGCAGTTGAGTATTTACATACAAACAAAAAGCAAAATCCTTTAATCATACCATAAAAAATTAGTTTAAAATGGATTCTAGATATAAATATCACACCTAAAATGGTAATAATTCTAAATGTAAACATAGGGTAAAATCTTTGTGACTTTGTGTTAAGCAAAAATATCTTCGATGCACAATCTGCAAAAGCATAATCCACAAAAGAGTAAACTGACAAATTGGTATTTCAACATTGGAAAAAAAACAAAAAACAAAAAACTCCTCTTCAAAAGACATTCAAGAGAATGAAAAAATAAGCCATATACTAAGAGAAAATTAAAGGACTTGTACACACAATATGTAAAATCTCTCAAAACTCAATAAGTATAATACGTGAAAGTGAAGTCACTCAGTTGTGTCTGACTCTTTGAGACCCCATGGACTGTAGCCTACCAGGCTCTTCCCTCCATGGGATTCTCCAGGCAAGAGTACTGGAGTGGGTTGCCATTTCCTTCTCCAGGGGATCTTCTTGATCCAGGGATCGAACCTGGGTCTCCCTCATTCCAGGCAGACGCTTTAACTGCTGAGCCACCATGGAAGCCAACCCATAAAAATAGGCAAAAGATCTGAAGAGTCACTTCACAAAAGAGAATTTACAAATAGCAAATAAGCAAATGGGATTTCCTGGTAGCTCAGATGGTAAAGAATCCGCCTGCAATGCAGGAGACTCCAGTTCGATTCCTGGGTCAGAAAGATCTGCTGGAGAAGGAATAGTCTACCCACTCCAGTATTTTGGGGCTTCCCTGGTGGCTTATCTGGTAAAGACTCCACCCGCTATGTGGAAGACCTGGGTTCGATCCCTGGGTTGGGAAGATCCCCTGGAGAAGGAAATGGCTACTTACTCCAGTATTCTGGCCTGGAGAATTCCATGGACTGTATAGTCCATGGAGTTGCAAAGAGTCGGACAGGACTGAGTGACTTTCAATAAGCAAACACACAAAAGTTATTATTGTTAATAATAATTAACTTATTACTTATTGTTGTTGTTTAGTCACTAAGTTGTGTCTGACTCTTTTGCAACCCCATGGACTGTAGCCCATCAGGTTCCTCTGTCTGTGGGATTTTCCAGGTAAAATTACATTTATTATAGGCAAATGAAAATTAAAACCACAATGGATGTCACTGTAGACTGTGCAAAAAGGACAAAAACTTAAAAGACTGACCACACCAAATGTGAGCAAAGACGTGGAGAAATAGAACCCAATAAACTGGTGGCGGAAATGTAAAGTGATTCAACCACTGTAGAAAACAATTTGGCAATATCTTTAGTAAGCATACAGCTATCAATAACATGATCCAGCTGTTTGCTCCTAGTCATTTATTCAGAAAATTACTCAAAAACTTGTCTGTAAATATTCATGGAAGCTTGATTTGTAATAACCAGGAGCTGGAACAGTCAGTGTGCATATGAATGGATAAACAAGTAGTGGTACACCATGTGATAGAACCGACTAAGCGAGAAAAACTGATATCTAATTATGCACGTCCCTTGGACTGCAAGGAGATCCAGCCAGTCCATCCTAAAGGAAATCAGTCCTGAATATTCATTGGAAGGACTGATGCTGAAGCTGAAACTCCAATACTTTGGTCACCTTATGTGAAGAACTGACTCATTTGAAAAGACCCTAATGCTGGGAAAGATTGAAGGTGGGAGAAGGGGACAACAGAGGATGAAATGATCAGATAGCATCACCGACTCAATGGATATGAGTTTGAGTAAACTCTGGGAGTTGGTGATGGACAGGGAAGCCTGGCGTGCTGTAGTCCATGGGGTCCCAAAGAGTCGGACACGACTGAGTGACTGAACTGAACTGAACTGAACTGAATTTATACATGTATCAGAATGGATGATTTCAAAATATTAATAACCCGGTTGAGGGAAAGGAACCAGACAGAAAAGGGCCACATACTTTGTGACTCCCTTTATGTATGCTGCTAAGTCACTTCAGTCGTGTCCGACTCTGTGCGACCCCATAGACGGCAGCCCAGCAGGCTCCCCCGTCCCTGGGATTCTCCAGGCAAGAACACTGGAATGGGTTGCCATTTCCTTTTCCAATGCATGAAAGTGAAAAGTGAAAGTGAAGTTGCTCAGTCGTGTCCGACACTTAGCATGGACTGCAGCCTACCAGGCTCCTCCATCCATGGGATTTTCCAGGCAAGAGTACTGGAGTGGGGTGCCATTGCCTTCTCCGCCCTTTATGTATGACTGTGGCTATATTCACAGTAACATACTAATTCATAGTAGTCTGTACTAATCTATAGTAACATAAAGCAGATCAGTGTTTACTTGAGCAGAGGGAAGGCAGAAAAGAATGGCCAGTTTGGGAGACAGCCATATCATTTGATCGTGATGGTAGACCTCACAGTGTGGACATCTGTTACTCAGTATGGGCTGTGAGAATTAAATGCGTTTATACCTGAGAAGTCTTAAAAGGTATGTTAAAAAGTAACATGCCTGCAATTATTAAATATCAATATAATGTCTAAATTAAAATATTTCCTGTATCAGTCTTAAAATTTTCAACTCTATATCTCACAATCAGGACCTTTCTTCTCATCTTCTATGGTTTTGTTTTTCATCCTCTCCCTTTAATGAGTTTTTTTTTTCCATTTGGTTATGATTTTTAATTCTCTTTTTATTCTTATTCTTAAAATGCAGCCCTCCTGTTTCTTTTGCTGTCCTTAAATTTCTTTGTCATTGAAATCAACAGATAGTGCAACAGTCTCTGAGAAAAAATTCAACCCAATAATTATCTTTTGGATGAAGAAAATTGCCAAAACTGACTAAAAGAATGTGCCTGTGTTCAACAATTCCATTAAAGATGTTTTATATGATTGATCAGCTTTTATATTAAAAGATCCAACATCTGATATGTTGGATAATATCAAATATAAGTAATAATTAATAGAATTGAAATAATGTATTTTGTCCAAAATTTTACTTTTGTTTTAGGTTCCAAGGATTTTCTAACAATAGAAACCACTCGTTGCTCACAAATAAACAATTTCAATATTTAATAGAGGATTATTTGACTTAATTTCGATATACAGTCATTAAAAGAACAGAAATACAAATAATAAAGAGAAGTAACAGCATATACATCACCAAATTGGGCCAGTGACCTATATCCAGTCTTGAACAGCACTGGGGAGTCCCTCATTAACAGCAATCTGGAGTCCCAGTTGGGAAAGAGTCCTGGGCAGTGTGCATTCACTACATAGATGAGAGTTCAAATTGCAGTTTTGGGGGCTCCTTTTAATAACCCCAGACCATGAACTGATATCATCATCAGTTTGTTCCTCTGAAAATACAGCTCTGTTCTTTTTTTGAAAATGCAGTTTGTTTCACCTAATCAGTCGTAAGACGTCTTAGACCCACTGGGGGAGGTGGTTAGCCAGGCCCTCAGGGACTCAGAAGATTTCAGGACTCATTCCTTTCCTTATCTAAAGTGCTGCCTGATTTGCTGTGCTTGGAGGCAGGCATGGAATCCAGGCAGATCAGAAGCAGGTCACAGGCCTGTTGTGCTTCTGAGGCCTGAACAAGATATCTTCCATTTTAATTTCCTTAACACACTACTTTTCTGATTAATAAAGATAGAGATATAGACAATCCTGATTATATTTAGCACTATAGAATACTGGAGGGGAAAATGTAAGGTTTTTCATAATTCTAGTCCTCTGAAATTCATGCAAGAAACGAAATAAACCATCAAGTTCTACCTACTCATAATAGTAAAACCAAGACTCCTACAAGGAAATAAAACAGCATTGTAGTTCTCAATTTATTCAGGGGCATTAGAGACAGTGGAGAAGGAAGTGGCAACCCACTCCAGTATTCTTGCCTGGAGAATTCCATGGACAGAGGAGGCTGTTGGGCTATGGTCCATGGGTTTACAAAAGAGTTGGATGCTACTTGGTGACTAAACAACATTAGAGACAGGTTGGGAGTAAAGAGACCTGTGGAGTGTCAATTCAAATAAGCCATCTATAAGTATGTCTTTTCTTTCCAATGTAGAAAGGGAAAATAGACTAGAAAAATCCAGAGATAAAGCAAGATGTTGTAGTAATCCTCTCATCTAGGAAGGGCTATGTTGGTGGCACAAAATAGCCCTGCAATTTTCTTTCCACTAAATATAAGAGGAGGGATGTGTGGAGGGCAGTAGTGATTATTTAACACAGGTTATGAGTAACTGGAGTCAAATAGCATTTCATCTGTGCCCTGTAATCATACTTTTTATCCCTTGTATGTATTGCGAAACACATAAACAAAAATTTCTTCACATAAATTTAGCTTCATAACTCTTCTGTAGGAAATGTGTACTGAATACATAAGTAACCATAGCAACAGCTAATGTTGGTTTTGTTTAACCACAGAGACTCATATGAAATGTATTAAAGGAAAGAAACAGTTTTATCAATAATCTACACTTTAAGAAATATGGGCATGTCATTTGGAACAGCAACTCATTAATGTTTCAGAATTTGTTGTCTGTTGCCTTAGAATAGTGTGATTTATTATTTCTTTATTGTTAATAAAGTGATTTTTCTATGGAATTGCTTGTGGCTGTTATATCTTGAGTTGCCACTACGATTCTAGACAGTTTTGGCCATTGTATGGGTTAAGAACCTATAAAAGTTGTTTCCATGTTGGGCTTTCTGTGTCTCCATGGAAACTCTCTATGAGTTAAGTGTTTGTGAATGATTCGTGGTCTTTGATGAAGTAAATTTTTATGAAATAAATGCCTTCATGAGCCATTTTTGTGTGTGTGCTTCTTTTGTGTGTGTTTCATGGGATAATTTCAGAATCTTTACTCCTAAAATTCAGCACCCAATTTACTTTTGTTGGTTTTGGTTCTTTCGGTTTACTGACGAGCTTCTAATTTTTGTTTTATCTATTGCAATTGCTTTTTGCAAATTCCTCTGTGTCCTCTTTCAGACAGCTCTGTGGTAGTACTGGAAAGTTACGTGTCCTGTCTCAGAAGTGATCATTCTCCTTCCAACACTGTATTTAGTGTAAAGGTGCAACAAAACAAAATGAAAAACGTGCTGTCATCAACATATCTGGCTGAAGATATTCCCCTGTTTTGTAAATGACTTTTGGAATGAAATTAATTTTCCTTCCATTTTCTTTATAGCAAACTTGTAATGAAGCTAAGCAGGGGAAAAGCCAAAGTATTTCCATCAAGTATTTAAAATATTCATTTTATTTATTTAATTTATTAATTTAATTTATTTTACTAATTTAATTTACTTAATTTCTCTAATTCACACTACTCATTTTATTTAAATATTTAAACTTATACCATTATTTGTTTATGTATTTAAAATTTTATCCAGGAATATGGGGTTATTCCAATATTTTTGATAATAGAATTCAAATTGTAGTACTTTAACACCAGTATTAGACAATGCTAACCTTAATAACTTAATATCTAAATAAAAATTTTAAAATGTATTTCCAAAGAGTCTCCACTATATGAAAGCCATATAGGCTACACTATACGAAGATTTTAGTCATCCTGGTGGAGGCAGAGTAGGGGTATCTTCCAGTGTTGACTTGAATTTCCCTGATGGCTAATGAGGCCACCATCTTTTCATGTGTTTAGGAACTATTGCGTATCCTTTTTGGAGAAATGCCTATTTAGATTCTTTGCCTTGTTTTTCATTGGTTGCCATTTTATGGTTGAGTTAAAGATTTTTTTAAAAAAGTTAATGAGGGGGACTTCCTTAAAGCTATATTTTAACTGATGAGTTTTAACTGACTTAAAAAAGTGATTTCTGCTTTTAATATAGAGTCTGTTCTACATCAGCCTATTATATAGCATTGATTATTATATACAAGTATCAATATGGTTTTATATTTATTTAAAAATCAATCCTAGCAAAATAATTTTATTAAGCATTAATTTTAAAATAATGCTATCTTCTCCTTCAAAGGTAATATTTCTTCAGAAGAAACACACAGAGCATATTTTGAAAAGCCAAAACTGCTTATTGCTTAACAAACAGTACGGCCTGATATCATGAAAACTTTTATGGCTCCAAGGAGACCTTGGCGTTTAGACAATGACAATATTGTTTGAATAGAAGTCATTTTAAAAATGACTCTAACTTTTTCCTACCCTGCCTTGGTAATTTGCCTGAATGTCTGTGAGGGAAGATTAACAATGTTGTCAACGCCAGCTAGGTGTCTGAACCTTTAAAACTTGAAGTGAGCTGAATGTCATAGCAGGAAATAAAAATATTTTCTGCAAAACAGCAATTTCTAATGTATTGATTCTGCAGATTCCTGGAAATACATGTTTGATTTTTAACATGGACATTGTAGAGAGGCAAAGTAAAGGACAGTATAAACAATAATACTCAAAAAATGTTTTAGAAAAAGTATTATCAGTATAGTTTTCAAGGGTATACTCAAACCATCTTCAAGAATAATATCACTTGTAACTGGGGAAAAAATTTAAATTATATTCTTGGCATTTTCATTATTTAAAGAAATCCGTCTTTCACAAAACAAAGTTAAAAATTTCAACCACAAATTAATCTTTTTTTTAAATTTTTTTAATCTGTTTTTTTTTTTACTTCTTTCCTTTTTATTTTTTAAATATCTTTTTATTTAAAAAAATTAATACTTAAGGTGTAAAATGTTTCCTTTAATGTTTTACCTGTAAGCTTCCTGAACACAGGGACCTGTCTTGTGGACCACAGAACTTGGGATGTAATAAATACTTAATATATGTCTATTGAATGAGTGAACTAAGGCTATTTTTAAATTGGTGAGCTTTCACTGACAAAAAAATATGATTTCCATCCTGTTTAGCCTAATTCTAATATGTAACATTGATTTTATTTAATAGTATCAATGTAATTGTATACTTTATAAACTAAAGGCTACCTCAAACTGGGGTACTTGGGATGAACTTGGTCTGCTTCACCCCAAGAGGAACTGGAAGATTCAGAGCCATCAGGGAGAAAAGTGGGCAAAGGAGGCTTTGGCAAGTGGGGTGATGGGCTTGCCCTCCTTCTGCTGGGATCCTTCCAGACCCTCAGATCTGGCAGGAGCGGGTATGTCTGGAACAGGGGACTGGAGAGGAACTGTCGAAGGCTGTGGTGGCTTGTCTACAGGGCTCAGTGGTCCAGGGGTCTTGGTCATCTTCCTAGCAGTTAGCTTGGTCCTTGTCACCAGCATCTTCCTGATGGCCTCCTTAGGGCTGGCAGAGATCACTGTGTTCCAAAGTGGTGCAGACTCAGGGACCTAGGAGGTAAACCCCAAGTTATCTTCCTGGCTTTTCTTATTATATTCTTACATATTAATTTTTTCCCCCTAAAGTAGGCTCTCTATTGTGGCTGAGGGTGTCTGTGAGTGTCACGATGAAAGGAAGAATCAAATCCTTGGACACAGACCTCCCATAGGGTTTCAACTATTGGAACATGGCCTGTGGTCCCTTTTCCCTTTCAACACTCTCTCCCTGGAATTCCAGCTAGAACCAGTACCTGTCAGAGGTCACAAGCCTGCTTCTCAGCTTCATTTGCTTTAGTTCCTTTCAGATTCTTGGGAAAGAAAAGGAGGGGAAATACATTTGCCTTTTACATGATTTAGCCAATGATTTACAAAATAAACAGACATTGGTTACAATGGGAAGAATTGTTGCCAACTATAAAACACTGGTCTTGCACATCATCCCTTCCTGATGCTGGGTATTTTTAGCCAATGCCAAGTTAGCACTTGCAGCAAACCCCTGTAGTGATTCTACAAAGCCACTGCTGAGAAGTAATAAAAATCGAAAGCATTCCACTGGCAACAAATCAATTATTTCAACAATTTTCTTTTATTTGTAAGAATGCAAACAATCTTAGGCATGAGTTAGTATTCTTGAAATCCTGATTATACTAAGCTTCTTTCAATTCTAGGCTCAATTAAGTTAAAATTATGTAGGAAAGGACAAGCATGACAACAAACCTCACTTCACTTTAATCATGGCCATGAATGCATTGCTTTTTCTTCCCTAGAGAGACAGAAATGCTGTGCAAGAGATAATGAAATTCATTTGGAATTAAAAGGAAAATTGAGGAAGGAAATATAAAAGATTTTTAGAGGTAAAGGAACTTCAAGTTGTAATCTAATGATTACTCAACTGTTCATATTTGGCAGATGAGAAAATTTAAGCCCAGAAATATTCATTTCATAAGAACAGGCTACACGAGAGACTGGGCAATAAAGCTGAAAGTAGAGTAAGAATTAACTATCTGTTACACATCTACAAAAGAGAAAATATGCAAAAAGTAACCACTCACTAAATCTATGCTAAAACCCATGGTCACAGATGAGGAACTTCACTCACTGACAGTCTTTCCTGACACAGAAATAGCAAATTATCATGGTTCCCAGTCCTTTGGTGTTGAGAAATAGATATTGTGACCCGGAAGGTCTTCTGATTGGTCCTCAGAAGCAGTAATTGATAGATGTTCTGTCAGTAAAAAAGAATGACTCTTTGACATTGATTGACCAATTTTTAACATCTTGCACAATTGGTTTTTCTCTCTTGATCTGTCTCTGACTCTGCCTGTCTCTCTGTCTCTTTCTCACACACACACATGTACATATACAAACTGGTTTCATTTTTTTTTTAATCTGAACCATTTGAGAGTAGGCAGACTATGCATACTCCTTTATCTGTTAATATTATAAGTATTTAATAAGAACCAAGATATTCTCTTATAAAATCAATATAGTTAGAAAATTCAGAAAAGTTGATTTCAATCTAATCTATGTTTTATCCCTTGTAGCTAACTAATTATATTAGTTTCAGATGTATTCTTTTCTTGGTTGTTTTTGCAAAAATAAGCAGATCCATATATGTTTTCTTATTTCCCTAAATAGGAGTGTTTTGTACAATAGGTCCATTAAACATACAGAAGTAAAACACAAAGCCAAATTTGAAGTAAACATACTTCATAGGTTTTGAGATACTTTTATTCTTTCCAATGTCTTTGTCTTTACCTCTTTCCTTCTACATTGTTTGAAAGTACCTTAGAAAAAGCCAAATCTGATTTGCCAAGGAAATGGTACTATTAGCAATGATGAATTTCCAAACAGAGAATTTATATTATCAAACCTGATTGTGGCCATTGTGCGAAGGAGGAAATAAGAAGGGGAGACAGCAGAGATTGGCAGACCAAATAAAGATGTTACTGTTATTTTCCAGGTGAGAGATGTTGAAAGTCTGAATGAGGCTCATGGCTAGAGGAGTAGAAGTGATGGTCTGAATCTGGAGGGTGAGCAGGGGAAGGGGAGTATGCAACAAGGTTTTATAGCCTTGGAGTATGTTGTTGTTATGGAAAATGGAAAACAAAACAAGACATAGTTTTGGGTGGTGGGGAGAGGACTGATTTGGTGTAGACCTAGTGAGTTTGAGTCGTTGTTGTTGTGGTGGGAGGAGCACAGCACAGTGTGATAACATAAGTCCATGTGGAATATCACTCAGACATAAAAAGAATGAAATAATGCCATTTGAAGCATTGGACCTGGAGGTTATCGTACTAAGTAAAATAAGTCAGATAGTGAAAGACAAATGTAAAGTGGTATCACTTATTTATGGAATCTTGAAAAATGATATAAATGAACTTATTTGCAAAACACACTCACAGACATCAAGAAATTATGTTTACCAAAGGTGGATTAATTAAGAGTTTTGGATTAATAGATACACACTGAAAGTGAAAAGAAAGTGAAAATCGCTCAGTCGTGTCCAACTCTTTGCAACCCCATGGACTGGAATTCTCTAGGCCAGGGTACTGGAGAGGGTAGCCTTTCCCTTCTCCAGGGGAATCTTCCCAACCCAGAGTTCAAACCCAGGTCTCCCGCACTGCAGGCAGATTCTTTACTAGCTGAGCAGCAAGGGAAGCCCAGATATACACTACTATGTACAAAATAAATAACCAATAAGGACCTACTGTATTGGACAGGGTACTATGCTCAATATCTTGTAATAACCTATAAGGAAAAAGAATCTGAGAAAGAATGTGTGTGTGTGCATTACTAAATCATTTTGCTATACACTTGAAAGTAAAACTACATTGCAAATCAATAGCACATCAAGTCTATCAATCAATCCATGTAGAGAACACAAAGAATGTTGTATGGACTGGGTGTTGCAGGAACAGTTTGGTCTGTAGTTTCATTTTATTTCTTTCACACAGAGGCATATTTTCGGCTTTGAGCTTCACATGTAGGGTTGCAGTGAACAAGTGTGATGCTTTAGGCTTGTGCATGTATGCTAAGTCACTTCTGTGCTAAGTCACTTCAGTTGTGTCAGACTCTTTGCAACTCTGTGGACTATAGACCACCAGGTTCCTCTATCCATGGGATTTTCCATGCAAGAATACTGGAGTTGGTAGCCAGTCCCTTCTCCAGGGCATCTTCCTGACTCAGGGATTGAACCTGCTACTCTTATGTCCCCTGCACTGGCAGGTGGATTCTTTACCACCAGCACCACCTAGGAAAGCCTCAGGCTTCAGACTTCCTCATGGTCAAACCAGGAAGCCAGGCTGAAGCATGAAGTCTGGGTTTTATATTCCACATAGCTGCACAGAACTACTTAAAAGTCTAGCCTTTGGAAAGACAATGGTCTACGACAGGCATTTTGTAATGTTGCATCACGGTGTCTGTAAGGAACTCTGCCTATTGAGTTTTTCTGGTTTTCTTTCTGTAAGACCTGAGTAATACCTGATAATGAAAGTTGGATTTAACATGGGTCAGTGTCCAACTGTCTCCCCTGTTCATGCGAAAAACACACATACACACATTTTTTCTGGAAAGGACTCAAGCTTCTATTGTTACCAGAATTCTTTCCATGGAGAATAGATTTTGTTTTTCTCTTCATATAGTTTTCTTGTTGTACATGGAGAGGAAATGTTTTCTCTTGTTTCTAACAAACAGTTACGCACAGAAAATATAAAACCCTGTTTGAAAGAGAAATAATTCTCTCTTTCCTGAGAGAGAAGATGGCTTTTACAAAAATTCCTAATTGTTAGGAACAAGTCCCCAAATAATGGCAAACTGCCCTTTCTTTTCTTGGGACTAAACAAATCAGATTGTGGGGGGGGTGGGGGTAGGTAGATACCCATGGTATTGCCCCTTTGCCCAAGAGGCAGTAGGAGCTGAAAACAAGTTTGACTTTTCTCCTGTTAGAAGATTGAGGCCCCAAAGTTTTCAGAAAGGACGAGCAGGACAAGTCTCCTTGACTCCCTCTGGGGAGAAGTCACGGTGCTGGCTCCAGCTCCCTCCAGGATACATAGAGGCAGAGACCAGCCTCTTCTGGTCCTCAACTAACTTTCAGGGCCAGTCTCATTCTTGTCAGCCTTGTATTTTAAAAACCAGATCTTGTTTCTCTGCATGCTCAGTTCTATCAGACTCTTTGCGACCCCATGGACTGTAGCCAGGCTCCTGTCCATGGGATTTTTCAGGCAAGAATACTGGAGTGGGTTGCCATTTCCTTCTCCAGGGATCTTTTGACCTAGGGATTGAACCCACATCTCCTGTATTGGCAGGTAGATTCTTTACCACTGAGCCACCAGGGAAGTGCAAGGCCTTTCAATAAAAGATCTTTTCTTGAGTATGTTTCCAGCCTTTCTACCCTGGCCTTTCAAACTGTGCCCCAATACAGCTTTTCTGAATTACGTCTCCTCCTCAACCCCTTGAGACGGGACAGGCTGGAATCTGGGATCCTTTGCTGCAAAGCTTGTACCTGGACACACCTCTCCTCTAGCAACAAAACACAAAGAATCTATGCAGGACTAAAAGTAAGTGCTTGTATGTGCAGTTGGAGCAAATTCTGGACCCAAAATATACAAAAAGATAAAAACCCAACTGCTACTTCTGAGGAGCCTGGAGCAAAAACTGGGTGTTGGGAGCAGAAGCAGGGTACTGTGCATACTCTCTGCACACACCACCACCAGAGGGCTGGGCAAACAACCTAACACCGCCCTCAGGCCTGACCCCTGGACACACCCCTCCCCTCTCCCCGTTTAAGGAACCAGCTCACGACTCACCTCGGGAACAAGCAAGGGAACATGTTGCTTGTTCTTGCTCCACCCTGCTGCAGGAGGGGCCCCAATAAAGCCTTGCCTGGATTTTTTTTCTGACCTCTAGTCAATTTCTATTGATTAAGGAGGCCAAGAACTCTGGTCAGAACACTTTGACCCCTCGATGTGTTGTGTGTAGAATCATATTTGCAGTGTGTATTATGTGATATTATTGATATTATTTTCTTACCGGATATGATTTATATTAATGTCTTGATATTATTATCTCAGAACTATTAACCTCTGGGATTAGACTGTACAACCTGTAAGAAAGGAAGAGCATTTGGGTTCTAATTTAGATCCTATCATTAACAATTTATCTGATTTTGTAGACATCATTTATTCCCTGGGAGCCCATCTCTATAGCTGCAAAATGCGTGGATCCATTTACATGGTGATTTTTTCTGGCTGAATCCAGGGATGTAGAACCCTTGGTGTGGAGGCTGACTGAAAAGTAAATTATCCTCAGACTTTGGACTGCACAGGGGTTGGTGTCTCTAATCCCCGCATTGCTCAAGGGTCGACTGTATTATTAGCAACTCTAACTGCTTCTGAGATTTTGAAAGAATTAATCTTGTTAAAAATAATAAGGTACTTGAGAATATTGTATTATATAAGCATGACTGAAATTTCTGCTGTTCATCAATTATTTTGCAGTTGTCTAGAATAGACAGAGTCTTAAGTACAGTGTACTGGGGCAAATTGTTATTCTGCTATTTAAAATATCTTTTTCCACAAATATTATTCAATATATAAGCTATCTAATAAAATTCTCTAAATATATTCCTTAACCATCTAGATCTGCTCATTAGCCATACTGGTCATAGAGAAAACTTTTGTAACTGTATAATAATAGCATGCTGCTGCTGCTAAGTCGCTTCAGTCGTGTCCGACTCTGTGCGACCTCATAGATGGCAGCCCACCAGGCTCCCCTGTCCCTGGGATTCTCCAGGCAAGAACACTGGAGCGGGTTGCCATTTCCTTCTCCAATAATAGCATAGAGATTGCTGTTTGTTGTAGATGGTGAAGAAATAGAGTGGAATAAAACTAGCATGTATTTGTATTGAGTATGTTCAATACTCCTCACTATCTTATTTATTAGACAGTTTCTATGTATCACATGTGCTAGGATTAAAAAGCCTTAAGAAAAGAAACCATCAACAAAGTGCAAAGATAGTTTGTGAAATGAGAAAAAAATTTGCAAATCATGTATCTGATAAGGGGTTAATAGTCAAAATATATACGTAACTCATACACTCCACAGCAGGAAAAAAAAAAAAAAAACCTAAAAACAAATAACACAAATTAAAAATATACAAAGAACCTAAATAGATATATCTCAAAAGAAGATATACAAAAGGCCAACAGGTTCCTGAAAAAATGCTCAGCATCACAAATCATTAGGAAAATGCATATTAAAACCACAATGAGATATCACCTCATACCTGTTAAAATAGCTATTATCAAAAAGGACAATAAATAACAATTGCTGGCAAAAATATGGAGGAAAGGGAACACTTGTGCACTGTTATTGGGAATATAAATTGTGACGTTTTTGTGGAAAGGAGTGTGGAGTTTCCTCAAAAACTAATAATGGAACTACAATATGATCAAGCAACTCCACTTTAGGAATACATCAAGGAAATAAAATACTAAGTGAAAAAGATATCCTCACCCCCTTTTTCATAGCAACATTCTTTTTGGTAGCCATTAAGAGTACTGGAATTCTGGAAAATATTTGCTAACACAATATGGTTTTCTTTGTGAGAGCTTCAGCTTAGACCAGAAAATAAGTTGTGAAATAAAAAAATTAAAGAATCCACCAATTCTACCATTTATCATTAATGTGAGTCCAAGGGGAAAGGAAGGTGAATGTATAGTAATAAAGTGATGTCAAGTTAGGTATTAGATAGGTGAATTCATGAAGTCACAAAAGACACATGCTGATGAGATTTGAAACTCTGAATTATATTTGCTTCTAACTATACATTTATGAATCTGTTATGTCCATCACATGGATCAGAGGTAGGCAAATTACCACACACTGCAAACCAATCCAGCCTGGCTCCTCTCTTGTAAATAAAGCTTTATTTGAACACAGCCATGTCCAATCATTAACCTGTTGTCTATGGCACGCCACTGGCAGAGCTGTGTTCCTGTCACAGAGAACATTTTGGTTGTGTGGTCTTAAATATTTACTCTCTGTCCCTGTATAGGAAAAGCTTCCTGATGCCTGAAACAAATCACAGTTAAAAATCAAACATATGATTTTTTTTTAAAGGAAACTCCATACTGTTCTCCATAGTAGCTGCATCAATCTACACTCCCACAAACAGTGGAGAAGTGTTCCCTTTCCCCACACACTCTTCAGCATTTATTATTAATAGATTGTTTGATGGTGGCCATTCTGACCTGTGTGAGGTGATACCTCAATGTTTTAATCTGCATTTCTCTGACAATTAGTGATGTTGAGCATCTTTTCATACTCCTTAGTCATCTGTATGTCTTCTTTAAAGAAAGGTCTGTTTAGGTCTTCTGCCCATTTTTTTCATTGGGTTATTATTTTTTTTTGATATTGAGTTTTATGACCTGTTTACATATTTTGGAGATTAATACCTTGCCAGTTGTTTTGTTTGCAAATATTTTCCCACTTTTCTGTGGGCTGTCTTTTAGTGTCATTTACGCTGTATGGTGCAGGGAGCTCAGCTGGGTGGTCTGTGATGACCTAAATGGATGGGACAGGTTTGTGGGTAGGAGGGAGGTCCAAGAAGGAGGGGATATATGTATACACATAGTTGATTCACTTTGTTGTACCCCAGAAATTGACACAATACTGTGAAATAACTATATCCCGAATAAAATGAAATAAAACAGATAAAAAACAAGGAAAAAATTCAAACAAAGAGCACAATAGATTGTCTCACCTCTCTTTCACATGGAAGAAAAATTAATACTGATTCACTCCTGTTTCTCTGGCTGTGTTTTAATTTTTATTGTTTCCCTTACATGTGAAGGTTGGTAATAAATTGTGTTTGCAACTTATCTATCTAAACATGTGGGAGTATTTCTTTTTGAAAATGTTACTGAGGTTAATGGTATTGTTTCTCTATATTCTGTAAATCGAATCACGTTTCTAGTTATTGTCTTGTTAGCAACTGCTTTGTCAATTATTAAGCAAAGGAATATTTGAATGTCTTACTAACATTTTAAGTTTAAAGACAATGTTCATTTTTTAGCTGAATGTTTACTCTTTCTAATACTTTTAATTCTCTGGGAGCCAGCTCTGGGGAAAGATAAATCTGCATTAGCATTATTCTGCATTTTTCTTTCTTATTCTTTCTGTAGTCTTTCTTAAGAGCACATATCATTGTTTCAGCAAGATCATGATATGTTCAAGATAAGTCCGTGTCCAGGTCCTGAGTAAAGGCAGACTTCCCTACCTTCCCTAATTAGAGAGTCTGCTCTAGAAATACAAAATGTTCTTATAAAGTTTTTGTAGAATGGCCTCTTATCAGTTAAGTGAGGTGAATAGAGAGATTTAGGAAAGAAATTGCTCTCAGTTGAACAATTCAGAGTACAAGTTGAGTACAAGTTGATAGAAGTCTGAAATTGTATCAGAGAGCGATGAGTAACATATCAAGAAAGATTTAAGTGAATGGCTTTTGAGACTAAAGTGAAGCTCTGAACAAAAGTACTCCAGAGAGAGCCAAGATTTGAAACTGGTTCTCACACCAGGAAGGTCCTTTCACAGGACAGCTCTCCCAGTACATCTGCAGATCGATGTGTTTAGGGTTGCCATGGGGAATCCTCTGAACCTTTTAGCATCTAGGGATCCTTCACCATTGAAAAGTGAAGATGCTGCTGTGTGTGCCCTAAAAGAGATTCCTGTTGTTTAGTTGCTAAATTGTGTCCAACTCTTTGTGACCCTATGGACTGTAGCCTGCCAGACTCCTCTGTCCATGGGATTTCCCAGGCAAGAATACTGGAGTGGGTTGCGATTTCCTTCTCCAGGGGATCCTCCCAACCCAGGGATCAAACCCACATCTCTTGCTTGGCAGGTGGATTCTTACCACTAGGCCACCCGATGCCAAAAAAGGATTGTTAGCAACCTACTAGTTATTCTGACTTCTAAATATAATATGCTTCTAACTCATCAGAAACATAGCTTTACTTCCAAAGATTGTGATACAGCAAATATGATAAAAACACAGAGTTGTAGATATGAATATAGTTGTTTCTGAATATAAAACAAATTTTAGATTAAGCATGGACATTTTTGAAATTTTCTGACTTCATAGAAGTCCTGTTTCTGTTTTTCTCATCTGTCACCTTAATCAAAATATATATCACAAATATTTAGCTTTTACTTTTGGCTATTACATGTCTATGACACACGTCTATGACTTTTTCCTAATTCACTTCCCAGAAATTGACACATAGGATGTATCCAGGTTTTGTGATCACAAGTAATTCTGTAATAAACAAATAATAATAAGCCTATGAGAAGCTTATTGTTGATTTCAAAGCAGACAATTATTTTATTGGTGTAAGTTTTCATTAACAGTGGTTTTTATTTATTTGTCTGAATTGGAAGTGCAAATAGACTACAGAATTTAAAGTAAATGATATGCTAAAATATGGAAACTTCCCATCCCAATACTGTCAGTTGCATATGTATCTTCCCTGGAAACAATCATTATTACCATTTTCTCCTCTCTCCTTCCAGAGTCAGTCTATGTATATGCAAGCACTGACTTATATATTCTTTTAGATAAAACAAGTACTACCATGCTCTTCACATAGTTTGGAACTTTGCTATGCTACCTCAATAGTAAGCCTTTGAAATTGATTCCTATCAGTACTTCATTATTTTTAACAGCTTCATAACATGCCATTGCATGAATGTGCCATAATATTTTTAACCAGTTCTCATACCAAAATGTTGTCAAATGTTCTGGCTTTGTGTTTCACTTTTCTTGTGTACATATGTCTGTGTAAGTATGTGGGTGTTGTGTGTATATAGATGTGTGGATGAAGCTTAAATACAGAGGTTACATTATTTGGTGCACTAAAATATATTATTGGTCTGTATAAGTCTCCCTTATTATTCTTTTCTTTATATTTTCCTTTGTTTTTGATCATCAAATGCATTTCCTCACTCTCCTCCACCATAGCCATTACTAGTGTGTGTGGTGTTTTTCTTTGGATATGTATTTTTGTAAACTGTGAAATATTTTTTAGTGTGCTTGTGTGCATTTAGAAATTACATTAATGGTATTGTTATTGTTCTATAATGTGGTTCATTGGCACTGCTTTCTGAACTGCTGCATGATCTTTTTTCAAGTCTATGATTTTTCCCTAATGATCCTTTTTCACATGTCTATGACTTTTTCCTAATTTGCTTCCCAGAAGTTGACACATAGGATGTATCCAGGTTTTCTGGTCACAAGTAATTCTGTAATAAGCATATGCATACACGCTCCTGTACATCTATATTGACACATAGGATGTATCCAGGGTTTGTGATGACAAGTGATTCTGTAATAAGCATATGCATACACGCTCCTGTACATCTATATTGACACATAGGATGTATCCAGGGTTTGTGATGACAAGTGATTTGTAATAAGCATATGCATACACGCTCCTGTACATCTATATGTGACACATAGGATGTATCCAGGGTTTGTGATGACAAGTGATTCTGTAATAAGCATATGCATACACGCTCCTGTACATCTATATGTGACACATAGGATGTATCCAGGGTTTGTGATGACAAGTGATTCTGTAATAAGCATATGCATACACCCTCCTGTACATCTATATGTGACACATAGGATGTATCCAGGGTTTGTGATGACAAGTAATTCTGTAGTGAACTATGCATACACGCTCCTGTACATCTATATGTGACACATAGGATGTATCCAGGGTTTGTGACGACAAGTGATTCTGTAATAAGCATATGCATACACGCTCCTGTACATCTATATGTGACACATAGGATGTATCCAGGGTTTGTGATGACAAGTGATTCTGTAGTGAACTATGCATACACGCTCCTGTACATCTATATGTGACACAAAGGATGTATCCAGGGTTTGTGATGACAAGTGATTCTGTAATAAGCATATGCATACACGCTCCTGTACATCTATATGTGACACATAGGATGTATCCAGGGTTTGTGATGACAAGTGATTCTGTAATAAGCATATGCACACACGCACCTGTACATCTATATGTGAGTTCCTCCACATCCAGCGGTAGCACTGTTGGGCCATCCTTACAGTTACTATGTTCTCAGATTTTCTTCACATTAGTTTTGCCCGATTATAGTTCTACCTAAAACACAGGAGATTCTTATCGTCTCACATCCTTCTCAGCCTTTGGTATCATATAGCTTTGTAGTTATTTTAATGTGATGGATGTAAAGTGATAAATAATGTTTTAACTTTACATTTCTCTGATGATTAGGGAGATTGAAACACCTGCATCTGCTTTTTAATCTGAGAAGTTTCACTTCCTAGTCACATATGTCACCTTTTTGTTATAACTTGGGATGCAATTTATGTTTCCAAAACTTGTAAGAGACTCTCATATTCTAGATAACATTGTCTTGGTTTTTTTTTTTTCTTTTTTGCAATCCCCCATGCCTATAATGTTCTCTCAAGCTTTCTCTGTAAAGCAAAAATCCTTAATTTTGAGGTATTCACATTCACCGATATTTAACTTTTTTTTTCCTTTTTTTAAATTTATTTTTTTTAATTTTATTTTATTTTTAAACTTTACATAATTGTATTAGTTTTGCCAAATATCAAAATGAATACATCACAGGTATACATGTGCTCCCCATCCTGAACCCTCCTCCCTCCTCCCTCCCCATACCATCCCTCTGGGTCGTCCCAGTGCACTAGCCCCAAGCATCCAGTATCGTGTATTGAACCTGGACTGGCATCTTGTTTCATACATGATATTTTACATGTTTCAATGCCATTCTCCCATGATAGATGCTTTCTAATACATTTTTACACTTAACTTTTACAGTGTTACATTTCACATTTTCATACACTTAAGATATCAAAATTTCACTTGTGCAAAGTGTGAGAATAACAGTCCAAATTAATTTTTCTTAATAAATTTCCCATTTCCTTGACATTGTTTCTTAAATAATAGCTATTATTCTCATACTTCTTGGTTCTATATATAACCATACTGATCCATCTAGCACTATCAATTCTTAAGGTTCTCTCTTTTTCCATTGCATAATTTGACAGCTTGTATTCCTACGACACACACATTTTATTTCATGTCTATGATGCTTGTAGTATAATCCAGTTACATGATTGCACTTTCCTTTTCACTTTATTTTAGTAGAATCTGGATATTGTTTTTTTCACATCTTTTTTTCTTCATCAGTTTGGCCAGAGTTTTATCAATTGTATCAATCACTTTTTAATCAGCTTTTGGTGTCACTGATTTGTTTGCAATTTCTTTTTGCCTTTCAATATAATTGATTTATCCTCTGCTTTTATTATTCTCTCCCTTTTGCTTACTATGGATTTAGTTTGCTTTTCTTTTCCTAGTTTCTAAAGGTGGAAGCTTAGGCCAGTGATCTGGGACATTTTTCTGCCCTGATGAAAATATTTAAGGTTAGGGTAGCTAGCTGTTCTTCAGTGACCACTCAGGCAATCTTTTCCTATCACATTTACTCTCTGAAGGGCTTCCCTGATAGCTCATTTGGTAAAGAATCTCCCTGCAATGCAGGAGACACTGGTTTGATTCCTGGGTCAGGAAGATCCGCTGGAAAAGGGATAGGTTACCTACTCCAGTGTTCTTGGGCTTCCCTGGTGGCTCAGCTGCTAAAAAATCCACCTGCCAAGCAAGAGACCTGGGTTCAATCCCTGGGTTGGGAAGATCCCCTGGCGAAGGAAAAGGCTACTCACTCCAGTATTCTGGCCTGGAGAATTCCATGGACTGTATAGTCCATGAGGTTGCAAAGAGTCAGACATGAATGAGCAACTTACACTTTCACTTTAGTGTCTGAAAAAGCCTTTAAACTTCATCTCTGAGAAATATTTCTAGGAGGTATAGATACCTGGGACAGAAGATTTTTCTTTTTTTCTTCATAATTTTAACAATACCACTGGTTATCTTCTCACTTACATGGTTTCTGATGGGAAGAAGTAGTAATTTTCATCACTGTTCCTCTGTGCATGGTGGGTCTTTCCTTCCTCTGCTACCCTCAACATTTCCTTATCTTTTTCAGCAGTTTACATGTGATAACTCTGTATGTGGTTTATATGTTTGTATCCTGCTTTGGGTTCTCCTAACCTCTTGACTCTCAATTTTGGTATCTTTTATTACTTTTGAAAATTATAGCCATTATATTTTCAAATATTTGTTCTGCCTTGTACTCTGTCTATTCTCTTTCTGCAGCCCAAGGGACTCTCGAGTCTTCTCCAACACCACAGTTCAAAACCATCAATTCTTTGGTGCTCAGCCTTCTTAATAGTCCAACTCTTGATTCCATACATGACTACTGGAAAAACCATAGCTTTGACTAGACGGACTTTTGTTGGCAAAGTAATATCTCTGCTTTTAATATGCTATCTTGGTTGGTCATAGCTTTTCTTCCAAGGAGCAAGCGTCCTTTAATTTCATGGCTGCAGTCACCATCTGCAGTGATTTTGGAGCCCTCCAAAATAAAATCTGTCACTGTTTCCATTGTTTCCCCATCTCTATGCCATGAAGTGATGGGACAAGATGCCATGATCTTAGTTTTTTGAATATTGAAATTTAAGCCAGCCTTTTCACTCTCTTCTTTCACTTTCAACAAGAAACTCTTTAGTTCCTCTTCAGTTTCTGCCATAAGAGTGGTGTCATCTGCATATCTGAGGTTTTTGATATTTCTCCTGGCAATCTTGATTCCAGCTTGTGCTTCATCCAGCCCAGCATTTTGCATGATATATTCCTCATATAAGTTAAATAAGCAAGGTGACAATATACAGCCTTGATGTACTCCTTTCCCAATCTGGAACTAGTCCATTGTTCCATGTCTGGTTCTAACTTTTGCTTCTTGACCTGCATACAGCTTCCTCATGAGGCAGGTAAGGTGGTCTGGTATTCCCATCTTTTTAAGAATTTTCTAGTTTATCGTGATCCACAGTCGAAAGCTTTGGCATAGTCAATAAAGCAGAAGTAGATGTTTTTCTGGAACTCTCTTGCTTTTTCTGTGATCCAATGAATCTTGGTGATTTGATTCCTCTGTCTTTTCTAAATTTGAATTCTTGAATAGGATTTAAAAGTTTGCTTATGTCCATCTTGTAGACTTCTTAAGTTTATTCCTAGATATTTTGCTTCTTTCGTTTCATTTCAAATGAATTATCTTTTCCAAATGGCAGTTATTTGGTGATGTGAAGATGATTTATTTCTATATATTTGAATTTTCACTGAAATTTGGTAAATGCTTTTACTGCTTATAGTTTTTTCAGCTGTTTCTTTTATTCTTTTCCCCAGAAAACAATAATATAACCTAAATATAATGATAATAAAACTTTCAATTTCCATATTTCTTTTCTTCTCTGATCTAACTGAACTAATACTTTCAAAACAATGTTATTTAAAATGACGCTTCTGCACATCAAAGGAAACTATCAGCAAGGTGAAAAGACAGCCTTCAGAATGGGAGAAAATAATAGCAAATGAAGCAACTGACAAACAACTAATCTCAAAAATATACAAGCAACTCCTACAGCTCAACTCCAGAAAAATAAATGACCCAATCAAAAAATGGGCCAAAGAACTAAATAGACATTTCTCCAAAGAAGACATACAGATGGCTAACAAACACATGAAAAGATGCTCAACATCTCTCATTATCAGAGAAATGCAAATCAAGACCACTATGAGGTACCATTTCACACCAGTCAGAATGGCTGCGATCCAAAAGTCTACAAATAATAAATGTTGGAGAGGGTGTGGAGGAAAGGGAACCCTCTTACACTGTTGGTGGGAATGCAAACTAGTACAACCACTATGGAGAACAGTGTGGAGATTCCTTAAAAAACTGGAAATAGAACTGCCTTATGATCCAGCAATCCCCCTGCTGGGCATACACACTGAGGAAACCAGAAGGGAAAGAGACACGTGTACCCCAATGTTCATCACAGCACTGTTTATAATAGCCAGGACATGGAAGCAACCTAGATGTCCATCAGCAGATGAATGGATAAGAAAGCAGTGGTACATATACACAATGGAGTATTACTCAGCCATTAAAAAGAATACATTTGAATCAGTTCTAATGAGGTGGATGAAACTGGAGCCTATTATACAGAGTGAAGTAAGCCAGAAGGAAAAACACCAATACAGTATACTAATGCATATATATGGAATTTAGAAAGATGATAACAATAACCCTGTGTACGAGACAGCAAAAGAGACACTGATGTATGGAACAGTCTTATGGACTCTGTGGGAGAGGGAGAGGGTGGGAAGATTTGGGACAATGGCATTGAAACATGTAAAATATCATGTATGAAACGAGATGCCAGTCCAGGTTCAATACACGATACTGGATGCTTGGGGCTAGTGCACTGGGACGACCCAGAGGGATGGTATGGGGAGGGAGGAGGGAGGAGGGTTCAGGATGGGGAGCACATGTATACCTGTGATGGATTCATTTTGATATTTGGCAAAACTAATACAATTATGTAAAGTTTAAAAATAAAATAAAATTTAAAAAAAATAAAAAAATAAAAACATTTTCCTCATTAAAAAAATAAATAAAATGATAAAATATATATTTGTCTTATTTTTATTTCAATTAAATTCTGCTAATGTTTCTCAATTAAGTATGATTTTTACAAGTAACTTAAATGTCTTAGATTGAGAATACTAACAAATACTTTGGGTGCTTGTTAATGCCCTTTCAGTGCATATAAAGGTCATTTATATGATTTTTATTTATTGTTTCCTCCATCTTCAAATTTATATAAATAGATATACTAGCATTTAAGAATCCTTACATTCTTAGAATAAATAACAATTATTAAGCTGTATTATTATATTAATTTGCTTTTTGGAATCTGCTTTTATTTTTACAGTTATAATATTCATTGAGAGTAAGTTCTACTCAGCTTTCCTTGTCTGCTCTTGTTCTGGGTTCTGAGTCCATATTATTTTTATTTCCTAAAGAGTTTTGGGTTTTTTACATTCTTTCCCCTGTTTTACTAATATTTTTTTTTTTGAAGAATATGATTGCATTGTCGTGAATTTTTCCTTACAAGTTTGGTAGAAATCCCTGTGAAGTTATTTGAACATTTGAATTTTGGAAAGAATAGCTTTATAGCAACATATTTTAGAGTAGTTGTTCTGGCAATATTTTATACTGTTTCAGGCTTTAATTTTAATTTATATACTCAGATTTGAAATAGCTCAACTGGAATTCTATCACCTCCACTAGCTTTGTTCAGAGTGATGCTTTCTAAGGCCCACTTGACTTCACATTCCAGGATGTCTGGCTCTAGGTCAGTGATCACACCATCGTGATTATCTGGGTCGTGAAGATATATTTTGTACAATTTTTCTGTGTATTCTTGCCACCTCTTCTTAATATCTTCTGCTTCTGTTAGGTCCATACCATTTCTGTCCTTTATCGAGCCCATCTTTGCATGAAATATTCCCTTGGTATCTCTAATTTTCTTGAAGAGATCTCTCGTCTTTCCCATTCTGTTGTTTTCCCCTATTTCTTTGCATTGATCACTGAAGAAGGCTTTCTTATCTCTCCTTGCTATTCTTTGGAACTCAGCATTCAGATGCTTATATCTTTCCTTTTCTCCTTTGCTTTTCACTTCTCTTCTTTTCACAGCTATTTGTAAGGCCTCCCCAGACAGCCATTTTGCTTTTTTGCATTTCTTTTCCATGATGATAGTCTTGATCCCTGTCTCCTGTACAATGTCACAAACCTCAGTCCATAGTTCATCAGGCATTCTATATATCAGATCTAGTCCCTTAAATATATTTCTTACTTCTACTGTATAATCATAAGGGATTGGATTTAGGTCCTACCTGAATGGTGAAGAAAGCTGAGCGCTGAAGAATTGATACTTTTGAACTGTGGTATTGGAGAAGACTCTTGAGAGTCCCTTGGATTGCAAGGAGATCCAACCAGTTCATTCTAAAGGAGATCGGCCCTGGGTGTTCTTTGGAAGGAATAATGCTAAAGCTGAAACTCCAGTACTTTGGCCACCTCATGTGAAGAGTTGACTCATTGGAAAAGACTCTGATGCTGGGAGGGATTGAGGGCAGGAGGAGAAGGGGACGATAGAGGAGGAGATGGCTGGATGGCATCACCAACTCAATGGACATGAGTTTGAGTGAACTCCGGGAGATGGTGATGGACAGGGAGGCCTGGTGTGCTGCGATTCATGGGGTCGAAAAGAGTTGAACAAGACTGAGCAACTGAACTGAACTAACTCAGATAATTTATCTCCTGCAAGTTCTCATTGTCATTGAGCAGAGAAGTGAGCAAAATATTCTCTCATTATTCTACTAGTGTTTTCTCTGTCCATGGTTATTGTCACAAAAGCATTTCAATGTTTGTATTCATATTTTACTTTTTTAAATTGTTTCAATGATTAATGGTTTAAATATTTTTTGTGTTTTAAAGAAAATTATTCTTAATGTATTTTTATTCTATTAATCTAATAATTTTTAATCCATTAAAGTTTGCTTTTATATTTATTAGTTTGACTTACTTGCCACAAGTTTATTTTTTATATCCTCTCAAGAGAAATGCTTTCTTGATTCATTTTACTTATTTTAATCTTTTAAGTATTAATGTGATATTTAAAACTGTAGATTTCCTTTTGAGTAATGTTTTAGTTGTATAACATGTTTGCTCAAAATTTACTAGTCTCGTGTGAACTTGCATTTCTTTCAGAAGTTACTTCCTTATGCCAAATACATTTTGAATAATCAATTTTTCTGAGCCAAATTAACCTTAATGTACTCAGTTACTTTGATGTGGCTCTATGCTATGCTATGCTATGCTATGTTAAGTCACTTCAGTCGTATCCGACTCTGTGTAACCCCATAGATGGCAGTCTACCAGGCTTCCCTGTTCCTGGGATTCTCCAGGCAAGAACACTGGAGTGGGTTGCCATTTCCTTCTCCAATGCATGAAAGTGAAAAGAGAAAGTGAAGTCACTCAGTCATGTCTGACTCCTAGTGACCCCATGGACTGCAGCCTACCAGGCTCCTCCATCTGTGGGATTTTCCAGGCAGGAGTAGTGGAGTGGGGTGCCATTGCCTTCTCCGTGGCTCTATATAATTACTAAATAAAAAATGCATCTACCTAACATGATAGAGTGATAAATAAATACAGGATAAATACATTTTTCCATCTGAAAAATTTATTTCATGAAATAGCAATAATATAAAAATGAATAAACTAAGTCTGAATCTTTCAGGTATCTTTTGATTAGCTGGTTTGCATATCCTTCTACAGAAAATAGGGCTTCCCAGGTGGCTCGGTGGGTAAAGAACATGCCTGCAATGCAGGAGACACAGGAGATATATGTTCGATTCCTGAGTTGGGAAGATTCCCTGGAGAAGGCTATGGCAACCCACTCCAGTGTTCTTGCTTGGAGAATCCCATGGACTGAGGAGCCTGGTGGTCTACAGTCCATAGGTCACAAAAAGTTGGACATGACTGAAGTGACTGAGCACACATGCATACAGAGAATAATGATTTTATTTTAACTACCCTCTTAGAAATTTGAGAAATACAACTAGCTTCCTCTTGTTTCAGTTTGCAAGTCTCCACAAGCTTGAGAATGATGTAATCTGCTAGGTATAACAAAGGACTTCACAGTGCCTGAGTGGGTTTGTGTCTTTGGATCCATTAAAAGCATTTACATTGAGTTTTATGGAATTCTGAGAATCAGTTCATTTTTCATGATATGCAGTCTACTCACTTTGGCCTGAAGATCTGGAAATTAGGATTTAAAATTTTCTCTCCCTCATACACTCAGTGGGCTAAATTGTACTGGGATCTGCTTGTGTATAGGTCTGACATGAGGACAGAAGGCAAGAGCGATGCAGGCTAAATAACTACTCTTGCCTTGGGATGAAAGTTACTATATTGACATTTCCACATTCAGTTCTGCTGAGTGCATGGAGGGGTTGTGTGGAGCTGTGCATCCCCACCTCTTCCCATACTCTCTGCTTACGCCATGCCCAACCTCAACATCAGGAGCTGGATAGTGACAATGATAATAATGATAGAGTTGATGATTACAGAGTATTTGTTATGTGCTGGTTTTGTTCTAGATGTTTTCATTTACAACTCACTTCATCTTCACAACAAACCCAGGAGGTATGTACTAATATTGCAGTAGGCATCCCAAGGTTGTCCAGTTCTCAATCCCCAGAACCTGTGAATATGTTGTGTTACATGAAATATTACATGGCAAGAGGCATGGTTTCATATGGAATTAATGATATTAATCAGCTCTTAAATTAAGGACATTATACTGGAAAATTCAGTGGGCCCAGCATAACCACCAGTGTTTTTTCTTTCTGAATTTTAGTTTTTGAAATATAGTTGATTTACAATGTCTTGCTAGTTTCAGGTGTACCACACAATGATTCAAATGTGACAGTTGTCATATCAACATGCATTAAAAAAGACATCAAAATTGGTGAATTTCATGTAGCCATTTTAATCTTGAACATGGAATAAAAAAGCAACATTTTCAACATAAAATGCTTTACTATATCAAGAAAGATAAAAATTCAATTTAAATACAAAAAGAAAAATTTTGTGGAGTGTATGGAGCGTGCCGTGAAAAAAAATTCTGCATTTAATCAAATTGTGAGGGTGATGAAAAGTGGATACTATACCATAATGTGCAATGGAACAGATCATGGAGCAATTTAAATGAACCACCACCAACACACTAAAGGCCGATTTTCACCCAAAGAAGGTGACGCTATGCGTGTGGATTGGAAGGGAATCCTCTATTATGATCTCCTTCTGGAAAACCAAGCAATTAATTCTAACAGTACTGCTCCCACTTAGACCAACTAAAAGCAGCACTTGATGAAAAATGACCAGAGTTAGTCAACAGAAAACATAATGTTCCATCAGAATAATGCAAGACCACATGTTTCTTTGATGAATAGGCAAAAATTGCTAGGCTGGGAAGTTCTGATTCATCTGCTGTATTCACCAGACATGGCACATTAGAATTTACATTTATTTTGGTCTTTACAAAATTCACTTAATGGAAAAATATTTCAATTCCCTGGAAGACTGTTAAAGCCAGTTGGAACTGTGTTTAAAAAGATAAAAGGTTTTGGGAAGATGAAATTACAAAGTTGCCTGAAAAAATGGCAGAAGGTAGTGGAACAAAAAAATGAATATGTTGTTCAATAAAGTTCTTGGTGAAAATGAACAATATGCTATTTATTTTTACTTAAAAGCCAAAGGAACTTTTTGGCCAACACTATATCAGCTCAGTTCAGTTCAGTTGCTCAGTCATGTCCGACTCTTTGCAACCCCATGAATCGCAGCACGCCAGGCCTCCCTGTCCATTTCCAACTCCTGGAGTTCACTCAAACTCACATCCATCGAGTCGGTGATGCCATCCAGCCATCTCATCCTCTGTCGTCCCCTTCTCCTCCTGCCTCCAATCCCTCGCAGCATCAGAGTCTTTTCCAATGAGTCAACTCTTCGCATGAGGTGGCCAAAGTACTGGAGTTTCAGCTTTAGCATCATTCCTTCCAAAGAACACCCAGGGCTGATCTTCAGAATGGACTGGTTGGATCTCCTTGCAGTCCAAAGGACTCTCAAGAGTTTTCTCCAACACCACAGTTCAATAGCATCAATTCTTTGGCACTCAGCCTTCTTCACAGTCCAACTCTCACATCCATACATGACCACAGGAAAAACCATAGCCTTAACTAGACGGACATTTGTTGGCAAAGTAGTGTCTCTGCTTTTGAATATGCTGTCTAGGTTGGTCATAACTTTCCTTCCAAGGAGTAAGCGTCTTTTAATTTCATGGCTGCAATCACCATCTATATATATATATATATATATATATATATATATATATATATATACCCTGAAAAAGAATGTGTATATAATATTCTTTTCCCTTACAGATTATTAAATGTGGAGGAGAGAAGCAGCATGTCAGAGTCACAGAGAAATATGAAGATGCTCTTTTGTGCACTTTGCAGATGCAAGAAGGGCCACATAATGCACATAACCCCTGGAAGCTGTAAAAGGCAAAGAGGAAGATTCTCCTCTCGAGCCTCAGGAAGGATCCAGCCCTGTCAACACCTTAATTTCAGCCAGTGGGGTCCATTTTGGACTTCTGAACTCTAAAAGTGTATAGTAATATGTTTATGTTGTTGTAGACTACTAAGCTGGTGCTAATTTGTTCTGGCAACAATAGGAAACTATTATAATTATCATACTTGGCAAAGTTAGATATGAGACAGAGGTTAGGTAGTTTGTCCTAGGTCACTTGTATTCACAGGTAGAACTGGGAATTGAACCTGGGTTGTGTGACTCCCCAGACTGTATTATTACTATTGTAAAACCAACTTTCTTAAGGCATAAATTACTTTAGTAAAATTCATTGTGCAGTATTATGAGTTTTAACAAATGTGTGTAGTCATGTGAACAAAATCAAAATGAATATCTAGAACCTTTCCATCACCCCAATAATTTACGTGGTACCTCCTTTGTAGTCAGGACTTTTCTTCATCCCACTCCAGTGCCTGGAAGCCACTGACTTATTTTTTGTCTCTATGATTTTGCCTTTTGCAGATTGACACATCAATGGGATAATAGCTGTATGAATAGCTTGGCAATTCATCTCCACAAACAGATTATAAAACCATTCTAAATTCTCAAAAACAATAAAGGCACTGGAAATTGACCAAAAGCAGATAACATTTTGAGAAGTATTAATTGCTAAAAGTCAGTGAGAGCTTTGGGAAAGGACATTAGGTGTCTCTGGCAATCACTGGACTGCTCACCCCCTCACCCCATCCCCCAGCCTCCGTTGGATAGTAAAAGCTCTAGTTTCACAAGAGGTGACTGGGTGAAAAAAACTGTGGCAGACTTACTCAATTTCAATACAGAGTTGGAGGTAAAATCCCCTGCTTTGCTGATTAACAGTGGTGATAGACTCAAGTGGGAATGGGCAGGAAGTACATCCCAGCCAGACCTTTCATGGGTAGATTCTGGAAATGAGGGAGTCTTGGAAGTGCTAAAATAAACCATTCCCATGCCCACTGGCTGAGTGGGATCTATGTGTGTGCAGAAGAGATCTAACAAAACAAAACAAGACAAAACTATCAAACACACAAAAAGAAAGGTAGCAAACAAAAGTAAGCCTGGAGAGACTTGAGAACAGGCTGCGAATTTGAATGCATTTCCTTAACCACAGGCTAAGGGTAGAAACCATATGTGTTTGAGGTATTTGAGTAAAAGTTTTATTCAGAGCATTAACTCAGTTCTTAATTACGTAGGTACAGGAGGTAACATCAGGGAAGCCAAGTTGAAAAACAAACATTGGATGGAAGACCTGAGCAGAGATATCTGACTGTGTACCATGGGGTAGGTAGATTCTGAGGTTAAATGCAGACAATAACCCTCATAAAAATAAAAAGGGAATTTATATAGAGCTGATAAAATAAATCATTTAAAACGTATGATTTCAAACGAAACTATGGGACATACAAAGAAGTAGTAAAGCATGATTTATACTCAGTTCCAAAAGCAGAAGCTGTCCATAGAAACTTTCTAAAGGGGTCCATTCGATGGATTTAGCAAAGACTTCAATACAGCCATTAAAATATGCTCAAAGAATTAAAGGAGACAATTTGAAGACATTTGAAGAGTAAAAATAAATTAGGATAACAAGTTAGTAAATATAAAATATCAATACAGAAAATAGAATCTAGAGTCAATTATTACAACAAATGGAATGAGGAAATCAAGAACAGATTTGAGTTGGTGGAATAAGGAATCACTGTGAACATGAATTAGATCAATAAAAAATACCCAATTTCAACAATAGAAAACAGACTGAAGAATAGGGAAGAGACAATATGACACATTCCAGCCATGAATCCCAGCTGTCCCCTGTCTCCTGTCTCCTAGCCGTATCCCAGCTAGGAGATAGAAAAAGAAACAGAAAAAAAAAAAAAGAAGAAGTAATGTCTAAAACTTGCCAAATTTGGTGAAAAATAGAATCTAAGAGATCTCAGATATTCATGAAACCTGAGTAACATAAGCCTAAGTAATATAAACACAAAAACCCCACAATTACACATTGTCAAATTGCTGAAAGCCAAAGTCAAAGAGAAAATCTTGAAAGCAGTAAAACAGAAATAGTTGTCAATAATATGATTAAGAACTGACTGCTTATGAGAAACAATGGAGCCCAACAGGCAGGATGGAATGACATATTCAAAGTATTGATGAAGAAAAATAGAGTTAATGAATAAATATTCTGTGTGTGTTTACATATAAAGCTAAAAATCAACAGAGAAAGTAAATATGGTAAAGGACTGATGTTGAAGCTGAAACTCCAGTACTTTGGCCACCTCATGCGAAGAGTTGACTCATTGGAAAAGACCCTGATGCTGGGAGGGATTGGGGGCAGGAGGAGAAGGGGACGACAGAGGCTGAGATGGCTGGATTGCATCACCGACTCGACGGATGTGAGTTTGGGTAAACTCCGGGAATTGGTGATGGACAGGGAGGCCTGGCATGCTGCGATTCATGGGGTCACAAAGAGTCAGACACGGCTGAGCAACTGAACTGAACTGAACTGAGTCATGCTTGTTAATCACAAAGGAAGGCAGATAAAGAGAAACAAAAAAGATATGAAATGTGTAAAAAAATAGCAAAATGTAAATCCAACCCTAACAATAATCATTTTAAGTGTAAATAGACTAAACATTTCAATCAAAAGGCAGGGATTGCTAAAGTGAATAAGAAAGCTTTCTATAAAAGAATTATTTTATTTATAGCCAAAGAAATAAATAACTGAAAGCAAATGATGGCAAAATGATATACCATTCAAACTGCAACTATAAATAATCTGAAGTGGTTATATTAGTATCAACATTGGCTTTAAGAAATATTGCTAAAGACAGAAAGGGACATTTCCTACTGATAAAGTAGCCAATATGCCATGAAGATTTAACAACTGTAAATGCATTTAAATGGAGTCCCTAAATAAATTGAGAAAAATCTTATATATTCATAAGAGAAATAGACAACTCAATAATCTTAGTTGGAGACTTCAATAGTCCTCTTGTAGTAATCACAAGGCAACCAGAAAAAAAAAAAAAAAAGCAATAAGGATACAGAAGACTAAAATGACCCTATCATTCAACTTGACCTGACTTACAGAGGACTTTCACTCCACAGTACAGTTTCACTGCATGTGACTCATCCTCCAGGGTAGACCCTAGGCTAGGTCATAAAACAATTTTTAATAACTTCAAATGGATGAATTAAATGGGAAATAATCAACAGAAAAAAGTCTGTGCTTAGAGGAAAATTTGTAACTTTAAAACCTTATAGTAAAAAGGAAGAAAGACCTAAGATCAATAGTCTCAGCTTTTACCTTAAGAAGATAGAAAACTAAGACCAGCCAATCCAGTGCCAGTAAAAGGAAGATGGAAATAATAATATCAAGATAGAAATCGACAAAAGAGAAGAACATTAGAGGAATTAATTAAACAAAAAGTTCTTTGTAAAGATAATGCAGTTCAGTTCAGTTCAGTCGTAGAATGTGTCCGACTCTTTGCAACCCCATGAATCACAGCACGCCAGGCCTCCCTGTCTATCACCATCTCCCGGACTTCACTCAAACTCATGTCCATTGAGTCGGGGATGCCATCAGGCAATCTCATCCTCTGTTGTCCCTTCTTCTCCTGCCACCAATCCCTCCCAGCATCAGGGTCTTTTCCAGTGAGTCAACTCTTCACATGAGGTGGCCAAAGTACTGGAGTTTCAGCTTCAGCATCGGTCCTTCCAATGAACAGTCAGGACTGATCTCCTTTAGAATGGACTGGATGGATCTCCTTGCAGTCTAAGGGACTCTCAAGAGTCTTATCCAACACCACAGTTCAAAAACATCAATTCTTTGGCACTCAGCCCTCTTCACAGTCCAACTCTCACATCAATACATGACCACTGGAAAAACAATAGCCTTGACTAGATGGACCTTTGTTGGCAAAGTAATATCTCTTCTTTTCAATATACTATCTAGGTTGGTCATAACTTTCCTTCCAAAGAGTAAGCATCTTTTAATTTCATGGCTGCAGTCACCATCTGCAGTGATTTTGGAGCCCCCAAAAATAAAGTCTGACACTGTTTCCACTGTTTCCCCATCTATTTCCCATGAAGTGATGGGACCAGATGCCATAATCTTCGTTTTCTGAATGTTGAGCTTTAAGCCAACTGTTTTACTCTCCTCTTTCACTTTCATCAAGAGGCTTTTGAGTTCCTCTTCACTTTCTGCCATAAGGGTGGTGTCATCTGCATATCTGAGGTGATTGATATTTCTCCCAGCAATCTTGATTCCAGCTTGTGCTTCTTCCAGCCCACCGTTTCTCATGATGTACTCTGCATAGAAGTTAAATAAGCAGGGTGACAATATACAGCCTTGACATACTCCTTTTCCTATTTGGAACCAGTCTGTTGTTCCATGTCCAGTTCTAACTGTTGCTTCCTGATCTGCATATAGGTTTCTTAAGAGGCAGGTCAGGTGGTCTGGTATTCTCATCTCTTTCAGAATTTTCCACAGTTTATTGTGATCCACACAGTCAAAGGCTTTGGCATAGTCAAGAAAGCAGAAATAGATGTTTTTCTGGAACTGTCTTGCTTTTTTGATGATCCAGCGGATGTTGGCAATTTGATCTCTGGTTCCTCTGCCTTTCCTAAAACCAGCTTGGACATCTGGAAGTTCACGTATTGCAGAAGCCTGGCTTGGAGAATTTTGAGCATTACTTTACTAGCGTGTGAGATGAGTGCAATTGTGCAGTAGTTTTAGCATTCTTTGGCATTGTCTTTCTTTGAGATTGAAATGAAAACTGACCTTTTCCAGTCCTGTGGCCACTGCTGAGTTTTCCAAATTTGCTGGCATATTGAGTACAGCACTTTCACAGCATCATCTTTCAGGATTTGAAATAGCTCAACTGGAATTCCATCACCTCCACTAGCTTTGTTCGAAGTGATGCTTTCTAAGGCCCACTTGACTTCACATTCCAGGATGCCTGGCTCTAGGTCAGTGATCACATCATCATGATTGTCTTGGTCGTGAAGATCTTTTTTGTACAGTTCTGTGTATTCTTGCCGCCTCTTCTTAATATCTACTGCTTCTGTTAGGTCCATACCATTTCTGTCCTTTATCGAGCCCATCTTTGCATGAAATGTTCCCTTGGTATCTCTAATTTTCTTGAAGAGATCTCTCGTCTTTCCATTCTGTTGTTTTCCTCTATTGCTTTGCATTGATCACTGAAGAAGGCTTTCTTATCTCTCCTTGCTATTCTTTGGATCTCTGCATTCAGATGTTTATATCTTTCCTTTTCTCCTTTGCTTTTCACTTCTCTTCTTTTCACAGCTATTTGTAAGGCACCCCCAGAGAGCCATTTTGCTTTTTTGCATTTCTTTTCCATGGGGATGGTCAATAGATATTTTACTAGACTGATGAGAACAAAAGATGGAGAGATAGAAACCAGAGCATTAAAAGGAATATCGAACATTGTACATTGACCTTGATCTCACCTCTGCCAGACACAGATTACACATAAAGGAACTCCTAGATAAATTTGCGACACTGGATGACATTAGTCAAATAGATGTATTTTTTTATGCTGTAATGATTTGGAAGCAGTAGGAGGGGGTTTGACATAACCCCCAGACTCCTGGGGGAGTTCTTTGAATAGCAAAGAATTTCAGAAGAGAATCCAAACTTTTCCATGCCACTAACAAAAGTTGGAAACTTAACTAAGAAACACTTAGCAAGATGATCCTCCTCTTTTGATGAGAGACCCAAGAAAAATGTTTTTTCTTTGAGAAAGACATAGCTCATATATTTTGTTAGATTGCAGTGACAGGAAAATTATCTTAATTGATCAAATTTTACTTATTTTCCAGGGAATGCTGTGATTCACTCAGTTCAGTTCAGTTGCTCAGTCGTGTCTGACTCTTTGTGACCCCATGAACCACAGCATGCCAGGCTTCCATCAACAACTCCCGTAGTTCACCCAAACCCATGTCCATCAAGTTGGTGATGCTATCCAACCATCTCATCCTCTGTTGGCCCCTTCTCCTCCTGCCCTCAATCTTTCCCAGCATCAGGTCTTTTCAAATGAGTCAGCTCTTTGCATCAGGTGGCCAAAGTATTGAAGTTTCAGCTTCACCATCTGTCCTTCCAATGAACACCCAGGACTGATCTCCTTTAGGATGGACTGGTTTGATCTCCCTGCCATTCAAGGGACTCTCAAGAGTCTTCTCCAACACCACAGTTCAAAAGCATCAATTCTTTGGTGCTCAGCTTTTAGGCAAACAGATTCAAGCATACACTCTTAGATCCTGGTGATAGGACCTTGGCAAACCCAATTAACCTCTTTAAGTTTCCATATCTGAAATATGAGCTTCCCAGGTGGTATAGTTGGTAAAAAAAAAAAAAAAAAAATCTGCCTACCAATTCAGGAAATGCAAAAGATGTGGGTTCAATCCCTGGATCGGGAAGATTCCCTGGAGAAGGAAATGACAACCTACTCACTCTAGTATTCTTGCGTGGAAAATTTCATGGACAGAGAAAGCTGGCAGGCTACAGTTCATGGGGTGTCCAAAGAGTTGGACTTGACTGAGCACACACATATTACTACTACTGCTATTCATCCCTAATATAGTGTGAATCATAATCTGCTTAAACCTAGTTCTACAAACAATAGGGCTGTTTTGATGCACAAATAATATAAAATATGTGAAAGTTACTTCATAAATGTTCAAAGCACTGTAAAATATTTATTTCTCTATATATTAATTCTTGTCCATTTCTGGGCAAGGGGCCTTTTCCTAATTTTTTGACTGACTCTTATTTTTCCTCTGGTGTGCAATTTTTTAAAGTCTTTCAAACTATTATGGAAATTTATTGTTTTATAGGTTTTTTTTTGTAAAAAATTAATAATCTGAGGCCTTGTTAACTCTGGTAGTATTTTATTTTCTTGTTTCTGCTGGATCTAACACATGAGATCAGTCTACATTTTTCTGAAATTTGTATCATAGTCTTCCCACAGTAGTACTGATGGATGCTTCTCTTCTTTACCTCCTCAAGACATGCTTCCAGGTAATTCATACTAAAATACAGGTTCTTGAAAATGATTTTGGGTGAGAGTTCTGCTAAGGCCATGGGTCGGAGGGGCAGAGGGTTTGGTATTTAGTACAGATCAAAGTTTTCACATATACTGCATCCAACCCCCAAATATTTGGATTCAGTACTTCTGGATGGGGCCTGGACATCAGTATTTTTAAACAGAGTATTTTAAAACACTGAAAGACACCCCAGCTAAGAACTTCTTATCTAGGGTATAAAACATTCCAGAGTGTCTAGCATCAGTCAACACATGAGAGGTTTTTGGAAGGTCATCCCGGACTGTTTGGCCTACTTGAATCACACCACACAGATCATTGTTTGGTGGCCTTAAAACCAGTCAGCACATAAAGCCCTCTCTGGCATCTGACTGTCTCTGAAATAACACAGGAAGACTTTCTGTCATAGAAAAGAATAGAAGCTAATAGAGAAATAGAAACCCAGTATGCCAAATATCTTTATTGCATGTCCTTTGTCCCCTCTATATAATTATTTATCTTAGTGAATTTGTTAATGTTGATGAGTAGTCAGTTTATGAAATATAATTCAGGGTAGGCTATATTTTATTTTTTTATTCATTGAGTTATACTTGAACCTGGAATGTCACCCTCAGAGATTATGTTTCACAGGTAAATGACTGAATAATTTGAGGTTCATGTTTATAATAGTACTGGGGTCTCATAAGGTCTTTATGCAAACTTGTAGTTTGTTTCTGAACAAATTATTGGAAATAGAAACACATTTAATTTATTGCAATTGTACTTAAAATAAAAAAAATTGTGGAATAAGGTTGAATGCGTTTGAAAATATCTTAATTTTCTACAGGATTTGAAGACAATTCTTAAGAAAGAGTTACCATTACAGTTATATATAATTTTACCATCTAGATTAGAAGCAAAATATGTCATTTTTTTCATATTCTTTTGTGGAAGTGGATGTAAAGTTCCGATGATATTACAAAGCCTTGACTCTCAGCAGCTGGTCTTCCCAGCCATGCAGAAATCAGAGTTGACTTTGCTTGAAGATGAGGGCAGAGGTCATTTGCTTTAAGCAAAACATGGTACTGTTTTTTAAGTCTCCAGATGACTTTGATGTATACCCAGGTTTGGGAAGCACAAGAGTTTAAAATGTATAAATTGATTAAATAAAGATTTTTGTCTTTACAAGTAAATTTAATCGTGTCAGTTATTCTCTATAAAATACACTTATTCACTGGCTTCTAAGTGCCAGGCACCATTTCAGATATTTTCACATTCATTATTTCAACAGCCTTTTTTTTTTTTTCCCCCAGAGATGTGACTTGGTAGATTAAAAATGCAAACAAGCAATATTAGCTTCTCTTCTTTGAAAGGAAAGCGACATAGCATCATGATGCTTAAGTCTGAGGAAATAGCTTCAATAGCTACTGTTTCAAAATGAAACAGGCCTTGTCACATTCCTTTTCTGAAATACCACCCAAATTGTTTTGTTGTTGGTTCAGGGAATAGTGAGGAGAAGGTTGATGAGAGGACAGATTTATTCTCTTTTCTTATTATAAAACTTCTATTCTGTGTGGATGATGTCACCAGGAATGACTTAAAATATATAAAGTCGCTCAGAAAGTTGAGGGTACAGTTTTGTTATGAGCAAATGGGATCCCAGGTGCCTGGAATGTGAAAGTGTTGGAGGACCTTAAAATTCTCCCCTCCCCATGAGTTTTTTTTTTTTTTAACTAATTAATTTATTTTAATTGGAAGATAATTGCAATATTGTAATAGTTTTTGCCACATATCAACATGAATTGGCCATAGGTATACATGCATCCCCCTAATCCTGAACCCCCTTCTACCTCCCTTCCCACCCTATCCCTCTGGCTTGTCCCAGAGCACCGGCTTTGGGTGACCTACTTCATGCATCGAACTCACACTGGTCATTTATTTTACTTAATGCAGATATCATGAGCTTATTTTAGGGATGGGTCTCTGCATAGCTACTCTTTTAAAAAGTCCCTTATGAGGTCTCTATGCTGCATTCGGTGCTGGGTATTTGGGAAAAATTTCTTCTGAACAGCTTTTTTTTTTTAACTTACGGTTGAATGGGGACAAAATGGTACATAAAATGTCAAAACTCTTAAAATTACTGCTTTCTTCTTCAGGGCCAAAGCCTCAGAGAATCATTGCAAAACTTCCTCTAGAATCCCAGGGCTCTTGGTGGAGTTGATTCACTGAGCATTCAGGACGAGGGATGAAATTCTTCCTCAAAAGGTCCTGTGGGAACCACAGTTGGGCAAGTTGGGACTCAAACTGATGTCTGTTCTCACCCGTTTTTCTGAGACTCAAAAAAGAAAAGTCCAACTTAGATACTAAAGAAAAAGCAAAACCCAAACTCCTTTGCTTCCTCATGCGTTATAAATCAAAATTCTCATTTAAGGAAGAAATTTAATAAAGTATTTTGCCCAAACACCTACTTAGAGAATTAAAGTACTATCAATATTTTGGTTTAATCTCTGATCATGTAACAGAGGCCTCAAGAGGCTAAATAAATGTTTCCAAATTACATATTTGGAATGGCTAAATATATATCTAGCCAAGCCTTCTCATTCTTGAGGATGATTTAGAGTTTAAACAGCTGTTTTTTTAGGTTTTGACAGCTATATAACAGAGTTTTCTAGGATGGTAGCCATTTCCTTCTGTCATTCTCAACCTTAGGCTGAAAGGGGAAAGTTTGTTTTTTTTTTCTTTTGTTCTTTTTCCTTTTCTAAAACAGCAAAGTTGATTCGGAAGGATCAGTTGTTTTAGGGAGGATCTCATTTGTCCGTCTCCAGTCATCCTTGCTGTACAAGGTCCATCCTCTTTCCATAGCAAACACCAAATTCCTCCTTCTATATTTTTGGTATGAGCTAGACTAGTTAAAAATTAAAGATGAGGTTCATGATAATATCCAGATGTCTTTGTTACTCCCAAATTCAATAGCTTTTACGTATGAAGCATATTTATGTGATTTGATACATTATGATTTTTTAATTGTCAACACCCAGCACCTCTTCAGCAGATTGGCCTTTCTATTGCGTGAGAGCAGGTCCAGTTAGATCTGAGTAAAGATGTCTTCAGAGAAGGCAATGGCACCCCACTCCAGTACTCTTGCCTGGAAAATCCCATGGACGGAGGAGCCTGGTAGGCTGCAGTCCAAGAGGTTGCTAAGAGTTGGACACGACTGACCGACTTCACTTTCAGTTTTCACCTTCATGCATTGGAGAAGGAAATGGCAACCCACTCCAGTGTTCTTGCCTGGAGAATCCCAGGGACGGGGGAGCTTGGTGGGCTGCCGTCTATGGGGTCGCACAGAGTTGGACATGACTGAAGCGACTTAGCAGCAGCAAAGATGTCTTAGAACACTGAACCAAAGGATACTACTCACCTAGACATAAACAGAAGAATTCAGTCATGTCACTCTTTTATTCAATTAATCCAGGACATGGTTTTCATGGTGATTAAATAAAAGTGGAAATAAATACTGAAAAAACTTAATGCATTAATATTCCTAAATCTTATTTTACCTCTAAATGTATCTGTTAAGACAAATTGGTCTTGACTTGCATTAAAATAAATATTTTAAAGATTGTAATAAAGAGTATATTGAAGATGAAGATCAAAAATTTCTCCAAATTTGCATCTCTAATAATAGATATGTCTTTGACCAAGTGTATTTTTTCAATTTTTTAAAAAATCTCTTTTTCTTCTTTTTGAGGAGAGGAATTCTTTAATCCCTGGATTAATAAAAAAGATCAACTTAAACCAAAACCAAACCTGAAAACTATTGAATTGATATATCAACACTTTTAGAAAACTTCATAATTTTTGTTAAAAGTTGTTTTATAACAGAGAAGAACAAATCTGACTCCATATTGAATCTATTCCTTTACTTCTAACTTGAGCTCTGATGCCTGTGTTTAGTCCTGCTGGCTCTGCATCTTTGTGAAAGAATGTTGCTTAGAGTCTGAAATACACAGCATAGCTCATTCTCAAGACTCTGTCTCCCAAATTTGACCTTTAAAAGGATACGTATTCCCATTCATACAGAGATAACAGTTTGCAGAACAGAGAATAACATTTGCCTTGTTGGAGTTTTACAGGAACAGGTGACCTAAACTATGTGGATGGTTGCAAGAATAAAGGATACTTGATGCCAAGAAGTGTAATAGCCAGTCACACTGCCTATTCCTTGTTAATATAAAAGAAGTCTGAATTCTAAGTCAGGTAAGATGATTTTTTGGAACATGAGTCTGCTGTCTTCCCAGTCTTCTGGCTTCCTGAACTAAGTCACTGTTCCTTGCCCTGACAATTCATCTATGTATTGGCCTGTCCTAAGGCAATGGCAGCAACAGTTAGAACTGGACATGGAACAACAGACTGGTTCCAAATAGGAAAAGGAGTACGTCAAGGCTGTATATTATCACCCTGCTTATTTAACTTATATGCAGAGTACATCATGAGAAATGCTGGACTGGAAGAAACAAGCTGGAATCAAGATTGCTGGGAGAAATATCAATCACCTCAGATATGCAGATGACACCACCCTTAGGGCAGAAAGTGAAGAGGAACTCAAAAGCCTCTTGATGAAAGTGAAAGTGGAGAGTGAAAAAGTTGGCTTAAAACTCAACATTCAGAAAACGAAGATCATGGCATCTGGTCCCACCACTTCATGGGAAATAGATGGAGAAACAGTGGAAACAGTGTCAGACTTTATTTTTTCTGGGCTCCAAAATCATTACAGATGGTGACTGCAGCCATGAAATTAAAAGATGCTTACTCCTTGGAAGGAAAGTTATGACCAACCTAGACAGCATATTCAAAAGCAGAGACATTACTTTGACAACAAAGGTTCGTCTAGTCAAGGCTATGGTTTTTCCTGTGGTCATGTATGGATATGAGAGTTGGACTGTGAAGAAGGCTGAGCATTGAAGAATTGATGCTTTTGAACTGTGGTGTTGGAGAAGACTCTTGAGAGTCCTTTGGACTGCAAGGAGATCCAACCAGTCCATTCTGAAGGAGATCAGCCCTGGGATTTCTTTGGAGGGAATGATGCTGAAACTCCAGTACTTTGGCCACCTCATGTGAAGAGTTGACTCATTGGAAAAGACTCTGACGCTCGGAGGGATTGGGGGCAGGAGGAGCAGGGGATGACAGAGGATGAGATGGCTGGATGGCATCACTGACTTGGTGGACGTGAGTCTGAGTGAACTCCGGGAGTTGGTGATGGACAGGGAGGCCTGGCGTGCTGTGATTCATGGGGTCGCAAAGAGTTGGATACGACTGAGCAACTGAACTGAACTGAACTGAAGGCAATGGCAACCCACTCCAGTACTCTTGCCTGGAAAATCCTGTGGAAGGAGGAGCCTGGTGGGCTGCAGTCCATAGAGTCGCGCGAAGAGTCGGACATGACTGAGCGACTTCACTTTCACTTTTCACTTTCATACAACGGAGAAGGAAATGTCAACCCACTCCAGTATTCTTGCCTGGAGAAGCCCAGGGACGGGGGAGCCTGGTGGGCTGCCGTCTATGGGGTTGCACAGAGTCGGACACAACTGAGGCGACTTAACAGCAGCAGCAGTCCTATGGCAAGTGGGCTTCCCTGGTGACTCAGATGGTAAAGAATATGTCTGCAATGCAGGAGACCTGGGTTTGATCCCTGGGTTGGGAAGATCCCCTGGAGAAGGGAATGGCTATCCACTCCAGTATTCTGGCCTGGAGAATTCCATGGTATAGTCCATGGGGTCTCAAAGAGTTGACCACAACTGAATGACTTTCACTTTCACTTTCCCGTGGCAAGCAGTATGAACTTGAACTTGGTAGCAATTCTAAGTAGAAAAATTTATTTTGTGTGTGTGTCATTAATTTTAATAAAGTTATTTTTAGGCACTGTGTATTAATATGTATTCAGGAAAATTTTTAAAATATAAAAATAATGATTCTGAAAAAGAGTAATTTAACCAAAAATTAAAGCATACAAAATCTTACAAAAAACTTTTTATTACTGGATAGAGGTAAAAGTGATAAAACTTACTTACTTTGTTGATACTGTCAAGAAGAAGATCTGATTTCTTTCATTTCAAAGAAAAAAGGCACAACAATGGTTGATAGTGATATTGTAAAGAGAGAAGCCTCAAATTCAGGCGATGAGCATCTCCATTGAAATATCTTTTTTGTGTGCTGAATTATATAAATGATTGCCTACGTTGTGTGCATTTTCTATCTGAAAGCATTTAATAAGTATAATTTTAGAGGCAATAACTTCTGTTTCTTTCCACTGCAATTCAGATGTATAATGGATGATTACCTGTTGTTCTCTATAGTGAAACTGTTTCTTAAAATGAAAGATACCTGTTTTAAAATCTGAAATTAGAGAATAAGAAGTTAAACTTATCACTTAATTTACTTCCTGGCTTCCAGTTAAAGTGTATCATAAATACAATTTATTAATATGGCACTATCCTTCAATTGCCCTGATAGTCTGTGGATTTCAGCTACTTAAGAGGATTCTTTTGATTAATTTCCTGTAAGATCTCATAAGACAGTAAATAAAACTCACCCATAGGAATTCTAAGGATTAATGTGGAAAACAAACAAAGTCTTCACTAAATAAACTATAGAAAACAATTTTTTATCAAAAAATGTTTAGACCTTTCTTTTGAAATGATCTTGTTTGAGGAACATTAAAAAAGCATGAAAGAGACACGTGTACCCCAGTGTTCATGGCAGCACTGTTTATAATAGCCAGGACATGGAAGCAACCTAGATGTCCATCAACAGATGAATGGATAAGAAAGCTGTGGTACATATACACAATGGAGTATTACTCAGCCATTAAAAAGAATACATTTGAATCAGTTCTAGTGAGGTGGATGAAACTAGAGCCTATTATACAGAGTGAAGTAAGCCAGAAAGAAAAACACCGATACAGTATACTAACGCATATATATGGAATTTAGAAAGATGGTAACAATAACCCTGTATACGAGACAGCAAAAGAGACACTGATGTATAGAACAGTCTTTTGGACTCTGTGGGAGAGTGAGAGGGTGAGATGATTTGGGAGAATGGCATTGAAATATGTATAATATCATATATGGAAAAAAAATGAAAGTATAGTATGAATATTGAAAAAAAAATTACAGAACAACAACAAAAAAACATGAAAATATTCTTTGGGTTCTTCAAATTCAGTATCTGGTATGTTGAAATCAGTTTCTATTGTATCTAAAAAAATTAAAGATAAGTGTTACCACATTTTTCATGTAGATGAATTAATGTTGACTTTCTTAAGCTAAGCAGATTTCTTATGGAGAAGTTAACATTTACTATATACATGTATATATGGAAATTAGTAGACATAAGGATCTCACAGAATTCAATCCTTTAACTTTAATATCTAATATATTTTAATGGAAGATGAATCAGAGTTCATGGGTTGTTGCTGACACCAGAGTTATATTCTCTGTAACACCAGAGTTATATTAAATTCTTAAGATTTTCATGCCTTTTGCAGGGAGGGAGTGACATATCTCAGAGAAGAAAACAGCTCAAAGCACATCAATTTCTAGAATTTTAGATCAGTGGTGTTTTTCAATTACTTTATATGTGTACATATCAGAAAGGGTAGTTCCATAGATGGTATGTAACACGCAACCACCAAATCTCAATGACCTAAAAATCAGGGTTTAGTTTTATGTTCATTACATATATGCTTTGGGCTCTGTGCCACATCATCTTCGCTAAAGAATGTGGGTATCAGAGAGTCTACCATTTAGGGAAGAGTGATTTTTCAAGCTTTCCACCTGCAAAAGATACATAATCTTTCACTCTTATATTATTGGCTGACACAACTATTCCAACTTCAAAGGTCAATTAAGCACAATTTTACTACATGACTGAAAGAAGAGAGAGGAAATAGTAATAAAAATATTATTGAGCAATACTGATGATTATGTCTGCCTGGAATATTGGTGTCAAATATTTTGAATGTATATTCTCCATCCTGTTTAAAAAATAAAGATTCTCCTTCTTATGAGGAAAAACAACTTCCTAGATTTCTCAGTGTTTCCATAAAAAAGCCCTAGCCTTCTGAGACAAGGAAACATATAGGACACCAAGATAGGAAATGTTTGTTTTTATTTTTCCAGGAAGCATTTGACTCCTCACATATTACTAGAGTTAGACTGGTGGCAATTTGGATTAGGATTCTAGGTTAAGTCCCAAGGTGCCAGAAAGACTGGAGAGCTCTCTCTCTTTAGCTATTTACATTCCAAAACCTATGAAGTCCAGAACTTGGCAACATCTCTAGGTCATGAAAGCAGAAGACATTCAGTGTTTATCTGACCTTTGAAAGATGTATTTACATTTCAAAAGTTCAGGGTAAGAATCCAGAATCCTTGCCATCACTTCTCAAAGGAGTAGAAGTTATATATTTTTTCTCCTTCTTTCAAAAAGGGACGCAGATAGCTGTCTCTACTGGATATAAACAGGGAAAATGCACTGTTCTCCATTCCTGTTCAGATACAGACTGAAACTTGCATAGATAGGACATTTTAACAATACCTGGCTTTCCTTGGTGTCACCACCATGATGACACCTCAAGGTATAAGGGACCACAGTGTCATTATTTGATCTTTAAGTGAAAAATAACAGTCTGGCCTTGGTACCTTTTCCCCATTTGCTCATTAGTAAAGATCAATATTAAAAATCTAACACTTCTCAGGAATAGAGACACAGACAAGAGAATGGACATGTGGACCCAGTGGGGGGGAAGAGAAGGTGGGATGAATGGAGAAAGTAGCATTGACATATATACCCTAGAAAGTGTTAAATAGCTAGCTAGTGGGAAGCTGTTATATAGCACAAATTGCTTAGCTTGGTGCACTGTGATGACCCTAGAGAGGTGAGTGGGATGCTCAAGAGGGAGGGGATGTGTTATATGTATAGGTATAGCTAATTCTCAGGTGACTCAGTGGTAAAGATTACCACTGAGTAATGTGGGAGATGACTGCCAATGAGGGAGATGCAGGAGACACAGGTTCCATCTCTGAGTCTGGTAGATCCCTAGAGGAGGCAACGGCCTACTCCACTATTCTTGCCTGGGAAATTCCATGGACAGAGGAGCCTGGCGGGCTACAGCCCATGGGGTTGCAAAGAGTCCGACATGACTCAGCAATGACTCATACATACATAGCTCGTTCACTTCACTGTACAGAAGAAACTAACATGACACTGTAAATCATTTATACTCTAACAAAAAATAATCTAGCATTTCTCACGGAAACCAGCCAGATCCAGACACTGCATCAGGCTCAGGCCTCTGGTGATGTGATTTGTCTCCACTTCACAGGGTGATGCCGGGGGTATGTCTGTGAAGTCCTAGATGTGTGGCATCTCTAAATGCAAAGATATATGAAAATAAAAGCTATTTGCATTGCATCTATCCAATATACAATAACTGGTCAGGTCTAAGAAACCACAGTAAACACTCCTGGAGGGAAAGGAGAAGAAAGGAAGTCACACAGCCAACCTGTCCACATGGTGATGACATCCTGTAGTACAGTATATCAAGAGCCCACCACCATCCTGCCCCATCACACTCATGTTTTGGGTCTGAATGTTAAAAGCTTGCTATACTTAGTACAATTCAGTGCCTATTCTCTGGTAGGGTGTTATCTGTAGAACAGACTTCTACCCTTTGTACTCAAAGCCTTCTAAATCCGTGGCTGGATACAATTAACAGTTAATTGAAAATATGTAAAGCTCAGTCAGGAACTACTTACTGAAACTAACCCTGAGTAAGATTCACAGCTGGGATCAGATACACATGAAATTCCCTATCTTCTCCAAAATGCCTAATTTTTCACTGTTTGAATCTCTCAAACTGTATTATACTGTCTGAAATTTACTTTTTATATCATTGGTAACATTTTTAGTATTAGTAATAAAAATACAATTATTCTTCTGTCTCAGATCAGATCAGTCACTCAGTCGTGTCCGACTCTTTGCGACCCCATGAATCACAGCACGCCAGGCCTCCCTGTCCATCACCAACTCCTGGAGTTCACTCAGACTCACGTCCACCAAGTCAGTGATGCCATCCAGCCATCTCATCCTCTGTCGTCCCCTTCTCCTCTTGCCCCCAATCCCTCCGAGCATCAGAGTCTTTTCCAATGAGTCAACTCTTCGCATGAGGTGGCCAAAGTACTGGAGTTTCAGCTTCAGCATCATTCCCTCCAAAGAAATCCCAGGGCTGATCTCCTTCAGAATGGACTGGTTGGATCTCCTTGCAGTCCAAGGGACTCTCAAGAGTCTTCTCCAACACCACAGTTCAAAAGCATCAGTTTTTGGGCACTCAGCCTTCTTCACAGTCCAACTCTCACATCTAAACATGACCACAGGAAAAATCATAGCCTTGACTAGACAGACCTTTGTTGGCAAAGTAATGTCTCTGCTTTTGAATATGTTATCTAGGTGAACATACATACATAGTGCCAATCTGAAAAGTGAAACCCATTTTGAATATGCTCTAAGGCATTACATGACAAATGAGGCTGAGATAGATCAAACATGCAGCGAAGTGGAACAGAAATACAACTCTTGGAAACCAATTTGGAAAATTTCAGTCAAGTTTTATTCTGATGGAAAATTCCAAATTAAGGAATAGCACATGCCACCTTAAATTTTCTTTTTAATGAAGCACTTAATGTATTTATATGCATAGTGGGTATATATATTGAGCAGGATCTCATACTTTCACAATATGTATTCATAAAAGGATATAATAATGTGTCTTGGTTTGATACAGCATTGCTTAAACAAACTTTTTTGGCCCTCAGATGAAATGCTTACTGATAAGACAACAAATGTTATGTTTAAAATTAACCTCAAATAAAAATAGAAAGTGTGAACACAGAAGTCAAGTGGAATTTATTCCTCCCTCCATCTCTCTCTTATCTATTTCTCCTTAACCTTTCTTTTCTTCTCTCCATTTGTTTATGGAACAGACCATTTTTATTCTAATGTACTCAATAAATATTCATTAAATACTTGCTATGTACTAATCCTATAATATTCTAAGGTTTGGGAAAATATTTTATACATATTGAAATAAAAAAAATTTAAAGTTTGTAGTACATTCATGGGATTCAAAAATCCAAATGATATACCAAAGATATACATGTAGGTATTCATCACTCCTGCCCTGACTGCCCTGCATTGAACAACTTGTTCAACTGAACTCCTTTAGGAAACATGTTTTATATGCTCTTGTGTAACTTTCTAGTGTCTCTCTATGTAAATATAGGCAAATGTAAATATATTTCATTATGTCTCTAAATAAAGTATATAACAGTGTCATGTATCTTTATTATGTTTTTGGTTTTTTCCTTTCACTTATCTATGTATCTTGGAGAATTTTCCATATCAGGGTATTAAAAATCTTTAACTAAAAAAATCTTCACATGTGTAATTATCCTATGGTGTATTTAATCTGTTCCCTTTAAATAGGTATGCCTAGTTGTCACTGGATTATTTGCTAACAGAAAAGTACTGCTAGAAAATAATTTCCTATGTAAAAATCATTTCAGGTTTTTCTGCAGGGTACATTCTGCAGGGTATATACACCATCCTTATGGCAGAAAGTGACGAGGAACTAAAGAGCCTCTTAAGGAAGGTGAAAAGGAGAGTGAAAAACCTGGCTTAAAACTCAACATTCGAAAAACTAGGATCATGGCGTCTGGTCACGTTACTTCATGGCAAATAGATAGGGAAAAAATGGAAAGAGTGACAGGCTTTTTATTTTCTTGGGCTCCAAAATCACTACAGGTGGTGACTGCAGCCATGAAAATAAAAGATGCTTGCATCTTGGAAGAAAAGCTTGACACACCTAGACAGCATATTGAAAAGCAGACACATTACTTTGACGGCAAATGTTCATATAGTCAAAGCTATGGTTTTTCCAGTAGTCATGTGTGGATGTGAGAGCTGGACCAGAAAGCAGGCTGAGCACCGAAGAACTGCTTTCAAACTGTGGTGTTGGAGAAGACTCTTGAGAGTCCCCTGGACTGCAAGGAGATCAAACCAGTCAATCCTAAAGGAAATCAATCTTGAATATTCATTAGAAGGACTGATGCAGAAGCTGAAGCTTCAATACTTTGGCCACCTAATGCAAAGAGCTGACTCATTAGAAAAGACCCTGATGCTGGGAAAGATTAAAGGCAGAAGGATAAGAAGTTGACAGAGGACAAGATGATTTGATGGCATTACGACTCAATGGACATGAATTCAAACAAATTCTGGGAGATGGTGAAGAACAGGGAAGCCTGGCATGCTGCAGTCCATGGGGTTGCAAAGAATAGGACATGACTGAGTGACTGAATAACAAAAATGTTCCTATAAAAAAATTGCTGGATAAAAGAGTTTTAAATTTTGTTAGGTTTTATTAAATTGCCCTCTCTATGGATTGCAGTATTTTGTACTCCAGGAATGAATGAAACTTCGATTTTTCATATAACCTCACCAACAGAGTGTATTGTCAAACATTTTGAAATTTTACCAATATTATAGGTAAAAAAAATTATAGTATTTTAAATGAGATTTCATTTATGATGAATGAGGCACATTTTTATTTCTCAGGAAATATTTTTATTTGATTTTCAAAGAACTTTTCATGTATTCACTTAGTTTTCTGATGAGTTTTTGATTTTTTCCTTGATTTCTAAGTATTTGCATATTTGGGGGATCACACTCTGCCTCCAACAAAGCTTTGAGTCACATGGGATCTTAGTTCCCTGACCAGGGATGGAAGACTCATCCCCTACAGAGGAAGAGCAGAGTCTTCACCACTGGAGAACTAGGGAATTCCCCCCCAAATTTCCTTTTTGCTTTGCTGCTTATCTTTCTTCAGCTTATGATGACTTTGCAATTAGTTTTTCTTATAGTGGCATTAAAAAAAATTAAAAAACTCTGATATTCACTCACTTTAAAGATTTCTGCATTTTAAGTGACAGATAGACTATCCACTCCAGTATTCTGGATTGGAGAATTCCATGGACTGTATAGTCCATGGGGTCCGTAAGACTGAGTGACTTTCACTTTCACTTTCTAGATAGGCCTTCATTCTCCACCCTAATGTATAAAAAAGTGCAACCATGTTTATTTTTAATAATTTTATGATTTCATGCTTTACAGGTTTTGATTTTTGTTCTATTGGTAACTATCTTGGATTTTCCAATTGTAACTATATTATCTGCAGAGTATTGATTTTACTTCATTCTGTTGTGATTTTACACTTCTGATAAAAACACATTTCTTCCATAATTGCAATGGCTGGTGCCTCTAGCACCTTGTTTATTAGTCATGGATGTTGTGAGTTTTATCCTCTTTCTGCTTCCAGTGTTCTTTCTCACATGGTGCTGATTTCTGCGCTTGACCTATTTGTGGGCACCTGTGCCCTCATGTGTGTGTTAGTGAATGTTTCACTGATTTTCATTTGGGGGCATTTTTCCTTTGTAAATAAAATGAGTGTAAAATGATCAAATGCCATTTCAGCATTCAGAAAAGGGATCATGTGATATTTTTTCACCTTAGATAGAAAGAGAATTAAATATAATAAAAGGTATTTTTAATATTCATCTTTTTTTTGCCTGGAATAAGTCCTAGGCATATTTGGGAGATTTATTTTTGATGGTGGTTATTTTTGATGCATGGTTATTTTAGTGTTCTGCTGTATGGGTTTGCTACATTTTTTTTTTTATTTGCTTGACTGTGACTTTTTTGATTTAATGTCAATATAACTCATGCTTAATCTTAATTTTTAATGTGCTGTAGAATAGCTTCCCTAGTAACTCAGCTGGTAAAGACTCCGTCTGCAATTCAGGAGATCCCAGTTTGATTCCTAAGTCAGGAAGATCTGCTGGAGAGGGCATAGGGTACCCACTCCAGTATTTGGGGGCTTTTCTGGTGGCTCAGCTGGTAAGGAATCCGCCTTCAGTGAGAGAGACTTGGGTTTGATCCCTGGGTAGGGAAGATCCCCTGGAGAAGGGAATCATTACCCACTCCAGTATTCTGGCCTGAAGAATTTCATGGACTGTATAGTCCATGGGGTCCCAAAGAATCGGAAACATTGAGCAACTTTCACTTTCAGAATAGCTTCCCAGGTGGCTCAGCTAGTAAAGCATCCACCTGCAATTCGGGAGACCTGGGTTTGATCCCTGGTTTGGGAAGATCCCCTGGAGAAGGGAATGGCTATCCACTCCAGTATTCTAGCCTGGAGCATTCCATGGACAGAGGAACCCGACAGCCTGCAATCCATGGGGTCGCAAAGAGTCGGATACCACTGAGCGACTAACACTTAGAATAGCTTAATTTATTTGTTTTAAAATTTAGGAAAAGCCCCTGAAGCTGTCAGTCTAGTGTTTTGTATTTTGGAAGATAGCTCTTTTATATCTAAGTTTTAGGTTTTGGTGAGGTTTTTTAGGATTTATGTAAATTCTATAGCCAACTTCGGTAAATTATATTTTTCTTGGAAAATATTTATATTATCCAGATGTAAAATTTGATACATGTAGAGCTGGGAAAGTAGTCTTTCAATAATTTAAAATTATTCTGTTTCTAAACTTATTTCTTGAGATTTCTTTTGTGTGTTTGCATGTAACTATCTTCCTTCTGTTTTTCTTGATTATAAGTAGCTAAGATTTAACTCATTTTACTGATTTAAAAATAACAAGGTTTTTGCTTTTGATTAATTTATTGTTTATTTTAATTAGTTAAGCTTGGTATATAGTATCTTCATCATCTTTATGAATATTTTTGAAGTTTTAGTTTATAGCTCTTCGATCTAAAAGTTTTTTTATGACAAGATTTCAACTTTCAAAACTTAAAATTATTTCCAAGTGGAAGGATTTTTGTTTCTAACTTTGTTTTAATTTCTGGATTCATTATATTATGATCAGGGAATGTTTTTTGTATTAGTTCTACATTTTTTAATTTATGAGGTCTTTTTATGACTGGCCTTCCCTGGTGGCTCAGCAGGTAAATAATCCACCTGCAATGCTGGAGATCTGAGTTGGATCACTGGGTTGGGAAGATCCCCTGGAGAATGGAACAGCTACCTACTCCAGCATTCTGGCCTGGAGAATTCCATGGACTATATAGTCCATGGGGTCATAAAGAGTTGGACACAACTGAGCAACTTTCACACTTTTATGACCTAGTATATGATCTTGTTTTATGTAACTGACATGGGCCCTTGTGCCAGTTACTGACAAACATATTTGCATACATGCATCAGACTTACTTTAAAAAATACATTTCAGGTCTTCATTGTTCTTGTGTTTTTATCTTTTTATTCTGTCTTTGAATGGCTAGTGAATTTTTTAAAAGAGCTTATCATATAATACGTATCTTATGCCATTTAACACAATTGAAATGATACTCATATTTTTGTATTTTCATTTTCTTTTCTTACCACAGTTGCAATATCACGCAGATGTGAACTAGAAGACTTCCGGAGTGTTTAAACTTAGCCACAATTTGTTAAAAGTCAAAGGTCAAGAACTGTCTTGTTGTCAAAAGGGCAGATCCTGGACGTGGCATTCCTGACACCATGTCACATTTGTAATTTCAACACCAGTTCCTGCTTCTTGAACATCCTCCTGCCCTTTAATGAAACTTATGAGAAGTTTAGCAATTCTTTTGTTATTCCTTAAAATGAACATAATGGTTGCAGTTGATGAAAGTTGCTACCATAGAGTCCAAATGATATAGAATGTGACTCCTGTCTGCTTAGGGTCAAATTCCTTCCATTCCCAAGACACGTGTGGCACTCTTTCTCCACAAAAGAAGGTTTCTCCACAATTCATCACATTTCATTGTCCTTGTGTAAGTGTGTACATTCACTACACACAGTGAAAACTCAGAAACATGAAGGGGATATCAGAGAATAATGACAACTCCAATCTCATACAACTTGTATGTTTTCTCCTCAAGTTAAAGATGTAAACATAAAAAAATGCCTAGAGGGCCCTGTGAAAGAAGAAAGCAATAAATGTATTTTTGATGTTTTTTTTTTTCTAGGTCAAATCTTGTGCTTATTTATAAATATTGGAGAATTACTCTTGCTTATTTGAAACAAGCTCATTTGAGTTTGAAAACTGGACAAAGAAAACAAAAATAGTTAAGAAAAAAATTTAAATCTGTGCTTGCAAATGAATAATAGTAATTAAAAATGTTTTAGGAACTTGAAAATGTGAAAAAAACTTAGAGATGAGATTCATGAAAGGGAAATATATCTGGCTTACAATCATAAAAAGATATAACCTTGAAATGGTATCTCATGTCCCTGTATAATATTGAAGTTATTGATTCAAAAGACAGTATTCATGACAGCAATAATGCTGATGATGCTCAGTCAAGCCCAACTCTTTGTGGCCCCATGGACTGTAGTCCACCAGGCTTGTTCCTCTGTCCATGGAATTTTCCAGGCAAGAATACTGGGGTGGGTTGCCATTTCCTCCTCCAGGGGATCTTCCCAACCCAGGGGTTGAATCCACATTTATTGCATCTCCTGCATGGCCAAGTGTGATACAAAAGGCATTAGTATAGACTGCTGACAGGATGCAACCACTGACGTAGAAATTTGGATAAGAATGTAATGGCAAAATACTATGACCCAATAAAGCAGTTCTCATGTCCAAAGGAAATATTTAGACATTAGTACAAATCTTTATACACAAGTAAGGGCTTCCCTGCTGGTGCAGCAATAAAGAATCTGCCTGCTATTCAAGAGACTTGTAGCAGATGCTGGTTAGATCCCTGGGTTGGGAAGATCCCCTGGAGAAGGAAATGACAATCCATTCTAGCATGCTTGCCTGAAAATCCCCATGGACAGACAGGAGCCTGGTGAGCTACAGTCCATGGTGTTGCAAAGAGTTGGACATGAACGAACTACTAAACAACCACAACATGGTCATTGAAGTGTTATTTAAGACAAAGGCATTCAACCTTCTCTCTAGACACAAGCTAAATGTCCAATTATAGGGTTAAAAGTGATATCAATTGCAGCATATTGATAATGTGGGTGATTATGCAGTCATATAAAATCAGTAATTTTGAAGGAAATTTAGAAGCATGGAAAATATAGCATAACATCATGTAAAGTAAAAGTTCTCAGCATATTTCTATTTGCATGTTCATCTCTATATGTAGACACAAAGCATGAAGCAATATTTTAAGGAACATATTCTCACATATACATGAAACTAATTTTAACAGTAGATATTATTATGATTTAAATTTTGTCTTTATATTTTAAATATTTTTCTTTTTTTTTACTTAATATATATGTCAAGTTTTTAACTGTAAATTTTTATTAGGGGAGATTATTATATTTCCTACTTATCTCTGATTTTAGTTCATCAGTCATTTTTGCAGGATAATCAGATAAGCCAGTAATGTCTTCATTGCACTCAGCTTTACAGTATAGACTTTCAAGGATTAGTATAGAGTCACACATCTAGCTTTCTATCTCTGTGCTTCTTTCCCGTTGATTATTTCCAAACTCGATGCATCACACATGAAGTTGGAAAGAAAAATGTCTCTATGTTCCTCCATAGTGTTTAAGTAGCCATACTGCTAAAAAGTGGAGAATTTTTTTTTAAACATAAAAATAATAATAAGCAGCAATCACACACACACACACAAAACAGTACTAGGTACATTTATTGCGATGAAATATATACAGAGGTTTAAATCTTTAAATGTGCTTTTTACTAAAATTGTGCATTGAAAATTAAGTGGAGATCTTCATTACTATGGAATCATCTAGCCAAAGTGTTGATGTGCGGAGAATTTTCATTTTGTTAGAATAAAAACCATTCAGAAATTGTGTTAGGGCCATTCCAATGTGCAGTGTTTGGGTTCAGGAATGCAGCTTTATTAGCCCTGAGTTATTGGACTGAATGATTACTTCAGGACAACACAAGGGATCTTCTGGTCAGAAGATATATATATATATATCTACATATATATCTTTACAAGAAAAGTAGCAAACATGCCAATTTATTTATTATGCCTATATTTGAACATTTACTAGGTGTAATTTCTGACATGCTTGTGTTAATTCCCTCCTTTTTTTTAATCCAGAAAAAACACTGGTCCTTGACTGGTAATCCTTAACACAGAACTTTTAGCCAACCACATTATAATTACAAAACAAATGTATATTTTCTTTTGTACATGGAATATTGTGTTAAAATGAGCAGCAATCTAAAAAACATTATTAAATAGGTATTAAAAGGTAATATAAAACTGACATCTGTGAACTGTCAGAGATATCTTTAAATCAAATGCATTTCTTGAATTAACAAGATTGAAACCAACTTCACATTTCCATCTTCTTCCAAATCATTGTGAATTTCTCTGATTTGTAACTAAAATAGTGGTAAAAAAACATTCAACTGCTTTAGTGATTATTTAGCTCTTATAACATTAAAGTTGTTTTAGCTGCTGTATGAAGCACATTATAATATACCTCCAAACTTCTACATTTGAGGCAATCTTTGTTTGATCTAAGAATTTAGATAATTAGATGTTTCTAAGTTGTCTCATCTATCACGTAAGAATAAGAGTCACAGATCTCAAGAAGACACTAGCGCTATGTAAATTCTTTGCTGTCTAATCTCCAAAAATGAGATTTTCCTTCCTAAGAATAATTCTTGCCATTTCAAAACTTGGTATGTTAGATTGTAATAAAGACTCTGACTGTGTTATTGATGTTTGACTGCCAAGAGCTTTCAAGTTCATCACTTGCCCTCCCATTTTGCCCTACATCTGAGTAAGCTGATAAGAAAATGCAATTTTTCCTTCTTTGGCACCAGCAATAAATCTGGGCCCTGCAAGGCCTGATCTGCCAGCAGGACTGTTCACTCCAGCCCCACTGCCTAATTACCATAAAAGCTAAGCCCGTCTCCTTTCTCTGCAATTTCTGAATCCATTTTCAGACCTGAGTGGGAGCCTGCACTGCGTTCCCAGAAAGCCTCGTTATGTCAGCAATAAACCTTTTCATACCCTCTTATGTGCGTGTGTAGTGATGCACTCCCTCCACATCTGAACCACATTTTTTGAGAGGGATCCATCCTGCCTTTAACTGATTGCAGCACAAGATTCAGTGGGGTATACTCAGCTGTAAAAATAAGAGGTCCAGAAAGAATTCTAATTCCTCTTTCATAAAACAAGCATTTAAGTATTTGAAATTCACAATTGTATCTCTGATTCTTTCTTTTTCAATCTGTTTATGTCAGCTTGTTTTTTCATCATTTAGGTCAGATAGACAATTCACCCCTGAGCAGTAGACCTAAGCCTCCAATTTTTTTTGTTCAGAGAGTAATTCATAAAGCTTCTTTATCTTTCCTGTAACTTGACTTTCCTAGCGTTAGCTCATTCTAGGTGTTAGCTTTGATATGACTGGTAACCCATCTTCTGTGTTGATCTGTTTCTCTGATGGTCTATCTTTTGTCTACCATTCTCTCATTGCTGGAGTACCTCTTAGAAATTAGTTGAGTCTGTATCCCCACTTTCCGCAACCTGCTCTGAAGAGATAATTGAGTGTCAGGTTCAAAGCCTTCCCATTTCATGCCACAGAACTAGTAAACCGACTCATGTGCTGAAAGGTAGCATCATGCTGAGCTCCATGTAGATCTGACTTGACCTAATTTTGATATGAATTTAGACCCACACACTCTTAGTCTCAGAGAGAGGGTTAGCAGACTAACTGAAATGCAGGAGCACAGGTCCATCTCTTCTCTTAACTGTCCCACCAGGAACATTGTTTCTTTGTGTCACCCTTGGAAATAAGCAGAGGCCTTGGGGTCACAAGATGCCAGGTTGCCCATCGTGGAGTTGAAACCTTGAAACACCCTCATCCTGCTTTGAAATCTGGCTTTATCGGGTCCTGACTGCTCTCTGTAATAGTTATCTATGTGCTTTTATCAGCTGCCAATTTGTAACCCTCATCAGAACTTGAACTGTATTTCTTTTACAGCATAATCTATGAACCATAGGTGCCAAATGAGATTTCTTCTGTGATGACCCATATTTTTCATTCATTCACAGCCTTACACAGAACCCAAATTTGGTCTCTCTTGACTCCAGTTCTTCCAATCTTGAAAGGATCTGAGTAAACTTAAGGAATTCCTAGAATCATAGTTAAGCATCATCTCTCAGATCTACGGATATGAAGTCACTCTTTCTTTCATATCATCTCTTTCTTTCTTTCATGTCTCTCTGTTGTGTCACCTGGCTGAGTCTCTGTTGGCGAAAACTTCTTTAGGTCTTTCCCTCTAGGTCTGCTCAGAGTTCAAGTTCTGGGAATTTCCACTTCCTGAGTGAATTCCTGGCTTTCAGTGTTCTGAGAACCCAGATGGGGAAAGAATAGAGTTTCAGAATTTATCATTCAGTTTTCCTATGTTCATTTATTCCCCCTATTTTTGGTTTGTGTTCATCCTCTCAACAGATTTCTCTGGATCTATGGATCCTTGTTTTTTTTTTTTTTCTTTTTCTTCTTGTCCGTATAACAGCCATGTAGTAGTCTTCCTAGACTTGGGGACTGACTGTCCCTCTGGAGGGGTGGGGTGGAAAGAGAATCTAGGTGTCTAGCTATTTACCAAACAGCTTTGAGGACATTTTCTGTATTTCAGTTTTCCCTTTGCTCCACATTACAGAGGCATTTGGTCCTGTTGGGACTCTAGCCAAATGTTGATTTTCAAAATGAGGGTTAGATTGGATCTGTGATCCTTATGCTTTCCAGGTTCAAAAATATTGTTGATATATTCTCTTGTTCACATAATCTGGTATGTGCTTTTTATTTAATTTTTTTTCACTTAAAAATTTAATTTATTTTTAATTGAAGGATAATTGCTTTACAGAATTTTGATGTTTTTCTGTCAAAACTCAACATGAATCAATTTTAATTGTAGTTTTAATGCAATTTCAGGATGGGCCAAATTTAGATATGTACATTCAATCCATTGTCTTTACCTGGCCATCCAGCCTCTTTGGCTCCTGGAGTCCACAGAAATATCCAAGACTAATAAAGATTCATCATGACCCAAGATTGCAATGACATCAGAGACTTATTTATATCTGATGGGGAATATGATGGCTTTCACAACAACCTTGGAAGAAGAAATGACCATTTATGACTCCAGTCAAATTCAGAGCTCATGGGGAAGTTCATAATTTTGAATTGAATTACAACCTTAAAATTAATTTTTAGTTTTGCTAATTTTGGAATCAATTATAGGACAGCTATTGTGGATGGACTACTTGTGTCCTTCCAATATTGTTATATTGAAACCTCAACTCCCAATGTTATGGTGTATAGATGTGAGGTCTTTGGGAGTTGATTAGGTCATGAGGGTAGGCTTAGAGTTAGATTAGGTCATGAGGGTGGGCTCTTCATGTTGGGATTAGTGGCCTTATAAGAAGAAGAAGAAGAAAGAGAAATCTGTCTCTCCCTCTTTATGTGCACACACTGAAGAAAGGCCATGTGAGGACACAGGGAGAAGGCAGCTAAAATCTAGGAAGAAAGCTTTCTCTTGGAACCAAGTCTGCCAGCACTCCGAGGTTCAGCCTCCTAACTTCCAACACTGGGAAAAAATTCTGTTCTTTTAATCCATCCAGTCTAGGTTTTTATTATGACTGCATGAGCAGACAAAAACACTGGCCAGCCCTGCCTATCAGGACAGGGGTGATAAAACACCCTATTATAGCATTTCCTAGCTTTTTGGCTGCAGTTGTCATGCTAGACTTTAAAAGGTAAACACTAAACCATGAGAAGTATCTGCATATTAATTATAATTGACACTTGTACTCTGACAACCATTAGGCTTGAGAGGAATAGAGAAGTGAAAACATTTTTGTCCTGAGTTTCCAAGCTACTGCATTTTACTGGAGTCATGGGACTGAATCTTTTTTTTTTTCTTTATGGACTTATAATTGATAGTAAAATTTTAAGATATTCAAAGTATACAATGTGCCAATTTGACAAATACACATACAATGTAATAGGATTCCTTCCATTGATAATTAACACATTCATCACCTCATGTAATTACGTGTTATTTTTCTGCTTTTTCTGGTGAGAACACTTAAGTTCTATTCTCTTAGCAAATTTCAATTCTACAATACAGTGTTATCAATGAGAGTCACTATAGCATACATCAACTCCTCAGATCTTATTCATCTGATAGCTGAAAGTTCATACTGTTTTACCAATCACTCTTTATCTCCCCCACCTTTTGGCCCCTGGTAACCACTTTTCTACACTCTGCTTCTATGAGTTGGATTTTATTTTTAGGTTCTAGATATAAGTGAGATCATGAGGCATTTGTCTTTCTCTGCCTAGCTTGTTTCACTGAACACAACGTCCTTCAGTTTCATTTATGCTGTTGCAAATGACAGGATTTCCTTCTTTTTTAAGGCTGAATAATATTTGAGAAAGAAAAAGAAATCACACTTTTAACCTTTTTATCAGTGGACATTTAATTTACATTGTTTCCATACCCTGGCCGCTATCAATAACGTGGCTATGTGAGAGCACAGAATATTTTATAATAATGAATTTATTTCATTTGAATAGGTATCTACAGAAGGAAAAAAAAATCCTAAAATTTATATGAAAGATTCTGAAAAGCTAAAATAATCTTGAGAAAGAACAAGAAGGCTGGAGGCATCACACATCCTGATTTCAAACTATATTAGAAAGATACAGTAACTAACACAATATGATATTTACATAAAAAAATAGATGTAGAAGAAGAGAGCCCAGAAATAAACCATACATATTATGGTCAATTAATTCTTGACAAAGGAGCCAAGGATATATAATGGGAAAAAAATAGTCTGTTCAATAAATGGTTTTGGGAAAACTGGACAGCTACTCACAGAAGAATGAAACTGGACCACTACATAACACTATACACAAAAATTAACCCAAATGGACTAAAGAAATTGAACATAAGACCTGAAACTATAAAAAAGAAAACATAAAGCATAAGCTCAACTGATATGGGTTTTGGCAATAATTTTTTTATTTGACAGCAACAGGAAAGGAAACAATAATAAACAAATGAGACTACTAAAAAGCTTTTGCACAACAAAGGAAATCACCAATAGAAAGAAAATATCCAAAATATGCTAGAAACTCATACAACTTAATATACAAAACCTACAAATAGCCCAGTTAAAAAACATGTGGAGGAGTTGAATAGACATTTTTCCAAAGAACACACACATGGCTAACAGGTACATGAAAAGGTGCGTAATGTCACTGATCATCATGAAAATGTAAATTGAAACCACAGGGAGTTATCACCTCATACCTGTCAGAATGGGTATCATTGAAAAGACAACAGTAACAAGTAGCATTGAGGATGTAAGGTAAAGGAAACCCTTGTGCTCAGTTGGTGGGAATTTAAATTGGTGCAGCTGCTGTGGAAAACAGTATGGAGTTTGCCTAAGAAATTAAAAGTAAGACAACCATATGATCCAGCTATCCCACTTCTGACTATCTACATAAAAGAAAAGGAGTAAATACATTTAACGAGAAGCTGATAAAACCTCTCAAGCAAAATCTTTATCCACGGCAAATATCGAAACTTGAATAAAGGTTAGGAGAAGGATATTTACTATAAAAGGATGCAGATTCAACTCTTGTACCCTCCTCATGGAGTTGTACTAACTCTGTGTCACTTGAAAGAATTGCTTAAAGAAACAAGAGGCTGAAACCAGAACAAAGTTAGTCACAGAGTGAGAGCTAATAAAACGAATCCATCTAACATAAACCATACTGATAAGCAGTTTAGACTTGACAGGAAACCAGGAAGGGAAGTGGCTTAACAGAGAGAGGAACAGACTTAAGAAGGGTTATTTTTTTCAGGATAAGAAATCTGAGTTTATTTTTAAAAGGAAGAGAAAGAGCCAAGAGTGAAGGGAGGTCGTAGGTAAAATAAGTGGACATAATTAAGAAGGAAAATTCTCAGAGCAGACAGGAAGGGAGGAGATTCAAAATAAAGGGGAAAGAATTAGCTTTGGACTCAACTAGGAACAGAATGAAAAGAGACAAACAGGATTCAAGAGAATTTTGATGGGAAGGGAAGGGAATTTGAAGAAATTAATTCCTCACAATATTTTCTTCTTTCAATTGGAGACTTTGCTATCTGTTAGGAATTTAGATCAAATACATTAAGAATAAAACTGTGACAACAGATATGGAATGAACAAGTGATGTAAGTAAAGTTAAATATATTGTAGAATTTGGTGCTGAGTTTCCATTTGAGTGCTATTGAGAAGTACGCCTTTATGATAAATAAAACATTGATTGATGAACTGGCATTATGAGGGTGATTGATTAGGTTAGTATTAAAATAATTATACAATGACATAGTGTAATGGAAAGCAATTGGAATCAGAAATGGGTCAATCTATGTTTATATGTTGGCAGTAATATTTTCACTGCTATCTTTTCTTAAAATTAATTTTTATTGGAGTATAGTTGCTTTGTTGCTTTAAATAACACATAACAACATTGTGCTATTTTCTGCTGTACAGCAAAGTGAATCAACTATATGTATACACATGTGTGTGTGTGTGTTAGTCACTTGGTCATGTCCACTCTTTGTGACCCCATGGACTGTAACCCTCCAGGTTCCTCTGTCCATGGGATTCTCCAGGCAAGATTATTGGAGTGAGTTGCCATTTCTTTCTCCAATGTATACACATATATCCTCTTTTTAAAATTTCCTTCCCATTTAAGTCATCACAGAGCATTGAGTAAAGTTCCTGTGCTATACAGAAGGTTCTCATTCGTTGTCTATTTTATACATAATATCAATTGTGCATATATGTCAATCCCAATCTCCCAATTCCTCCCTTTCCTCTTCTCCCCCCTTGGCATCCATACATTTGTTCTTTACATCTGCATTTCTATTTTTGCTTGGCAAATAGTATCCTCTGCAATATTTTTCTAGATTCCATATATATGCATTAATGTATGATATTTGTTTTTCTCTCTCTGACTTACTTCACTCTGTATCTCAGTACTCTGTGTAGCTCAAACTTTGCAAGTATAAAATGGAAGTAATGATGGGATTAAGTGAGACACAGTGCTATCTTTATCATATTATTATCTTTGTTATTGCCATAGTCTAATGAAAAATAAGCTTGCATGTGATATTTCACCTCTCAGTGAAAGAAGTGTGAAAGACATATTTTCAGGTGACCATGTGGGTTGGGAGATATGATATGAAAAATTGTTCTTTCCCAAGATAGTCAAGCCACACAATCTTCTGACACTGTTGTCTTTCACATTCTTTCTGTTGAGAGGTTAGATTTATATCCTATGCAGTTGAGACAGAAAAGACTGCTGAGCCTTTTGACTTGTCAAATGAGACCCAAGTGCTGTTTGATGACATCTAAGACTAGGTCATAGAGGAGATGCAACCTCCACATTGCTCACTGACACCCTGCCTCTGGAATCCTGACCTGTAACATGAATAGTTCCATTGTCATGAGGTCCCCATGCTGTCAGGAAGACCAGAAAAAGATGTCATAGGAAAGCTATGAGACTATATGAGGAGAGAGATGGATGACCAGCCTCCAGCTGCCTCCTTTTCACCTACAATCTGCCTGCAACTTCGTGGGAGACTCTGAGTCTCACCTGCCTAACCAATTTCTTTATGGATTCCTAACAGATAAAATGGAGAAGGAAATGTCAACCCACTCCAGTGTTCCTGCCTGGAGAATCCCATGGACGGAGAAGCCTGGTAGGCTGCAGTCCATGGGGTCGCACAGAGTCGGACACGACTGAAGCGACTTAGCAGCAGCAACAGCAGCAACAGATAAAAATCATGAGAAATAACACTATTATTACTGTTTTATGACACCAAGTTTTGCAGAGATTTGTTTTGCAGTGTTAGTACCTGATATAATTATGTTTCCATCTTTTCTCAAATTTATTGCTTAAAAGGTTTTCTCAATAAATGGAAAGAATACATTTGTTGTTACATTACACTTATTGTCTTCAGAATGAGATATTTAATTTTTCAAGTTGACATTATTTTTCACCTCATAGAAACAATTTCTTTGATCTGTGAGGGTTATGGAACTCACTTTCCCCCTTTCTTCCTTATTTCTATCTCTTTTGGGAGAAATGAATCTGAATTTCATAAATGAGAGTGACAGCAAGAGAAGGATGCACTTTCTGGATCAGTTACTAGAGTCAACAATACCTTCACTCAACAAAAGATTATTTAAAGTTATGTTTACATCATGCAGGATGTATTTTAAAAGTATTTCAATATTTCTATCACTTGGAGATGATCAGTAAACCCCATTATTTTGATCTAATTTTGATTTGACCTCACGCTATATGGTTGTGTCTTCACATATTTTGCAGTGTGATTTCTCTGCATTATAGTATAGCCAGTGGATGTTTCACTTATGCTAATAGAACTCTTGTTTGCAAACTTACCTTATCTGGCCAAACTTCTTAAAGCACCTAGTCTCCACGGTTCCTTATTGAGCCAAATTATGATGATGATGGTGATGTTGATGAGTGTGATAATTACGTGAATTCTTCTCCTTTTCTTATTTTTCTTGTTCTATTTGAAAATTTTCAATTCCTTGCTTTCCAGTTCTGCTTAGGAGTTACCTGTAATTAAAATATCTTTATTCTCTTTGTATATTATAAAATCCATAGTCTAAATTAGCCTTAGGAAATGTGTATCATTAGGAATGAAAGAAGCTTTTTCTAGTTACTCAGGTGTCCCCTGCTTCTGTATCAAAAATGGTTGCAGGATGAATTTATGAAAGGGTTTTTGGCATTCCCAGGGCATAATCCCTTAAGAAGCAGAACTATATGGTTCTTCCCCATCATGTCCTCGGCCCGCTTTTTGTCTGTAGAAAAACTTCACAAAAATAAGTTTAATCAGAGAAGTGAGAACATGCATAAATGAAGGGAAACTATCAAAGAAGACCAAATAATAATAGTCTACCCATTAAGCAAAGTCAAGGACCTTTATTTCCTCCTCGAGGACTGGTAGATAATCTGAGTCATATCTGGTGAGCTGTCTTGAAGATGCTAAAACCCTCACCAGGTGGAAGAAGTTAACCACATGATGACCGGAATGTAGCCTTTACATAAGCAACCACAGTTCCTAGAATTGTCCTCCAGAGATGGAAACAAGCCTGGAACTGAAGATTCCTAAATCAAACAAGATGACACTGGTCAGATCACCAGTGACCAATTGCAAGATAACTGTTGGAGCTGACTGTGATGTTCCTGTATGTAGCCCCCTCCCTCTGTCTATAAAAGCTCTTGCCCACTGATGTCAATGGGGGGTGGGGAGATGGGGATTAGCCTTTGGACAGGTGTCCACCTTCCCCTCACCAATTGTCAGCATCCAAAATAAAACAAATTTTCCTTTCCCCCAACCTTGCCTCTTCATTGGCTTTTTGAGCAGCGAGCAGCTGGACTCCACTTTTGGTTACACTTTCTTTTTCTCCCATTCTGGATGTCAGCTCCTCCTGCATGCCTCCCAGGCCTCAGAACCCAAATGTTCTCTCTCCTAAAATCATAGAAAAGCTTACTCTTAAATCATTAATTCACACTGAACTGTAAATGACTGTTAATGGTGACATTTAATTCCTTCATAAATACTATCTTTAATGGGAGAACAGCTAAAATAATAAAGACCTGTGTAGAACTACCAGTGGATTGTGAATATTTTTGAAGGTGGTATTGTTTTTTTTTAAATTTTATTTATTTATTTAACTTGGAGGTTAATTACTTTACTATATTGTAGTGGTTTTTGCCATACATTGACATGAATCAGCCATGGGAGTACATGTGTCCCCCATCCCGAACCCTCCTTCCACTTCCCTCCCTATCCCATCCCTCAGGGTCATCCCAGTGCACCAGCCCTGAGTACCCTGTCTCATGCATTGAACCTGGACTGGCTATCTATTTCACATATGGTAATATACACGTTTCAGTGCTATTCTCTCAAATCATCCCACCCTTACCTTCTCCCACAAAGTCCAAAAGTCTGTTCTATACATCTGTGTCTCTTTTGCTGTCTCACATATAGGGTCATTGTTACCATCTTTCTAAATTCCATATATATGCATTAGTATACTGTATTGGTGTTTTTCTTTCTGACTTACTTCACTCTGTATAATAGGCTCCAGTTTCATCCACCTCATTAGAACTGATTCAAATGTTCTTTTTAATAGCTGAGTAATATTCCATTGTGTATATATACCACAGCTTTCTTATCCATTTGTCTGCTGATGGGCATCTAGGTTGTTTCCATGTCCTGGCTATTATAAACAGTATTGTGATGAACATTGGGGTACATGTGTCTCTTTCAATTCTGGTTTCCTTGGTGTATATGCCCAGCAGTGGGATTGCTGGGTCGTATGGCAGTTCCATTTCCAGTTTTTAAGGAATCTCCACACTGTTCTCCATAGTGGCTGTACTAGTTTGCATTCCCACCAACAGTGTAAGAGGGTTCCCTTTTCTCTGCACCCTCTCCAGTATTTATTGTTTGTAGGCTTTTTGATACCAGTCATTTTGACCAGCGTGAGATGGTACCTCATTGTGGTGTTGATTTGCATTTCTCTGATAATGAATGATGTTGAGCATCTTTTCATGTGTTTGTTAGCCATCTGTATGTCTTCTTTGGAGAAATGTCTATTTAGTTCTTTGGCCCATTTTTTGATTTGGTCATTTATTTTCTGGAATTGAGCTGCAGGAGCTGCTTGTATATTTTTGAAATTAATTCTTTGTCAGTTGCTTTGTTTGCTATTATTTTCTCCCATTCTGAGGCTGTCTTTTTACCTTGCTTATAGTTTCCTTCTTTGTGCAAAAGCTTTTTAGTTTAATTAGGTCCCATTTGTTTATTTTTGCTTTTATTTCCATTACTCTGGGAGGTGGGTCATAGAAGATCCTGCTGTGATTTATGTCGGAGAGTGTTTTGCCTATGTTTTCCTCTAGGAGTTTTATAGTTTCTGGCCTTATGTTTAGATCTTTAATCCAATTTGAATTTATTTTTGTGTATGGCGTTAGAAAGTGTTCTAGTTTCATTCTTTTACAAGTGGTTGACCAGTTTTCCCAGCATCACTTGTTAAAGAGATTGTCTTTTCTCCATTGTTTATTCTTGCCTCCTTTGTCAAAGATAAGATGTCCATAGGTGTGTGGATTTATCTCAGGCTTTCTATTTTGTTCCATTGATCTATATTTCTGTCTTTGTGCCAGTACCTACTGTCATAATGACTGTAGCTTTGTAGTATAGTCTGAAGTCAAGTAGGTTGATTCCTCCTGTTCTGTTTTTCTTTCCTTATTGCTTTGGCTATTCGAGGTTTTTTTGTATTTCCATACAAACTGTGAAAGTATTTTTCTAGTTCTCTGAAAAATACCGTTGGTAGCTTGATGGGGATTGCATTGAATCTATACATTGCTTTGGGTAGTATAGTCATTTTCACTATATTGATTCTTCTGATCCATGAACATAGTATATTTCTACATCTATATGTGTCATCTTGGATTTCGTTCATCAGTGTTTTATAGTTTTCTATATATAGGTCTTTTGTTTTTTTAGGTAGATTTATTCCTAAGTATCTTATTCTTTTCAATGCAATGGTGAATGAAATTGTTTCCTTAATTTCTCTATTTTCTCATTGTTTGTGTATAGTAATGCAAGAGATTTCTGTGTATTAATTTTATATCCTGTAACTTTACTATATTCATTGATTAGCTCTAGTAATTTTCTGGTGGAGTCTTTAGAGTTTTTTATGTAGAGGATCATGTGATCTGCAAAGAGTGAGTGTTTTACTTTTTCTTTTCCAACCTGGATTCCTTTTATTTCTTTTTCTTCTCTGATTGCTGTGGCCCAAACTTCCAAAACCATGTTGAATAGTAGTGATGGGAGTGTGCACCCTTGTCTTGTTCCTGACTTTAGGGGAAATGCTTTCAATTTTTTGCTTTTGAGGATAATGTTTGCTCTGGGTTTATCATATATGACTTTTATTATGTTGAGGTATGTTCCTTCTGTGCCTGCTTTCTGGAAGGTTTGTATCATAAATGGATGTTGAATTTTGTCAGAGGCTTTCTCTGCATTTATTGAGATAACCATATGGTTTTTATCTTTCAATTTGTTAATGTGGTGTATCACATTGATTGATTTGCAAATGTTGAGGAATCCTTGCATCACTGGGATAAAGCCCAATTGGTCATGATGTATGATCTTTTTAATGTGTTGTTGGATTCTGTTTGCTAGAATTTTATTAAGGAATTTTGCATGTATGTTCCTCAGTGATATTGGCCTGCAGTTTTCTTTTTTTGGTGGCATCTTTGTCTGGTTTTGGTATTAGGGTGATGGTGGCCTTATAGAATTAGTCTGGCAGTTTACCTTCCTCTTCAATTTTCTTGAAGACTTTGAGTAGGATAGGTGTTAGCTGTTCTCTAAGTTTTTGGTTGAATTCACCTGTGAAGCCATCGGGTCCTGGGCTTTTGTTTGTTGGAAGATTTTTATTACAGTTTTGATTTCTGTGCTTGTGATGAGTCTGTTAAGATTTTCTATTTCTTCCTGGTTCAGTTTTGGAAGGTTATACTTCTCTGAGAATCTGTCCATTTCTTCCAAGTTGTCCATTTTATTGGCATATAGCTGCTGATAGTAGTCTCTTATGATCCTTTGTATTTCTGTGTTGTCTGTTGTGATTTCTCCATTTTCATTTCTAATTTTGTTGATTTGATTCTTCTCCCTTTTTTCCTTGATAAATCTGGCTAATGCTTTGTCTATTTTATTTATCTTCTCAAAGAACCAGCTTTTAGTTTTGTTAATTTTTGCTATAATCTCCTTTGTTTCTTTTTCATTTGTTTCTGTCCTAATTTTTATAATTTATTTCCTTCTACTAACCCTGGGGTTCTTCATTTCTTCTTTTTCTAGTTGATTTAGGTTAACCTAATCAGGTTATTTGTTTAATTTTTCTCTTGTTTCTTGAAGTAAGCTTGTTTGCTATGAACCTTCCCCTTAGCACTGCTTTTACTGAATCCCATAGGTTTTGGGTTGACATGTTTTCATTTTCATTCATTTCTATGCATATTTTGATTTATTTTTTTTATTTCTTCTGTGATTTGTTGGTTATTCAGAAGTAAATTGTTTAGCTTCTATATGTTTGTATTTTAATAGTTTTTTTTTTCCTGTAGTTGACATCTAATCTTACCACATTGTGATCAGAAAAGATGCTTGAAATGATTTCATTTTTTTTTTTTTTTTACTTTACCAAGGCTAGATTTATGGCCCAGGATGTGATCTATCCTGGTGAATGTTCCATGTGCCCTTGAGAAAAAGGTGAAATTCATTGTTTTGGGCTGAAATGTCCTATAGATATCAATTAGGTCTAACTGGTCCATTGTATCATTTAAAGTTTGTGTTTCCTTGTTAATTTTTGTTTAGTTGATCTATCCATAGGTGTGAGTGGGATATTAAAGTCTCCCACTATTATTGTGTTATTGTTAATTTCCCCTTTCATACTTGTTAGCATTTGCCTTACATACTGTGGTGCTCCTATGTTGGATGCATATATGTCTATAATTGTTATATCTTCTTGGACTGATCCTTTGATCATTATGTGGTGTCCTTCTTTGTCTCTTTTCACAGCCTTTATTTCAAAGTTTATTTTATCTGATTTGAGTATTGCTTCTCCTGCTTTCCTTTGGTCTCCATTTATGTGAAATAACTTTTTCCAGCCCTTCACTTTCAGTCTATATGTGTCCCTTGTTTTGAGGTAGGTTTCTTGTAGACAGTATATATAGGGGTCTTGTTTTTATATCCATTCAGCCAGTCTTTGTCTTTTGGTTGGGGTATTCGAACCATTTACATTTAGGGTAATTATTAATAAGTATGATCCTGTTGCTATTGACTTTATTGTTTTGGGTTGAGTTTATAAACCTTTTCTGTGTTTCCTGTCTAGAGAAGATCCTTTAGCATTTGTTGAAGAGCTGGTTTGGTGGTGCTGAATTCTCTCAGCTTTTGTTTGTCTGTAAAGCTTTTGATTTCTCCTTCATATTTGAATGAGATCTTTGCTGGGTATAGTAATCTGGGTTGTAGGTTTTTCTCTTTCATCACTTTAAGTATGTCCTGCTATTCCCTTCTAGCCTGAAGAGTTTCTATTGAAAGATCAGCTGTTATTCTTATGGGAATACCCTTGTGTGTTATTTGTTGCTTTTCCCTTGCTTTTAATATTTGCTCTTTGTGTTTGATCTTGGTTAATTTGATTAATATGTGTCTTGGGGTATTTTGCCTTGGGTTTACCCTGTTTGGGGTCCTCTGGATTTCGTGGACATGGGTGGCTATTTCCTTCCCCATTTAATGGAATTTTTCAACTATTATCTCCTCAAGTATTTTCTCACGGCCTTTCTTTTTGTCTTCTTCTTCTGGAACTCCTATGATTTGAATGTTGGGACATTTAACATTGTCTCAGAGGTCTCTGAGGTTGTCCTCATTTCTTTTCATTCTTTTTTCTTTTTTCCTCTCTGCTTCATTTGTTTCCACCATCCCATCTTCCACCTCACTTATCCTATCTTCTGCCTCAGTTGTTCTACTGTTGTTCCCTCCAGAGTGCTTTTGATCTCAGTTATTATTCACTTATTTCTACCATTCTATCTTCTATTTCACTAATCCTATCTTCTGTCTCCGTTATTCCACTATTTGTTGCCTCCAGAGTGTTTTTGATCTCATTTATTGCATTATTCATTATTTCATCTAGGTCCTTTTAAAACATTTCTTGCATCTTCTCAACTCTTGTCTCTAGTCAATTTATCTGTGACTCCATTTTATTTTCAAGGTTTTGTATCATCTTTACTATGATTAAACTGAATTCTTTTTCAGGTAGACTCCCTATCTCCTCCTCTTTTGTTTCGTTTGGTGGGCATTTATCATGTTCCTTTACCTGCTGGATATTTCTCTGCCTTTCATTTTGTTTAGATTGCTGTGTTTGGGGTGGCCTTTCTGTATTCTGGAAGTTTGTGGTTCCTCTTTATTGTGGAGATTTCTCCCTGTGGGTGGGGTTGGACTAGTGGGTTGTCAAGGTTTCCTGATTAGGGAAGCTTGCATCGATGTTCTTGTGGGTGGAGCTGGATCTCTTCTCTCTGGAGTGCAATAAGGTGTCCAGTAGTGAGTTTTGAGGTGTCTGTGGGTTTGGTGTGACTTTGGGCAGCCTGTATTTTAATGCTCAGGGCTATGTCCCTGCATTGCTGGAGAATTAGTGTGGTACGTCGTGGTCTGGAACTTTATTGGTTCTTGGGTGGGGCTTGGTTTCAGTGTAGGTATGGAGGCTTTTGGATGAGCTCTTTTGATTAATGTTCCCTGGAGTCAGGAGTTCTCTGGTGTTGTAAAGTTTTGGATTTAAGCCTCCTGCCTCTGGCTTTCAGTCTTATTCTTACAGTAGTCTTAAGACTTCTCCATCCATACAGCACTCCTTTTGAAGAGAATGGGCTGCCTTTCTGGGTGCCTGGTGTCTTCTGCCAGCATTCAGAAGTTGTTTTGTGGAAGTTGCTCAGCATTCAAATGATCTTTTAATGAATTTGTGGGAGGAGAAAGGGGGTCTGTCCAGCCTATTCCTCTGTTATCTTAGGACCACCCCCTGGTATTGGTTCTTTTTAATGGTCCTGAAATAACACTTGCACATGATCGCTGGGTACATCAATTTGTTTGCTTCAAACTCACATTTACTGATATTTACTTACAGAAGATGACTTGTATCCAGATTTGGGTCTAAATTGGCTTATTCATTTCCAGATAAAAGAGAGAATGGATTGATATCTTCAGATTATTGCTTTTAAACCTATGGGATTTTCTGAAACAGGAAATATTCTTCATGTAAACAATGGTGTAAAATGTATTTTAAGTCCTCAATAAATTGTTGTGGCTCCTTTTTGTGCAAACAAGAAGTCAGCATAGTACGTAGGATAAGGAGAAATGCATTTCTTGTAATGCATACAAATTTGGTCATTTTAACTGTATCCACTCTGTCCTTTGGGATACCCCTGCTAAAAGAATGTCTGACTCAATGAGGCTGGAAACACAGTGGCTGTGATTCTACTTTGCTGACCAGCCAACAATGTATGTCTACTGAAAGTCAGATATATGTCAATGGATACAGAATTTTGGTCCTCTTTAGTTAGTTTTATCTATTAGCTCAGTTAATATCAACAACTTTTCCAGGATACTATTGAGAGCCACGTTATTACATTTACATGTTTAATTCAAGACCATGTAGTAAGACAGTTGCTGATCACTAGATATTTATTCAGAGAAGACGATGGCACCCCACTCCAGTACTCTTGCCTGGAAAATCCCATGGATGGAGGAGCCTGGTGGGCTGCAGTCCATGGGGTCGCTAAGAGTCAGACATGACTGAGCGACTTCACTTTTACTTTTCACTTTCATACATTGGAGAGGGAAATGGCAACCCACTCCAGTGTTCTTGCCTGGAGAATCCCAGGAATGGGTGGGCTGCCATCTCTGGGGTTGCACAGAGTCGGACATGACTGAAGCGACTTAGCAGCAGCAGATGTTTATTGGTAGACCACATCTTCTGTTTATTGCATTATAATTGAAGTAATTTGCCACTGTGCTTGGTATATTGTACGAACTTGAAAGCATTTGTTAAATAAATACAATTGTGTCATCAAATACCAGAATATGTAACCCCATTCCATCATTCCTAGATGTGTGACACCTCCCAGAGTGCTCATCTGTAAAATCGTGGTGATAATAATAATTTCCCATGAAGTTGGACTGAGTGTTACTACAGGCAAAGCTATTTAAAAAGTGACAGCATATAATAGTGAACACTGCCTTAGTCACTTAGCTGCCCAGATATAGTTCCTACTCTCTTGGTCACTTCAGCAGAATATAACAGAGCAGTGCTTCTTACCTTGGCTTTGGGTAGGGAAACTTGTAAGACTATTAAAAATATGGATTCCTGGGTTCCCACACTGAGTGTTCTTAATTGATTTAGAGTTTGACACAGGTATAGAGATTTATAAATGGTTCTCAGCAAACCCTGAAGTGCAGCCCCAGCTGAAGAAATACCAGATCAATGCAGTAAATAAAGTCTTGCCTACCATGAAATCGTATGGCTTTTCCTCAGTATATCTGGAAATCAGCAATAATATATCAAAATCACTCTGCTTATGTTTACAGTTCCTTTTATGCTATATGAAATCCAGATAGATAACATCTTTATAATCTTAACATTGTTAAAGCCTGGGTTAATGTCTCTTTGGCCCAGGATGTGTGGGTTGTTAAATTTGTCATCATAGGACCATCTTTGTGAGATATGAACACCCTGATTAATGATCAATTTTACACATGTATATTCCCTAGAAATGACAATTATGTCTTTTCAAACTTCCTTTGTAGGGACTACTGCTTTGATTGGGTGTCAGGAAACAAGGGCTAATACTCTGAACAGACATATGTTTTGCTGTAAGAATTCCTTAAGCATGATGTCGGCAACTGACAAGATGAAAAATGGTCCTGTGATTCATTTCCAGTCTCAGGCTTGTAGACCTACTTCAATATTTTGAAAAGCTCTCCCACATCCTGTGATTGTACTAAATCAGAACTGTAAAGATCTCAACAGTCTGAACTTGATCCAAGGGTTAAGATAGCATACTCTTTATTTTCTTTTTCAATACACACTTAATGCTATAAAAATAAAGTTTATGAAGAAGTATTAAGTATGCTTAACAGGCACATTTGGGCTTCAAACCTACTGTCATACTCAGTTATAAATTATCTCCTTAAGAAAAAAAGATAGCATATACTTCACACATGCCCCTAAACATCAAGTGCATGGAATGAAAAAACATATCCTTGGATTTTTTGAACCATTTGCAATGCCAGACCATTTGGGGCCAGCCATTAGTATCTTTTGTGCTTTGATGCTTTGTAAAGTTATTCTCAAGCAATGGTCTTACTGGTACTCAGGCAGGGGACAGGCCAGAGGAGCTTCTCAGTGTGATGTGTTTCCCGTGGCACAGAAAGGCTTCTATTGTCCTTAAGTATATGGAAGCGGAGAGCAACACCAAGAAAAGTCAGATGGGAAACACATGTCGATCCCATTCAGAAAACACAACTCTTTCCTTAGGGTCAACATAAGCTTTGTATCAAGAAAGAATGAAGGTCACTAAAGAACAACAGAATCTCTTTTGAAATATATAAACAAGAGTGTACAACCCCACAAAAACCATTCAACTGAAACATTTTGTAGCTGTTCTGAGTAAAAAAAGGGTATCTTTGACATTTGTAGATAGTTGACTGTGCTATATTCAAATATGAGACTTTATTTTTAGACACAGACCTATGACTATAATATTCTTATTATTTGTATTTATCCAACAAATATGGATAGAATACCTACCAGGTGTTAAGCATCATGATAGGAACTAGGACCTGGTAGTAACAGGACTGGCTGTTCTCTTTCATCATGGGGTGAAACATTATTTTTATATTTTCAAATAAAAAATTAATAGTCATTGTAAAATATTTGTAAGTATAAAAAATAAAAAGAAGAAGTCATCAATAATTGAACTCACTATCCAAACAGAACACTTGACTTATTTGTATTCCTTTCCTGTGTGTATAATTTATATAGATAATTATGATAATGTAATAGTGATTATGAATCAAATTTGTATCCTACTTATTGCATCTGTTGCTATAATGTGAACATATCTCATGGCATAAAAAGTTATTCCTAAGCCTTATTTTCAAAAGCTCCTCATCCCATCTTTTGAGAAGAGCCTTCTCCATACTATTCCTTGACACCAGTGTTATTTAGTGTTATCTGGAACATGATATTTATTATCTGGAACATGATATTTACCTGAGCCAACCTGGTTGCTTGAAGGCTTATATGTCTTTTTTATCTTTAACATGTCAGGAAGAATGATCTGGGAAAATTTAACATTGTTAGCCATTGTTTAAACTATCTGTATCCAGAGAGTGATCCAAAGCTCTCCAAATAAGTGACCACGCTCTTAAAGAGGAAACCTCAGTGGGAATGGGTACATATTTATCCTTTGTATTATTATGATGCTACTTCCCAATAATAGAACCCAGTGTCAGCTCCTGAACGAGTGGGATCAGTGTGTTAAATCACAAAAATTTCTGCTTCCCAGGGCATGCCACCCTAAATCCTTATGTTCATTTATCTCACCAGCATTTCATATCCCAGTTTATGATTTGTCTAGTATGATTCCAATGTATTGTTGGAAAAAATAAATAATGTTTCATTATATATAATTATCTGGGAGACTATATCTTTGACAGGGCAACTACCCATTTAAAGGTGGGTGGCAAATGCTCCCAGTCACCAGAGAATGTCTGAAAGCATTGGCTTGGACCTAAGTGGGTCTTTAAAGAAGCCTTCTGTAGAACAACTAATTACAGAGGTCATATCATTTAAATCCCAAATTCTGCTAGCAAAACAATGCGCTTGTGTATTATTGAGTACTTCTATTTCTCAAGTTAAGAAGAGAGAGAGAAGTAAAAAAAAAAAAATAGTAAGAGAAGAAAATGCAATTTCTTCAAAAACCCACAACCAACAACAGCAAAAATAAACCCCACAAAAGGAATTATAATCAAAGACCTGATGAAGTTGAAGGGAGAAAGTAAGAGAGGGAAAAAGGAGGTACAATGCAGAAAGAAGGTCACATGGTGAGCAGTAAGTGGGACTTACACTCAGTGGCAGCAATTGAACATCTCACCTGGCCTACTGCGTTGTTCAGAGGACTGAGGCTGAATTCTGGTAGTTTCCTTGGGGATCATGCAATCTTGAAATACTGTATATATTTCTTTTTCTGTCTTAAAGCAAAAGAACAGAATAAGAAAATCTGTGTACCTATTAATGCCCTTAACAGAATGACAAGTGCGTTGGACAATGTTATAGATATCTCTTTAGGATTATTGCAATTGCTCAGTCACTAAGTTGTGTCTGACTCTGTGACCCCATTGACTACAGCATGCCTGATTCCTCTGTCCTACACTATTTCCCGGAGTTTGCTCAAATTCATGTCCACTGAGTCAGTGATCTAAAAAACAGCTATTTATCAATATCAAATGGAAAGTCCCATAAAATTGTGCAGTTACTGAGTGATTACAATGTGTTCAACATGGATGTAGGATATTCACAAGTTAGGTGGTGGTGTTCTAACATCTTCCAGGTAGAGAAACTGAGCCACAAAGAGGTAACTTAATCAGCATGGATGCATAGGCTTATTCCAGAAGCTAGCCTTTCATCCTCTTAATATCGACATTAACTAAACAAACAAAAACAAAAAGCCAGTAATAAAGGAGATTTTAAAGCATATTTTATGATTTTATTGAATATTTCCAACATTGATTCAACTAATATTTATCAATTGCCTTCTCATTTCAAGGTACCATCAGATCCTGATATCATCATAATAAAGGATCACACAAGTGTCTGCCACATGGGAGGTAGAATCTAGAAAGATTATTAAATACAAGTCTTTGATCCATTTTCCATCCATGGCAACCACAAGTCTGGGGGCTCTGGGTCCATTTTAATTTTTATATGATAACTATTACTATCAGGTTCAGTACCTTCAAATATGCATCCATTGGCTTTGGGAGACTCTTATTCTAACCTTCACTAAAATGTTGACTATGCTATTCAGCAAGTTTCATCTACTTTTTATATCAAGTATGTCCTCTATTACGAAATGATGGTAATGCCTACCACAGTTGTGGGAGAAAATGATAACAAGTTTTGGTACAGCTCTCAGCTCTGCGGTAGGGCAAGGAAGACAAACATAACCCCCTTTTGTCCACAATGAATAATTATTACACTGGAGAGACTAATCCATGATCTCAAGTTAATAAGGGAGGATGACCTCAAAACAGCCTGGTTTGAAAGGTTACAGGTTGAAGCAGATATAGAGGATCAGGAACAGCAGGCATATTGTAAAAGAAAGTTTTGCTCTTGGTGTTCTTGTTTTCCTAAGGATGTTGAAATAATGGAGTGAAATCCTGGAAACAATGATGCATTGGAGAAGCTATTTGCACATGGTGCCAGAGATGAAAAGATGAAGTTTTGAAGACACTAAAAAGTGGGCTGAAAGGGAAAGGTGTAGCTATGCCTCCAGAAGGAGACTTTCCTGAGCCAGAGAGTTTTCCCCAACATTCCGGAAGACTATCTTGTTGTTTTTAGGGAGTCTGAAAATGGGAGTCTGCATTCAAGATGTTTAGCTGTGTTTCACATGTGTGTGATCTTCTGGAACTCATGATAAGTGTCCTGGCAATGTCCTCACTGTCTTAATTTACTTTAGAAAGTAATTTGCATCATTGTGGTAGTCAGGACAGGTCTTCTTGGGTCCATAAAATCTGTGCTTGTATTTTTTTCGCTTTATTTGTGTATTTTTTTCTTCTGGCTGTGCTTTCTTAGGAATAACTTGGAGATGACAAATAATGCTCTAAATTCATAGATCTTCCTCTTCCTCTGCTTCCTACATCATTTTGCATGTATATCCACTGGTTGAACAGGATTTTTCTCCTCTGAAATAGTCACATTAAAAGCTAAATTTATAAATTTCTACAACCAAACTTGATGGTAGTAAAGAATGTGTCTCTAAATAGACAGAAATTACCATTTTATTTGTTCATGACAGAAAAATTATTTTAATCAAAAGACCATCTTTTTTTTTTTTTTTCAAGTCATGGGCAGCATCAGCATCACATAATAACTGGCTAAAAATGCACATTCCCAGGACTTATTATAGACCCACTGAACTAGAAACTCCATAGGTAGAGCTCAGGGATACATATTCCAACAAACCCTTCTGGTGATTTTAATGCAAGCTCAAGTTTGAGGAGTTCTAGTTTATATTATTTCTGCTCACACTCTCTTGGCCAGACTCAGTTATGTGATCCCACCTGGATGCAAGCTGATGAGGGCAGCCCATTCTTGGAACAACCCTGCTCTTCTGGACACAGCCATACTCAAATTTACCCAGAATCTTTGGCAAAGAAATAGCCATCTCTTGCTAACACTAATCTTTTAGAAGAAAAGTTGTATTATGAGTAAATAGTTCGAGATGGTACTAGCAATACTGTTTGCCCAGTAGTCAACCTCATTTTGTTTATTCTTATTACTTTAAATCTAAAATATAGTGACAATTATATTACATATGGGGGCACTGTGGACAAATTTTCAACCAAAAGCCTTGATAGAAGGAAAAAGGTTTCAATGAATAAGATTATTCTGAAAGCAGGAGATCTGAATTTTATTTTATTTGTCAATTGTTGACAGAGTGACATATGAAAAGTTGTAACTTTTAAAAAAGAAATTCAAATGAAAATAAAGTCTTGATTATTGAGTTTACTGTGAGAAGACAACTTAACATTTTTTAATGCTAATATTTTCTGATTATATGAAATTCAATAATTAAATGAATATGTATTGCATTGTTTATTTTATGCTTTTCAAAGCTAGTTCTCAGGAATTAAAAAATTTAGTCAAAGACAGAGGAATTAAATACATAAATACCGAAAACAACACAAAATTAATAATTCTTCTCTTTTCATAAATTTTATGTGTTTCAACTTAAAAGAAATTTTTTACCTATCAAAATAAATAATTCACAATTTAGGACTCTTCCTAATGGTTTTACTTTGAGATAGATGATAAATGATTTATTAATTATGTTTTAAGTTTTTCCTCATTACTGAGGACATGGCAATAAATAGGAATAATAGGCAGTTATTCCAGGCACCAAGGAAACAATAATGCTTTGCTACTCAATGTTCTGGAAGCAAAGTGCCTGAGAATATGTATTTGTTAAATGAATGAAACACAAATTTCAAAACGTTAAGGGTGGTAGTTTAGATATGACTCAAACATCATTGCCCTAACAATTCCCTGGAGTGTTGTAACAATTTTTCTTGACTTACACCTTATCAGAAAGGTCATCTGTGTAACTAGCAGTGTTGTTGTTTAGCAGCTCAGTCATGTCTGACTCTTTTGTGCCCCTGTGGACTATAGCCTGCCAGTTTTCTCTGTCTATGGGATTTCCCAGGCAAGAATACTGAAATGGGTTGTCATTTCCTTCTCCAGGGGACCTTCCTGCTCAGGGATCAAACTCATGTCTCCTGCATTGCAGGTGGATTCTTTATTGCTGAGCCACTAGAGAAGCCTGAACCACCAGTGCAGCTAAAGAAAAATAAAAAGAGCTTCAACTAATTATATCTGAAAAATGTTATCAGTGATTCAAGCAGGCACTGACTGTATAAGGAGTTTTCAAGCCTTCTGCATGTGTTACAGTAGAAAAGAAATTAGTCCAATTTGTAAAAGAAAAAAAATAACAAAAAGTAAAAGAATTTTGTGTGTGTGAGAAGTTGAGATAAATAAAATGTATTTGACAGGAAAATTATAGCATCGATTAAAATATTAAAATATATTTCAATTAAAGAATTAAAGAATAAGAAAAATTTTTTTCTAAATTGAGTGAATGAAATTGTCTCATTCTAAAGGCTAGATCAGGCCCATTAAGCAAATTTTAATGAGGAAGATGAACAAAAATTTAATTCACTTTTTAAAAAAATACAAATCAAGTCATTTTTCTTTTTGATCCCTATTTATGGAGAACATTGTTTCCTTTCCTGCATGTGCATGAATGCTAGATTGCTTCAATCATGTCCTACTGTTTGAGACACCATGAACAGTAAGTAGCCCGCCAGGTCCATCTGTCCATGGGATTCTCCAGGACAGAATACTGGAGTTGGGTTACTGTGCCCTCCTCTTCCTTTCCGATCCTTTCCTATATCTTCTTAATTTGAATATCAAATATCCTTAGAATTTGGTATTCACATTTTCAAAAGAGATATGACAGGTCCTTTAATTTCCTCTTTTATATTTCATATGTTCTTTATTCTGACCCTTCAAATACCATGGCAAGGGAGATAATTAGTTATTTAAGGAAATTAAAATGAGGGTTTTTCAGCATATTTTCAGGGTATGATGTATGTTCTCAATATTTGATTTTTTCTGAAGAATTTTTTATTCAAATAATATAACCTTAGAACTCATTGGAAGTCCATTCTAAGGGCCATTTACTCCTTTATCCTAATGTTAACCTGGAGAATTTCCAACAGAAAAAAATATATTTCAAGAAATCTTCCCTCTAACTTGCCAAGCATAGCATGAGAGTCTAACCTCTGTGTCACTTTGAAAGTGAAAGTGAAAGCTACTCACTCATGTCTGACTCTTTGTGACCCCATGAACTATACAGTCCAAGGAATTCTCCAGGCCAGAATACTGGAGTGGGTAGCCTTTCCCTTCTCCAGGGGATCTTCCCAACCCAGGGATCGAACCCAGGTATCCTGCTTTGCAGGTGGATTCTCTACCAGCTAAGTCACAAGTGAAGCCCATAACTCCAGGGGATCTTGCCACCTAGTGATCAAACCCACATCTCCTGCGTCTCCTGCATTGCAGGCAGTTTCTTTACCCTCTGAATCATATATGTCGAAAAAGAAAGAACCTATCCATCCATGTTGAAGAATTTCTTTCCTTTTATTGGTTAGGGAATGAAAAATTTCCAGGAATGTATTAGATGAAAACATTATGGAGCTATTGCACTGATTACTGATGACAGGAAGGCAATGATAGTCATAGGGGAAAAAATCTCTCCCCACAAACCATCTTATGGATCATCTATTAAAGATTACTTCAGTGTTTCTCAAGAGTTCCACAGGCCAATCATGTAAAATTCATATTTGCGTCTATGTATATATAGGGGCTTCCCTGGTAGCTCAGCTGGTAAAGAATCCACCTGCAGTGCAGGAGACTCTGGTTCGATTCCTGGATCAGGAAGATTCCCTGGAGAAGGGATAGGCTACCCATTCTAGTATTCTTGGGCTTCCCTGGTGGTTCAGGTGGTAAAGAATCCACCTGCAATGCAGGAGACCTGGGTTCAATCCCTGGGTTGGGAAGACCCCCTGAAGAAGGACATGGCAATCCACTTCAGTATTCTGGCCTGGAGAATCCCTGTGGACAGAGGAGCCTGGTGGGTTACAGTCCATGGAGTCGCACAGAGAAGAACACAACCAAGCAACTAAGCGTAGCATTGCACATATATGGTTGGGCAGTTTAAACACCACCTTTATACCTGCCAAAGCACAATCTAATTACTTAAAACACATGCTATCTGTGGCTTCAAGTATGAAGCTCCTAGAATGCATGAAAGCTCTCTAGGCTTTCAGTATCTTAAAGAAATTGAGAAGGACCATAAATTTGTGAGCAGAGTCCTCTCTAAATAACCAAAGTAAGTTCTCTTGAGTAATTAAGAATAATATTCTTAAATAATTTGATCCAAATTGAGCCTAAGACTTAATTTAAAGAAATAGGTGAAAATAAAATTTTAAAATAAAATTTAAATTGCTTATAAAATTATCTGATATACAGAAATGCATTATACAAAGCCAGTGAAGCCTGCATACTCCCTCCCTTCACTAAAAGTCTGTGCTTATAGGGGATACAAATTTAACAAATATCAAACTGATATTTCTTCTTAGTTTTTCCTTAAATGATTGGTATATGTTAATATCTCAGTGTTTTCAAACTGAATAGATGTATTTTTCTATGATGAACTACCCTGTAAAATTTGATAATTTATTAGTACCATTTGAGGTAATCAAAACCAAGTCTCCCATTTTTAAAACAAGAACATTTAAGCTATAGCTTATAGTTACTATTCAGGCTTTAATATCAGTGAATGAACATTTTAAATACTTTTATCCATTAACAGCAATGACCAATGGTTGTGATATTTACATTTACTACTTTTCTTGAAATAAATGATGGCATTTCCTATGCTGAATTTTTGTAAATGTAGAATCACTTACAGTGAAGGAATGCTGGTTAGCACTGATTGTAGGAATTTAGCTATGATTACAAACTCTGCCTCCCTGGGATCATTTGTTCATGTATCCATGGTAACAGCTTGGCTTGCATGGGAACCATGTTAAGCTCATCCATTGAGATGCCGCAATATACATAAACCTTGCAAAGTGTTTTGGGGTTGTCAAGCTAGTTTATTATCTTTCAGGCATTTTCTAATGTGTTGCATAATGTTTCACTTAGAGCTTCTCAAGTTTGCACCATTTAAGTCCTCCATGTTTATTTACTCTTTCCCCTCCAAACAGACATGAGCCGTCATCTTCTAAGAAAACTGGACCTCAGCACCAAAGGAAATGCTAGGTTCTCGTTCATACTCTCAAGAGTGTCCTGTGAAAGCATCTATCAAAGCATCTCTAGCGATTTCTGGAATTTATGCCTCTTGCTTATTTTTTCCCAGTTTTATTGAGATGTAATTGACATGCATTCACTTAATATATTGTTTGCTTCACATAGACTCATGTGGCCTATGCATTGAGACTTTAGGTCTTATTTACATTTGTATATTCAGCTCCTTGCCCCAAACCTAGCACATCTAGTCATTTATTTAACCGCTCTGTGTTACATGCCTCCTCGGGGTAAACTTGAGTTGTTTTAAGGACTCCTTTCAGTTCATTCAGTTCAGTTGTTCAGTCGTGTCTGACTCTTCGTGACACGAGTCACAAAGAGTGACTGCATGGACTGCAGCACCGCAGGTGTGTAATTACCGGCACTTACTTTCCCAGTCTTCACCTCCTTTTGTCTTATCTATAAAATGAATATAATGTAGCAGCTACCTGGCAAGATTGCTGTGAGGATTAAGTTGTCAATACTTGTAATTTGCACAAAGTAAGCTGTGCACAAAATGCATAAATGGAAGATATTTTTGTTACTATTACTAGCTTGGCACTATTCTGGGCACTGGTGATAAGTGGTAAACAAACACATCAAGGGAGACAGTTTGAAGCAAGTAGCAGATAATCCAGGTGTATTCTGATTGAATTAAGGTTACAAAGACAGAGCACTGTTATAGAGAGTTTCTTGGGAGCAAAGGCCTAAAATAGATAGCATAATCAAGGCCATTCTGAGGAGGTAAAATCTGAGTTGATAACTGAATTATGGAAAAAGCCAGCTACTGAAATTCTGAATTGGGAACAAGATTTGTAGAGATGAAAAACAGAAAGAAATTCAGCATGTGAGCATATTAAAAAGTGTTTATTTGAATGAATCACTGGAAGACTGAATACATTGTCCTATTTTAACATATTCAAATGCAAATCCCAAAGAGATTCCTGCATTTATCCAAACATTTGGTTTGTATTTTCTATAACCAAATGCTGTGCACTATTAAGATTTATAAATGATTTTTTTTTTTTATTTTTGAATCTGGACAATATATAAATTGATATAGAATCATCATTATTTGCTGGATATTTTAAAGGTAAAATTGGCTAGCACTTATTGAATGCTTTCCAAAAAATGTTCTAAGCTTGTATCAGTAAAGTTAATTCTCAAAACAAACTTCTGAGTATAACTCTCCCTACAAGATGGATAATGAGACACAAAAAAGTGAAATAACTTGCCCAGACTCTCAGAGTGAGGACTGTGTGACCTTACTAACTTGTCTTAGCAACAGTATAAACCTGTCCCTTTTTCAAATTTAGACAAACTTATTCTTTAGACTTTATACATTTGAATGGTTATTTATTTAATTTGGCTTTATGTGTACTTACAATCAGGGATTCCCTGATGGCGTTAGTGGTAAAGAACCCTCCTGCCAATGCAGAAGACATAAAAGACGTAGGTTTGATCCCTGGGTCAGGAAGATTCTCTGGAGGAGAGCATGGCAACCGACTCCAGTATTCTTGCCTGGAGAATCCCATGGACAGAGGAGCCTGGTGAGCTACTGTCCAAAGGGTTGCAAAGAGTCAGACATGACTGAAGTGATTTAGCATGCAAGCATGTACTTACATTCACAGATTCACTGTTTTGTAATTTCCCTACAGACATGGTCACTGGCATGCATTTAGGATGATGCTGTAAAAACAAGTGGGGATTAATGCTTGGGGTCCCAGAGATTCCTTGAGAACCTTCAGAACTTTCGGCATGGTTGGCGGGATCCGAGATCAAGCCCTGTCTGGAGGCAGATGGATTTGCCCACTGGCTGTGAAGGGGCAGGGCTCCAGAAGACAAATGGGATCACTCACTGTTCTGTTTCTCTGCTGTGTCAAGTCTAAAGCTGATGAATCCACAATGGGTCTCATCAATTTCAAAAGAAAAGGGTTCTCTGATTTCTTTTGTTGGTCTTAGAAGATAAATATCTCTCTTGGCACTTCTGACATGGCTATGTGCCTGTGTAGGTCAGCAGTAAATAGATGGGGGTGATAGATGAAAATAGCAAACCAATTGGACAGACCTCACCCAAAGTCCACAGCTGCTTACCCTGAGAGGGTGCATGGATCTCTCCATCATCTTCGGTTAACGGTCAATTTGAAGTTTTCTCCACCCAAACTAATAAACGTCTGGAACAACTAATACTGGTTCTCATCTGGGGGACATATCAGGCAGGGGTGGCTTCATTAGATTTGAAAGGGACAAGGAAGAGGCTTAGTGAAGAGAAAGAGACAGTGGGTTATTCTTTTTTTTTTTTTTACATTACTATTTTTTTACTTTATTTGGAGGATAATTACTTTGCAATATTGTGATGGTTTTTGCCATACATCAACATTAATCAGCCATGAATATACAGCTGTTTCTCCAACTCGAATCCCCCTCCCAACTCCCTCCCACCCTAACCCTCTGGGTTGTCCCAGAGCACTTATTTTGGGTGCCCTGCTTCATGCATCAAACTTGCACTGGTCACCTAGTTTACACATGGTAATATTCATGTCTCAGTGCAGCTGTGTATGAGCTGGAAAGTTTGGGTCTGAGTGGCAGGGAGAGGTTGTATGTGCTCCTCTTAAGTTCTGTTGTCACTTTTTTCTTTCCAGAATATCAGTGACATTTTCTCCCAATCCCAATCTAAGAATTTAACTTAGTAGAGTATATTATGTTTGCAAACTGGGGGCAGTAATGACAAAATAAAACAGTAACAACAATAAGGCAATATTGATTCCTGGTTCTTATCTGATAGTTAACACTTGTAAGGATGTTGGCCCAAAGGAAGTACCCACAGTTGACAAACACGGCCATTGTGGATGTTGTTAGTTGAGAGTCTATAATGAATGCCTACTCTTTGTTGTGTCTTAACCAGGATTTTATTTTTTATTTTTTTTAAATTTTATTTTAGTTTTAAACTTTACATAATTGTATTAGTTTTGCCAAATATCAAAACGAATCCACCACAGGTATACATGTGTTCCCCATCCTGAACCCTCCTCCCTCCTCCCTCCCCATACCATCCCTCTGGGTCGTATTTTAAAACAAAATTTATGTGCTTTCTATACATTTATATTATAATCAGACAATATTGAATTTACAAACTTGTAAGCAATGCCAGTTTCTCATCTTATAGTCAACGGAATTGAGGTTTAGAGAAATTAAAATAATTGCAATAAGATATAAACAGGAGGTCAGAAATCAAACACAGATTATTTTGTGTCCAGGGACCAAGATCATTCTTTTACATTGTACTCTAAAATTTAATGTACAAAAATAAATTTACTAATAATAGGGAAGAACATGGAAGACAAAGTGGATGAGAACTGAAATATGAATAAGCTAACACTCTGTTTTCTGTTAATCCACACTTTTCCGTCTCTTGATGCTATTTCTGTCTTCAACGTGACTAAACAGTCTCAGGTGGATGCTGAGATTCACATGCTTAAAGTTTTACCCTTAAGACTTGAGGGATTGGAATTCTTCCCATAAATTGTAGGCAAATATCAAGACTCTAAAATTGACCCTTGGTATTATCTTTCACAGTCCCTAATTAAATAATATATTCAACAAATAAGAAACCATTGACAAAGTAAACAACAGGCTTATAAGTTCTAAGTACCAAACTCATTTGGTTTTGCAGGACAATGATTATTCTTTTAGACACTTGTGATACTCCCGGATGCAGTTTCTAGTATAACCAATGTTGGCTATTTAATTTGGATAGTCTTGAGTTCTGTTATAAAATAAAACACTTCCAGCAATTGTCAAGACATAAAAAGGTTCATGCTGTGCTATCCAAGGTATGGGTTTTCCAGAAGTAATGAGGAAGTGTGAACTTCTTGGTTTGTTGTCCTGACACAGCTGAGGGAAAATCTTGTCATACAATGGGTGGGCACTCCGCCAGCAGGCCGCTTCTGAATAAAAGCACTTAGCATTGTGCCACAACATATGAAAAATAGCTTATAAGACACCAATCTGGAACTTGCTGCACCAAATAAACAGAGGATGTGATATTGTTTGGTTACATTCCAACTTAAAAATAAATGTTTCTGTTTTGGGCAATAGGATAACATCTAAAAATAGTCTTGATGATGGTGTTCTCTGACTGTGTCACTTTTCCTCTGGGGCATCAGACAGAACCGCATCACATAAAATAAAGCATTTAAAACACAAACCCTCACAATAGAGTGTTGTCAGCCTTGAAGTACTCTTGCTTATGGGCCTTTGGAAAGATATTATTTTCAGCCAACTCAAGCACTTACTGAAATGAGAGTAAATAAAAAGCAAACATTCTGGAAGCACCTGACAAAGAGAAGTGCGTAAAATTTGAACATAATTAGGTGCCAACTCTCATTTCTGCTCTGTATAGAAATATTACAAGTAAGCACAATATTAGTCAAGAATGATCACTTTCCTACTTAGAAAAGAAGTGGCATTGTTAATCAACTATGCTCCAGAATAAAATAAAAATTTTAAATTTAAAGAAATAATTATTTATACCGTTGGGGGGAAAAAAGAAGTGGCAGTTTTTAAAAGGGATTTTACACAAGGAATACACTTTTTGGAAATGACAAGGGAACTGTTACTACCAGAATTTTGCTACAAATCATTTAAATCCTATCTAGTAATTTTCTGTAGGAAGTCAACACAACAAATAGGGTGTGAACATCAGAAACTTACCAACTAATTAACAAACACTTTTTATTATATGTAAGAGATACATGCAACAGACCAGTTGTTTGAGTGGTCCTCCTAGAAATAGTAATGGTTTTGGAAACACATTAGTCCTTTGGGGATGTGGAGGAGGATTTTACAAAGGTGAGAACAAGTAGGCGAACCTTAGTGGGTAAATGGAAATTTTCCAGACAGAAAAGGGAGATGGACATTTCAGTCCAAATCTCTCCAAGAGTCGAGTCTTCAGAATATGAGATCTGGGTCATGCTTTGTGTGACTGTGGTACAAAGTTGTGGATTAGGGATGAAGAAGTATGTTGAAAAGGTAAGTTGAGGTTTATTTCCCTGTTAAAAGTGAAAGCAAACCAAATCTCAAGAACCTTTAACTGAAAGATACGAAAATCTAGGGTAGATAAACACTGGCTTATGTGATTGAAAATCTAGGGTTAGATAATAGGTGCTTCCTATTTCTCCTTGATTCCCGGTCTTTCTTCATCAGCCAGAGCTGTTTCTCACCTGCTTTGCTCAGCTCCGCTTCTTCTCTACTGGGCCCATGCTTCACTATATGCTCTTTTTATCCTGAGGGGGCTTTCTACCCCATGTCCTTCCTGTTTCAAGTCTGGAAAAAAAGGAGGGCGAAGCTCCCTCTGGCCACATCTGTGCTTGACTTGAAATTCCTTCTGGCTAGGTTTTTGGTTTGGCCAGTCACTGCTGCCTGATCCCACAATGCTCAGTAGTACCGTGTACAAGAGTTTGGTTCTCTTGCATTCCTACAGCTTGGGGGTGAGTGGTGGGGGGTGCTCCACTGGGAGAATGCAGTGAGTGTGGGTCACAGAAGTTATGAAGCAACAAAGATCCTCTCTAGTCTGTCCCTTTGGCCACCTAATGTATGAACCCATCATTCTTAAATTCCTTATTCCCAGTGACTATACCAGTCACCAAGCCCAAGCTCATACCGCTCACCTCCCAACAGGACAAGCAATTGAGAGACAGCTTGTGGGGACAAGGGATAGTGATTTTGTTTGGAAAGCCACCAGATGGAGAAGATGGTGAGCTGGAGTCCCAAAGAACCGTCTTCACTGGGTTTGGGTGCTAATTTCTTTTGTAAAACAAAGTGGCAGAGGTGAGGAGGTGAAGTAATCAGGTGAAAGTGTGCGTGTTAGTTGTTCAGTGTGTCCCACTCTTTGAGACCATGTGGACTGTAGCCCGCCAGGCTTCTCTGTCCATGGAATTCTTCAGGCAAGAATACTGGAGTGGGTTGCCATTCCCTTCCCTGGGGTATCCTCCTGACTCAGGTTTTGAACCTGGATCTCCTGCATTACAGGCAGATGCAAATATTTCCTGGTTCTGGCCAGACTCTAGGAGGGAATGTGTTAATTTCTTCTTTCCTGCAGCCATTCACAGAAGGGCCTGGTCAGGATGTTTCCTGTGAACTTAAAGGTATTTTAGTTTAACACTCAGGCATGGGAGGCCAGGTCCTAGAGATGAAGACAGACCATTGTGCACACTTTCAGCAACTGGCAACATCAATTTAGTGATTAACGTATAGCAAAAATAGTAGAACACAAAGGTTAAAGCAAAAGAAACAAATATGGAGTCAGATTTGTTCTTCCCTGTTACATATGTGGTCTAAGTCTCCATCTCTGGTTAACCTCGATTCATCCATCAGGTCTAGACGCAGTTCCCCGCAGTCCAGCAAGCCGACAGAAAGTGTTTAACTTCTTTCAATAACTCATCATGTGCAAGACACAATTACAGAGGATAAAAATATTTGCAATAAAACTTCTATTGAATGGGACACATGGGAAATAAAATACAGTGGCCAAGAGTCCACATCACATATAATAATTGGCTTAAAAAACAGCAGCATTTTTTGCCTTGTTTTTTTCTGGTGCTAGAAAGAGTTCTTTTGTCAGTAGATCTGAATTCATTGTCCTGGTTTTGTTCCTCTGGACGGTTTCTCTTATTTTTTTGTCCTAAGTGGTCATATGGGAGACAGACATGTGAGGTGTATCCCATCCCTTCCTGTTGTGATCGGATTAGGAATTTGGGATATTTTTAGTGATTGTAGTTGTAACCTATTGTGTTCCAATGTTGATGGGACAACTTTCTTAAAATTCAACTGGGTTTGCAATCTGTGTGTTCCAGACAGTTCTGTGGGCTAGATCTAAAAACCAGATGTCTCCTCAAGCCAACATTTGTATTAGAACGAGACCCCATATTTTTCTGCTATTGTCCTCTGACCACTTTGCTCTGTCTATTCCCTTTATCCAAGCTATTGAAATTGAATCCAGCCTCTGTATCCTGACACAGAATTAAATCTTAGAGTTTTGGGTGAAATAGAAAAGGATAGCTTTATTTCTATGCCAGGCAAAAGGGGCCACAGAGGGCTAATGCCTTCAAAACTGTGTGTCCCAACCTGGAGTGGGTAGTGTGGAGTTATATAGTAATGGGTGAAAGAGGGAGCAATTAGCTCATGGACATTCTTCTGATTGGTTGGTGGTGAGGCAACTGGGACTTAGCATTATCAACCTTTTACATTTGCCCCATCTCAGGTGTATGTGCTTGTGGGTAGCTAACTTGTCTCACCTGGTGAAGATTTCAGTATCTGCAAAATAGCTCAAAGATATTGTTGTGTGTATCTCTTGAGGGGGAACCAGGACCCTGCCCCAAGGCTTCACTACTGTTTCTCTTGACTGCTTCTCTTTTTTCTCTGCATATTCTCCCTTCCCTGATTGCAACTATTTGAATCTCTCCAGGAAGGGCCCTGGAGGCTAAATGAAGTCTATTTCCTGTGATCAAGAAATGGGGGACACAGAAAGGCTTTTGTGTCCAGGAGCCCTACAAGGTCCTGCTCAGTTTTATTTTCTAAACTTTGCTTCTGCTTGGAGCAATTTAACACATTAACATTGACAGAGGCTGTTAGACAACTTTGACTCTTGTTCCCAGGTACACGTGTGTGGCATCTTTGAGGTCAAGTTATCTTTCTTTTCTAAAAGTGAAAGTGTTAGTTGTTCAGTCGTGTCCAACTCTTTGTGACCCATGGACTGTAGCCTGCCAGGCTCCTCTGTCCATGTGGATTCTCCAGGCAAGAATACTGGAGTGGGTTGCCATGCATTCCTCTAGGGGATATTCCCAACCCAGGGATTGAACCCAGATCTCCCACACTGCAGAAAGATTCTTTACTGTCTGAGCCACCAGGGAGCCTCCTAAAATCTAGCCACCCCAGATGGGACATGAACCCACAACCCCTAGCTTAGGAGGCCAATGCCTTTTCTGTTAGGCATTATCCATTCTTTTCTAAGTAGTTTAAAGTAAGAGCTTCTTTGGAGGAGCCTGATGAAAATGGCTTCCCACAGGTTTTAATATTATTTCCTGCTATTTTTCTCACATCACGGCTTTTCTTGGCAATAGTTTTAGTTTGAAGGAGAAAATTTAGCTTTCTAATCTTTCAGATTTCTCAGTGACCTTGAATGGGCTTCAGGCAAGAAAGGTATTTCTTAGCTAAGCCACAGTCTTTTTCCTGACTGTGCTCAAATGAACCAATTCCAACACAAGCCAGTCTTTTTTATTATAAAGCTTACAGAGAACCATTAGAACAAGGATCATGCTCCAAAATCCTACATTTTTCATTACAAGACAAGGAATGCTGTTGTATTATTAAGTATAAGTTCTGAAAACCAAGCTAAAACAGATGCAAATTTATCTATTTCTAACCTTTGTAGCCAAATTACAAATATTACTGTGCCCCCAACACAGAGATGTGAGAGCCCTCCTCTCTCCTTAAATATGAACTTGGTGTCTGTCATTTAATGTTCCTTTCTTAGGGCCAGATTTTTAAATCTCCCATTGGTAAGTGAGATTCAAAGTATTTAACAACAAAAGGAGAGCATTGACCCACAGCTGAAAAATCCAAGACCCGTGAAACTGTATAACCTAGACTGGGACTTGAATCTATGGTCTTTTAACTGAGATCACATACCTGATCTCAATATTGAATGAAACTCAGGTCCTGATGTCTCAGCTCAGAAAGAATTCAGTGAGACACAAAGTGATAGGTTGTTGTTTTCAGTCACCTAGTCGTGTCCAACTCTTTGCAACCCCATGGACTGCAGCATACCAGGCTTCCCTGTTCTTCCCTATCTCCCAGAGTTTGCTCAAACCCATGTCCATGGAGTGGATGATGCCATCCAACCATCTCATCCTCTGTCGTTCACTTCTCCTTTTGCCCTCAATCTTTCCCAGCATCAGGGTCTTTTCCAGTGAGTCAGCTCTTCACATCAGGTGGCTGAAGTATTGGAGTTTCAGCTTTAGCACCAGTCCTTACAATGAATATTCAGGGTTAATTTCCTTTAGGATTGAGTGGTTTGATCTCCTTGGAGTCCAAGGGACTCTCAACAGTCTTCTCCAACACCACAGTTCAAAACCATCAATTCTTTGGCACTCAGTTTTTTTAATAGTCCAACTCTCACATCCATACATGACTACTGGAAAAACAATAGCTTTGACTATTGTTTTTCTTTGTCAGCAAAGTGATGTCTCTGCCTTTTAATACACTGTCTAGGTTGTTCATAACTTTTCTTCCAAGGAGTAAGAGTCTTCTAATTTCATGGCTGCAGTCACCGTCTACAGTGATTTTGGAGCCCAAGAAAATGAAATGACACTGTTCCCACATTTTCCCCAGCTATTTGCCATAAAGTGATAGGAGCGGATGCCATGATCTTAGTTTTTTGAATGTTGAATTTTTAGCGAGCTTTTTCACTCTCCTCTTTTACCTTCAAGGGGCTCTTTAGATACTCTTCACTTCCTGCCATTAAAGTGGTATCATCTGCATATCTGAGGTTGTTGATATTTCTCCAGCAGTCTTGATTCCAGCTTGTGTTCATCCAGCCTGGCATTTCACCTGATATACCCTGCATATAAGTTAAATAAGCAGGGTGACAATATACAGCCTTGATGTACTCCTTTCCCAATTTGGAACTAGTCCATTATTACTTTTTCAGTTCTTCCTGTTGCCTATTGTCCTGCATACAGGTTTCTCAGGAGGCAGGTAATGTGATCTGGTATTCCCATCTCATTAACAATATTCCACAATTTGTTATGACCCACACAGTCGAAGGCTTTAGAGTAGTTGATGATATAGAAGTAAATGCTTTTTTTGGAATTACCTTGATTTTTCTATGACCCAGAGTATGTTGGCAATTTGATCTCTGGTTCCTCTGTCTTTTCTAAATGTACCTTGTACATCTGGAATTTGTTAGTTCACATACTGCTGAAGCCTAGCTTGAAGGATTTTGAGCATAATCTTGCTGGCATGTGAAATGAGTGCAATTGTATGTTAATTTGAACATTCTTAGTCATTGCCTTTCTTTGGGATTGGAAAGAAAACTGACCTTTTCCAGTCCTGTGGCCACCGCTGAGTTTTCCAAATTTGCTGGTGTATTGAATGCAGCACTTTAACAGTATCATCTTTTAGGATTTGAAATAGCTCAAGTAGAACTCCTTCACCTCCACTAGCTTTATTTGTAGTAATGCTTCCTAGGCCCACTTGACTTCATACTTCAGGGTGTCTGACTCTAGGTGAGTGACCACACAATTGTGGTTATTGGCCAACATTCTTGGCCTTCCCCAATCAATAGAAATTGATCAGAGGCCAGACAAGAAATTCAGGCAAGGCTCTATTGGGTCCTGTGATGCAGTAGGGAGTAGTGAGAACAAGTAATAGGAGCCCTTGCTCACTCCCCAAGGAGGGATGGGCTGGTTCCTTGTATGGGGTGATGGTAGGCATGGGTCCAGGGGTCAGTCTGGAGGGGTGGCTCAGGTGGTTTACTCACCCCTGGTGGTGTTGAATGCAGGGGGGCATGTGCAGTTGATTGGCTGATTCTGAGTCATATGCTCCTATTCTTAAAAAGTGGCTGCTCTGAGTGAGAAGGGGTTGATTTCCTAAAGAGTCCAAAGTATTGCTACTAGGGAGATAGGACACACAGAGTTTTTATTGCAGAATGGGATATAGTCCATGGAGGCCTTGAAAATCTGGACATATTTTACAGGAATGGAGTCTTAATAGATTTCTAGAAGAAGGCAACTGCTACGAATCAGTGGATCTCTAACTCTTCAGTTCTGAAGACAATTATTTTGTGATTTTATTTTTTTTATTCTAGCATTGTGCCTGCAACATAGTAGTTGTTAAAAAAAAATCATCAGGTTGTTGAATAATATGATCTGTTTTTAAAAGATGGTCATGATCTCAGAGGGAGAGAAGTGAGTGGTCCTAGAGAGAGATCTTAGTTTCCTGCTCAGGAATTAAGCCTGGGTAACCTGGATGAAAACCAAGAGTCCTAGCCACCAGACCACCTGGGCCTAGACGCTAGAAGCAAAATGGCCCTGGCTCTTGCCCCTATTTGAAAGCAAGAATGTTTCAAGGAGGCAAAGACTGTATAAACAGGCACAAAGTTTATTATTAGAGACATAGCACAGTGTATGGGAGAGCACATAGTAAAACTGGTTATCCATCTCAGAAGCAGGGTAGAGATACACACACACAGAAAAATGTGGGTGTCCTGAGTGAGGAGGAGTGCAGTAAAGGGGTGATGTAAATCACTTGTATAAAACAGTCCTTCCAGGTCTTTGTTTCAGTTCAGTTCAGTCGCTCAGTCGTGTCCGACTCTTTGCGATCCCATGGATCGCAGCACGCCAGGCCTCCCTGTCCATCACCAACTCCCAGAGTTCACTGAGATTCACATCCATCGAGTCCGTGATGCCATCCAGCCATCTCATCCTCTGTCATCCCCTTCTCCTCCTGCCCCCAATCCCTCCCAGCATCAGAGTCTTTTCCAATGAGTCAGCTCCTCTCAAGAGGTGGCCAAAGTACTGGAGTTTCAGCTTTAACATCATCCCTTCCAAAGAACACCCAGGGCTGATCTCCTTTAGAATGGGTCTTTGTTTACTTTTGGCTAAATTATTTTGTTACTTTCTTCACACCTGACTTGTCCATGAATCCTCCCCAAGATGCACGTGCAGCTTTTTTCTAAGATGGATCCCTCTGCAGAGGCCTATGGGTGCACGCTCACATTTATTATGGGGTGGGGTCCGCTCCATTTTCAACCCCCAAGAAACCTTCCTGAGCAAGTACAGACAGGGAAGTCTTCTTTGATTTCAGTAGTGGACACTTTATCTCTTTGTTTCAGCAGAACTCAGCTCTTATCATTAGCTTTGGCCTTGGAGTCTGGGTGAAAACAAAGTTTGAATTTTACCCAACTTGACAAATGTCCAGCCCAGAGGCCCACTGTCTCCTACCTCAGTCAGATTTTGTGTAGGTATAGAGAAGTGGGGAGGGGTGGCGGGTAATTGAGCCAGAATGATGGACTTGTTTGGACAGAAAATAGTGATGGAAAGAGGACAGAACATTTAAGGGCAAAGGAAGAAGTGATGATAAAGGAGATTGACAAACAGCAGTAAAAGTGGATAAGGAGACTGGAGTAAATGTTTGTCTTGTGACTTCATTAGACCAGGACATGGACTAGTACTCTCAGGAAAATTGAATGCTTATATGATGAAGTAATTTTTAAATGCATTCATGGTTGTGCATGACTCTGAACAAATAAATGAGAAATGGAATTTTTTATAGGAAGGAAATAGGTTTGGATTAACAATAAAACACAAGAGCACATTATTTAATTTGAAAATAAAAACAACTTTAAAGACAAGAACTGAGTAAAAGTAATCTGTTCTTAGTGGGGGGAACGTTCTATGAAGATTAAACTATTTGTCATCACAGGATGCTCATACGAGTCTAATGTTCAGAACATACTGTAACATGAACATTTAACATTACAAGTAACATTTGGGAACACTCTGATTTTATCATTTACTTTCGTTTCCTAACAAGAGACACATGTATCATGAAGAAATTTGTTATTCTTCTGTTGTTTCTGATTTTAGAATTCATCTCTTTGAATTAGATCCTGCATATTGATGTAACCAGGGCCACCACCTAAACAGAGAACCTCAGTGAAATTCAGGTTTTGTGGTCTGTCCTGCAGCTTCTCAGGAAGATGGTATGAAGTCATGTCATATGTTTTATGGCCTAATTCTTAGGCATATAGTGAGCTATGTTCTCATGGTTTGACTGTAATTACAGACATGCAAGAGCAAACCATGTCATTGCTGGTTCAGGAATTTCAGCCATAAAATTGGCACTTGTTAAGTATCAATTATAAAGTGCAAAGCGTTATACAGATATTAGCAGTATTGTTCTCAGAGCATCAGCACATATACATAACAATTACTACCATATTTTAAATCTTGTTACTAAGATAATGTCTACCTTGGTGATAATATTTTTTCTACCCTTTGTTCTTTTTGCCAAGGTATTATAAGTCATCATCTCACAGAATTTTTATTTTTGAATAAATTTTTTAAAAAGGAACAGCGTATTTAAAAAGTACACCATGATAAAAGCACAATTCAAAGAAAAGGAAAACTACTAGAGACCATCCATGAGCTGGGATAATGTTAGTATGACATTTCAGTGCCAACACATCAGAATAATTATGGTGACCCTCAGGTTTTTCTTCATATAAGATTTCTAAGTCATTCTTTTAACACACACATAAAACTAAAAAAACAAAAAAACCCCTAAAACTCCAGTGCAACGAAGACAAAATTCAAAAAGTGAACAGTTTGTAAAGCAAAAGAAATCAACAAAATTTCAACTCTCATCAACTTGACTTTTGACATTAAAAAAGTCATTAACATTTATAAACTTTTATAAATCTTTGGAAAAATAATAAAAATGGGAAACCTACATTAACACAAGTGATATAAATGACTCAAAGCCAAACTCAGATGGGATTCTATGATTAAGCAGTAACACAAAAATAAACTAAGCATAGGATAGTCCAGAAAAAACTCATAAAGCCACATCCTCTTGGCCTCTTCCTCCAAAATTAAAGAGAGAAAAAAAGGGGACAAAGTAAGAAGGGAGGATCTATTATATGTGAATTAAAGGAAACAAGAAAATACAGCAGAACTGCAAAGGAAACATAACAGTTGGGTCTTTGGAAAAAAGTTGGAAAGTTAAATTTCTGCCAACAGTAATCGAGAAACACTAATTTTTCAAGAGAAAGGAATAATACAACAGCATAAGAGAATAAAATTATAAAACATTACTGTGTATTGTTTAATGCTAATGCATTTGAAATTTTCTATGGAATAAATGATTTTGTGGAAAATAATAAACATCTAAAAGTATAGCAAGAAATAGGAAATGAAAAAAATACATATTAAAAAATTATTTCCACATAAAACTCTGAATAGAAACAGATGACATTACAAATTTACAAGGAACAAATTCAACATTTTCATGCCAAATCTTGTAGTTAGGAGTATAAAAAAAGATAGAAAGTTATCCAATTCAGCCTTCAAAGGTATTAGTGTTCTGAAAGCAGAGGGCAATCATTCTATGATTATAAAAAGTGAAAATTCTAAATAAAACTCTAGCAGATTGCATGAAACAGACTATTAAGAATATGACACTTTTCAAGTCATTTTATTCCATGAGAGAAATAAATATTAGAAACATGCAATGTGATATATTTGTATGCCCAGTAAGAAAAAAAGACACCCATTTCAGAAGAGGTTAAAATATATGTTTGATCATATTCAGTGCCTCCTACTGCCAAAGCTCTTGGAAAATTAGAACTACAAAAAGCCTCTTATTCCAGTCTCTTTCTTGTGTCCACATAAAACACCTCCTTTGGGGTTCTGCCCTGTACTCTGTTGTCACTAGTCTGTATTTCAGACATCCCACAGTGCCTTTATATTTTATTTTTCTGGTTCAGTTTCTCTATTAAACCCCAGAATGACCATTGTTTGATTAATACAGGTCTTCAATCCATTTCTCCTACTACTATATTATTTTCTACCTTCGCTACCATCACTTACCTTGTGGTCTGAGTTTAGTTTGCAGGTGACTTATCACACTTACTCCCTTGTAAACAGATTCATCTGTTTTATTTCTCCCTACTCTCTTGTAATAATTGCCTACCCTAACCTCAATTAATCCAACTACGTACCTACACCGTACTTATAACCCAATAGCTAATTATAGAAAAAGGGTAACTAATTTCACTCTAAGTTAACCATGAGCTCCCAAACACATTCGACTCCACCTGATGCCACAACTCAACTTCCCAAACTCACCTGGGATGAGTTTGCTGGCCTGGATCTTCTTTCCTCAAAGTTAACCTACCTCCTCTGGCAAGCTGCACTCTCAAAAGATGGTTTAGCTTCATAATTCATGGATTAATTAGATGCAGGATAGCAGAACCTCTTCTTGACTCATCTAAAAATTTAAAAACGTTGCCATGCTTGTACTTACGATGCTGCATTCTGCTCATTAAACCGGGAGATGGAAAAAAATAAAATGGGAGACAGATCCCTCTTCAATGAGGTCAACTCCTCCACCTTTACTTTGTCATTTTAACACACAGTCTAACACTTTTCTTCATTCTACTTGTTAAGATGCCTCTGGGCTAATCACAGACGAACGCTTCTGTTCATCTGAATTTTATCCCTCAGTCCTTCTCAAGGACTCATCCATTAGCACCCACCATGCATCAAGGTCCTCTACACTTGCTTTATGCTGACTGGTATAGTCAGATTCTCAAAGTAAGTGTTTCCTAACCATCTGGGTTCAAAGTGCAAACACAATCTCAACAAAAACAATAAAACTTTGACCCCATGTTAATTGAGTTTCCTGTACTCTTCTTACCAACTCTATAAATCATTATCCTCACTCGCTGTCATCATGTTACTACTTCCCCTTTATCTTTTCGTCTTCCTGAAAAAGATTTTTCAATATAATATTTTTTGAGAAGGCAATGCATGACAAGGTAAAAAATTCAAGCAGTGTCAAACATCGAACAGTTCAAAGTGATCTCCAGTGTATAGGTTTCTCTTTCTTGAAGTGATTTTTCTGCTTGATTTTTGCACAAATTGTAGCACCCTGTACCTTTTCACTTAATAATTGAGCACTGAAGTGTCTCATGGGAATGACACAACTATGCCTCCTTCCTTTGAATAACTATGCGGCTTGCTGTCACACAAATGTTGCTCTGAAAGCCTTCATAATTATATTTCTAGGGTTTGTATTTATAGAAAAAACTTTTACAAGTGGGATTGTCAAATCTAAGGGTGTGTTTATTTACAATTTTGATAGGTGCTTTGAAATTGCCTTCCAGAGGATTGTATCAACTAGTGTCCACACCAACAGAGTGAGAGTGGATGTTTCCCAAGCCCTTGTTAATACAATGGATTAGAGGACTTTTCCTTTTCACTGAAAGTATTAATTGAAAACTAGATATCCAAACTGGAGTATAGTTGCCTTATAGTCTTGTGTCAATTTCTGCTGTATATCAAAGTAAATCAGCCACATGCATACATATATCCCCTCTTTTTTTGGATTTCCTTCCCATTTAGGCCACCACAGACCACTGAATAGAGTTCCATGTTCTATACAGTAGGTTCTCGTTAGCTATTTATTTTATATATAGTATATATGCTGTATTGGAGGAGGGCAGAGCAATCCACTCCTCCATTATTCTTGACTAGAGAATTCCATGGACAGGGGAGCCTGGTGGGCTACAGTCCATAGGATTGCCAAGAGTCAGACATGACTGAAGCAACTGAACACACACATATATGCTGTATATATGTCAATCCCAATCTCCCAATTCATCCTTCTCCCCTTTTTCCCCTTTGTTGTCCATGCATTTATTCTCTACATCTGTGTCTCCACTTGGTTTGCAAAAATTAACTTTATTGTGGTATGATTAATACATAAAGAAATTCACATATTTAAGGTGTATATTTCCATCGGTTTGGACATATGCAAACAGCCACAATACCATCACCATAATCAAGGTAATAAACGTGTCCAGCTCCTCCCAAAGTCTCCTTGTATCCCTTTGTGTATGTGTGTGTGTATGCTAATAACACTGGACATCAGATCTAGTCACTTAACAAGTTTTGAAGTACACAAATCCATGTTGTTAACTACAGGTCCCATATCGTACAGCAGATGGAGTTGTCCAATGTGCAAAAAGTTTCAGTGATGCAGTTAAAATGTAAATTCTAATTTACATTCATTTTGTTATGTTTGAGCTTGATCATCAAAACTGTAAAGGTTTTGCATTTTTTAACCTCTAAATTTATGTCTTTACACAGACTTTTTATTCGGTTGTTGATAATCTTCCCACTGATTTGTGTGGGCAGTACATTTTTTAAGAAAATAAGCTGTTGGTATGATTTTCCTCTTTGTATAAATGGTTTGGTATTTATATGTATTGTGAAATGGTGACATCAAATTCTCTCTCTAGATGGTTCTGAACCTCACTTACCAGGGGCTTCTTTCTGCTTTGTTGTCCCTCACACTGATCATTTTTAAAATATTATTTACTGATTCATAATAGTATCTTTTAGAGATATGTTAAATTTATGTTAAATCAGTAATTTTTGGATTTATTATGGATCTAATAGATGTATATAATACCAAATGATCAAACAGAAATACAGAAGTAGACTTATGTAGTTAAATATCTTAAATGTATAAATAACAGAAAGAAAATATGCTTTACAGTTGTACCAACTAATGACTATTCTATCATTAAAAATATGCTTTCATAGAAATCGAAATTCTAGCAAGGCAGAAGAAAATATCTTCAAAATCTAGGTTCCACGAAGAGACAAGTATCTTTATCACTTTAAGATTTAGTGAGGGACTGATTCTTTGACCTTGTCTCTATCCTGTCTAACAAACTATTTCCTCTTCCCCATCCATGCTGTTTTAGTTAATCTTGACCAGTTGCAAAGTATTGATTTTCCGGGTAAAGAAATGAGCTGTTTTGCTCTGTAAACACTTTCTGTGAGTCCTTGGACACATGAGGAGATGAATGTACAAATGAAAGATCTTTCTTAACACTGCTAGTTTACCAAGAGCAAACAGAAGATGAAAGCGTCTTTGTTTTGATTTCCACATTTTCTTCACAGGAAATGCCCAGCCGTGACTGTTCATTGTTTATAAAAGTCTCAAGGAGTTAGTCTTTTGCAGAGCTGATGATGGCTTTTTGAAAGGGAAATGTGAGGGGAAAAAAAAAAAAAAGGAATGTAGCTAAGAGGCAGAAATACTGTGTTTGGAATATATTGTTGGATTTAAATGTATAAATCTCCAATATCATTCTATTCTTCCTTGGCACAAATTTGGGCAATACTGACCTCATCAATTTTTGCCATCATTACTTCCTGCTCTGTTTGTTTTTCACTGGATTTTCCTCCAATGCTAAGAAATATATTAAACTGATATTATATATATTTTAATTTTTTCACCTTCAATCCTTTGATACAATCCCCAGCTGTAATTCTGCTTTTTTTTTCAAAATCAATATTCTGTCTCAGTATAGGAGCACTGGGCATTGAGTTCTTTTTGGTTCAACAAAAATTTATCAAGGATAAACTTTAAATGCAAAAGTGATGGTACTCTTGCATGCCACGTCAAGGCATTTGGACCGTGTGCTGTAGATTAACGAAGACTTTTGTAGGTAGTTAAGCAGTGGAGTAAAATAATGAATCTCTAAGCATTCTGATAACAGTGTAGATAATGTTTTTTGAGAGGACTGTTAGGAAGTGACTGTAAGAGACATAGTCAGGTCTTTTAAAAGGAAAGAGTCAGGAAACATTTATAATACAAAAGTTGCAGGGTTCAGTGGTTAGTAGTTTGGGGCTGCGAGGGAGGAAACCTTTGTTTGCATGTCTTGGATGAGGGGGTGGGCATTGCAGCAAGACAGGATGTAGAGAGAGGAAGAGGAGGAGCAGGTTTTGAGGAGATAAGGTGGTTCAACTTTGAGCACAGTGACTTTGAGGTGCTTCCAGTACTTGAATCCTGGTGGAAATGTGCAGCAGTCATGTGGTTACAGGGAGAAATATGGGTTAGAAAATCCATCTGGGGGTCATGAGCACTTAGGTGAAATGTTAAGTTTTAGAGTCATAATGAAAATGTGTTCTCATGCATCTTGTCCACTTTTTCTCTATGTTCTATTTTATGTCTTACTTAAGAAGACTTTAAATCAGTGTTATTTCCCCCTCATGTAGATAAATACGAAGTCTGTAATGATATCCAGAGATCTTTGTTTTTCAATTTTATGCCTTCCTCCATTTCCAAATGGACAAGTACCAAACACATTTATTTATTTGATAAATATCTTTTGTTACTCCTTTAAGTTCTGTTTCAAGAAAATAAACTGCAGTAATGCCACGATTTCAAAAGGCATTAAGCAAAGTCAACATAAACACTCAAGGCCAACATTAGAAGGGTAACATTATAAAACAAACATGGTTTTATTTTGTTAATTGACAACTCTAGCATTCTCTTACTTTGTGTGCATTATACCCAAGGAAACCTTTATAAAATTTTACATTTTCTGGGATCTTAAAATGTGATATAATAAACACTGAGTTAATGCTAAAGATTTAGGACTAATAGTGCATTTTAAAATGAATTTTGAAATGTAGAATAAGAGTAGGGTATACCACTCACAAGCAAAATTTGTGATAAGTGTAGAATCCCCTTTTAATGTTAAAAGCAAGGATATTCACTTAATAAATTTGTGAATATATATATATACACACAACAAATTGATAATTCAAAAAAGAAAAGGTGTATTATTGTTATACTTTCTTATATAACTTATTAAAAGCACTTAAATATTTTCTATTAGTAGTAATAGACACTGAAATCACAAGTTATGTAATATTTTTGTTTTTACAAATATTATATGATATCACTCATATGTGGAATCTAAAAAAATAGTACAAGTGAACTTATTTACAAAATAAAAATAGACTCAGAGACGCAGGAAGCAAACTTAAGGTTACCAAGGGGGAAGCGGGGGTTAAATTGAGACTAGGGAGTTAACAGAGGCACACTACTGTATATGAAATAAACAAAAAGGATTTACTGTATAGAACAGGGAACCTTATTCAATATCTGCTAATAAACTAAAATGGAATATTTTTACTGCTCTAGATGGGGAAACAGAAGTCATTAGGAAACATCTGGTCTCTGAAGAAGCAGAAATCCCACAGAAAATCTCAGTTGACCTATTTCATAACTATTTCTTTAAAAAAAATTGGAACTACCATAATCCTTGGGAAATAGCCCAGTAACAGTGCAGCTTTCCATTTCTTGAGAAAGCCTGAGAACATTTATTGTTCACTGATGACCAAATTAAAGTGGCAGTCAACCCTTTAAAAGATGCAGGATGGTGCAGCTTTCTATTCCAAGATGATGTAAGGGTCAAGACTGTAGGAGTCTCAGAAACATTTGCAGAAAGAACTTGTCCTTGGATATCTTTGGAACTTTCAGTCTTTTATACTCCCCTCACTCCATTAAGAATCAGCATTTTAATTTGTATATTTTTTCTGATCTTTGCTGCCCTCTAGTGATTCATATTACACTTCTTTTCCTGCTTAAATTTAGTTTATCTGTATCTAATTAATATTCTAATTATTGTGCTGAACTAAATATTTATGAATAGACAAAGTTTTCCAGTGTTTAGGTAAAACATCAACCTTGTCTTCAGGTTAACTCCAGTGATCTCCATGTGTAAGTTGACTCACCATAACTGACAAGATAGTTCAAAAGAGAAGTTATGTTCCAAGTTATTAAAATGGTAGCAGTGAAAGTATAATTTGGCATGCTATTTTGGATATAGGGGCACTCTAAAAGTACTTAATGGAATCATACAAAATTTTCACATCTTATAATGAGTAATGCCATATCACATACAATTAGTATCTAAGAAAGTAATGGAAAAATAAAAACTAAAATAAATGTAAGCATTTTTTCAAAGATACTAGTAACTAATATAATTAACAACATAAAATTAGAAATTAAGAGTATATCATATGGCCAAAATTGAGAAATTCTTATAGAAGTGTGGTGTGTGTGTGTGTATGTGTGTGTGTACCTGTATGTGTGTATGTATATATGGAGAAGGGCATATATACAGCGCACTCCAGTACTCTTGCCTGGAGAATTCCATGGACAGAGAAGCCTTGTGGGCTATAGTCCATGGGGTCTCAAAGAGTAGGACATGACTGAAGCGACTTAGCATGCGTGTGTGTATATATATATATATATATATATACACATATACATATGTGTATATATATATATGAATATGTATATGTATTCGTTACCAACTGAGCTATCAGAGAAGCCCATATAAATATACAGATACATGTAATAAAGTTGGGTCATTGTGTTGCTTTTTAAAATTGAAAGTATACAGATTGTATAATTGCATGATACTCTCAACCATATTGAATGAGGAATTCAAAGTATAAAATACAGTAGTTAGTATATAAAAATGCAGAACAATAAATTAAGAAAGGATTTTACCACTTATAAATGAAAAGCAAATTTAAGTCTGTGTGTGTAAACCGATTTGCTTTACTGCGTGAATGAATAATATGCGTAAAAAATAAAGGAAGTGGCATGCCCATGCATGATAGAGTTTAGTGAAATACCGTCACATATTTCCGTTTCATTCTGCTTGGACTGCAGCTGAGGTGTACAGATTTAGATCGCTGGGCTGAATAGCTACCTGGCTAGTATGAAAAATTCATAGCATCAGGCAAGATTTCAAGCATTACTACATTTTTAAAGGTGAAAAATAAAAAGCCCACCTTCATCCACGTGACTACTCCCAGTTGGTAACATCTATAACATGATGCCTACAATGAAATGAAAAATCAAGGTGGGGGGGGAGTTCATTGTTGGTGATTTCTAAAACCTTTAATTTGCTCTACTCTAAACATTTTTTCTAAACATATGTGAACCGTGAACTTCCAGATGTTCAAGCTGGTTTTAGAAAAGGCAGAGGAACCAGAGATCAAATTGCCAACATCCGCTGGATCATCGAAAAAGCAAAAGAGTTCCAGAAAAACATTTATTTCTGTTTATTGACTAGGCTAAAGCCTTTGACTCTGTGAATCACAATAAACTGTGGAAAATTCTGAAAGAGATGGGAATACCAGACCACCTGACCTGCTTCTTGAGAAACCTATATGCAGGTCAGGAAGCAACAGTCAGAACTGGACATGGAACAACAGACTGGTTCTAAATAGGAAAAAGAGTACGTCAAGGCTGTATATTGTCACCCTGTTTATTTAACTTCTATGCAGAGTACATCATGAGAAATGCTGGACTGGAAGAGGCACAAGCTGGGATCAAGATTGCCGGGAGAAATATCGATAACCTCAGATATGCAGATGACACCACCCTTATGGCAGAAAGTGAAGAGGCACTAAAAAGCCTCTTGATGAAAGTGAAAGAGGAGAGTGAAAAAGTTGGCTTAAAGCTCAGCATTCAGAAAACGAAGATCATGGCATCTGGTCCCATGACTTCATGGCCAATAGATGGGGAAACAGTGGAAACAGTGTCAGACTTTATTTTTTTGGGCTCCAAAATCACTGCAGATGGTGATTGAAGCCATGAAATTAAAAGACGCTTACTCCTTGGAAGGAAAGTTATGACCAACCTAGATAGCATATTCAGAATCAGAGACATCACTTTGCTAACAAAGGTCCATCTAATCAAGGCTATGGTTTTTCCAGTGGTCATGTATGGATTGAGAGTTGGACTGTGAAGAAAGCTGAGTGCCAAAGAATTGATGCTTTTGAACTGTGGTGTTGGAGAAGACTCTTGAGAGTCCCTTGGACTGCAAGGAGATTCAACCAGTCCATTCTGAAGATCAGTCCTGGGTGTTCTTTGGAAGGAATGATGCGAAAGCTGAAACTCCAGTACTTTGGCCACCTCATGCGAAGAGTTGACTCATTGGAAAAGACTCTGATGCTGGGAGGGATTGGGGGCAGGAGGAGAAGGGGATGACAGAGGATGAGATGGCTGGATGGCATCACCGACTCAATGGACGTTAGTTTTAGTGAACTTCGGGAGTTGGTGATGGACAGGGAGGCCTGGTGTTCTGTGATTCATGGGGTTGCAAAGAGTCAGACACGACTGAGCGACTGAACTGAACTGAACTGAAACATTTTTCTACTTAAATTCAGAAGTCATTATTGAGTTCATAACTTCTGCTAACTCTTCATAAAATTCTAAAGCTGCAGGGATGAATCAGTTCAGTTTAGTCACTCAGTCATGTCCGACTCTTCGTGACCCCATGGACTGCAGCATTCCAGGCTTCCCTGTCCATCACCAACTCACGGATTTTACTCAAATTCATCTCCATTGAGTCGGTGATGCCATCTAACCTTCTCATCCTCTGTCCTCCCCTTCTCCTCCTGCCTTCAATCTTTCCCAGTATCAGGATCTTTTCAAATGAGCCAGCTCTTCACACCAGGTGGCCAAAGTATTGGAGTTTCAGCTTCAACATCAGTCCTTTCAATGAACACTCTGGACTGATCTCCTTTAGGATGTACTGGTTGGATTTCCTTGGAGTCCAAGGGACTCTCGAGTCTTCTCCAACTCTGCAGTTCACAAGCATCAATTCTTAGGTGCTCAGCTTTCTTTATAGTTCAACTCTCACATCCATACATGATGACTGGAAAATCCATAGCCTAGATGGATGGACCTTTGTTGGCAAAGTAATGTCAAGGATGAATAGAACCATACTGTTTTATTTTTCACCCTCACACATTCACTGTTCTAGTTTGCTGACTGGAGATGCTTGTCTACATACCACTCATTCACTGCCTCTTACTCTTTCTTCCTGGGATGGGTATTTTCTCTAGTCTTGTCCCTACCTTTCTATTTCCATCTCTGCATTTGTGCTTGCTGCGTCACTTCAGTCATGTCCGACTCTGTGTGACCCTATGAACTGTAGCTGGCTGGCTCCTCTGCCCATGGGATTCTCCAGGCAAGAACACTGGAGTGGGTTAGTCATGTCCTCCTCCAGGGGATCTTCCCAACCCAGGGATGGAACTTGCATTTCTTATGTCTCCTGCATTGGCAGGTGAGCTTTTTACCACTAGCACCACCTGGGAACCTCATTTCCATGTCTACCCTGGTACAAACCTCAATGATCTCCTCGAACACACCTCTATACTAAGCCTCCCCAGTCCTGACAGCTTTCTTAATTCCCATTAGGCAGTCACAGTACATGAGCACTTGGTCCTTTCACTGTCAACACTTCTTAATATGACAAAGAAAATGTGGTGTAAATACATATATATATATATATATATGTATATGAAATAGAATACTATGCAGCCATAAAAAAGAATGAAATAAAGCCATTTGCAGCAACATGGACAAACCTAGAGAAAGTGAGTTTTAGAAGTAAATTTTCTTGACCAAGCTCACAAAGTAATTGGGAATGGAATGTGGATTAGGAATCATATTATCTGACTACCAACCAGTCCAGTATACTTGCTATCACACCAAACATTTCACTCCTCTCTTATATAATTTTATCCAAGATTATCTTCCATCACAAAGGCATGGAATCATAGGGTCATGTAAATTTTCTCCTTCTTTGCTCCAAAGTCTAGTCATCTTGTTCTATCCCATTGATCTATTGATTCTTCTTTGCAATAGCATCTGTATCTGCCCCTTTATTTTATTATGATGCTTATCTGCTTAGCAAATTTTATTGGTGCTAACATAATTTTTAGTTATGATAAAAAGGAAGAAGTTATGAAAAAGAAAAGTCACTATTTTTTAAAAGCACATTCCATAACTTCTTGTTTAGTTGTTCACAAGAATGTTATGTCTTTTAAAGATATACATTTAATGAACACTCCTTACTGTCACTGTCTTTGTCTGTTTGGGCTTCCATAACAATAGCGACAAAACAATAAAGACATCATAGACTCAGTGGTTTATAGAATCTGCCAACACCATGACCTTGGACTTCCAATCTCCAGTACTGTGAGGATAAATCTAGTTATTAAAATGCACCCCCTCTTATGAATCCATGTCAAGGAGTTCTACAAAGTTTATAATAAAAAATAGTGGGTCATATCTACATTTCTTTCTCACATTTGAATTCTGTCCCAGGAAGTAGTTTTGAATATTTTATTGGTTGCTTCTGAGATTTACCTCCATGTCTCTAAAAAAGGTGTGCTGCTGCTAAGTCACTTCAGTCGTGTCGGACTCTGTGCGACCCCATAGACGGCAGCCCACCAGGCTCCCCCGTCCCTGGGATTCTCCAGGCAAGAACACTGGAGTGGGTTGCCATTTCCTTCTCCAATGCATGAAAGTGAAAAGTGAGAGTGAAGTCGCTCAGTCGTGTCCGACTCTAGCGACACCATGGACTGCAGCCTACCAGGCTCCTCCGTCCATGGGAGTTTCCAGGCAAAAGTACTGGAGTGGGGTGCCATTGCATATTAATACTATTATTTGTGATTTTCCATCTTTTAAAGTTAACAACTTTTTATATGCTCCTTTGAAAGATAAGACTTTATGTCTTTAAAATGTTAACTTTTTTACTTTTCATCCCTTTCTGATCATGTCAATGAAATTAAAGAACATTTTGGTAAAATAAACATTCAGTATTTTCATTATTGCATTTATATAAATGTTGTTCCCACCTGAGTCACATAAGGGCACTGCGTTTACTTCTTTCTTGTGCAACTTTTGGTTTTCCTGGGAATTAGCACTGGTTTATTTTGGCTTAAGTTTTCTTTACACCTATTGCCTTGTTTCATCTACAGATGCTTGGAGAGAAGGTTAACTCCTCCTTCAACTGATTAAAAAGCTAATCTGTCAATTTTGCTTCATTCCGGGGGGCTTCGTCCCTGGACCTCTTTTGTATAACCCTGATCTAGATTCTCTAGAACTGCTGTCATTGTGGGAGTTTTGTGCACTTCTGTCCTCTATTAGACTTTCCCTCAGAATTCCAAGTTTTCTGCTTCTTGATTATTCTTTCATTTTAATGAAGTCCATCTTTCTGTAGTTTCTTGAGAATTGTATGGGAGATGATTTTTTAAAAGAACTTGTCGATATAAAACAGCTTTTGTCCTACCTTTCTTCTCTAGCTGAAAGTTTGTCTGGGTTCAAAATCTAGACAGAAAGTCATTTTTTACAGAATATCAGAGGCATGAGTCCTTTTTCTTTCAGCTTCAAAGTTGCTGTTCGGATGTCTGATATCATTATGATTGCCTGTTTCCTCTGAATCTCACTTTCCTGAAGTTTTACTGCATTGTGCTTCGCCATGAAAACCCTTCTTCCATTTTGGTAGATACTGATTCCTCCTTTTAATCTATCAATCCAGACAAGTAAGCCCTGGGTATTTTCTTAATTATTTTTGTATAATTTTCTTTATTTCAACTTCTTTGTGCTTTCAGTTCAGTTCAGTTCAGTCGCTCAGTCGTGTCCAACTCTTTGCGACCCCATGAATTGCAGCACGCCAGGCCTCCCTGTCCATCACCAACTCCCGGAGTTCACTCAGACTCACGTCCATCAAGTCAGTGATGCCATCCAGCCATCTCATCCTCTGTCGTCCCCTTCTCCTCCTGCCCCCAATCCCTCCCAGCATCAGGGTCTTTTCCAGTGAATCAACTCTTCGCATGAGGTGGCCAAAGTATTGGAGTTTCAGCTTTCGCATCATTCCTTCCAAAGAAATCCCAGGGCTGATCTCCTTCAGAATGGACTGGTTGGATCTCCTTGCAGTCCAAGGGACCCTCAAGAGTCTTCTCCAACACCAAAGTTCAAAAGCATCAATTCTTTGGCACTCAGCTTTCTTCACAGACCAACTCTCACATCCATACATGACCACTGGAAAAAACCATAGCCTTGACTAGACGGACCTTTGTTGGCAAAGTAATGTCTTTGTTTTTGAATATGCTATCTAGGTTGGTCATAACTTTGCTTCCAAGGAGTAAGCGTCTTTTAATTTCATGGCTGCTATTTGTGCTTTACTGGGACTCTATTATTTGCCTGTCTGAACTTCAGGGTTAAACCTCTAAAGTTCTACTTATTCCTATCTTTTTCCCATTTTGCTTTTTGGTTATACCTTTTGGAAAATTCTCTCATCTTTATATTTCTATCTTTTTATTTTATTTTGTTTCTGCTACTGTATTTTTAATTTCTAAGAGTTTTATTATTTGAATGCCTCAGGAGAGGATAAGATTGTTTGATGGCATCACTGATTCAATGGATATGAACTTTGGGTGAATTCTGAGAGTCGGTGAGGGACAGGGAAGCCTGGTGTGCTGCACTCCACAAAGTCGGTTTCTTTGCTTTGCAAACAGTCGGACACGACTGAGGGGCTGAACAACAACAATTTCCTTTTTAACATAATATTTTCAGTATTCTAAAAATACTATGGTAATTTCAGTATTCTCAAAATTTTACGGATACCTTGCCTACTTTTATCACACTAAGGCTGTTTCTTATAGGGTCTTTCATCCCTTGCACTGCTCTGGTTCTGTATCGCTTTTCTCTTTGTCCTAGGAATTTCTAGTTAGTGACACAGATTTCCTGATCCTTGTGAGTATAGTCCTAGAAATAGATTAGAAGCTTTGTGTGCAATTTCATGTCCTGCTGACTGGTGGGATTTCCTGTAATATCATTAGGAATCTTGTTGCTTTTATTGTCACTACCTCTTTCCAACTGTTGATTTTTTTTTTTTTTTCCTTGAACCATGAGATTCCAAACAGATGAACCCCCTAGTGAGGGAGGGCCATTGGCTAAAGTTGTGGAAAAGTATTTTATGGGGTCTCACTGCTCACTCTGTAGGCTTTCCAGGAATTTCTGATTTCCGTATGATCTCCCACCCTTGACTATATCTGGTATATGTGGCTCCAAGTCTCTCTAGAGAATAAACTTCAGTTTTCTGTTGGGTCAGGACGATGTTAGGACCCAGCTTTTCTCATTTAATTTTAGAGGGAATGTAAAGGTTTAAATGGATCTTATGAAAATTTTCAACTCAACTTGGTACCATCTGACTGTTCTCCACCTCAGCCTTCAGAGGAGCATGGTGCCTCTACCTCACAGGTTCTCCCTGGACTCCAGAGTGTGAATTCATTAGTATCTTGACTCCACACCCTTATGTCTTGCAGACACTCTCTCTTTTCCTCTTCTATCTTCATTTTCTGCTTCAATCTTTCATTTTTTTCTTTGCATCTTAGTTTTTTTGTCCCTATTTTTTATTTTTCTTTTGTAAAGTGATACACTTAAAAATCCCTACACTGAATTTTTGTGGAATGGTATGAAGAAATGAGAGTTAATTCTATGTGATTCACCCAAATTCTATCCCATTGCAAATTTTATCCCATTGCCATAGCCTTAGATCACACAGTAATCACTTCTTGGTATAATAGTAAAATTGAGTCCTGACTAACTGGTTTTCTTCCTTAAAGTTCTTTTTTTCAACTAGTGTGTCTGGATAACTGTAACCAAAGGCAGTTCTGAGATAGCACTCTGATTGTATCACTTGCCTGCTCAGAAAACTGTAGATTTTTCAAATGTCCAAAAAAGTAATTTTCCAACTGATAGCTTACAGTGACCTCCGAAGAAGTTTTAGCTTCAGGACCAGGGACCAGTCTTGATCACTCAAGAGCTTTTGTGTAGCTGAGTTTTATTAAAGGTATAAAAAGGGACAGAGAACGCTTCTGACATAGACATCAGAAGGGGGACAGAGAGTGGCCCCCTTGCTAGTCTAAGCAAGGGAGTTATATACTTTTTAAATTGGTCATTACAATAAATCAAAAGAATGTCTCAAGGTTGAAAAGATTTTACTGAGACCCACTCCCACAATTTACATTTTAAGATAACAGGATTAGTCAGAAGATTTTTAGGAAGGAGAAACTGTACTTAAGCAGGATACATTGTTGTTATATAATCCTTCAGTTCAGTTCAGTTCAGTTGCTCATTCATGTCCGACTCTTTGGGACCCCATGGTCTACAGCATGCCAGACCTTCCTGTCCATCACCAACTCCTAGAGTTTACTCAGACTCATGTCCATTGAGTTGGTGATGTCATCCAACCATCTCTGTTGTCCCCTTCTCTTGCCTTCAATCTTTTCCAGCATCAGGGTGCTTTCCAATGAGTCAGTTCTTTGAATCAGGTGGTCAAAGTATTGGAGTTTCAGCTTCAGCATCAGTCCTTCCAATGAATATTCAGGACTGATTTTCTTTAGGATGGACTGGTTGGATCTCCTTGCAGTCCAAGGGACTCTCAAGAGTCTTCTCCAACATCACAGTTCAAAAGTATCAATTCTTCAGCGCTCAGCTTTTCTTTCTATATAATCCTTAGTACAGAGTTTAAACTGAGCTGCTTGTTGTGTACTCATCAGTTCCCAGCTTAAAGAAAAAATGTTTCATGTGACTAAGACTAAGGAATGTAGAAAAAAAAAAGAGAGACAGTCGTCCTTTCCTCTTCCTTGAGAATTCCAGACCCCTATCTCCTCCTCAAGAAGCCCAGACACCTCTCTCCTCCTCGGGGACTTCAGACTTCTTATCAACCTGCCTAGGATCTGACTCTCTCACAACACACCCATGAAAGTGAAAGTGTTAAAGGCTCAGTTGTGTCCAACTCTTTGCAGTCTCATAGACTGCAGCATGCCAGGCTCCTCTGTCCATGGGATTTCCCAGGTAAGACTACTAGAGTGGATTGCCATTTTCTTCTCCAGGGTATCTTCCAAACCCAGGGATTGAACCCAGATCTCTTGCACTGCAGGCAGATTCTTTACCATCTGAGTCATGAGGGAAGCTTATCTTCTGCCATGCTTCTATATAAACGCTTTCCACATGTAAATAACTTTACTTTTTGTCTTTGAAAAATGTACATCTCTTGCCCCCCTGTTTTAAGAAAAACCTATCCTTCCTCTTCCTTTAATGTCACTTATGCTTCTCATCTCCTCCAATAAATCTTCTCTGATTCTACCAGCAGAAAAAAATCTTTATGCCAGTTTTATGCTCTGTTCTGTTCAGTATAGCATATGTTAATGGTTTTCATAATTTTATCTTTCTCTATTAGACTATAAATTGCATCAGCAACAAAGATCAGAACATATTTATTATGTATATCCCTTTAAGTAAATATTGAGCTACTGCTGTGTGACACACACCACCCTATACAGAATGTCCTTCAGTTTTTCTTTTAGCAAAGACAGACAAAGGTATGTAGGCAGTAGTTTCAGAAAGAGGGGGAGCTGAGAATGGGATCCCCATGGCCAGCTGGATTTCAGAAATTAGACTTGAGTTTCTAGAGGGCGAATGAAGATGTCTCATTTGAAGTCGTACAGAAAGGAAAATAAGATAAAGATCCAATTCTATAAGTGGTATCCACAAGAAGGTTATGAATAAGGACATGTTTTCCTTGTTAGTCAAGGGATGAGAGGTCAGAGCTGCACCACAGCCAGAATGACTTGAGAGAGTTATTGATGTTGAATATCTTTTCATGTGCCTATTTGTTATCTATTTGGAGAATGGTCTATTTAGACCTAGCCATTTTTATTGTTTTTTTTTTTTAAATACTGAGCTGTATGAGCCCTTTGTATACTTTGGTTGCATTCTTTGCAAATATTTTCTCCTATTCTGAAAAATGTATTTTTGTTTCGTGTATGGTTTCCTTTGCTTTGCAAAATATTTTAAGTTTAATTAGGTCCCATTTGTTTATTTTTATTTCCCTTATGAGATGGATCCAAAAATATTTTGCTGTGATTTACATCAAAGAGTGTTCTGCTCATGTCTTCCTTTAGGAGTTTTATAGTGTCTGGTCTTACATTTGGGTCTTTAATCCATTTTGAGTTTATTTTGGTGTATAGTATTAGATAATATTCTAATTTAAATGAAATATCACTTCAGAAACTGTTCAGAATAACCATCATCTAAAATTCTACAAAAAATAAATGCTAGAGAGAGGGTGGAGCAAAGGGAACCCACCTATACTACTGGTGGAAATGTAAACTGCTGCAATCACTATGGAGAACAGTATGGAGAGTCCTTAAAAAACGAAAAATAGAGCTACCATACAATCTTGCAATCACATTCCTGGGCACATATCTGAAGAAAATCATAAATTTGTAAAGATACACAAATCCTAATGTTCATAGGGCTTCCCTGATGGCTCAGACAGTAAAGAATCAGCTTGCAATACAAGAGACCCAGATTCGGTTCCTGGGTTGGGAAATTTCCCTGGATAAGGGAATGCTACCCACTCCAGTATTCTTGATTGGAAAATCCCATGGACGGAGGAGACTAACAGGCTACAGTCCATGGGGGTCAAAGAGTCAGGCGTGACTGAGCGACTAAGCCCGCATGCATACACATCCGAATGTTCATAGAAGCACTACTTAAAAGACCCAGGGCGTGGACGCAACCTAAGTGTCCATCGACAGAGGAATAAAGAAGATGTCATACATGTATAGAATGAAATACTATTCATTAGCTACGTGAAAGAAGGAAATATTGCCACTTGCAGCAACATGGGTGGACCTGGTATATCATATGAATATGAGAATATATATCATACGAAGTGAAATAAGTCAGACAGAGGACAGATCTCACATGATATCATTTATATGTGGAATCTTTTTAAAATGATACAAACAAACTTATTCACAAACAGAAACAGACTCACAGGCATAGAAACCAAATTTATGGTTACCAAAGGGAAAAGGAGAAGAGGGATAAATTAGGAGTTTAGGATTAACATATATACACTGCTATATATAAAACAGATAAGCTACAAAATCCTACTGTAGAACATAGGAACTATAATCAGTATTTTGCAAACTATAAGGGAAAAGAATCTGAAAAAGAATAGATATAATATATCTAAATCCCTTTGCTGTTCACCTGAAAAAAAAAAAAAACAAAACCACAGCATTGTAAATCAATTATACTTCGATACAAAAAGAATGACTTGATATAGAATTGAGTTTCTGAATGGAATTTTATATTCTTTGTCTCCGATGGGGTGGGTCCCCATGTGCTCTAGCATTTGCAGGATCGTGCTGCTGTGAATTAATGAAACACTTGGAGCTGTGAAAGACTAGATTCCTCTAAATTTCACAGAAAATTTGTGACTTCAGGATGGAATATCACTGTCATTCCAAGGAAGAGTTCTTCCTATATTCTTCCCCTAATGATTTTCAAGGGAAAATTTCACATGACTCAGAAGGTTATTTTTCTTCTTGTTATACCTTTTAAATTAAATATAAATCATACAGCCTTTGTTCCTTATTCCTAATCATGATAGTCTTGCTTTATTTATTTTAATTATGAAGAGCTTTAGATTTTTCTTATTCAACCTCATGCTGTCTATGATTTTGTAAGGTTGTAGCCTTTTATGAAAAACTCTACCCATCTAGAAATTTTTGGAATGTAGGGACCATGTTTAATCATATTTAATATTGCAATTAGCATATTGAAAATGCTAAGCTGAAGAATAGTGGGGAAACAGTACTTTTAGCATCTAAATATATGGGTTTGTGTATCAACAATTCTATCAACTAATTTGGCCAACTCTTTAAATTCTTATGGTCTCAGTTTTCTCCTTTGTTAATGCAAGACAGTTTTTCTTGCAAATAGATGGTTGTGAGAATTAAATAAGAAGTATATGAAAATACTTTGTGATCACTAAAGCACTTTAACCGCAGAGATCTTAGGTATTAATGAAAATGAACAAATGTAAGAAGGCCCTCTGGCTGACTCCTGTAAGCTATTTTCCTTCTTTGACTGTACAGAAGACATTTTCCTGCTTTATTAATGATGATGTCATATGAGACAATGATTAATAAGGTTTAAAGATTATCCTTTCCACAAAATTTCCTATTATTTCCCTGACAATATGCCTAAATGCTCTTATTTTCAATTTTGTCTGCTAAGTTTTGAGTCTTCAATAGGCACCTGTTACCATAAAAGAGCAGCATGAAGGAGGTGAGTTAATAATGCATGAACAGCCATTTATATACTTGTATAGAATAATACAGCAGCAGAGGGTATCACTTAAGGGAAAAAGTCCTAAGAAAGATAGGAGAATAAAAAGATCTTTGCATCTCCAGAGTAAAAATGCATTGTGACTCTGGCAATAAAGAAAAAGTGGTATTTTAAACACATACATTGCTTTTACTCACTGCTTTGCTTAGTTTCCTTCCCAACTTCAATTTAATGGGTAACTAGGCATTCTCCCTCTCCTGATATTTTTATTGCACTGATTTCCCTAGATTTATACACACATTAAAGTCCCTTTGAAAAACGTGGGAAGAATAGTTACACACTGTCTGTGAATCCTTGGCAAGCCTCAGAAGGACTATTTGTATTAATAATAGATCTTTTCCTAGTTTTGCCCTTTAATAATGTGCAGTAATGGTTAAACCATTTCTTAATGAATTAAACAAAGAAAAGTTTACCAAAATTGACCAAGTAGAAATAAACATGAATGAATTTCATGCTTCTATTTACTTCACTATTTATGATGTGTAATTTATTACTTTTGAAAGATATGGCAAAGTCCCCAGTTTTCAATACGTTTGGAGAGGTACAGGGAACAAAATCGTAGTCATTCTTAGATTCTGACCTGCTCCCTTGCTCATACTGTTAATAAGCACTCCCTAAAGGAATCATGTAGTATACCCTCTTTAGTATGTAGTTAACTTTAATATACAAGTCAATTCTCATTTATTAAACACTGGTTAAATGCAAAACACTCTGCTTGGAACAATCTGTTTGGACAAATGTGTGGATATGTATGGGAAGTGGATATGGGTAGGAGAATGTGTAGATTTCTTTTTCAAAAATTTTTTGAGTGCATACCATGTGCTTGACATTTTACTGGGTACCTAGTCTATAAAGTGAAAAAGAAAGTCTCTTCTCTCATGCAGCTCACATTATAATGGAGAGAGAGACAATAATCAAGAAAAGTAAGTACAGCATGATGCGTGGTGTGAATGCTATCAGTATAAAAAAGCAGGGAAGGAGAGCTCAGAGAGAGGTTTGCAACCCCGAATACAGTGGGCAAGGAATGCTGCTCTGCGAAGGTGACACAGGATTAAAATCCTAAGAGGTGAGGGAACATGAGGACATGTGAAGGAAGACCATTTCAGGCAGAGTGGACAACAGGGCAAAGGCCCTGACGTCAGAGCATGTCCTCCATTCATAATTTAGCAAAATGGCCAGTGCAGCTGAAGGAGAGCTGGAGAGAAAAAGAATAACAGAAATGACATCAAAAAGAAAAGAAGAGAGCACATGCTGTACATCCTTTAGACCAGCAGCCCCCAACATTTTGGGCACCAGTGACGGGTTTCTTGGAAGGCTAATTTTCCAAGGACAAGGTCGGTGGGATTATGGTTCAGGCCGTCATGAGAGTGATGGAGAGTGGTAGATGAAGCTTTGCTCCCTCAGTCTCTGCTTACCTCCTGCTGTGGGGTCCAGTGCTTAACAGGCAGCAGACGAGTACTAGTCCTCAGCCTGGGGGTTGAGGACCCCTGCCTTAGATGACAACTATAACTTTCATTCATCCAATAAGGAAATTCGTTGGAAGTTTTAAGCAGAAGAGTTACATAATATGATTAATTATTCATAAGAAAAATAAAGTGAGAGCTTGTGAATGCTTTTTTCCCATTGATTCACTACATTGTTTTTCAAGGCTCAAGAAGAAAAAGTATAGAAGGATAGGATTACCTAAGTAGCTTTAAAAAATTCAGTCAAGAGTTGATTTGGCTGTCAGTCAAGGTGAAGGTGGTGAGGCATGGTTAAATTTTGTAATAGGTAACGACACATCTTACTGGATTTCCAAAGGAAATAGATGTAGAGTGTGAAAAAGGGAAATTAAGAGTAACTCCAGGCTTTGGGTTCTGAGCAACTCTAAGCGAGGTGTTTCCATTAACAGCAAGGAAGAAGAAATGGGTGTCTCAAGCTTTAGGAGGACGATCCAGGGAATGGTTTGAAGGTGATGGAATGGTGATTGGACTTCCCAGTGGCCTGTAGGTAGAAGGTTGGAGGAGTGAAGCTGGGGTCGAGGAGAGAGGTCTGAGCTAGAATTCTATTACAAATACAGTGTTTGGGGATTATATATTTATGTGATATTTGAGAGTGGATGATATCACCAAAGGAAGGGGCATACTTTTCTCTATTTCTTTGATTTAAGGCTTTCCAACGTCAAGAGTTTAGGGAAGTAGAGAAAGTAGGAGGAGAGGCTGTGATGGAGAAATCACTGTCGGGGAGGAAGAGGCCTGTGGTGTCCAGGGAGAGAGGTGGGGTCATCAGGAAAGATGCAGACTGAGTATCGAGCCTGGGTTTAGTGATGAGGAGCACTTGGTAGCATTTTCAAGAGTAATATTGATGGATAGGATAAAAGTCTTATTGTCAAGAGTTCAAGAGAGAACAAAAGATGAATTAAGAAGGTAGAAGTAAAAGCATGTTTTTATGCTGATGAAAATAATCCAGAAGAAGGGAAACATCATGAAGCAAGGAGAGAAGAAAGGTGGGAGCCACATCCTTGAGTTAGTTTGGGATCCAGGATCTCATGCAAAGTAGGATTTAGCATTCACAAGGAGTGTGTAAATCTCAGGTGTCAAAATAGGGTAAGGAGATGGAGGGTTAGACACATCCAGGTAAAATTAGTTGGGAAAATTTGGAGGTGAGAGCTTATGGGAATTGTATTCTGTTTGCTTCTGTTTTCTTAGCGTCATAGAATTTAAAATTACAGTAATTCCCCTACATGTGAACCTTCAAGCTTCAAACTTTCAAAGATGTGAATGTGCATTCCATCAAAGTCAGGCATGAGTGAAATTGCAGCTTGTCCTCTATCTCTTATTGCTGAAGATGCTTCAGTTCCAGCATCTCCCACCTCCTCTCCCTCCTCCAGTCAGTAACTCTTCTTATCTGTTCACTCAGTACCAGCCCCATATGCTAGCTCTTGTACTGTGCGTGAGTGCATGTTAAATTGCTTCAGTTGTGTCTGACTCTTTGCAGCCCACCAGGTTCCTCTGTCCATGGGGATTCTCCAGACAAGAATACTGGAGTGGGTTGCCATGACCTCCTCTAAGGGATCTTCCAGACCCAGGGATCAAACCTGCATCTCCTACATTTCCTGCATTGGCAGGCAGGTTCTTTACCTCTCGCGCCACCTGGGAAGCCCCTGTTATACTGTGTTGTTGTTCAGTCACCCATTTGTGTCCAACTCTTTGTGACCCCATGGACTGCAGCACTCCCCATCTCTCACCATCTACTGGAGTTTGTCCAAGTTCATGTTCATTCCATCAGTGCTGCCATTCAGCCATTTCATCCTCTGAGGCCCTCTTCTCCTTCTGCCCTCGATCTTTCTCAGCATAATGAGTCATCTGTTCGCATGAGATGACCAAAATACTGGAGCTTCAGCTTCAGCATGGGTCCTTCCAGTGAATATTCAGGGTTGATCTCCCTTAAGATTGAGTGGTTAGATCTCCTTGCTGTCCAAGGGACTTTCAGGAGTCTTCTCCAGCACCACAGTTTGAAGGCATCAATTCTTTGGCATTCTGCCTTCTTTACAGTCCAGCTCTCACAACCATGTGACCACGATGATGGGAAGATGATAGCCTTGGCTATACAGATCTATGTCATACTGTAATGTGAGACTTAAAATGTTTTATTTTTTGTGTCTATTTTAATGTATTATTTGTGTGAAAAGTGTTATAAACCTATTATAGTACAGTATTATATCAGATCAGATCAGTTGCTCAGTCATGTTTGACTCTTTGCGACCCCATGAATCGCAGCACGCCAGGCCTCCCTGTCCATCACCAACTCCTGGAGTTCACTCAGACTCACGTCCATCAAGTCAGTGATGCCATCCAGCCATCTCATCCTCTGTCGTCCCCTTCTCCTCTTGCCCCCAATCCCGCCCAGCATCAGAGTCTTTTCCAATGAGTCAACTCTTCGCATGAGGTGGCCAAAGTACTGGAGTTTCAGCTTTAGCATCAGTCCTTCCAAAGAAATCCCAGGGCTGATCTCCTTCGGAATGGACTGGTTGGATCTCCTTGCAGTCGAAGGAACTCTCAACAGTCTTCTCCAACACCACAGTTCAAAAGCATCAATTCTTTGGCGCTCAGCCTTCTTCACTGTCCAACTCTCACATCCATACATGACCACAGGAAAAACCATAGCCTTGACTAGATGAACCTTTGTTGGCAAAGTAATGTCTCTGCTTTTGAATGTGCTATCTAGGTTGGTCATAACTTTCCTTCCAAGGAGTAAGCGTCTTAATTTCATGGCTGCAATCACCATCTGCAGTGATTTTGGAGCCCCAAAAAATAAAGTCTGACACTGTTTCCACTGTTTCCCCATCTATTTCCCATGAAGTGATGGGACCGGATGCCATGATCTTCGTTTTCTGAACGTTGAGCTTTAAGCCAACTTTTTCACTCTCCGCTTTCCCTTTCATCAAGAGGCTTTTTAGTTCTTCTTCACTTTCTGCCATAAGGGTGGTGTCATCTGCATATCTGAGGTTATTTATATTTCTCCCGGCCATCTTGATTCCAGCTTGTGTTTCTTGGATGCAATCTCAAAAATGACAGAATGATCTCTGTTCATTTCCAAGGCAAACCATTTGATATCACAGTAATCCAAGTCTATGCCCCAACCAGTAATGCTGAAGAAGCTGAAGTTGAACGGTTCTATGAAGACCTACGAGACCTTTTAGAACTAACACCCAAAAAAGATGTCCTTTTCATTATAGGGACTGGAATGCAAAAGTAGGAAGTCAAGAAACACCTGGAGTAACAGGCAAATTTGGCCTTGGAATACAGAATGAAGCAGGGCAAAGACTAATAGAGTTTTGCCAAGAAAATGCACTGGTCATAACAAACACCCTCTTCCAACAACACAAGAGAAGACTCTATACATGGACATCACCAGATGGTCAACACCAAAATCAGATTGATTATATTCTTTGCAGCCAAAGATGGAGAAGCTCTATACAGTCAGCAAAAACAAGACCAGGAGCTGACTGTGGCTCAGACCATGAACTCCTTATTGCCAAATTCAGACTTAAATTGATGAAAGTAGGGAAAACCACTACACCATTCATGTATGACCTAAATCAAATCCCTATGATTATACAGTGGACGTGGGAAATAGATTTAAGGGCCTAGATCTGATAGATAGAGTGCCTGATGAACTATGGAATGAGGTTTGTGACATTGTACAGGAGACAGAGATCAAGACCATCCCCATGGAAAAGAAATGCAAAAAAGCAAAATGGCTGTCTGCGGAGGCCTTACAAATAGCTGTGAAAAGAAGAGAAGTGAAAAGCAAAGGAGAAAAGGAAAGATATAAACATCTGAATGCAGAGTTCCAAAGAATAGCAAGGAGAGATAAGAAAGCCTTCTTCAGTGATCAATGCAAAGGAATAGAAGAAAACAACAGAATGGGAAAGACTAGAGATCTCTTCAAGAAAATCAGAGATACCAAAGGAACATTTCATGCAAAGATGGGCTCGATAAAGGACAGAAGTGGTATGGACCTAACAGAAGCAGAAGATATTAAGAAGAGATGGCAAGAATACACAGAAGAACTGTACAAAAAAGATCTTCACAACCCAGATAATCATGATGGTGTGATCACTCACCTAGAGCCAGACATCCTGGAATGTGAAGTCAAGAGGGCCTTAGAAAGGATCACTATGAACAAAGCTAGTGGAGGTGATGGAATTCCCGTTGAGCTATTCCAAATCCTGAAAGATGATGCTGTGAAAGTGCTGCACTCAATATGCCAGCACATTTGGAAAACTCAGCAGTGGCCACAGGACTGGAAAAGGTCAGTTTTCATTCCAATCCCAAAGAAAGGCAATGCCAAAGAATGCTCAAACTACCGCACAATTGCACTCATCTTACATGCTAGTAAATTAATGCTCAAAATTCTCCAAGCCAGGCTTCAGCAATATGTGAACCGTGAACTTCCTGATGTTCAAGCTGGTTTTAGAAAAGGCAGAGGAACCAGAGATCAAATTGCCAACATCTGCTGGATCATGGAAAAAGCAAGAGAGTTCCAGAAAAACATCTATTTCTGCTTTATTGACTATGCCAAAGCCTTTGACTGTGTGGATCACAATAAACTGTGGAAAATTCTGAAAGAGATGGGAATACCAGACCACCTGATGCAGGTCAGGAAGCAACAGTTAGAACTGGACATGGAACAACAGACTGGTTCCAAATAGGAAAAGGAGTACGTCAAGGCTGTATATTGTCACCTTGTTTATTTAACTTATATGCAGAGTATATAATGAGAAACAGTATTATATAGGCAATTGTGTTAGTTGTGTACCTAGGCTAATTTTGTCAGACTTAAGAGCAAATTGGACTTTCCACAAACACACTCTTGGAATTGAATTCATTTGTATATAGGGGACTTTCTGTAGGGCAAAGGTCACAGAGGAAAGCACTAGATCAAAGTTGAGAGTGAGCTGGGCTAAAACAGATACATATGTTGTATTGAACAAATAGGACTCATGAGTTGTTATCATAAAACAACTTTATTGTTGTCTTCCCTTAAATTTATTCTATGGAGCCCAAGTTACCTTCTACAGAATGGAAATTAGAGCAAGTCATCACATTATCTCATTGTTTGCATGAATAAAAATTCCTCAATAAATCATGAATATGTCCAGAATAAGAATCAAAATGTTGAACTTTAATGAAAGTTAAAATGATTCCACTTTACTAGCTCAACTTTACTACAGGTTGGCTTCCTTCAGTGAGAAAGACATCACATGCATTTCTCGGATTTTCTATTTTCAATCTCTTATCTTTTCCAACACCTCCCTAAACACACACACACACTCACACACACACACTCACACACACACACTCACACACTCACACACACACACCTAAACACACACACACACACACTCACACACACTCACACACGGTGCCCGTTCTAAGCCCTCCTGTGTTAGACCCTGATCCTGTGGGAGCCAGAGGAAAGAGCAGGCCATTCCTACTTGGTTAACACTGCCAGGAGCCAGCATACACAGTGGCAGCCCGTGAGGTGTTTAAAACTCACCTGCCTTCTCTCTGGGAATCTGTAGTTCTCTGGTGTGTGATGCTTTCTGTTGACCTACAATTGGCATCTCATTTAAAAAGTGGAAATCAATTGTCTTGTAGCATCAGCTGAGGTGGAGACTAAATTAGTTCCATTAAAGTATTCTAGGGCATGAATGGGAAATCAAATGTTATTGGTATGAAGAGGAGAAGAAAGGAAGGGAAAGGGAAAGCAGAAAGTGATTTTTACTGAGGAATATGAGGGCAAAAGAAAGGGTCCTTGAGCTGGGTGATCCGATGGAAATGTACTGATGATTTTAGTGATCTGCCCTCACAGGTCTTACATCTCCAAGTAAGGAAGCAGCTGGTGGTTTCCCACAGGTGACCACGTGCTCTGGCACCTAATCCACACCCTTGAGTACATGTGATTGAACAAGAGATTAAGTCTCTACCAATGAAGTTGTCTTGCACGAGTTCTCTGTCCAATACAGGTTCTTTATATGGGATTCTGACTATCATCCATCAAACTCATATTCAGAGAACTGAAACAAGAGGATTTTTCAAATGAGTCAATAGACCATGTGATGAGAGGAAATGGGACAGAATAGTATTGAGCAGAAGCCATAGGACAAAATAAAGCATAGACAGCTAGGTATCCTAAAACAGAAGGAAAGCAGAGATGTTGGAAGTAGCTTGTTGAAAGAAATGTAACAGCAGTGGATTCGGAGCTGCTGAATCATCAAAATTGTGAAACACTAGATTCTCCAGCCATATCTGCAACACGACTGTGGGTTCAAAGCTGCACAGACACTGCACTGGTGGCTCCAAGCAGCTCAAGGTGGACACCCAGCAGCTCAGGATAATTTCATAGACACTGAGGAGGGTCTTACTCCCCACCTGACACTGGCGTCCGCCTCACTCTCTCCCAGGTGCAGGTGCCACCAACCACCAGCTTCCTGCATCTAAACCCATGGATGTATTCCTCCTTCCTCTTTCTCCACCCCATCTACCCACCAGTGCCCACTGGACAGAAGGGTGAAACAGACCCGTTCTCTTCTTCTCCGCTCATGGTCCTTTCAGTTCAGTTCAGTTCAGTTGCTCAGTCGTGTCCGACTCTTTGGGATCCCATGAATCACAGCACGCCAGGCCTCCCTGTCCATCACCAACTCCCGGAGTTCACCCAAACTCACGTTCATCCAGTTGGTGATGTCGTCCAGCTATCTCATCCTCTGTCGTCCCCTTTTCCTCCTGCCCACAATCCCTCCCAGCATCAGAGTCTTTTCCAATGAGTCAACTCTTTGCATGAGGTGGCCAAAGTATTGGAGTTTCAGCTTTAGCATCATTCCTTCCAAAGAACACCCAGGACTGATCTCCTTTAGAATGGACTGGTTGGATCTCCTTGCAGTCCAAGGCACTCTCAAGAGTTTTCTCCAACACTACAGTTCAAAAACATCATTTCTTCAGTGCTCGGCTTTCTTCACAGTCCAACTCTCACATCCATACATGACCACTGGAAAAACCATAGCCTTGACTAGACAGACCTTTGTTGGCAAAGCAATGTCTCTGCTTTTGAATATGCTATCTAGGTTGGTCATAACTTTCCTTCCAAGGAGTAAATGTCTTTTAATTTCATGGCTGCAGTCACCATCTGCAGTGATTTTGGAGCCCCAAAACATACAGTCTGACCCTGTTCATATCTGATTCATTCTCCCTTTGGCAGCCATGTGATCTTCATGAGAAAGTAAATTTCATTTTTTTACTCATTAAAAAGAGCTCTCTCAAGCTTTTTTAATCGCATAGAGTAAAACCCTGACTCCTTGCTGTCACAGCAGAGTCCCGCTGGCTCACTCTGTGACCTCTTCCTGGTCTCTCTGACTTGCCAAGAATATTTCTACCCCTAGGTCTTTACATGCCCTGTCCTTTTATATGGATGATTCTTCCTGCTCATTTTACATCTTTAATTTTTAATTTAAGATTAAAAGGAGATTCCTTCACTTACACCGAGTTTCAAGGGACTATCCATTGGCACAACATCCACTTTAAATCTCTGGTGCAGCCCTGATATTCTTTGTGGATGGTTCTTCTGTAACTTTTTTTTTCCTTTTCCATATTGTGTTTATTTTTGGCTGCTCATTGAGAGAAAGCCAGTTCCAGGGAGGTGGCATCCTTGTCTGTCTTTGTCATCCTTATGCTTCTAGTACCCAGAGCAGAAATGCAGAAACTATGCCGCTAAATTGCCAAGCAATCTTTCTTGTTCTAATACATTCCATTCCCTGCAACACTTCCCTCTAAACCATATTATATATTTTTTTCATGAGATCGGGTCCTGTGACATGAGAATATTTCTTCACTTTTCCACTTTCCCTTTACACTGAAAATAAATTTCCTGTAACTGAGGGAAGCTGGGTTGCCCCTGTGTCTTTCATCTTTAAGTTCCCTAAATACTCTGAAGTTTCTCTGACCCAGGAGTTCTTGGATGAACAGATTTGTCTACCTGACTCACTGTCCCCAAATGCATTTTATATCACTAATTCCCATGGATGTGTCCTCTCTCAGCGGAGATGTTCCTTCCCTGTGAGTCAGTGCTGAGCCCTCCTCAGATGCGGGTTAGGGGCTACAGCTGTAATCCCTCATGATACACTATTTGTTGTTCATTGTTCAGCTGTGTCCAATTCTTTGTGACCCCATGGACTGCAGCACGCCAGGCTTCTCTGTCCTTCACCAAATCCTGGAACTTGCTCAAATTCATGTTCATTGATTCGGTGATGCCATCCAACCATCTCTTCCTCTGTCTAGGTTGATCATAGCTTTTCTTCCAAGGAGCAAGTGTCTTTTAATTTCATGGCTGCAGTCACCACCTGCACAAGAAAACAGTCTGTCACTGTTTCCCCATCTATTTGCCGTGAGGTAATGGGACCAGATGCCATGATCTTAGTTTTTTGAATGTTGAGTTTTAAGCCAGTTTTTTTTTTTTTTAAACTCTCCTCTTTCATCTTCATCAACAGGCTCTTTAGTTCCTCTTCACTTTCTGCCATAAGAGTAGTGTCATCTGCATATCTGAGGTTATTGATGTTTCTCCCGGCAATCTCAATTCAAGTTCGTGCTTCATCCAGTCCAACATTTCATATGATGTACTCTGCAATTAAGTTAAAAAAGCAGAGTGACAATATACAGCCTTGAGGTACTCCTTTCTCGATTTGAAACCAGTCTGTTGTTCCATGTCCAGTTCTAACTGTTGCTTTTGACCTGCATAAAGATTTTTCAGGAGGCAGGTAAGGTGGTCTGGTTTTCCCATCTCTTTCAGAATTTTCCACAGTTTGTTGTGATCCACACAGTCAAAAGCTTTAGCATAGTCAATGAATATATGTTTATCTGGAATTCTCTTGCTTTTTTGATGATCCAACGGATGTTGGCAATTTGATCTCTAATTCCTCTGCTTTTTCTAAATCCAGCTTGAACATCTGAAAGTTCACATGGTTCAGATACTGTTGAAGCCTAGCTTGCAGAATTTTGAGCATTACTTTACTAGAATGTGAAATGAATGCAATTGTGCTGTAGTTTGAACATTCTTTGGCATTGCCTTTCTTTGGAATTGGAATGAAAATTGACCTTTTCCAGTCCTTTGGCCACTGTTGAACTTTCAAATATGTTGGCATATTGAGTGCAGCACTTTCACAGCATCACCTTTCGGTTTTTGAAATAACTCAGCTGGAATTTCATCACCTCTACTAACTTTGTTCATAGTGATGCTTCCTAAGGCCCACTTGACATCAGACTCCATAATATCTGTGATCACACCAGAGTGGTTATCTGGGTCATTAAGATTTCTTTTGTATATTTCTTCTGTGTATTCTTGACTTCTCTTAATATCTTCTGCTTCTTTTAGGTCCATACCGTTTCTGTCCTTTACTGTGCCTATCTTTGTATGAAATGTTCCCTTGGTATCTCTAATTTTCTTGAAGCCATCTCTCATCTTTCCCATTCTATTTTTTCCCTCCATTTCTTTGCATTGATCACTGAAGAAGGCTTTCTTATCTCTCCTTGCTATTCTTTGGAACTCTGCATTCAGATGGGTGTATCTTTCCTTTTCTACTTTGCCTTTCACTTCTCCTCTTTTCTCAGATATTTGTAAGTCCTCCTCTGACAATCAATTTGCCTTTTTGTATTTCTTTTTCTTGGGGATGGTTTTGATGCACTATGGCCCCCTACATTGAGCACTGCATGTTGCCATTGCATTGTGCTGCTACCTGTCTTGTTTGTTTCATTTTCTGCCAGGTAGGCAAAAAAAGGTACACTGCTTTATAGACTTGGCACTGCAATTTCCATTTTCATCCCTCTGAAGAAAACATGACTGTTGTCTCTAGAGCTTTGCTGTCTGTCAAGTTGCAGGAGACCCAATGTCAAGTTGCAGGAGACCCAAGAGTAGTGGCTTCTTCCCTAAAGACTTGAGACAAGCAATGGGAATCCCATGTGGAAAATCAAGAGTGCCCTCGGGAGACTGGCCAGAGCCGTTCTCCACTGATCCTATTTCCCATCATATACTGTGCATGCGTGTTCAATTTCTCAGTTGTGTCTGAGTGTCTGACTCTTTGAGATCCGCGGACTGTAGCCCACCAGGCTCCTCTGTCCCTGGGATTTCCCAGGCAAGAATGCTGAAGTGGATTGCCATTTCCTCCTGCAGGGGATCTTCCTGACCCAGGAATAGAATCAGTGTCTCCTTTGGCTCTTGGATTGGCTGATGGATTCTTTACTAGTGAGTCATCTGGGAGGCCCTGGGGTGCATTAAAGCACTCAGAGCCTGAGCAGGTCCAAGTCTGTCTATAGATGTAAAGCACTAAAGTTGATTGTGGAAGGCAGGGTGGAAACTAAGCTACAGGAAAGCACCACTGTAGGAAGAGTGTGTGACAGCATCACACAGCGGCTCCAAGTCTCCCACCCACCCCACACATGATACAAACAACGAAATTCACTATGATGACTCTTATCTAACAGACAAAATGGAGGGTTGATCATTGATACAACTACCAGGTAATCTTAACCAAGTTAACACCAACACCACCAATACTACTTGTTTGCACCTCTGATGAGTAGGGTTCATGCTTCATATTCCTGATTATTTCCAAAGTATATAAAATGACCCAGAATTCCTAGCTCCCATGGTTTACTTCTCATCCTCTGGTCCTGGAAGGCTTTGAGGAGCTTCTGTGGCCAAGCACATGAGGCAGTCTTTCTTCTAAAGGAAACCTGACCTTTGGTTCAGATCTGATAATGAGTTACTTTTGTATTTTCTTTGAGTGCCTAGCTCTTTCTTCTTTGGCCCTGTTTTCTCCAGTCCCTGTGGAGGATGTGAAGCTGTGCTGATCAACCGCAAAGCCTCTGCCCATGGAATTCTCTGGGATCCAACTGTTGTCCCCATTGGGCTTCTGATTATAGTCAATACCTGAATTTCCAGTTCTCACTCTTATCTCTGCTGCATGGGAATTCCATTTTACCTTGTTGTACTACCCTGAAGGCTTCCCGTATGGCTCAGCTAGTAAAGAATCTGCCCACAATGCGGGAGACCTGGGCTCAATCCCTGGGTTAGGAAGATCCCCTGGAGAAGGGAAAGGCTACCTACTCCAGTATTCTGGCCTGGAGAATGCCATGGACTGTTAGTCCATGGGGTCGCAAAGAGTCAGACACAACTTTTAGTTTCCACTTTCAAACTGCCCTGAAGCTGAAAAAAAGTCAAAGAGTTAGTCACTCAGTCATGTCTGACTCTTTAGCCCGCCAGGCTCCTCTGTCCATGGGATTCTCCAGGCAAGAATACTGGAGTGGGTTGTCATTCCCTTCTCCAGTGGATCTTCCATATCCAGGGATTGAACCCAGGTCTCCTGCATTACAGAAAGATTCTTAACCAGCTGAGTCACCAGGGAAGCCCACCCTGAAGCTGAATGTTATTTAAAAAACAGACTCACAGACATAGAGAACAGAAAAGGGGGAGGGGGAATGGGGAGGATGGACTAGGAATCTGGGATTAGCAGATGAAAACTATTATATATAGAATGGATAAACAATAAGATCCTACTGTATATCAGAGAGAACTGTATTCACTATCCCATGATAAACCATAATGAAAAAGACTATGAAAAGGAATGTATACATATATATAACCTGAATCACTGTGTTGTACATGGAAACTACAGAATGTTGTAAATCAACTACACTTCAATAAAAATAAATTTCATAAATAAAGGATGGCTTGGTTGTTAGTGAGACGTCTCCTCAGAACAAATTAAATAGAAATCATTTTAACTTCTCCCCCAAATAATAAGAATCCTGGAGATTTTAAGTGCCTAAGTCTGCTGCAGGGCCCAGGGGGCGAGGGCCAGTATTTCTGATCCTTTCCATCAGAGCTTCAGGATGACTGGCTCAGCTCTGAAACCAAGGCAAGATAGATGAAGGTGTTTAAAAATAGTCATTGCTTGACTTGGTTGCTCCACGTTATCTGTATTGTTCCTTTTCAGTTCGAAAGCTAACTGTATAAAACATTTATGCAAAGTGAATGTGTAGTTTTTAATAGAAGTTTTATTAGATAGCTGCTTGCACATGGATGCATTGTTTCTTTAATATAATTATGTAAAACAAGCTCTCATTTATAGGTTAGATAGCTAAGTTATTGCTTTCATTTAGTGTCTAAGTTTTGATTTTTCCAATCCTGCAGACAATGTGTCGTAAACATTCCTTTCTAGGGATAAGAGTGTAATTAGTGTAAGAACAATTTGTCTTAATGAGAAACTGACATCAGTTCAGATGAAAAATTTGAGAGACATCTCAGAAAAATTTATGTCTCTTTTGGTTAAAAACATCAGTCCTGACACACACTCAATCTTGGCTCACTCACCATTCTTCCCATTAATTAATTTACTGCATTTATGAAGAGCTTTCTCCGCTGCTAACTTGATTTCATTTCCTTCAGTTTTGTGGTTGTCATAGTTCATATTCGTCCACCTGAAGGTATCAAGCCTGGTCAGGTTTGATTTGGTTAGAACATCATTTCCTGTTTTTTCTATTACACAAATATTGATAACTGGAATTTAATGAAGGGTTAATGTACTTCCATGCAGCTCTGAACTCATCGTCAAAGACCCTTACATTCTAACTGATTAATTGTTCCCCAAAGCAAAGCGGATTTGGATCATAGACTTATAGCTTTTAGACTTCTGGTTCGCATTTTCTTCTTTTCTTTTCTATTAAATCTGCTTATAATAGCAAACGTCACAGGCTGCACATACATGTAACAAAAATCTTGCAAGGCAGAATGCAGGGCATGCTCAAAGGGGATTGATTTCCTCTGTAGTTAAAAGCAATTATGCTTTATATTCTTTAAAGAGAAGGAACGCTATTTGATTTAGTGACCTACCTAGATGAACCGGAGGACCCATTCCAGGCATTTCACGACTGACTTGAAGAGGGCAAGGATTCTAGAAGTTTCCAGTTAACAGAGTGAGGCTAAGGAGTTTTGAGTCAGTGAGAAAAGGCAAAGCCCAAGTGGAAATGATCAGGCAGGGACATACTAGACTTTATCAATCAGAAACAAAAGTCTGGGCTTTAACAGCAGATGCCAGCGCACCACTCTTGAAGGCCAGACAGCCCAGAGCATCAGATGTTAGGGGTTAAGTTCACATAGGCCACCCTGCAGTGGAGCCCACATGGGATCCTGCCCATCATCGTGGATTTCTGGCTTCCATGGAAGGGGATGCTTGTGAACATCTCAGAGTTTATATAAGCGTGGCTTCGTCCTTCAGTGAATGATGGCTGTGTTGTTCAGGGGATGTCCCAACACGCAGGCATCTCTAAGAGGCAGAATATTTGATCCTATTTTTACAGTGTTGCTCTAAACTTTTATCTCCTGGGAACATTCAGTTCTTAGGAGGAGACAACATGGTCCTAATGGGAAAAGCTCCTGCTTTCCTAGAAGTGCCAAGTCTGTGGAATTTAGAAAGATGGGTGTAACTACGGAGATGTGGACAACCTACGAAGTTTGACTGGCTCTAGCCCCTGCTTACTCTCATCTTTTCAAACACAGCTGCTACCAAGAAGGGTGTGAAGACAGGAATCTACATTGCTTATTTATATAGATGAAAGTTTATAATGCTTATAATAGGCTAAAGTTTTAGTTTACGGATTATGAACATGTCAATTCTAGAGTCCTTTATCTTTGCCAAGGAGAATGTTTGAACATTTGAAATACAGAAAAATTGAATTCAACGGCCATGGTGAGTGACACCGTGCTCACCTGCTTTTCCCTTTGTCTTTAGTGTTTTTTGCTACTTGTTAATAATGCCCGAGGGAGAAGGGGAAAGGAAACCACTATGTTTGCTCTTAAGGTATGTATGTAGTAAAATCTGCCAGTTGCTACCTAAGTGAACATAAAGCTTGTCACAGAAACCAATTTACTTTTAGAACAAAAGGAAATCCTACAGCAAGGATTATATCGTATACAAGATACAATTGTATCCTATATAAGATACAATTTCTAATGTTTCTTTATACCTATAAAAGGCTTAAACTGGTTGTGTTCTTGCCCTTTGGTCCTCCAATGACCTCTTTGGAAATAATCAGCATATACAAATGAATTTCTTATAGAGGATTAGTTCATGGTCGTTAAAATTTTCTCAGGGAATCTAAATCCTAGGACTTCATCCAATCTAAGTTCAGTTCAGTTCAGTTGCTCAGTCGTGTCTGATTCTTTGTGACCCCATGAACTCCCAGCACACCAGGCCTCCCTGTCCATCACCAATTCCCTAAGTCTACCCAAACCCATGTCCATTGAGTCAGTGATGCCATCCAACCATTTCATCCTCTGTCATCCTCTTCTTCTCCTGCCCTCAATCATTCCCAGCGTCAGGGTCTTTTCAAATGAGTCAGCTCTTCACACCAGGTGGCCAAAGTATTGGAGTTTCAGCTTCAACATCAGTCCTTCTAAAGAACACCCAGGACTGATCTCCTTTAGGATGGACTGGTTGGATCTCCTTGCTCTCCAAGGGACTCTCAAGAGTCTTCTCCAACACCACAGTTCAAAAGCATCAATTCTTCAGTGCTCTGCTTTCTTTATAGTCCAACTCTCATGTCCATAAATGACTACTGGAAAAACCAGAGCCTTGACTAAGCGGACCTTTGGTGGCAAATTAATGTCTCTGCTTTTTAATATGCTGTCTAGGTTGGTCACAACTTTTCTTCCAAGAAGTAAGCATCTTTTGATTTCATGGCTGCAATCCCCATCTGCAGTGATTTTGGAGCCCCCCAAAATAAAGTCAGCTACTGTTCCCACTGTTTCCCCATCTATTTGCCATGAAGTGATGGGGCCGGATGCCATGATCTTAGTTTTCTGAATGTTAAGCTTTAAGCCAACTTTTTCACTCTCCTCTTTCACTTTCATCAAGAGGCTTTTTAGTTCCTCCTCACTTTCTGTCATAAGGGTGGTGTCATCTGCATATCTGAGGTGATTGATATTTCTCTTGGGAATCTTGATTCCAGCTTATGCTTCCTCCTGCCCAGCATTTCTCATGATGTACTCTGCATAGAAGTTAAATAAGCAGGGTGACAACATACAGCCTTGACGTACTCCTTTTCCTATTTGGAACCAGTCTGTTGTTCCATGTCCAGTTCTAACTGTTGCTTCCTGACCTGCATATAGGTTTCTCAAGAGGCAGGACAGGTGGTCTGGTATTCTTATCTCTTTCAGAATTTTCCACAGTTTGTTGTGATCCACAGAGTCAAAGGCTTTGGCATAGTCAATAAAGCAGAAATAGAGTCAACTACAAATTGGCTCTTGCCATCTACCTCTACAGGCTTCCCAGATAGTGCTAGTGATAAAGAACTCACCTGCCAACGCAGGAGATATAAGACATGTGGATTTGATCCCTGGGTTGTGAAGATCCCCTGGAGAAGGAAATGGTTACCCACTCCAGTATTCTTGCTGGAGAATCCCATGGTCAGAGAAGCCTGGAGGGCTATAGTCCACGGGGTGCACAGAGTTGGACACGTCTGAAGCAACTTAGCATCATGCACGCATCTACCTTTACAAGGATTAAATCATGTGCTACTGCAGCTGCTGACCTTCAATACCTCCTGAAAGAAGTTCAGGATGGAGAGCAGAAATGAAGTACTTTTTGTTCCCAGTAGGGTAAAAACTGTAAGGATAGGTCTTCAGATAGTTAGATATTTTCAGGAGCCAATTTTATGAGCCCAATTCTTGTATCTCCTCATATCCAGAAAAGCAGTAAAATCCTTCATGGTGACAAATGATCCTGGTAACTAGCAGAAGCTTCTGGAAAAATATGTGCTTGATTGCATTTGCGCCCCCTTTGCCAAGATCACATATATACTATCGTTACACTCTGCCTCTTTGGAGCAGTTTCTCAGAGCTGTCTGAGATGCTGTCTCCCAGGCTGCAATTCTCATTTTGTCCCAAATAAAATTTAACTCGGAATTCTCAAATTGTCCATTTTTTTTTAAGTCAACACTAATGGTTAGGATTAATACACCAATTGAAATTGTTTGTAGGGGAGATTTTGAAATGACTCCAGAAAGTTTTGCAACTCATTATGGATTTTAACTATCCACAGTACACAAATCCCTTCACTAAATGATCTGTTGAAGGAAAGAAGAAAGGGACAGAAAGAGGGTGGGGTGAGGGAGGAAAAAAGGAAGAGAAATGGAAAGTAGTCAAGAATCACTCGTGTCGTAAAATAATCCAAGTACTTTTAAATGTTTCAGGCAGAAAGCAAAAAAATCTGGCTAAATACAGATATTATGTCTTCTCTGGGTGAGACAAAATTGCGGTGATAACTCAGCACTAATATTCCTAAAATGGTGCCTTTTTTGTTTCCAGATGGTGGAAACCTCCAAATATTTGATTCTGAGCCACTAGAGGGCAGTCTAGCACCAGGGAGAAAACCGCCTTTAACAAAGACCATTCCCCCCCTATTCCCGCCTCCCCACACACACCCACTTTCCATCCCCAGATAAATCACACACCATTCAAAGGCGAGGAAAGACAGAAGCCATAGGGAGGATCAGGATGCAAGAAAACTCATTATAGGGAAAAGACACTTCCCCTTTAAGCCCGGAAGTGAGGGATAAAAGGAAGGATTGCTTCAACATATCTTCAAAAGAACTGAGATGGAAATTCTCACATTTTATAGGATTATAGGGACTGCAACAATTACTTGAGAATTATAAAAAACCATTCCTTCCCCCCAATTTGGGGGTGCAAATGACCAACTTCACAAAATGGATATTTGAAAGTCTAAGAAAATGAAAAATAAATTTCTCATTTGTAATCAAAGATTTGTAACCTCCTAGCTCTTATATTCTGAACTCTTTGGTATTTTCTGTTATAATAATAACTTAGGTATGAGACTTAAATAATTGGAACTTTCTCTTCATCATACCTTTTGTCTTTTCCTCCTGATGAAGAGTTCAAAGACCGGTTGGTCACTGAGTTCCTACTGTTCTTTTTTTTTTTAATTCACCGCATAGAACAAGATGAGATTACATATCCTAACAAAAAATGTTTTATTTTCCTTTTTACTCCCTTCCCCTGATAAGAAACAAGTCATTTTGGTGACTGATATGTTCTACTGTATCATCCTTTAAATTCAGAGATTTCTCAGTTTCTAAATGTATTCTTAGCATCAAAGCATCTGGTTTTTTGGTACAGCATATGCTCATGAGGGCTGAGATGGTATTTTGCTAAGGTTTAGAAAGAAATTTGGTAAAAAGACTTGCACTGTTAGGGAGAAATACCAGTTTTTATCATTAGTACTTAGATTGTTTATATGTTTGCACGTATTATTCACCCATTACTTTAAAATTAAGGCGCTGCTGGACACTATTGAAAAAAATGTGTTGCTAGATTTTTCCAGAATATGTTTCAAATTTATGAAAAAACTAAGAAGGAATTTGTCTATACACATCATTGGTTTAAGTAATAGCTGTATTCTACAAAATATGTCTGTCAATTGATTTTTTTCTAAACGGAATCATATTTTTTTATTTGACTTATATGAAAATTTCAGAGATGCTTTAGCTGTATTATTTGTCAGTGATTTCTAACATTTAGCTTTGAGGTTTTTCTGTCTGGAAATCAAATGATCTAAAAACACTCCCACACACCAAACAGTTATTATTTAATAAAAAAGAACTCTGGAAATTTACTTTCAAAGTGAAAAACCACTTGACAAAAGGAAAAATAATCCTAGTAATCCTAATTTATCCCTTTTGTAAACTCTAAACTTCCATTCCAAGTTTTCTGGAAACTGTTTCTACTTCTGTATCATACTGACTGAACACATCTTCAGTATTGCTATATATAGCCTTAGTTACATCAGCACAGCAGTATTCTCATTTCTCCTTTAAAGAATACTTAAGAGCTATATTTTCCAAGAGTTGTGAATAATTTTATGGTTCAATTTCTATTTAAATGGGGGAAATTTCTGAGGGAAAGATATTTTCTGGACTGTTTGTTCAATGACTTTTGACAGATCTCCATTATTTTTCCTTAGTAAGTAGAAACTTATTGTTCAAATAATTTTACCAGGAAAGCAAATGTTGTTTAATACTACCTTTTCTGGGACTAAGATGTTTGGGGTTTAGAAGAACAGTCTTCAAAGTTAGTGTATTAGTTTTAGTTTTCTAAAATAAAAACTAATTGCCTGAGAAAAGGAAGGCAGAATATCAAGTCTGTTGGGAAAAATAGAAATGTTTGAGGTCTAGTTATTCACTGTTGCTTATCCTCCCCAATAGAAGTTGGAATATGTAAACAATGGACATGACAAAGTAATTGAAATATACCAAAGAAATTTAGCAGTCAAATCACATCTTTATTTAGATAAAATTGCTTTCAGTATATAGCTTCTATACATTTCAAATGCCAACTTATTATTATTTTTTAATGAAACTATGATTTTATGGACTTAAAATTGTAATGTAGTGGCTCATGTATTGGAGAAGGAAATGACAGCCCACTCCAATATTCGTGCCTGGAGAATCCCATGGACAGAGGAGCCTGGTGGGCTATGGTTCATGGGGTCGCAAGAGTCGAACACGACTTAGTGACTAAACCACCACCAGCAGCTCATGTACATACTATATTCTGATCAAAGGTATTAAATATTGAATAGAATCATGATGGCAGAAAGTGAAGAGGAACTAAAAAGCCTCTTGATGAAAGTGAAAGAGGAGAGTGGAAAACGTTGGCTTGAAGCTCAACATTCAGAAAACGAAGATCATGGCATCTGGTCCCATCACTTCATGGCAAACAGATGGGGAAACAGTGGAAACAGTGTCAGACTTTATCTATTTGGACTCCAAAATCACTGCAGATGGTGACTGCAGCCATGAAATTAAAAGATGCTTACTCCTTGGAAGGAAAGTTATGACCAACCTAGAGAGCATATTGAAAAGCAGAGACATTACTTTGGCAGCAAAGGTCTGTCTAGTCAAGGCTATGGTTTTTCCAGTAGTCATGTGTGGATGTGAGAGTTGGACTGTGAAGAAAGCTGAGCACCGAAGAATTGATGCTTTTGAACTGTGGTGTTGGAGAAGACTCTTGAGAGTCCCTAGGACTGCAAGGAGATCCAACCAGTCCATTCTAAAGCAGATCAGTCCTGGGTGTTCACTGGAAGGACTGATGCTAAAGCTGAAACTCCAGTACTTTGGCCATCTCATGCAAAAGTTGACTCATTGGAAAAGACTCTGATGCTGGGAGGGATTGGGGGCAGGAGGAGAAGGGGATGACAGAGGATGAGATGTCTGGATGGCATCACTGACTCGATGGACGTGAGTTGAGTGAACTCCGGGAGATGGTGATGGACAGAGAGGCCTGGCGTGCTGCAATTCATGGGATCGCAAAGAGTCGGACACGACTGAGCAACTGATCTGAACTGAATTGAATATTAGAACCAAACCAATTATAACCTAAAGTATCCTTTCTTCCTTTACCTAGGTGGCCTCAAAGATACTATGAATGTGTGTGTGTGTGTATGTATTGGAGGTGAGATTCCCTAGAAAACTAACTCAGAGAAAGGTGCGTAATAATATATCTATTCATGTAATCGGTTATTATTTAGAAATTATTTTTACTACTGTGCTCTTATTGGGCTTCCCTGGTGGCTCAGCACTAAAGAATCTGCCTGCAATTGCAGAGGAAGCAAGAGACGCAGGTTCGATCTCTGGGTTGGGAAGATCCCTGGAGGAGGGCATGGTGATCCACTCCAGTATTCTTGCCTGGAGAATCTATGGACAGAGGAGCCTGGGGGCTACAGTCCATGGGGTGACAAAGAGATGGATACAATTGAAGTGACTGAGTATGGACACATGCTCTTATTATGTCCACAAGTAAAAATTCTATTGACATATGTACTACTGTATTTATGCAATTCAGGGAGTTTTTATTATGCTGAGGTGGTGCAAACTTTTTGAAATGTATTTGTATTATACAAGGAAGAGTTTCTACTTTTTAAAAATTTACTTTTAATTGGGGAAAAATTGCTTTACAATGTTGTGTTTATTTCTGCCATACAGCAATGCAAATCAGCCATAACTGCACACATACCACCTCTCTCTTGAGCCTCCCTCTTCCCCCTCCCCATCTCCCCACCTCACTAGGTCATCAGAGAGCACCAAGCTGGGTTCCCTGTGTTATATAGCAACTTCTGACCAGCTATTTATTTTACTCACGGTAGTGTATACAGGTTGATGCTACTTACTCCATTCATCCTGTTCTCTCCTTCCCCCACTGTGTCCATGAGAGTTTCAATTTTGTTGGGACTAGGCAATATATATAACCCGAGAGAAAAGACAAGTTAACAAAAATGATCATTATGACTATAGAACTAGGCACTGTTCTCAGGTGCTTGATAAGTATTGACCTTCTCTAACAACTTCTTGAGGAACTGACGTTATCCTCATTGTACAGACGAGTAAACTGAGGAGCAGAGAGACAGATTCAATTATCCAAGATAACACAGTGAACTAGTGGAGAAGCCAGAGGTCAAACTTAGACACTGTGTCCCCAGGCCTTACCCTCTCCATCACACGTCACACTCCCCCTTCTTATGTGATTAAATGCCAGGAGGAGTTGTTTTGACCCTCAAGTTCATGCGTCTACATCAAAGTCATAGTAGCAACGTTCCTTTGGAGTGATTAAACAGTTGATTCAGTGTTTGGGTGAACGATTCATCCTGCCTTCATTCATGCCCACCCTTTGCCCATCCTTTAATTGGCATTCAATTATATTAATTGCTCAGCATTTATGTGTTTTGAAAAATTGAATCTATCTTCTCATTTTGTTTAACTTATATATGGAGTCTAGAAAAATGGTACAGATGAACCTGTTTGCAAGGCAGAAGTAGAGACACAGACACAGAGGACAAACATAAGGGAAGAAAGGGGCGGAATGAGTTGGGAGATTGGGATTCCTGTATATACACCACCATGTATAAAATAGATAATTGATGAGAACCTACAGTATAGCATCGGGAACTCTATTTGGTGCTCTGTGGTGACCTAAATCAGAGGGAAATACAAAAAAGAGATGATGTATGTATATATAGCTGACTCACATTTCTCTACAGCAAAAGCAAACACAACATTGTAAAGCAACTATACTCCAATTTTTAAAAATAAATAAATTGAATCCAATTAAAAAAATCTCAAACTTCTCACATCTACCATTCTGAAGGACCTAATATTGTCTGGTATTATAACTAGATAGGTTACAAACCCTATTTTTATTGTAGCTATAAAAAGGGGGCAAGGGTTTTTTTAGCTTTTGCTAATTGTTAGATCATTGAAAAAACATGAGAGTTCCAGAAAAACATCTACTTCTGCTTTATTGACTATGTCAAAGCCTTTGACTGTGTGGATCACAACAAACTGTGGAAAATTCTGAAAGAGATGGGAATACTAGACCATATCACCTGCCTCCTGAGAAACCCATATTTAGGTCAAGAAGCAACAGTTAGAATTGGACATGGAACAACAGACTGGTTCCAAACTGGAAAAGGAGTATGTCAAGGCTGTATGTCATCATCCTGCTTATTTAACTTATATCTAGAGTATATCATGAGAAATTCTGGACTGGATGAAGCACAAGCTGGAATCAAGATTCCCAGGAGAAATATCAATAACCTCAGATATGCAGATGGCCCCACCCTTATGGCAGAAAGTGAAGAAGAACTAAAGAGCCTCTCAATGAAAGTGAAAGACAAGAGTGAAAAAGTTGGCTTAAAACTCAACATTCAGAAAACTAAGATCATGGCATCCAGTCCCATCACTTCATGGCAAATAGATGGGGATACAATGAAAACAGTGAGAGATTTTATTTTGGTGGGGTGGCGGGGGGGGGGGGCTCCAAAATCACTGCAGATGGTGACTACAGGCATGAAATTAAAAGACGCTTACTCCTTGGAAGAAAAGCTATGACCAACCTAGATAACTTATTAAAAAGCAGAGACATTACTTTGCCAATAAAGGTCCATCTAACCAACGCTATGGTTTTTCCAGTATTCATGTATGGATGTGAGAGTTGGACTATAAAGAAAGCTGAGTGAAGAAGAATTGATGTTTTTGAACTGTTGTGTTGGAAAAGACACTTGAGTCCCTTAGACAGGGGAGATCCAACCAGTCAATCCTAAAGGAAATCAGTCCTGAATATTCTTTGCAGGACTAATGCTGAAGCTGAAACTCCAATACTTTGGCCACCTGATGTGAAGAGCTGACTCGTTGGAAAAGACCCTGATGTTGGGAAAGATTGAAGGTGGAGGAGAAGGGGACAACAGAGGATGAGATGGTTGGATGACATCATCGACTCAATGGACATGAGTTTGAGTAAACTCTGGGAGCTGGTGATGGACAGGGAGGCCTGACTGAACTGAACTGAACTGACTGAAAAACCCAGAAGAAAAAGTCTTTATTTATGCCCACCTATTAATCAAAAAGAAAGGTAATAATCCAATTATTTAGATCCCTGACTGTCTAAGGACAGCATAAGAGTGGACTTTTTGCTTAATTGAATTTTGGGGATCTCAAAGATCAACACAATGAAATAATTTTCAAAAACTTTCATCAACAATACAAAGTATTATTTGGTTCAGTTCAGTTCAGCTAAGTCATTTCCAACTCTTTGCGACCCCATGAACTGCAGCACTCCAGGCCTCCCTGTCCATCACCAACTCCCGGAGTCCACCCAAACCCATGTCCATTGTGTCATTGATGGTACAGGTATGTAAAAGGTTAGTTGGTATAGTTGTTGTTAGCATATATTGCTTTTATGTAAGTCAAATTTGTGCAGTAATAGCCAATTTACATTGGTTTTATATTGAATAGTGGGATGAAAAATAGGATTAGTATAATCAGATCAGTTCAGTTCATATCAGTTGCTCAGTTGTGTCAGAATCTTTGCGACCCCATGGACTGCAGCATGCCAGGCCTCCCTGTCAATCACCAACTCCCATAGCTTAGTCAAACTCATGTCCATCTAGTTGCTGATGCCATCCAATCATCTCATCCTCTGTTATCCCTTCTCCTCCTGACTGCGATCTTTCCCAGAAGCAGGGTCTTTTCTAAATGAATCACTTCTTTACATCAGGCGGCCAAAGAATTAGAGTTTCAGCTTCAACATCAGTCTTTCCAATGAATATTCTGGACTGCTTTCCTTCAAGATTGACTGGTTGGATCTCCTTGCAGTCCAAGGGACTCTCACCAGTCTTCTTCAACACCACAGTTCAAAGGCATCAGTACTTTCGTGCTCAGCTTTCTTTATAGTCCAACTCTCACATCCATACATGACTACTGGAAAAGACACACCTTTGACTATCCAGACCTTTGTTGGCAAAGTAATGTCTCTGCCTTTTAATATGCTGTCTGGGTTGGTCATAACTTTTCTTTCAAAGAGTAAGCATCTTTTAATTTCATGGCTGCAGTCACCATCTGCAGTGGTTTTGGAGCCGCAAAAAATAAAGTCGGCCAGTTTCCACTGTTTCCCCATCTATTTGCCATGAAGTGATGGGACCAGATGCCATGATCTTAGTTTTCTGCATGTTGTTTTAAGCCAACTTTTTCACTCTCCTTTTTCACTTTCATCAAGAGGCTTTTTAGTTCTTCTTTGCTTTCTGCCATAAGGGTGGTGTTATTTGCATAGCTGAAGTTATTTTTATTTTTTCTGGCAATCTTGATTCCAGCTTGTGTTTCTTCCAGCCCAGAGTTTTGCATGATGTACTCTACATATAAGTTAAATAAGCAGGATGACAATATATAGCCTTGATGTACTCCTTTCCTGATTTGGAACCAGTGTATCGTTCCATGTCCAGTTCTAACTGGTACTTCCTGACCTGCATCCAGATTTCTCAAGAGACAGATCAGGTGGTCTGGTATTCCTATCTCTTTAAGAATTTTCCACAGTTTGTTGTGACCCACACAGTCAAAGGCTTTGGCGTAGTCAATAAAGCAGAAATAGATGTTTTTCTGGAACTCTCTTGCTTTTTTGATGATCCAACAGATTTTGGCAATTTGATCTCTGGTTCCTCTGCCTGTACTAAATCCAGCTTGAACATCTGGAAGTTCATGGTTCATGTACCGTTGGAGCCTGGCTTGAAGAATTTTGAGCATTACTTTACTAGCATGTGAGATGAGTGCAATTGTGCAGTAGTTTGAGCATTCCTTGGCATTGCCTTTCTTTGAGATTGGAATGAAAATTGAGCTTTTCCAGTCCTGTGGCCATTGCTGAGTTTTCCAAATTTGCTGACATATTGAGTGCATCACTTTCACAGCTTCATCTTTTAGGATTTGAAATAGCTCAACTGGAATTCCATTACCTCCACTAGCTTTGTTCATAGTGATGCTTTTTAAGGCCTGCTTGATTTTGCATTCCAGGATTTCTGGCTCTAAGTGAGTGATCATACCATTATGATTATCTAGGTCATGAAGATCTTTTTTGTATAGTTCTTCTGTGTATTCTTGCCACCTCTTCTAAATATCTTCTGCTTCTGTTAGGTCCATAACATTTCTGTCCTTTATTGTGCCTATCTTTGCATGAAATATTCCCTTGGTATCTCTAATTTTCTTGAAGAGATCTCTAGTCTTTCCCATTCAGTTTTTTTCCTCTATTTCTTTGAACTGACCACTGAGGAAGGCTTTCTTATCTCTACTTGCTATTCTCTGGGACTTTGCATTCAAATGGGTATATTTTTCCTTTTCTCCTTTGCTTTTCGCTTCTATTTTCACAGCTATTTGTAAGACCTTCTCAGATAGCCATTTTGCTTCTTCGCATTTCTTTTTCTTGGGGATGTTCTTGCTCCCTGTCTCCTGTACAATGTCAAGAACCTGTGTCCATAGTTCTTCAGGTACTTTATCAGATCTAATCCCTTGAATCTGTTTTTTCACTTGCTGTTAATAATAAGAAATTTGATTTACATCATACCTGAATGGTCTAGTGGTTTTCCCTACTTTGTTCAATTTAAGTCTGAATTTGGCAGTAAGGTGTTCATGATCTGAGCCACAGTCAGCTCCCGGTCTTGTTATTGCTGACTACATAGAGCTTCTCCATCTTTGGCTTCAAAGAATCAATCAATCTGATTTCAATATTGACCATCTGATGATGTCCATGTGTACAGTCTTCTCTTGTGTTGTTGGAAGGAGGTGTTTGCTATGACCAGTGTGTTCTCTTGGCAAAACTCTATTACCCTTTGCCCTGCTTCATTCTATACTCCAAGGCCAAATTTGCCTGTTACTCCAGGTATTTCTTGACTTTCTACTTTTGAATTCCAGTCCCCTATAATGAAAAGGACATTTTTTGGGGGTGTTAGTTTTAGAAGGCCTTGTAGGTCTTCATAGAACTGTTCAACTGCTGCTTCTTCAGCATTACAGGTTGGGGTATCAGTTCAGTTCAGTCGCTCAGTCATGTCCGACTCTTTGTGACCCCATGAATCGCAGCATGCTAGGCCTCTCTGTCCATCACCAACTCCCGGAGTTCACTCAGACTCACGTCCATCGAGTCAGTGATGCCATCCAGCCATCTCATCCTCTGTCATCCCCTTCTCCTCCTGCCCCCAATCCATCCCAGCATCACAGTCTTTTCCAATGAGTCAACTCTTCACAGACTCTCAAGAGTCTTCTCCAACACCACAGTTCAAAAGCATCAATTCTTCAGGGCTCAGCCTTCTTCATGGTCCAACTCTCACATCCATACATGACCACAGGAAAAACCATAGCCTTGACTAGACGAATCTTTGTTGGCAAAGTAATGTCTCTGCTTTTGAATATGGTATCTAGATTGGTCATAACTTTCCTCCCAAGGAGTAAGCGTCTTTTAATTTCATGGCTGCAGTCACCATCTGCAGTGATTTTGGAGCCCAGAAAAATAAAGTCTGACACTGTTTCCACTGTTTGCCCATCTATTTCCCATAAAGTGATGGGATCGGATGCCATGATCTTCGTTTTCTGTATGTTGAGCTTTAAGCCAACTTTTTCACTCTCCTCTTTCACTTTCATCAAGAGGCTGTTTAGTTCCTCTTCACTTTCTGCCATAAGGGTGGTGTCATCTGCATATCTGAGGTTATTGATATTTCTCCCGGCAATCTTGATTCCAGCTTGTGCTTCTTCCAGCCCAGCGTTTCTCATGATGTACTCTGCATATAAGTTAAATAAACAGGGTGACAACATACAGTCTTGACCCACTCCTTTTCCTATTTAGAACCAGTCTGTTGTTCCATGTCCAGTTCTAACTGTTGCTTCCTGACCTGCATACAAATTTCTCAAGAGGCAGATCAGGTAGGTGGTCTAGTATTTCCATCTCTTTCAGAATTTTCCACAGTTTATTGTGATCCACACAGTCAAAGGCTTTGGCATAGTCAATAAAGCAGAAATAGATGTTTTTCTGGAACTCTCTTGCTTTTTCCATGATCCTTATAGACTTGGATTATTGTTATATTGAATGGTTTACCTTGGAAATGAATAGAGATCATACTGTGGTTTTTGAGATTGCATCCAAGTACTGCATTTTGAACTCTTTTGTTGACCATGATGGCTACTCCATTTCTTCTGAGGGATTCCTGCCCACAGTAGAAGATATAATGGTCATCTGAGTTAAATTCACCCATTCCAGTCCATTTCAGTTCACTAATTCCTAGAATGTCGACATTCACTCTTGCCATCTCTTATTTGACCACTTCCAATTTGCCTTGATTCATGGACCTGACATTCCAGGTTCCTATGCAATATTGCTCTTTACAGCATTGGACCTTGCTTCTATCACCAGTCACATCCACAACTGGGCGTTGTTTTTGTTTTGGCTCTGTCTCTTCATTCTTTCTGGAGTTATTTCTCTCCTGATCTCCAATAGCATATTGGGCACCTACTGACCTGGGGAGTTCATCTTTCAGTGTCCTACCTTTTTTCTTTTTCATACTGTTCATGAGGTTCTCAAGGCAAGAATGCTGAAGTGGTTTGCCATTCCCTTCTCCAGTGGTCCACATTTTGTCAGAACTCTCCACCATGACCTGTCCATTTTGGGTGGCCCTACAAAGCATGGAGAAGGAAATGGCAACCCACTCCAGTATTCTCACCTGGAGAATCCCATGGATGGAGGAGCCTGGTAGGCTACAGTCCATGGGGTCACAAAGAGTTGGACACGACTGAGCGACTTCACTTCACTCAGACAGCATGGCTCATAGTTTCATTGAATTAGACAAAGCTATGGTCATGTGATCAGGTTGGTTAGTTTTCTGTGATTGTGGTTTTCAGTCTGTCTTCCCTTTGATGGAGAAAGGTAGGAGGCTTATGGAAGCTTCCTGATGTGAGAGACTGACTGAGAGGGAAACTGGGTTTTGTTTTGATGGGTGGGGCCATGCTCAGTAAATTGTTAATCCAATTTTCTTTTGATGGGTGGATCTGTGTTCCCTCCCTATTACTTACCCAGGGCCAAACTATGGTGGAGGTAATGAAGATAATGGCAACTGTCTTCAAAGGTCCCATGCATGTACTGCTACACTCAGTGCCCCCAACCCAGCAGCAGGCCACCACGGACCCACACCTCTGCTGGAGACTCCTGGACAGTCACGGGGAAGTCTGGTCAGTCTCTTGTGGGGTCACTGCTCCTTTATTCCTTGTGGTGCACACAAGTGTGCACACTCCTTGTGGTGCACACAAGGTTCTGTTTGTGCCCTTCAAGAATCTATTTCCCAGTCCTGTGTAAGTTCGGGCAGCTCTATGGTGAGGTTAATGGCAACCTCCTTCAAGAGGGCTTATGCCATACCCAGGTCTGCTGCACCCAGAGCCCCTGTCCCTGAAGCAGTCCACTGCTGACCTGGACCTCCACAGGAGACACTCAAACACAGTTCTGTCTCAGTCTCTTTGGGGACTGTGGGTCCTTGTGTGGACAAGGTTTGTTTGAGCCCTCTGAGCATCTCTGGAGGAAACGGGATTTGATTCTAAATTTGAATTCACCCCTCTTACCATCTTGTTGGGGCTTCTCTGCCCTTGGACATGGGGTATCTCCTCAAAGATTCCAGTGCCATGCAGCTGCTGCTCCAGCAGGTACAATCAGATGAAGGTCAGTAAATCAAGCCATGGGTAAGGTTTATTTTTTCTTACTCTGTGTCGTGAATATTTTACATAAAATTAAATATTTGGAAGGCATTTTTCCTTATAAATTATTTTTATTTATCAAAAATATATTATTTTTAGCTGATAGGGAGATTAGAAACATATTTTCATTTCAACCATAGAAAGGATATAGCATTACAATTTACTTTCATCTGCTGTCTGTCCTGACCTTCTGTTACTTTATTTAGCATGTCTGTTGATCTAATTCTTCTGACCTCTAACAGGTATATTTTCCATGCTTTAGCATATGGATACGCAGTTGATAAGTACAACACTTAGCCCTGCTACCTGATTTTTTTCCTTCTCTGTAACTTCAAGTTCTAATTCAAGTTCTCATTGGGGCTGAAAGATAAGAGAAAACATAAACCTCAAGATGATGCAAAAAGCATAAATTGTTCATGTTTTTTTTTTTAATTAATTAATTTATTTATTTTTAAAAAATTCTTTTTATTTTTTAATATAAATTTATTTTTTTAAATTGGAGGTGAATTACTTTACAATATTGTATTGGTTTTGCCATACATCAACATGAATCCGCCACGGGTATACACGTGTTCCCCATCCTGAACCCCCCTTCCTTCTCCCTTCCCATACCATCCTTTTATCCTTGAAAGCATCTTGACTTCATAAACAGTGGAGGAGTTGCAGCCATGAGGCCTGATTCCTTCCTAAATATATTAGTCATCAAGGTTTGCAGTGGGAGGAGGAGGGCAGAAGGGTCTGAAAGTCTCGCCTTGTGCAGAGAAAATAAAGGCTTACCTTCCATACGATTCCTCACCTTCCACTCCTCACCCTGGAGACTACTGATGTGACTTTGTGAAGGTTTGTTATGGTCCCTCATCTGTTTCCATGGACTCTGGGTACCAGGCACACTTGGTCCTGATGTTCCAGTGGCGGTGCTTGCTGTTTGCAGCCTCTGCAATGATGTCTACTGAAGCACCTCCACTCCCATTGGGTCCTGTTTCCTTGACTTTTTCTCCAGATGCTAAGAACAAGAATTTGAAAAGCATAATTGAGTGGAAAGTCCTCCACAAGAATCAGTTGCCAAGGTCATCCCCATGGCTGTCATGACATTCACGTCGGTGACAGACTTCTCTCCTCTCTCCCATTTCCAGATAACTTACACATTTAACAACATATGCAGCGAGCTTCTATTGATATTATTTCTCTACACCAGCCACTCTGCCATATTTCATGTTATTGTGTTCCATTATAATCTTGAATTTCACACACACAGAGTCTCTTTCTGTATGCAGCTTATGTGGAAGGCAGAAGATAGAAAATTAAGCAAATTAACTAAAGTAATTATCAGTTTTTAAAAGTTCTGTGAAAGACCCAGTTGCTGTAATAGACAAAAACTGATGGTTGGGGCTGGGTGGACCTCCAGGAAAGGTCTTTTTTTACTGTCTGAGCCTACATCATGAGGGTTTAGTGAGTATATGCAACCTATCCAATGTGTATATTTCTATTTTATTATCATTTGGCTGCATAATAACTTTCAAGTAAATTCAAACCTTTTGTAAAAGTAGCAGGATAGAAATAATATATAGCAGGAGTTGCTAGCTGCCAAACTAGTGATATAAATATAAATACATCTATTAAATGAAACTTAATTTGTAAAGCTGCTGCTAAGTCGCTTCAGTCGTGTCCAACTCTGTGTGACCCCATAGATGGCAGCCCACCAGGCTCCACCATCCCTGGGATTCTCCAGGCAAGAACACTGGAGTGGGTTGCCATTTCCTTCTCCTAGAAAATCTCAATTATATGACCAGCAAGTGCCTGTATTAAAACCCTGCAAGTCCTATATCTAGAGTATTTTCTCCTAGTAAAATACTCTAGGGTTTCTCTGATCTACATAAAGACAAAAGAAGAGAAGTAAACTCTGAAATGGAGTGCAGGGGATTTATACAAGCTCATTCCAAACACCGACAAATGTACCTTGAACAATGGTAAGATTTCAGATGAAGAGCATGTATTTGAGTATGCTTCAAGGTCATTAGACGGAGTCCATGCTGGATGACTTGCAGCAGTGCAGTGATTTACCAGCCCTTTTTACTGTCAATTAGAAGATTCCAGAGCATACAAGTTACCACATCTCCCACAGAGGCTGAAAAATAGAGCAAAGAACACAGGCTCAAGCTCCTACCATGCTTGGCTAAGTCATTAATTTTAACTGTATTGTAATCTGAGGTCTATTATAAAAGGACCAGAGAATCAGGGGAGCAGTAAAAAAAAAAAGTAAGAACTAGTTAAAAAGGATTCCTGTGACATGCAGGGGCCTGACTGGGTTGAATAGTGTTTAAGAAGTCTTGGCTACTTCTGGTGAAAAATGACAGAAACCTTTTTGGCAGTATGTTATATAAAATAAATAGCATTGGATAATAAAATAACTAACCTTCCAGGAACTTAACAACATATATGCTTCATTTATGCTGCAATATAAAAGAAAATTTCCAGTGATGGTATTAGGACTCAGATATTTTATTAATCATTAAGAAAATATAATATTTATATAGAAGAGTATCTTCATATTAAAAAAACTGACTGGAAAAAAATTCTTATTTGTTTTATGGAAATATGTGAAAGTAGAGGATAAAAAGCATGTCTTCAGTATGTCTCCTATTCATTTACAACTTCTCCTTCAAGTCTCTGACTACTGAGTAATGGTTATTTTCTCCTTTTTACCCAGCTGATTGAAGATTCTGTTGACATCTGGAAAATGGCATATTTACAAACATCATTTTATTTATTTATTAAAATTTTTTTGATGTAGATCATATTTAAAGTCTATTTGATTGCTACAGTATTACTGTTGTTTTATATTTTGGTTTTTTCGGTCGTGAGGCATGTGGGATCTTTGCTACCCAACCAGGAATGGAAAACCTCCACCCTCTACTTTGGAAGGTGAAGTCTTAACTACTGGATCACCAGGCAAGTTCCCAAACATTGTTTTTAAAATATACTATGGTTTATACAAATGGTTCTAAAAGGAATAATCTTAGTATTATTTACATAATGAAATGGATAAGATAATAATTTATAATACCTGTGTAATTGATTGGTGGTTGTTCAGTCACTAAGTCATGTTCGACTCTGTGATCCCATGGACTGTAGCATGACAGGTTCCCCTATTCTTCAGTATCTCCCAGAGTTTGTGCAAATTCATGTCCATTGAGTTGGTGATGCTATCCAACCAACTCATCCTCTCCTGTCCCCTATTCCTTCTGCTCTCAGTCTTTCTTCAGCATCAGGGTGTTTTCCAATGAGTCAGCTCTTTGTATCAGGTGACCAAAGTATTGGAGCTTCAGCTTCAGATCAGTTCCTCCAATGAATATTCAGAATTGACTTCCTTTAGGATTGCCTGCTTTGATCTCCTTGCAGTCCAAGGGACTCAAAAGAAAAGAATAAAGACAAAGGTAAGTCATTCACTTGAACACGTTTCCTAATGTGTTTAAAAATAATCACAAGGTAAGAGGGGTTCTTGATTAAACTACAACATAGGTAAACTGTGAGTATTTCTCTGTCATTTATTGCAGCATACCAAAATCATAAACTTATTGGCTCAAAGCAACACATTCCTATCTCATGGTTACTGTGGGTTAGGAATCTGGGGATGGGGAGCTGGGGCTCTCAGGAGGCCAGGATCAAGGTGTCGTGTCAACCAATGTTAAGGTCTCACCTGAGGCCTGGACTGGGGAAGGACCTGCTGCCAAGCTCGCTTTTATGACGGTTGATAGGATTCAGTTTCCTGAGGATTGTGAGACTGAGGCCTTGAATTCCTGATTGCTCTCATCTGGAGACATCTTTCAGTTCCTTGCAGATTGGGTGTCTTCAACATGCCAAACTTGCCTCATCTCACCAGTGAGAGGTTCTGCTAGCAAGGCAGAAGCCACTGTCTGTGTAACTTAATACATAGTACCCTGCCATCTCTGACATATACTGTTAGCAAAAAGCAAGTTATCTGACCCAGGGTGCTTAAGCAGAGGCTATTACATAGGATTTTATGCCAGGAGGTGAGCAACATCCTTGGGGGCCTTCTTGACAGCTATTTTCTCCAAGTCTTGTATTCACCACTTGTCTTCTTCCTAATTTCTTCACATGTTGAATCCTTATGAGAAAAACCTTAACTACATAATTCCTATTAAGAAATGAGTAATTCTATGTCTTCTGTTTTTAAAATGCATAATACCTCTTTCACAGAGAATATGAAGTGACTGATAACACATTGAGTGGAAAAGAACCACAGAGAAAATAAAGTAAAAGAGATTGTCAAGATGGCCTGAAAGAAAAATGGAATGCATTTTTGTTTGCTACATAAGGCTTCATACAAGTATGATTAATGCCCTGAGAATTGTGTTTTGATTATCCAAGGAGTTTTGAAGTAAGGAAAAAAATGACTTTTTTTTTCATGTCTTTGAAAGCCCTCATGTGTTTGAGGGCTTCCTTGGTAGCTCAGTTGCTAAAGAATCCGCCTACAATGCAAGAGACTACCTGCAGTGCAGGAGACCTGGGTTTGATCCCTGGGTCAGGAAGATTCCCTGCAGAAGGAAATGGCAACCCACTCCAGTATTCTTGCCTGGAGAAGTCTATGGACAGAGGAGCTATAGTGGGCTATAGTTCATGGAATCAGAGTCAGACCAACTGAGTGACTAAACTACCACCACAACCATGTCTTTGAATAAAATGTGAACCATTCTCCAAGGGAAACAGAATATCTCCTAGTATTTATCCTAAAATAATGTGGTTTTGTTTGGTTTGGATTTTAATGGACCTTTATGTGAAGGAAACCTAAATAAGTCATCAAAAATTTTTCTACAAACGAAGGTATCAGTTCTGATAGGCCCCGTTTGGTATTTTTCCTGATGAAATCCAGTGCCTATTTTAAACACATAACTTAAGGGATAGTAATTCTGTGGAGCCCAATATAACAGGGTCAAGTTAAGTAAGTTTCTCATGGCTCAGCTTGAGACCTGAAAATAATTGTTTCTGTGTGGGTTCTGAGTCTTGTGAGAACTCTAATATGAATGTCTATTTCTAAGCTGAGTTTTGATAATGTTCCATCAATGGACAATTGGATGTAGTGGCATGATGGGTCTTTTAGTTTTTAATTAAGCAGAAAATAAAATTAGTAACAATTTTCAGGGAGGCTGAAATTGAAAGGTTGTTGTTGAATCACACGAAGACACCGGGATTCTTGGCCCCCGGAGGAGAAGAATTCAATCCAGGGCCAGAGACGAGGCTTCATCGCTCAGAGCTTTTGTGTAATCAAGTTGTATTAAAGTATAAAGGAGATAGAGAAAGCTTCTGACATAGGCATCAGAAGGCGGCAGAAAGAGTACCCACTTGCTAGTGTTAGCAATGAAGTTATATACTCTCCAATGAATCCAAAGAATGTCTGGAGGTTGTAAAGACCTCATCAGACCTACTCCCATAATTTACATTTTAAGATAACAGAATTAGCCAGAAGGTTTAATCCAAAGACTGTCCTCAGGCAGGATACATTATTGTTATATAATCCTAAGGAATGTAGAGAAGGAAAAAAAAGCTTGTCCTTCCTTGAGAATTCCAGACCCCTCTGTCCTTGGGGACCCCTAGACTCCTTATCAACCTGTCTAGGAAATGACTCTCTCAAAATGAGCATAAAGTATGTTTACATTGATTCTAAATTTATATAGAAAATGGATGGACTGGATTAGTTTGTCTGTTGGTTTTATTAAATCAGTATATTTCTTTTTGTTTTAAAACATATTGTCAACACCATGATTTACCAACAAATATTTGCTGAGAATCACTTATGTGAAGATAACTGCATGGGTCCCAGAATCTATTTTTACTTAAACAGAATCTAGTTGGATAATCAGGCTATGAATAATATAAACTAGATCTTTATTATATTTTGCATTAAATATATATGCATAATATGTAATAGTAAATCATAAATGCCAAATGAGACGATGTGGTGAGTGACCTTGAATTTGATGGTGAGAATGAAAGTAGTCACTGTGGACCAAAGAGGCCAGAATCTCATTAATTCCCTGAAAAGCTATCTGGATACAATCTATATCAAAATAATCCATTAGACTCACATAGAAAAATAGGAATAGAATTAGCAAGAAGAAGAATCCATCTGCCCTATTTTCCCTGACTGTTCTCTATAGCCTAGAGTTATGGAATATTATTGGAGTGAATGTTCATTACACAAACAGCATTATAATATGTTGGCTTAAAAACTGTCTATCATGAAGAGCCATTTTTAAAACTTAAAGAGTGTCTTTTTGTATGGGGAAGCATATTATTGCTCTAGAAACAACACACATTCTGTTTTGCTGTGAATCAAAGCTGCACAAATAGAAACCAATAATACATCAGGGCTGAATAAGAGGGAGACCATTTGCAGTTATATTTTTGCTACACTGTTTAGAGTTTAGAATAAAGATACATGATTAAAGAAGTCTGTGGTGCAGCAGCTTTTACTGACAGAATGTGAATTGATTTTGTGTATATTGTGTGGTCAAATGATACAGGAATCAATGTTTCTTGATTTTGAGAAGCTTTCATATGGCCTGGGAACCCAAATACAAACAGAGGAAACAGTACAAGCATACGTAAGGGATAGCCATGTGGGAATATTTCTAGGTGGTTATGATGAATATCACAAGGACATGGGTGATCTTCCAAAAGCAAGAAATAGGAAAACTTTTGGGACAGCATCCAAATTGGGTCCTTTTGCCACCAAATCATTTAAAATTACATCAACTACTTACTACGTTCTTTATGCTTGCAAAAAAGCCCCTACTATCCTATTCTATTTTAATGACATTAATTCAACATTTGCATAGTAACTTTATCATAAATAACATTTTATTTTATTTGAATCTCATAAGAATAATTTGAAGTAGGTATGTATTTTTGATCATCATCAATTTAAAAAAACAATAAATAATTAAAGCAAAAGTTGAGTAAGTTATTTTTAACTTTCTTTTTTCAAAAGAAAACTTATATTTTGTTTTATCTTTCTTTTTTAATTTCTGGAAGGAAATCTGCTTATATTTGTTATTTCAGAGTGGTTGTGCTGGTTAGAAATTATTGTTTGCCGGGTCCTTTCCCAAAGTAGGCTTTTCTTTCCCACTCAACCTTTGGCTCATCAGAGTGTGTCGGGTGGGCTTACTTGACTGGAAGGTGTTGATGAGCGAACCTTAATCACCTCATTAGCTTCTAGTCAAGGGTGGTTTGCTTGGGAGTAAGTAGCTACTGTCAGCTCCCTGTCAGAATAAGAGAGAAGAAGTTACAGCTGTTTACCTAGTGCTATTCTGAACCCAATGGGGAGAATAAAAATAAATGTTCTCATTTTAAATTGCCTCAGGAGAAAGCCCAAAGCATTACCAACCTGGCATTTTATTTTCATGAAGTCACAGCTATTAAAATCTCAGGTCCCCGCCAAGAGTGATTCAGTAGTTTATATGGGTTTCTCATAAAAATAATGTCAAAAATTATTATTATGAAACTTCGAGAGTGACTCAATATATTTTGATACACTGAATAATGCTATTGATATTATAAAGAGATGAAAAGCATTGTTTTTATATGAAAATAGCAAAATAATGTGTAAAACCTGGTTAGGCAACAATTAAAAGGGAAATATAGTTTATTCTTATGCCTTTTGAGTTTCATAGGTAAAGAAAGAATTGATATATATTTGTGATTATTGTAAAAATATGTCTATGATAATGAGGTGAAAATTAAGAAACAGAAGGTTAAGTTCATGCTAAGTATCAGGGTTCATGCTGAAATACTTTGAATGCTCCTGAAATAATTCAATAGAATCATGAAATGGATATTATGTATGACTAAATGAAAATAAATATTTCATCTGAGGAGAAGTAAAATATACACAAGTAGTGAATTTTATCACTTTTTTTTTTTTTTTTTACAACAAATTTGCACCTTTTTGACATCAACTGTTTTGTTAGTGCAAGTAAAACCATATGTTTGATTTCAGGAATTTTGAGTACCATTTCTATTGCATGGTTCCTGTTTTATGGGAGTATTTTTTTTTCCTACATCTCAAATTTAGGTTTTGTTTTTGAGTAGGTAACACTCTTCCACTTTGCCAATTAATCTACTCAGCCATAAAAAGGATGAAATAATGCCATTTGCAGCAACATGGTTAGACCTAGAGATTGTCATACTACGTGAAGTAAGGCAGAGAAAGACAAATATGATATTGCTTATATGCAGAATCTTAAAAAAGATACATATGAAATTTTATACAAAGCAAAAGTAGACTCACAGACATAGAAAACAAACTTACAGTTACTTAAAGGGAAGGGGAAGCAGAGGGATGAATTGGGATTAATATATATATATATATATTACTACATGTAAAATAGATAACCAACAAGCACCTACTATACTGTATAGGTAACTGTGCTTAATATTTTTTGATAGCCTATAGGGGAAAATGATCTGAAAAAAAGAATATGTGTATAACTGAATTGTTTTGCTGTACACCTGAAATTAACACAGCATTGTATATCAACTATACCTTAATCAAAAAACAAAAACAAAACAAAACAAAAACTGATTAGTTGCTTAGCTGAAGTTGTCTGCTCCTTAAGCCATAACTTTGGTTCTTCCTCTGTAAGAGATTCCCAAGATTTGAGCCCTTGGGGTCCCCACGTTTGAAAATTGTCTTTCCACTGTGTATCCTCACCTCAGTGCTCTTCTTCAGAAGGATAATGTCTGCTGATGGGAGGAATCTGGCAGATAGAATAATGGAATGTGGTTTCAGAGCTTGTTATAACTACCAAACTGTGCCCAGAGCGAAAGCCAAGTTTTCCACAGATGAAAGGTAATTCAGTCTTGGCTCTCATCCCACTTCCCCTCAGGAAAAAACTGCCAATTGAGCTGTTTTGGTTTAAAACAGGATGTCAGGCTAATTTTATCTTTTTTTTCTTGTGCTACTTCTTTGTCCAGCTCAGCAATCTGACGTTCCTATTTAGGTGTAAGACTGCAGTTCAGGGTGAGGAAATGATGGGCTTATCAAAAGGACAAAACATTCACTTGGGTATATGGGAAAAGTCATTCTAATCTAGTTCTTCAACACTTCTTGTTTCTTCCCATAGGAATAAAAAATTTTATCATGGCATATGGCCTTCAAGAATAAAGAATACATTTTTCATCCTCTCATGCTTCTTAAGTGTAGCCTGACGACTGGGTTCTAGTCAGTGAGGTTTAAAAAGAAGTGGTCCATGGTAGCTTCTTGGAGCATCTTCCCAGAAACACTGGAGGGGACTTTTTGCCCTGTGTCTCCCTTTTTCCATCCTGTGGTTCGAAATGAGTGGTTCAGGGCAGGCTACCCAAGAATATGTTACTTGGGTGTGTGGCTATTTCAAGATGACTACAACTGGAACCCTGGAATCTCAGGAAGAGTTTTTTGCCTCCTTCTTAACTGTCTGAGGGGCTTCCCTAGTGGCTCAGAAGGTAAAGCATCTGCTTGCCTGCAGGAGACCAGGGTTCAATCCCTGGATTGGGAAGATCCCCTGGAGAAGGAAATGGCAACCCACTCCAGTACTCTTGCCTGGAAAATCCCATGGCTGGAGGAACCTGGCAGGCTACAGTCCATGGGGTCGCAAAGAGTTGGACGCAACTGAGCAACTTCACTAACTGCCTGAAAGAATTTAGACAAGGGGTCTCTACCAGGAAGAGAGCTATTACCAGAGAGAACTTCTTATATTAGAAAGATCTACCTGCGTGGCAGGGCAAACATCTGTTTACCAAATACCTGCTTTTCATCTTCCTATAAATTGTTTTCCTCCCTTTTGAAGCCCTAGACTCCTGCTCCCTTCTCATCTTGGTGGTGGTTTAGTTGTTAAACTGTGTCCAACTCTTGCAACCCCAACTCTTGCAACTCCACCAAACTCCATGCATTCTCCAGAGAAGAATACTGAAGTGGTTAGCCATTTCCTTCTCCAGGGGATCTTCCAGGCCTGGGGATTGAACCCAGGTCTCCTGCACTGCAGGCAGATTCTTTACTGACTAAGATACCAGGGAAGCCCCTCAACTTAGGATGGTGTATAAACCTCTGTTATCTGAGTGGCTGGGAATTTCCAATCTTTGTGGGACTTCAGTTTGTACATAATTAAATTTGTCTTTGTCCTCTTCATACACCTTATGTCAAGTTACTTGTTAGGCCAGCAAATAACCTAGAAGGGAAGAGGGGAAATTTTTCTTTTCCAGTAGGGACATGGAAGTATGTGCTAGTGCTCCATCTTGACTGTGGTCCTGAGGGCCACAGTTAGAATTAAAGGAAGATAGAGTGTAAGAAGACAATGGCAACCCACTCCAGTACTCTTGCCTGGAAAATCCCATGGACGGAGGAGCCTGGTAGGTTGCAGTCCATGGGGTTGCTAAGAGTCGGGCACGACTGAGTGACTTCACTTTCACTTTTCACTTTCATGCATTGGAGAAGGAAAAGACAATGGCAACCCACTCCAGTGTTCTTGCCTGGAGAATCCCAGGGACAGAGGAGCCTAGTGGGCTACCATCTCAGGGGTCGCACAGAGTTGGACACGACTGAAGCGACGCAGCAGCAGCAGCAGCAGCAGCAGTAGAGTGTAAGAACTGTGTGTGTCTGAGATCCTTGTGAAGCTGTTTTGTTGGCTTTGTGGGACAACCAATAACTTTGTAGGCTGCTTTGCCTGTCCTGAAGCTGAAACCCCACAAGAGGGGTTTAAACTTCTGACTTGTTAAAGTTAGTGTAGTTTGAATTTTCTATTATTCACAGGTGAAACACATACTTTAGAATTATGTTGTTTTAAAAATTGGGTTTAAAGCTTTTGTTTTAAAGTAACTAATACTTTAAAACAGTTTGCTTTCTATTTGTGTGCTCCAGTTGGGTCAGAGATAATTAAATTAAGCATATCATAAATGCTCATTAACTTTTTAGAATTGCAGTTTGAAAGCCTACTATAAAGACATTATGGATCTTTAAGAAATGTTCCTGTAATACATGTATTTTTAATGGCAAACATTTATTCAAATATGACATAAATCTAGCTTCTGTGTAGTAGTTTAATACAATCATACCTGCCTGACAATGGTCCCTACCAAATTGCTATCAATAGGAATTTAAATAATACTATTTAATTCAATCAAACATTATTTTTACTTATAGTATGGATTTTTATTTGGAATTCTTACATTCTCTAATGTGGATACCAACCTTTATACTAGCAGTGGACAAACAAAAGGTTTAAATAGCTTGCATGAATTATAAACCAGAAAGAAATGCATTTTAGTATGTTAGATTGGTTAATTTAGTTTTAACTAACAAGTACTATGTTCATAAAATGGAAGTGTGTGTATGGAATGAATATTTGTGTACTCCTAAAATTCATGTGTTGATGCTCATCATTACTCCAACATGGTGGGTTTTGGAAATAAGAACTTTGGGAAGAATTTAGTCATATTAGATCTTGATGGTGGGGCCTTCATGGTGGGATTAGTGGCATTATGCAAAGAGGAAGAGAGGAAAGGCCATGTGAGGACTCTGCAAGCAGGTGGCTATCTGGAAGGCAGGAAGAAGGTCCTCACCAGAAACCAACCATGCTGGACCCTGATCTCAGATTTCTAGCCTCCAGAACTGTGTGAGAGAAAGTTCTGTTGCTTAAGTCAACCAGTTAATGTCATTTTGTTACAGCAACCTGAGCAGTCTAAGGGAGGGGCTATTTGATAATAACCCATGGAATTATTCGGAGAAGGCAATGGCACCCTACTCCAGTACTCTTGCCTGGAAAATCCCATGAACGGAGGAGCCTGGAAGGCTGCAGTCCTGGGAGATTTTACTTTCACTTTTAACTTTCCTGCATTGGAGAAGGAAATGGCAACCCACTCCAGTGTTCTTGCCTGGAGAATTCCAGGAACGGGGGAGCCTGGTGGCTGCTGTCTATGGGGTCACACAGAGTCAGACACGACTGAAGTTACTTAGCAGTTCAGTTCAGTTCAGTCGCTCAGTCGTGTCTGACTCTTTGCGACCCCATGAACCGCAGCATGCCAGGCCTCCCTGTCCATCACCAACTCCTGGAGTTCACCCAGACTCATGTCCATCGAGTCAGTGATGCCATCCAGCCATCTCATCCTCTGTCGTCCCCTTCTCCTCTTGCCCCCAATCCCTCCCAGCATCAGAGTCTTTTCCAATGAGTCAACTCTTCGCATGAGGTGGCCGAAGTACTGGAGTTTCAGCTTTAGCATCATTCCTTCCAAAGAAATTCCAGGGCTGATCTCCTTCAGAATGGACTGGTTGGATCTCCTTGCAGTCCAAGGGACTCTTCGGCACTCAGCCTTCTTCACAGTCCAACTCTCACATCCATACATGACCACAGGAAAAACCACAGCCTTGACTAGATGGACCTTTGTTGGCAAAGTAATGTCTCTGCTTTTGAATATGCTATCTAGGTTGGTCATAACTTTCCTTCCAAGGAGTAAGCGTCTTTTAATTTCATGGCTGCAATCACCATCTGCAGTGATTTTGGAGCCCCAAAAAATAAAGTCTGACACTGTTTCCACTGTTTCCCCATCTATCTCCCATGAAGTGATGGGCCCAGATGCCATGATCTTCGTTTTCTGAATGTTCAGCTTTAAGCCAACTTTTTTACTCTCCACTTTCACTTTCATCAAGAGGCTTTTTAGTTCCTCTTCACTTTCTGCCATAAGAGTGGTGTCATCTGCATATCTGAGGTTATTGATATTTCTCCCGGCAATCTTGATTCCAGCTTGTGCTTCTTCCAGCCCAGCGTTTCTCATGATGTACTCTGCATAGAGGTTAAATAAGCAGGGTGACAATATACAGCCTTGACGTACTCCTTTTCTTATTTGGAACCAGTCTGTTGTTCCATGTCCAGTTCTAACTGTTGCTTCCTGACCTGCATACAAATTTCTCAAGAGGCAGATCAGGTGGTCTGGTATTCCCATCTCTTTCAGAATGAAATTATTACAGGTTTTTGGGAATGGTGAGTCATCTCAGTGGAACCTCTGTCTTTGCTGTGACATTTTTGTTAGCAATTGGTAGTCTACACTACTTGCTGGATTTTTCTCTTGCTAGGATTTTGCAGGAAGTCATTAGATTGTATACAGTTCCATTACTACCAAATACCCCTGTTTAGAAGACCTTCCTAGGTATTGACTTTTCTGTGATACCTGGATGACTGTGTGCTGAATTTCATTTCTGTAAACATTTTTCTAAGTTCTTTTGTCTGTAACTTTAGGCATTAAGGATGACTGTGCTTCTTCAGCCAGCCCCTTCCAGCCCTTCTGGGATGTCTCTGACCTATATTCCTCTTCTCCCAAACTTTATCCTAACTTTGTAGAATCCCTGGAAATCAGTAGAAAGGAACCCATGTTGCTCCCACCTCCTTCACAATATTCTTTATTTAAATACTCAGTAGAGGGTGCTTCCCTGGTGGTCCAGTGGCTAACACTTGGCATTCCCAATGCAGGGGGCCCAGGTTCGATCCCTGATTGGGGAATTAAATGCCATGTGCTACAACCAAGAGTTTGCATGCCACACTAAAAGATCTACCCTTCACAACTAAGCTCCAGTGCAGCCAAATAAATTGAAAAATAAATAAAAGTATTGAAAAAAACAAAAGTTCAGTAGAAATGCATGAGAGTGGTTGAGTTGTTAATAAGCATTTATGCTACAAAATCCAACTGATTGTACAATAGGAAAGAAAGGTGAAGCTACCATAAGGGACCATGTTCCTAATACTGTCTCATTATAAAATTTTGTTCATTGGATCATTTTACCTGGAGAATCTTTAAACTTTAATACACAATTAACATTAGAAAATAAGCTGATTGTACCAATCTTATTTTTTCAAAATTATTGGTCATTATTACAATTTGATGACATTTGTATTTTGCAGACTTTTTTTTTCTAAATTGTAGCAAACCACTGAAGAGGTATATGGATGGATAATGACAAAGAGAATTCAGTTGGTCTCTTGATAGTATTCTTATATTGACCACAATATCAAGATGCCATTAACAAGATGCAGTATTCAAATTTGCACATGCTTGACTGATGGTACTAATTTAGGCGTAGATTTACTTTTTAAAAGATAGTCTGTTATAGGAGTCCTGTTACCCTACTTTGATTTTTGACAACTGTCAAGCTGGAATCAAGATTGCCGGGAGAAATATCAATCACCTCAGATGTGCAGATGGCACCACTCTTATGGCAGAAAGTGAAGAGGACCTAAAAAGCCTCTTGATGAAAGTGAAAGAGGAGAGTGAAAAAGTTGGCTTAAAGCTCAACATTCAGAAAACGAAGATCATGGCATCTGGGCCCATCACTTCATGGCAAATAGATGGGGAAACAGTGGAAACAGTGTCAGACTTTATTTTGGGGGGCTCCAAAATCACTGCAGATGGTGACTGCAGCCATGAAATTAAAAGACGCTTACTCCTTGGAAGGAAAGTTATGACCAACGTAGATAGCATATTCAAAAGCAGAGACGTTACTTTGCCAAAAAAGGTCCGTCTAGTCAAGGCTATGGTTTTTCCTGTGGTAGTGTATGGATGTGAGAGTTGGACTGTGAAGAAGGCTGAGTGCCGAAGAATTGATGCTATTGAAGTTTGGTGTTGGAGAAGACTCTTGAGAGTCCCTTGGACTGCAAGGAAATCCAACCAGTCCATTCTAAAGGAGATCTGTCCTGGAATTTCTTTGGAAGGAATGCTGCTAAAGCTGAAACTCCAGTACTTTGGCCACCTCATGCGAAAAGTTGACTCATTGGAAAAGACTCTGATGCTGGGAGGGATTGGGGTCAGGAGGAGAAGGGGATGACAGAGGATGAGATGGCTGGATGTCATCACTGACTCGATGGATGTGAGTTTTAGTGAACTCCGGGAGTTGGTGATGGACAGGGAGGCCTGGTGTGCTGCGAAAGACTCTTTGCTGTGCAAAGAGTCGGACACGACTGAGGGACTGAACTGAACTGAACTGAAGCTAAAGAAACCAAGCAAATATGCTTGTGTTGCATTTATATATTTACAGGAGGCCAGTTGGAACATCAGTTTCCTTATCTGTTTTTCTTTTGGTGAAATGTTTTCTGACAAACCATCACATGGGCTCCTAGGTAGGACTTTTACAATATTCTGTAGCTCTTGGACATGGATCTCTCAATGTGAGAATGGTCTGATTTTTGTATTTATATGTCTTGAAAGCAAACACAACTTGACTAATGTTTTATGAGTATTTTACACAGGAAAGTTTAAGTTCTTTGCAGATTCATATTAATCATTTTTATATTAAAACAGTTTTATGTGAAATTATGTTTTAAATAAAGCTTTTGTGCTTGTGACTCTGTCAGCACAAGACAACTGGACTTGAAATAGTATGAGACAAAGTTTTCTGAATAAATTCTGGACACTCCCACAAATCTGGTCTTAAAAAAAAAGCTACATGGTAAGAAGTAGGACAAAATTCTTCTATAGACAGAACGACAGAACTACATCTAATAGCTCAGTGTCTACATGTCTTGGTGTTTATGCAGTAAAAATTGAGAAAAGGGTATTCTACTGAACTTTCAGTTGCTTATAAAAAAACGTTCCTACAAATATCTGAGTTTACTATTATTTCTAAAAATTGTGGTTATCTGATACCACATCAGCTCTGTTCAGTCACTCAGTCATGTCAGACTCTTTGTTACTCCATGGACTGCAGCACACCAGGCCTCCAGTTCATCACCAACTCACGGAGTTTACTCAATTTCATTTCCATTGAGTTGGTGATGCCATCCAATCATCTCATCCTCTGTCGTCCCCTTCTTCTCCTGCCTTCAGTCTTTCCCAGCATCAGAGTCTTTTCCAGTGAGTCAGCTCTTCATATCAGGTGGCCAAAGTATTAGAGTTTCAGCTTCAACATCAATCCTTCCAACGGACACTCAAGACTGATCTCCTTTAGGATGGACTGGTTGGATCTCCTTGCAGTCCAAGGGACTCTCAAGAGTCTTTTCCAACATCACAGTTCAAAAGCATCAATTCTTTGGCACTCAGCTTTCTTTGCAGTCCACCTCTCATATCCATACATGACTACTGGAAAAACCATAGCCTCGACTATCCGAAACTTTGTTGGCAAAGTAATGTCTCTGCTTTTGAATATGCTATCTAGGTTGGTCATAACTTTTCTTCCAAGGAGTGAGCATCCTTTAATTTCATGGCTGCAGTTATCATCTGCAATGATTTTGGAACCCCCCAAAATAAAGTCTGACACTGTTTCCACTATTTCCCCATCTATTTATCATAAAGTGATGGGACAAGATGCTATGATCTTAGTTTTCTGAATGTTGAGCTTTAAGCCAACTTTTTCACTCTCCTCTTTTACTTTCATCAAGAGGCTCTTTAGTTCTTCACTTTCTGCCATAAGGGTGGTGTCATCTGCATATCTGAGGTTATTGATATTTCTCTCGGGAATCTTGATTCCAGCTTGTGCTTCTTCCAGCCCAGCGTTTCTCATGATGTACTCTGCATAGAAGTTAAATAAGCAGGGTGACAATATATAGCCTTGGCATACTCCTTTTCTTATTTGGAACCAGTCTGTTGTTCCATGTCCAGTTCTAACTTTCTTCCTGACCTGCATACAGATTTCTCAAGAAGCAGGTCAGGTGGTCAGGTATTCCTATCTCTTTCAGAATTTTCCACAGTTTATTGTGATCCACACAGTCAAAGGCTTTGGCCTAGTCAATAAAGCAGAAATAGATGCTTTTCTGGAAATCTGTTGCTTTTTTGATGATCCAGCAGATGTTGGCAATTTGATCTCTGGTTCCTCTGCCTTTTCTAAAACCAGCCTGAACATCTGGAAGTTCATGGTTCATGTATTGCTGAAGCCTGGCTTGGAGAATTTTGAGCATTACTTTACTAGCATGTGAGATGAGTGCAATTGTGTGGTAGTTGAGCATTCTTTGGCATTGCCTTTCTTTGGGACTGGAATGAAAATTGACCTTTTCCAGTTCTGTGGCCACTGCTGAGTTTTCCAAATTTGCTGGCATATTGAGTACAGCACTTTCACAGCATCGTCTTTTAGGATTTGAAATAGCTCAATGGGAATTCCATCACCTCCACTAGCTTTGTTCATAGTGATGCTTTCTAAGGCCCACTTGACTTCACATTCCAGGATGTCTGGCTCTAGGTGAGAGATCACACCATCATGATTATCTTGGTTGTGAAGATCTTTTTTTTGTACAGTTTTTCTGTTTATTCTTGCCACCTCTTAATATCTTCTGCTTCTGTTATGCCCATACCATTTCTGTCCTTTACTGTGCCCATCTTTGCATGAAATGTTCCCTTGGTATCTCTAATTTTCTTGAAGAGATCTCTAGTCTTTCCCATTCTGTTGTTTTCCTCTACTTCTTTGAACTGAGCACTGAGGAAGGCTTTCTTATCCAAGTGTGTGATACCACATGGACATACTTTATAATAATAATTTTAAATAATACAGCTTTTGTATTATGGAAAATGTTTTGAATTGACCTAGAGGTCAAATTGCTGACATTGTTGGATCATTGAAAAAGCAAGAGAGTTCAAGAAAAACATCTACTTCTGCTTTATTGACTACTCCAAAGCCTTTGACTGTGTGGATAACAACAAACTGTGGAAAATTCTCAAGAGATGGGAATACCAGATCACCTCACCTGCCTCCTGAGAAATCTGTATGTAAGTCAGGAAGGACCAATTAGAACTGGACATGGAACAACAGACTGGTTTCAAATTGGGAAAGGAGTATGTCAGGGCTGTATATTGTCACCCTCCTTATTTAACTTATATGCAGAGTACATCATGCGAAATGCCAGGCTGCATGCAGCATAAGCTGGAATCAACGTTTTTGATAAAAATATTAATAACCTCAGATATGCAGATGACACCACCCTTATGGGAGAAAGTGAAGAAGAACTAAAGAGCCTCTTGATGAAAGTGAAAGAGGAGATTGAAAAAATTGATTTAAAACTCAGCATTCAGAAAGCTAAGATCATGGCATCTGGTCCCATCATTCATGGCAAATAGATGGGAAAAAAATGGAAACTGAGGGACTTTATTTTTGGGGGCTCCAAAATCACTGCAGATGGTGACTGCAGCCAAGAAATTAAAAGACGCTTACTCCTTGGAAGAAAAGCTATGATCAACCTAGACAGCATATTAAAAAGCAGAGACATTACTTTGCCAAAAAAGGTCCATCTAGTCAAGCCTATGGCTTTTTCAGTAGTCATGTATGGATGTGAGAGTTGGACTATGAAGAAAGTTGAGCGCCAAAGAATTGATGCTTTTGAACTGTGATGCTGGAAAAGACTCTTGAGAGTCCCTTGGACTGCAAGGAAATCTAACCAGTCCATTCTAAAGGAAATCAGTCCTGAATATTCATTGGAAGGACTGATGCTGAAGCTGAAGCTGAAGCTCCAATACTTTGGCTGCCTGTGAAGAACTGACTCATTGGAAAAGACCCTGATGCTGGGAAAGATTGAAGGTAGGAGGAGAAGGGGACGATAGAGGATAAGATGTTTGGATGGCATCACCGACTTGATGGACATGAGTTTGAGTAAGCTCTGGCAGTTGGTGATGGATAGGGAAGCCTGGTGTGCTGCAGTCCATGGGGGTCTCAAAGAGTCAGACCTGATGGAGTGACTGAACTGATCTGAACTGAGTCTTATAATTTGTTAGGAAAAATCAATTAAAAAAAATAGTGAGCTCTTCTTCTGAAGATGTCTTTCTGCACTTGCAAATAAAACCATGTCCATATTCCTATTTAGGGTCCAGATAATTCATCTCTTTTTGCTTTTAGTCATGGAACATCATGAGTCAGACGGTAACTTGCACTGGTCACGATAACACAGCCAGACTGTTAGTGTGTCTTGCTCAGTAAGAAAAAAGCTGAAGCACAAATGAGTTATTGCTCCATCCGCCACAACCACATGCATCCCACATCCTGCCTCTGCTGGGCTCTAGGGAGGCTCCAGACTAGAAAGTAACATCTTTTGGGAGGAGAGAGCAAGTGGGGAGAAGGTGGCTTTACTCTGGACGAGAGACTCATAAAGATTTGAGCTGTAGGGTCAGGTTGAGGTTGGCCTTGTTGGTAAGCAACTCACATCCATTTAGGATGATGGCAGGAGGCGAGGTTGTCTAGTCATCTCAGAACAAGACCGATGAGGACCAGAGTAGGTGTACGGCTGTCCTATAGGAACTGAAATACTGTCTTTTTTAGTGGCATCTATTTCAAGGAGAAGGATGCCTAGACATTTGAAAACTTTGTACCCTGGCTGACTGCTTATTTTCAGTTTTCCTTTTTGTCTGTACACCCAGTGAATAGATCACTTTATTTTCTGAGCCATGTGTTACAGTTCAAATCTACTAAACCACCTGTGTGTCTACAGTGAGATTGGGACTCAATTGTACATCATAATCCACATAATAATCTACATGATTAATTATATCAAAGCTCCTTTTTGTTTATTTCTATATAAATAGTGAGTATTTTAGTAAAATATCCTAGATGATATTTCTTTTTAGAAAAATTGAAAAAAAAAATGAGGGGTGAATAAGACAGCTTGGATGATTTTTTTTCTATCTCTCCACCATTTTCTTGTTAACTGTGACATGTCCATCCAGTTAGAATCTTTGCAAATGTGACCAAGTTTTCATAGCTCATAATACAATTTTTGGTAGTATATAGTTGAAAATGTTTTTCCAGTTCTTAAAGGTACAATTACCAATCCCTCTTAATAGTCTAATTTTGTTAATATATAATATAAAATCCTTTCATTTTTCAAGCAAATATTATGGATCAGAATGTTCTGATAGCTTAAAATATAATTAGTTGTTAATTAAATAAGCTAGAGTCATAGAAAAGCAAAAGGGAGCATTTTCCAGTCATTATTTTTATACTTTAGGAAAGTCAAACAAATTGTTGATCCATATATAAGACTTTATTTATTCTACGTCTTCCTTTCACAGATCTATGTATAAATACTTTTAAAGGAACATTGATTTTGTAATGGTTGATTGCTGGTTACTTAAATGGCCAATTTGAGGATGTAAATGGTTTATTCCGTGTGCTGTGACATCACCCTCAACACAAGGTTCTAAATACTTTTCTCCATAGTTAGTTTGGTTGGATCCACTGACAATAATGTTAATTGAAAGTTTGGCAGTTATCCAGGAAAATAATCATGATTAACTAGACTAAAAAGAAAAATGCTTATAAAGTATTACAAAACACAATTATTTGTCCATATTCAAGTAAATGTATTTTTCTAAATGTAGGAACAAATATGTTTCTAAATATAGGAATATTAGACCTCACAACACAAAATAATATAATGCAATCATATTTTTAGGAAAAAAAGAAACCCTCTGTACCATAATCTTTAACTCAGAGATAATCAATGTTTTTTTCTTAAGAAACCTATAGTAAAAATTTTAGACTGTAGGGTATATTCAGACTCTGACATTACTACTCAGATCTGTCCTTGTAACTCATACACAGCCATAGGCAAAGGCAACTTGAATTTTGTGTATTTGTCACAAAATAATATTTTGATTTTTAACCATTTAAAAGGCAAAATCTATTTTTAGCTTATGAGCTATAAAACAGGTAGTAGGCAGATTTGGTCTATGAGCCAAAGTTTGCTGACTCCTGATGTAAATTATATGCTAGTTTCTATCAGTTTTTTCTTACAATGATTACTTTCTGGAAATTTGCTTTTTCTTTTAATTTTTTTCCAAAGCCACATGATTGATTCCATATCATTTGCAAAAGCAGTTTTACATTATATACTATAAGACCCATGCCATATGCATTTTTTATGAAGTATCTTACTGGATTTTTCAATGTAAATGAAATGTAAATTTATATTTCCTATGGCATTCATTTTTCATAGTATTGTTTTAAAAATTAGGTGATGCTCTGATTGATTTGGAGTACTATAATGTACTCAAGTTTTATTTTTGAAGACTGATGAGACACAAATCAATAAATAGACATTAAAATGTATGTATTACACTGAAATTTAAGGAAAAGAAAGTTGTTTGACCCTGATAAATAAACCACAGTCTTAATAACTTAAAAGGGTCTTATAAAAGTAACTTATAATTAAAATATTTGAAAATTTGTTTTGTACATATACCAACTTTTATTATAAGAAATGATACCAAGAGTTTCTCATAGTAAAATTTAATTCTCCATGTATGGCTAAAATCAAGGAGAAAATAAGTCCATCTACTGAAAATGAAAACCAAAACTTTCAGGTGCCTACTGCTCAAAAGAGTTTCCCAGTTGTGTAGGGAAATTTAATATCCCAGTAGAAGTTTCAGTGGGAAAATTCTGGTGTTTACTTGGCTTCTTTCTTTCTTTTTTTCATCCATGCAGCTCAGCATGGGAGAAGAGCTCTGCAAGCAAGATGAGTATAATTCAGATCGAATTCAGTCTTGGAAAAGTTACAAACCTGGGGCTCCAGTGGTTTCTGCTGATTCTCGCCTGGTGAGAAATCTATTCAGGAATTTGTTCTGTACAAGGTCATAAACTACAAACAAATTTCTCTACACATTGCTCTAGTTTTTTAGGATAATTCTAGAAATTAGAATCTAATAAATCTTAGTGCTAAATGACTCCAACAGATAAAGTACTCTGTGTGAACAGTTGGTTGTAGGAAGCATTGTACTCTTTAATTTAAGGAAGCAGTTGTTGATCCAGATTATCACATCATTAAAAGAGCTTTGGATTTAGACACTGACACACATGAGAGCTCATGTTTATAGAAAAAATGAATCAAACCACATCAGATTCAGCTTGCTGTGGTCACCTGCTGTGGACTGAATGATGTCCCTTGTAAATTCATGTGCTGAAGACCTAACTCCCAATGTGGTATCATTTGATAATGAGACACAGTGATGAGACACAGACTTTGGGGGGTAATTCAGTTCAGTTTGGTCACTCAGTAGAGTATGACTCTTTGCAACCCCATGGACTACAGCACACCAGGCTTCTCTGTTCATCACCAAATCTCAGAACTCGCTCAAATTCATGTTCACTGAATGCCATCCATCCATGTCATCCTCTGTTGTCCCCTTCTTCTCCCTCCTTCAATCTTTCCTAGCATCAGGGTCTTTTCCAATGAGTCAGTTTTTCATATCGGGTGGCCATTAGGTTTGATGATACCATGAGGTTGAGGTCTTTTGTGATGGGATTAGTGCCCTTATGAAGAGAAACACCAGAGGAGTCCCTGTCTCTTTCTCCACCAGCCAGGACAGGGCACGAAGATTGCTATGTGGTAGTCAGGAAAAGGGGCTCCCCTGGTGGCTCAGACACTAATGAATCTGCCTGCAGTGCAGGAGACCTAAGTTCCATCTCTAGGTCAGTAAGCCAGGAAGAGAGTCCTCATTGGTCTCTGAGTCTGTCAGAGACCAACCTCAGCAATATCCTAATTTTGGAGTTCCTAGCCTCCAGAATTATGAGAAAATAAATGTCTGTTTGTCTAAACTGCCCAGTCTATGGTATTTATTATAATGGCCAGCGCTAAGACATCATCTCGTTCAGATCACACACGTAAGAAATAGGTTTAGTTATACATTTCAACATAACTCAAGAAAAGGAATCATAGAGCTCAGATTTATTTATTCCACCTCTGACATTTGTCTGTAGTTTAGGCCAATGGGAGTGACTGACTGAGAACCTGACCTTCTGCTCAGTATGACCTATTCACCTAGGTATAGGATATATAGGAGATGCTTAAATAATTATACATTTGAAGCTTCTTTCACTGAAGTTTTCTGTACATTACAAATAACATGATTTGTTTTCATTTTTTTCTCAACTGATATTGATACCCATTTTAATTTTTTACTCTATTTTCATCATGCTCTACAGTGTAAGAAGCAGAAAAATGAAAACAGTCATCCCTTAGTATTTGAGGAGTAGAGGGTGCTGGTTCCAGGATCTACTTTGGATACCAAAAATCTATGGATGCTCCAGCGCCATAGTTGGGCTCACATATCTGTGTTTCTATATCCTTGGATTCAATCAACGGCATATCCTGTGGTACTGAAACCTTTATTGAAAAAAAAAAATCAATGTATAAGTGGATGCACATGGTTCAAACACATGTTATTCAAAGATCTACATTAATTTGCTACACTATAACACTAAAAATTAGATGTATTCCTAAATGTTATAGAAAACTTTTATGCTTTTTGAAGAGAATGTACGCAAAAACTAAAAATGACTTCTTTTGTCATAAGTGAGAACAGATAATTAGTTACTAAGTACCTGGCTTTACAAAAAATGTATTACTTCTGGTTCTATGAAAATGATATTTGAAATGCAAGATAAATATTATTGACTTTTATTGTCTCTATGAATTTCATACAGAAGTTGATTTTTTGGAAATATTGATATGTTATATATATGGTTTGTGTTTCTTCTTTAGAAGTAGGTTGGAAGGAAATGCAAATGATCAAAATTTGACCTGAGTTTCCCAGAATGAAAATATTGTGAAGTTATTTTTCATGATTACTTTAGATAATCTAAGCTAACCAATGATGTTGATCTCAAAAATTGTTACTAATATTTAATGGAATGATAAAATAATTTTACATTATTAAATAAAAAGTGGTGCAAAACTCATGCAATTATTTTTATATTCAGATTTTCTAGATCAAGTGTATATTACTGTTCTATTTGGAAATCCCACCAAAACGTACTATAAAAATTGATCATACGGGCAATCTTCAAGTCATGCACAAAATACGTGGTGGCTGGAGTACATTTTCCCACTGAAATAGTATTATTTGTGGTTTTTGGTTTCCAGGACTTCCATCAAAGCCCAAATAACCTGTAGTTTATGTATTTTTCACACTCCAGATCAACATTGTCTAAAATAACTTTCTGCAATGATGTAAATATTCTTCTATCTATGCTATCCAATGACATGGGGCTGGTTCAACTGAATAATTGAATTTTTATTTTAATTAATTTTAAGTTTAAATGTAATAGCAGTAGCCTATTAAAATATTATTCCATTAAAACAAAACTTTATTGTTTTGCAAGACTACATTCCACTGTTATTTTGCATTGTGTGGGATATTGTTTTACAGGAGTATGCAAATGTTAGGTGTGTGCATTGTTTCTATTATTATTTATAAACGCATCTCCCATCTAATTGTAGCTTATGGATTGAACCACTTCAAAAGATGTTTTACTGATGAAATAATATTATGTGATTTTTGGATATTTTACACAGACAGTGTGAATTTTAAGAATATCTTTGTAAATTAGAACTGGCATTTTAATTGAAATACTTGAAATTTTTATTGTAGTGTAATTAAATTGTTTCACTAGTTAAAAATAATACATGTGGATAAAATTTTGAATAAAAAGTAAAAGCTACTATTGGTGCAAATTGAATAGAGATACAAAAGTCAGTATACAATACACAAGATATAGAAGTCAATACACAAATCAAAACACAAGAAGATACACAAAGTCTTCCCTGATAACTCAGTTGATAAAGAATCCGTTTGCAATGTAGGAGACCCCAGTTCAATTCCTGGGTTGGGAAGGTCCCTTGGAGAAGGGATAGGCTACCCACTCCAGTATTCTTGGGCTTCCCTTATGGCTCAGCTGGTAAAGAATCTGCCTGCAATGCGGGAGACCTGGCTTCTATCCTTGGGTTGGGAAGATCCCCTGGAGAACGGAAAGGCTACCCACTCCAGTATTCTGACCTGGAGAATTCCATAGACTGTATATATAGTCCATGGGATTGCAAACAGTCAGACAGGAGTGAGTGATTTTCACTTTCACCTTCACAGAAGTCAATACTACTGCCAGATAGCATAGAAAAAAAGAGACTGAAAAAGTTATGTTCAAATTGCACAGTGAATGCCATCAGCAATTTGTTGTGTCAGCAAAATTTAAAAGGTGATTGCTGTAAAAAGTTTATTAAAATAAAGTGTACAATATATTTCAGCAGATACATAATGAATTTTGTAAGACATTTTCTTTCAATGGACAGAAAGAATAAAATTAATCTCTTGAAATCAGAATTGCAAAACACTTAAATTATTTTTAACAAGGTACAGCTTAATTTTGTTAAGTTGTAAAATGGTTTGAATACTTGCTTTAAAAATAAAAACTAACTTTTAGATAGGGAGATGGTAAAGAATGTATTTCTTCTATGGAAACTATTAGAAAATTATGAGAAAAAGACTAAAACATTTTTAGAAAAAAATAAATCTTTAAGTCACCAAACAGTTGCCTTTAGAATACAAAAACTTTCTATCAATATCAAAGATCAATTCTTTCAACATTTAGAAAATTTTAAGCTTTTTGACTAGCTGTCTGACATGAGACATTGTATATTGATACTTTTAGCACATCTTTGTCTCAAAAAACTTCCAAATTTTTTGTAAAGAAATGCTATCAATTTGTGGCCCTGAATATTAAACAGTGGAATATATAATTTAAAATACATATTTGTTAAAGAAGAATTTTCTATTAGTATAAGAAATAGTTTCAATCATGGTAGATGATGCTCTAGCTATAGTAGGTAGAAAATGCAAATTTTAAAGTAAAAGTTTGATATTTCCTCTCATTGTTTTGGTCAACTATATAAGAGATACTGAAAATACTTTTGAAGAAAAATATTCACGGTGTCCTGATGTAGATTCTATAAAATATGTCCCAGATAGACCAGTTAGTATCATTTATTATTTATAAAATGTGGAGGAAATATAAGACCAAGAGAATGGTGGTCTTGGCGTTTTTGCTAATATTTATTGGTTTGGTCATGGGAGAGATTTACAAAGATTTATCATATTGTTACTTAGGTTCAGGAGTCTTCTAAGCAAGAGGAATGTTACGAAACATTCAATAATCAAAGACAAAATGACTATGATTTTCCTTTTTTCAGCAGTATGCACTGCACATGAACGAGATCAGTTCAAAACTTCAAAGGAAAAGAAAAGCTTATTTGTGACTTTGCCTAAAAAATTATGAAACTTCAGTTGAAATTAAAACTGTCCATAGTGCAAATCAATAATAATCTTATACATCTTTCCAATATAAATGCAGAAGATTTTAATTGCAATTAATAGTGTTATATAAATATGCAAACACTACAAGAAAAGCTTGAAGAAAATTTTATTAACAGTGATAAACTTAAGATTATCCTTCAATTGATGGAATTTTCTTTTGTGTTCTAGATTAATAGTAAAAGTTGACTCAAGAATTATTTACTTCGACAGACTTGTTTCAACTTGTGCTTTTGCTTCAGTTGAATTGGTTCTAAAAAAGAGAAACCAATTTTGTCAATATGGAAAATTATATTAAATGAAATAATTTATGCTTAATTCAGCAGTAACTATTAAAACTATTAGAATTATCAAAAATATTAGAAAAGCTATTAAAAGTATTATTTATTTCTATATATGTTTGAAATGTGTTAGTTCTCTGAATCTATTAATATGTTAATAGATCATCCATATTTCTTCAAGTGCAAATTTCCATTCTTTTATGTGGTTGTATTTGTTATGATTCATAATATTCTACTGTGTATATATAAATATATTATATTAATATATTAAAAGATCAAGTAATTTCAATAAAATTTGAGCACCTGAATGGAGATGACTATCAGTGTAAAATGCGTATTAGACTTTGAGGTCTTCATGTGAATTGTAGGATGTAAAGTATCTCATTAATAACTTTTATTTTGATTTAATGCTGAATTGGAGAAAGAAATGACAACCCACTCTAGTATTCTTGTCTGGAGAATCCCATGGACAGAGGAGCCTGGTGAGCTAGAGTCCACAGGGTTGCAAAAGAGTTGGACACGACTGTGCAACTAACACACACAATACTGAAATGATAATATTTCAGATATATGAGTTACAACATATTATTAAAATTTATTTCTCGTTGTGTTTTCCTTTCTAATTGTGGCTATTCAAAAATGTAAATGTGGTTTACATAGATTTGTATTTTACAGCTGTTCTAGACAATCAACCATCATAAAGAAAATGTGCTATGGGAAAATGTACCTAGGATTCTAGATTTCCATGGAAGTAGCTTTTTCTTTTTTCTTTATGTTTTTCAGTTGAAAATTCTTCAAAGGCAATAAGTCCATCCATGTTGTTTCAAATAGAAAATTTCCATTCTTTAATGTGGTTGTGTTTGTTATGATTCAATAATATTCCATTGTGTGTGTAAATATATAGATAGATAGATAGATAGATACAGATATATAATATATACATATTATATGCATGTGTACTCAGTCGCTCAATCCTGTTTGACTCTTTGTGACCCTATGGATTGTAGTCTGCCAGGCTCCTTTCCTCTGTCCATGGGACTCACATCTTTTACATCTCCAGCAGGTGGGTTATTTGCCACTGGCTCCACCTGGGAAGCCTATATAATATATAATATTCCACTGTAGATAGATAAATAGATAACTATGTCTTTATCCATTCATCTGTTGATGATTAGTTAGGTTTCCATGTCTTGGTTAATGTAAATAGTGCTGCTGTGAACCTTGGGGTGCATATATCTTTTCATATTATAATTTCCTCCAGATATATACCCAGGAGTAAAAATGCTGGGCCATATAGTAGTTTCATTGTTAGTTTTCTGAGGAACCTTCATACTGTTTTCCACAGTGGCTGCACCAAATTTCATTTCCACCAATAGTATATGGGGTTTGCTTTACTCTGCATCCTCAGCAGTATTTGTTATTTATGTTCTTTTTGATGATGGTCATTCTGCCTGGTGTGAAGTGATATCTTATTATGGCTTTGATTTGCATTTCCTTGATGATTAGCAATGTTGAGTATTTTTTTCATGTGCCTCTTGACTATCTGCATTTTTTCTTTGGAAAAATGTTCTGCCCATTTTTCTATCAGATTTTGTTTTTTTTTTTTTTATACTGAGTTATATGAGCTGTTTTTATATGTTGGATATTAATCCCTTAGCTATGAGAACATTTGCAAACACTTTCTCCCATTCAGTATGCTGTCTTCTCATTTTGTTGACAGTTTACTTTGCTGTGAAAAAACTTTTGCATTTAATTAGGTTCAGCCTGTTTATTTTTGCTTTTATTTCCTTTACATTAGGAGATGGATCCCCAAAAGTATTGTTGCAATTTATATCAAAGACTGTTCTGCCTGTGTTTTCCTCTAGAAGTTTTATAGTGTCTGCTCTTACATTTATGTCTTTAATCCATTTTGAGTTTGTTTTTGTGTTTGGTTAGAGAGTGGCCTAACTTCATTCTTTTACCTGTAACCTTCCAGTTTCCCCAGCACCACTTACCATAGAGACTGTCTTTTCTCTGTTTTATATTCTTGCCTCCTTTGTCAAAGGTTAGAGTTTATTTCTGAGCAAAGATGAAGATTTGTAGATAGAGTCTAAATGAACACATCTTCTTATGTGGGGCTGCAGCTTGGAAACGGACCCAGCTTTTCCTTCTTTCATCTCTCAAATAAGATGCCAAGGACAAATGGTCTGACTAGGTTGACCAGGTGTCCCAGTTTGTTCAGGAGCATTCTACTGTATACTTGATTTTTTGTGGCTGTTGCAGAAAGGGGGACCCCTTCCAGGGCCTGAGAGTTGGCTCTTATCCAGTGCTTGGATATGAACTGTCTGAGGAGACACACATGCTGACAAAGCAAGAGAGCTTATTGAACAGGGCACCTGGGCAGAGAGCAAGAGGGTGAGGGAACCGAGGAAGACTGCTCTGCCATGTGGCTCAAAGTCTTGGCCTTCATGGTGATAGGATTAATCTCTGAGTTGTCTCTAAACAGTCATTCTGACTCAGGGTCCTTCCTGGTGGCGCTTCATTGCTCAGCCAAGATGGATGCCACAGAGAAGGTGGTAGGACATGTGATGTTCCTTTTAGACCTTTCCCAAACTCTTCTGGTTGGTGGTTACTTATTAATTCTGTGTTCCTTACCAGGACCTCCTTTCATAAACTCCTGTCATGGACCTCCTTGCATAACTCATGCAAATGGTTACTATGGTGCCTAGTCAGGGTGGGCAATTTCAGTCAATGTTTCCCCTAACATGGTCATAAGTAACTCTTATTCAACCATAGGTGAGAGAAGCATTTCTGTCCTAGATTGATGGATATAGCCAAACATGTGACCCCTGACCTTGGGCAGATGAGACTGACAGCAGCTTATTAGTCATATTGATTAATTCAAAGACATTGCATGCAACACCTGACTATATAGAGCTTGACTTGGGAACAAAGTGAATGATGAGGTGGGGGGCGGGGTTGTTTGAGAGGCAGGCTTTGTAGGAGGTAGAAGATGGGAGCCCTCTGATTCTGGTAGAAAGAGGGGACTGAATTGTTTGAATAATTTTGCAGCCCAGCATGCGACTGGCACCTGCTACTCAAGCACAAGCAGAAACTGCCCCCCTTCTAAGAAGGATGTTGTTTCTCTGGGATACCTGGTCTACAGGACAGAGTAAGCAGATGAACTTAAGGTAAGACTCCTGGAAGCCTTCCATCCGACTGCACAGATGCCAAGGCAGGACACCATGTGGACCTTCATTTTGGGCCTCATACCACACCCCTGCCCCCTTCAACAATGTCCTTTTTCAGACTATGAGTTATAAGGTGATCCTGGTTTGTTACTGGCATTCATTAATTTCATTGATTTCTTGGCCCAAAATGGGAGAAAAATGAAATATCCACATTGCTAGTGTTACTTTCCTGGTTTCTGAAGTAAGTGTATATTGGATACATAGGTTTTGGAATAGTTACTTTCTGCAGTTAAAAGTAAATAAATAATGCATTAAACATCTCCTTCCACTTTTCCTGTCTTTTAATATTCATTCCGTCTAATATACACCATTTCCTTCCATTTTAGATTTTAAGCAAAAAGGCACAGATGTACTAAGTTGATAATAACAGTCTTTCTAGAGGTAAGCACCTGGAAAAGACTTATTTATATTTCAATAGCACAGAGATTTAAATAATTAGTTGGGCATTCTGTCCTTAGACTTTAAAAAGGAGTCACTGAGGCTTATCTTCTGGAAAAAGGTGAGGGAGATGAAAAGTTGATGAGCTGGGAGTTGGGGGGGGGGTGCAATTTAGGCTCACTCTCTCTCTCCTTTTGTCAGCAGGGACCACACTCCAGACCATCAGTTAGGAAAATAAGACAGCTCAAACTACCCTGAGCTAAATGGGTTGTAAGTGGAAAGAAATTGGAAAGTATATTATTTCAAGAGAGTCTTAGTCATAGGTGCAAAAATGTAAAAAATCCTGACCTAAAGACCATGGAAGAGAATGGGAGTTTTTGCTTGGGAATCAGCAGAATATGAACTAATATTTGTAGCTGGTTATACATAAACTGGCAAATCACCAATATGAAAGGTCTCTTGGGTTCTATGATTGCCTTAATTATAAAGTTTCTTCTTTAGAATTATAATTGTTTCCACATTTACAAAATATTACAATACTACTGTGTGCTCAGTTGCTCAGTCATTTCTGACTCTTTGTGGCTGCCTGGACTGTAGCCTGCCAGGCTCCTCTGTCCATGGGATTTCCCAGGCAAGAGTACTGGAGTGGGTTGTGATTTCCTTCTCCAGATGGAACCAGTGTCTCCTGCATTGGCAGGTGGATTCTTTACCACTGCGCCATCTGGGAAGCCATGGGAAATTTGGATATGAGGTTACTAAGCACAACTTTATATCCTTTTACTAGTATTTTATGTATTTATATTTTCTATTAAATGATATATAGATTTTAGTGTACTTGGAAAACATCTACTTACAGTGGTCTGCTAAATATTAGTAGTATTTTAACCATGGAGAGAAGCTAACATTTCCTCTACCACTGACACACTTAGCTGACAAGTTGCCCAGCATGTATAAGCCTATTTCTCCAGGAAGGCCATACCTGTACATACCAGCCACATACATAGGGTATGAAACTTGGAAGCATTGTATGGGACAACTGCAGAGACAATAGCTTACTATATCAATAAAGACGTAGGGAGACTTAAGGTTTCTTTTCAACTTAAGAACTATTTGAAAGTTTCCAGCGTAAGTGATTTGGAAGACAAAAGGTGTTTTTGTAAAAAGCAAATGAAGAGAGCAGTAGAAAAAAATAACTTTGTGCAAGAAAATTAAGATGTATTTTAATCATTTAATTCATACTAGATATCAAATATCATTATGTACACTATACTTATGAACTCATATAAAATTCCTAGGGAGTACATAATGTTGGTATGGTTATTTTAGGATTGAGGAACTGCAGTTAAGATGAAGTTGGAGAGGGACTTCCCTGGTGGTCCAGTAGTTAAGACTCCATACTCCCAATGTAGGGGGCATGCGTTCAATCCCTGGTTAAGAACTAGATGCCACATGCTTCAACTAAGATACAGCACAAATTAAAACAAAAACAGAAAAAGATGAAATTGGAGAACAGAGTTCCATCAGGTTGGGCATTTGTATGATTAGAAACAGTGGGTGACTCAATACATATTAAAAAGGTTAATTTTACTTTTCACCTGTAAGCGTATTTAAAAATCATTTTATTTCAGACACCATACCTTTTTCTATTATTTAGGGTACTTTTGAAATTTATGGAACACTTATTATTACGAAATATTTCCTAATGTGTAGAACAATGGAAGTGTTAGAGAGACACTAATGTAAAGTAATAACTCTGAGCCATCTTCCAAAGTTTCTTGTGAAAATCATGGATTTTCCCAAGAATGGTTCAAACAACATATGGTGAACCAGTGTAGATTTAGGACAGCAAGCTAGGAGAGTCAGTAAATAACATTTCAAAATCTGTGTGGCTAGAGAATGCTTTTAGACCTAAGGGAATATTCTATTATTAAATAGTTTGACTTTAAGTGTTTTAATATGCGTGCATGCGTGCTGAGTCACTTTAGTCATGTCTGACTCGACTCTTTGCGACCCTATGGACTGTAGCCTGCTAGGCTCCTCTGTCCATGGGATTCTCCAGGGAAAAATAATGGATTGGGTTGCCATGCTTTCCTCCAGGGAATCTTCCTGACCAGGGATCAAACCTGTGTCTCCTGTGAATCCTGCGTTGTAGGTGGATTCTTTACTGCTGAGTCACCTGGGAGACCCCAAATGTTTCAATATTGTTATTTACTTATTTTGTTTTTCACCCTTGTCACCTCATAAAAGAACTGAGGACATCATCACACATTAACTTATCCCATTTTTTCTTTTATTTTAAACTCAACCTATAACTATTTTTAGAAGACGCATTAGATTGTACATTTCTCAATTAAGAAAGGATGTGCTATTAATGTGGCACATGTGACTTTGGCTCTGTTCGGTTCATTCAGTTGTGTCCGACTCTTTGTGACCCCATGGACTGCAGCCCGCCAGGCTTCCCTGTCCATCACCAACTGCTAGAGCTTGCTTAAACTCATATCATTGAGTCGGTGATGCCATCCAACCAGCTCATTCTCTGTCATTCTCTTCTCCTCCTGCCTTCAGTCTTTCCCAGCATCAGGGTCTTTTCAAATGAGTCAGCTCTTCGCATCAGGTGAAAAAGTTGGCTTAAAGCTCAACATTCAGAAAACTAAGATCATGGCATCTGGTTCCATCACTTCATGGCAAATAGATGGGGAAACAGTGGAAACAATGACAGACTTTATTTTGGGGGGCTCCAAAATCACTGCAGATTTTGGCTCTGTAATTAATGCAAATACATAGAAATATTTAGTGTGATATATTATATATTATGATAACCATATACTCTGGTGCTTTCTGCTTGAATTGCCATTTGTATTAATTATATTTAAAGAAAATGAATTGATTAGCTTATTCCACAATTTAATTTGAAGATCATTTTACAGGCAAACCTGAGAATTTATAGCACCCACAGCAACCAAATTAGAGCAAAGAAGGAAGGAGGGAAGGAAGGAAGGTAGGGAAACAGAGAGGAATGAGAAGCTGCTCAGGAAGTGAGCAAAGAGGAGCAAGCAGAGCTGGGAAGGAAACAGGAGGCCCCAAGGACTCAGTGCCAACTGAGTAGGGAGTACATTTCACTAACATTGTGTTTCCCATGGGCATTTATAGTAATTCAATCTGGCCCTCGAACAGTTTATCTTCCAGGCAAGGTAAAGTAACATGACAAGACGTGATAAAGAAACAGTTGAGTCAGCACTTCTTTTTTCACCAGCATATCCAAATCTGTGAAAATTCCCTTCAAACCCAATTGTGTGTCATCGAGACCAGAAATTAAAGAAGGCTTGATTTATTACCTAATCTCAAAATACATGGTAACTTCCAGAGGCAAAGAAAAACCTATTCATCAGCTTAAGAAGGCTAACTCAACATTTTTGGTAATAGGACTTGGCATAAAATTTTTGTGTTATCAGATCTGTGCAATTGTATGAATGGTTTGGAGATGTTATAGAAAATGTTTTTTTGAATTGTCAAATAGGGAGAAATGAAAAACTATTTTTCTTGATTATTTTATTGAAGCATAGTTGATTTATGAAAGTGAAACTTCTTGAAATCTTTTCAGTATTCTTTAACCTCTACAAGTGTCAATCAACTGATATTTCTGAGAACAGAACAATAAATCAACTTGATCCAAGAAACACAAAATTAAATTCAGTTAGTATACTTTGATCTTTCTGCAATGATTTATCATTCCTTTCTATTTTCAATATAGGAATATGTATGAAGCATGGAAAAGAAATTAGATGTTTAAAAATCTCATATTCAAATCTATATAGATCTATAATATATATTACAATGTTCACATCTAGTAATTTATTATAGATATATTTATTTTTTATTGATTAACTACTATACTATTCCACTAACATACTCTCAGCAAAACTTTCATGAAATAGACATTTTAAATATCCTTCTGACTCACTCATTTGTGCTTAAAAAACCCCCAAATCGTAAACACATTAATTTAGTTCATTTCATCATCATTGTGTCATCTTTTCTTGAGTAAAACCTGGTGTATATATTCTTCTGTTTTGGTCTTGTCGAATGTCTGCCTGAGTTGGTGCTGGGATTTCCTGATTAGGCTCATGACCAGTGTCACCAACTCAAAAATCCTGGTGGATGTTGGAACTTTCCTCACAGTCTAGTGGTTGGGAGTCCATCTTCCAGTGCAGGGGACATAGGTTTGATCCCTGGTCCAGGAACTAGGGCTCTAGGATCCCATACACCACAGGGTAGCTGGCCCAAGTTCTACAACTAGAGATCCCAAGTGCTGAACTCGAGAAGCCCTCATTCTGCAGCTACTGAGCCTGTTTGCTCTAGAGCTAGTGCTCTGCAACAAGAGAAGACCACATGCCACAACTAGAGAAAGCCCATACACCTACACAAAGACCTAGCACAGCCAAAAAAAAAAAAAAAAAAATCTAGAATATGTTAAGACCTAAGAGAAGACCACATGCCACAACTAGAGAAAGCCCATACACCTACACAAAGACCTAGCACAGCCAAAAAAAAAAAAAAAATCTAGAATATGTTAAGACCTAAGAGAAGACCACATGCCACAACTAGAGAAAGCCCATACACCTACACAAAGACCTAGCACAGCCAAAAAAAAAAAAAAAAATTCTAGAATATGTTAAGACCTAAGAGCTTGGTCCCAGAAAGCAGTTAAGTCATGTCTTCTAGCTTTCTGGAAAACTGTAATTTTTGCTCCATTAAATTCATGCTTTCACTATGTTCTGAGAGCCAGAGCTTGATTTTCAGGTATTTTAGATAGAAATTTAGAGAAGACAAATTTAAAATCCCCAAAAGACATGAATAATAGCTACTGACTGTCATTTGTTTAATTAGGATTTTTCCATGCAGTAAATAAGTTAACTGACTTTAGAGAATGCAGTATAAGCAATTCTATATCTGTTCATGCAAAAGCTCATGATTCTGTGGATCTTGGTCTGGTCCCACACCTGTACCTGGTAACTGGCACAATTTTCTTCCCTTTCAAAGACCTCTTTAACTAAATGCTGGTGAGTGCTTATACTTTGCCAACTGCCACCCAGGCGTGGGCTTGGTGATCTGGGAGACCCTCATTTCTTTTGTTCTCTTTTCATCATACATTTCGCCCACCTTCCTCTTCTTCTTCCCTATTGTTGGCTTGATTCATTCCCCCTTGTGTATAAATCCATGTCTTGAACCTCCTACAGGGAAAAGCCAATTTTGACTCCAAATTAGATCTGTTTCTTTGACTTTAACCTTTGCTTTTCATTGCTTTTATTATTGTAATCATCCATAATCACCTGCCTCAGGGAACTCTGCCCCTCTGCCTAATTGTTAAACTGAAAGTGACTTTGTTCAGCTCACAGGGAGATAATCTGAACTTGCCCACTTGTGAATGGCTGCAGAAAAGAAGAAATTAACATATCCCCTCCATAAGGCTGGTCAGTCCAGGAGATGTTTGCAAGATTAATGACCTTTTTTTACTTTACCTCCTCTCCTCTGGCCCTCTCTGTTCTATAAAAGAATGTGGCATCAGTTATTTTATTTTGAAAGATGGTTATTTTGAAATATTAGTCTGCCAGAAAGAGGAGAGTGAAAAAGTTTGCTTAAAGCTCAACATTCAGAAAATGAAGATCATGGCACCTGGTCCCATCACTTCATGGCAAATAGATGGGGAAACAGTGGAAATAGTGTCAGACTTTATTTTGGGGGGCTCCAAAATCACTATAGATGGTGACTGCAGCCATGAAATTAAAAGGCGCTTACTCCTTGGAAGGAAAGTTATGACCAACCTAGATAGCATATTCAAAAGCAGAGACATTACTTTGCCAACAAAGGTCCATCTAGTCAAGCCTATGGTTTTTCCTGTGGTCATGTATGGATGTGAGAGTTGGACTGTGAAGAAAGCTGAGTGCCAAAGAATTGATGCTATTGAACTGTGGTACTGGAGAAGACTCTTGAGAGTCCCTTGGACTGCAAGGAGATACAACCAGTCCATTCTAAAGGAGATCAGTCCTGGGTGTTCCTTGGAAGGACTGATGCTAAAGCTGAAACTCCAGTACTTTGGCCACCTCATGCAAAAAGTTGACTCATTGGAAAAGACTCTGATGGTGGGAGGGATTGGGGGCAGAAGGAGCAGGGGACGACAGAGGATGAGATGGCTGGATGGCATCACTGACTCAATGGACATGAGTTTGGGTGAACTCTGGGTGTTGGTGATGGACAGGGGGGCCTGGCTTGCTGTGATTCATGGGGTCGCAAAGAGTCGGACACGACTGAGCAACTGAACTGAACTGAACTGAAGATGGTTATTTTGAAACATTAGTCTGCCATCTTCTCAGTCAGCTAGCTTTCTGAATAAAGTCCTATTTCTTGCCTCAACACCTTGTCTGTAGACTTATTGGCCTGTCATGAGGTGAATAGAGCAAGCTTGGACTTGGTAACAAACCCACTGCATTACAACTGCCTGTGCTTAATTATTCATTCTCAGTGAGGCTCTTGACATATCCAAAGCTAAGTAATTTTTTCCTACTAATAGAAAATCAAATGATCTTGCTGGTTTCATACAGATATGATTTTTGAATATAAAAATTAAAAATATTACCCTAACATGTGTTTGAGCTGTACAGCTGTTTATTTAGTTCTCATTTCCCATTATAATTCCTTGTTAGAATAAGTGAAGATGCACTACCAATTTAAAATGATTCCTCACCAGTGAGAAAAATGAAAATCTCATTATCTCAGAGACAGTGAACCCAAAGTACAGTAGTTAATTAAAACTCAAGCAAAAGAAAGAAACACTGAAAGGATGCATAGGAAACAGAGAGTCGTGTTTACCAACTGTAGGAAAGGAAACCAGGCAGAAGGGCAATAGACAGACAGAGGGATTTTTTTACCGTGTACTTGAATACACTAGTTATTCAAGAAATTATGTAAAGTTTAAAAATAAAATAAAATAAAAAAAAAAGAAAAGTAATAAAGAATAGCACAGACTCTCAGGAAAGACATGGCCTTCTTTCCTTACCCTGCTGTTCTTTCCATTTGAACTGCAGATTGTGGAAACATTGGGGTGGCAGCTTTTGTGTATCCATCACTTGCGGAGCTGCTCTAAGTCACAACCTTAGTCATATTAGAAAGGATCACTTTCCCCTACAACCAGGTGGGATGTTGAATGGTCAGATATAGCAGCCCCAAGTTAGGGCATTAAAACTAAGACGTGAATGGAATTAAGAGAGTTTGTTTAATGGCTGCACATTCTAGAGAGAGCAGGGAAGCAAGAAATCTTCATTTAATGACATGAACAGAAGTTTCTAAGACTTGTATCTTAAACTCTGTGTACCCAGCCAGCCCCCACAAGGCACTGACATTCCACTCTGTCTCCAATGCTTTACAACAAACTGTGCTTAATGGACCAAACCTGGCTTGCCACCTGTTTTTATAAATAAGCCTTTATCATAACAAAGCCAAGTTCCCTTATTCACAAATTGTCTACAGTTACTTTTACATGAAAAAGGCAGAACTGAGTAATTGTAATGAAACCACATCATCTGAAAAGCCTAAAATATTTGCTACTTGTAAATAGTTTACAGAAAAAATGTTGGCCTACCCCTTGCCCTGAAAGGATAAAAAAATTTTACATAGTGTGGTATCACAGAACAGTACTCACTGCTGGATGCAGATTAAATTTTCCCCAGTAGGACTACTTCTACTTGGTCTAGAGATGTTGTTCTACACACAAGGAGGAAGAAAGAAAGGAAAGAAAAGGGAGAGGGAGAAGTGAGATATGAAGAAAGAGAGGACAGAAGAGCATCGTGTTGGTTCAAGTTACTCAAGAAACAACCTCTGAGATGGAGATTCAGTTGCAGGAGACTCACTGGGGATGGATCTCAGCAATACCAGTCAGGGAGTGAGAGGACCAAGTCTGAGGACAGGTAGAAGGTGAATTGCAATGCACAGCCTCCAGGAGATGCCCACTGGGCTGGCATTGGAACTGTCATGATGCCAGCAAGGTGACATCAACTGGCCAGGACATTCCATCTACTTGGCTGTTTCATATTTCAATGCTGGATGCCCTCTGGGAAGTGATGTAAGGTCTTCACAGGTCAAGATCCTTATGCATCTTCCATACATGTCCTGGCCTTAACATTCTAATCTGCTCCCAGGCCCCTGTCCAGCTAGCCAAACCATTAACTAACTACCACTTTGGAGTTGACATGTTTTCCCTGCAGGCTACTTTTGGTCCACTAAAGGGACAACCAGGTGAAATGATAAGCGCCCCTTGGGTGGGTTCTCCTGCAATGTTGTCTTTCAGGACCATCATGCAGCTACAGCCTATTTTTGATTTTTACTTACAGACCCAGCCAACTCATTTCCTAATCCAGCTCAAAATTTTTTATCTCATCATTTGGTTGTAAGGATATGTCACATGAGTGAGCTTCAAGAGAAGTACTGGGGCAGTGAGCAATGGCAGAGGAAAGAGGCTGGGACATTTGCTCCTGTAGCCTGCATGTGCTTTCTAGCTCTGCGGGTCCCTCTTATAAAGTCCTATCTTGTGATAAGTGCTACTGAGTCTGCCTGGCTTTAAGGTGTTGCAGGTGTGGCAGAACCCAGTTTCTTAGAGTCGCAATGGCTGCACCGTCTCCTGATGTCTCACAATCCTTTGCCCTATTTCCATCAAGACCCAGAAGCAGGACAAGAGCTAATTTTCAAATGGTGTGTAAGTATCTGTTGAAATTTATCAGGCTTGCTACAGAATACTATAATAGATATATAATTGTGATTCTCCTTTGCTCTGACCTCTACATGAATTTATTCCCTCAAAGCTACCTGAAACTGTAATTTCTTCCAGTTTTGATCAAGTTGGAGAGCAGCTTTCCCCACAGCCAGGATATGGGAAGGGACCCTTCTTGTTCTGAGATCACTAAAGGACAGTTCTTCCCTGTCACACAGTAATTGGGTCATAAACTGAAGATGACTGCCAAGTATTGTACGTATTTTTCAAGGTACAAGTAGGACGTGCAGTGACTGGTCCTTTACTGTTCAGTGAATGTCTGGGTGTGTCCAGACCACTAGAACCCTAAAACTGTACTGATTTGTAATGATGTATTGTAATGATGCAGGTCTTTGCATCATTATGTGTCTTCCAGCCTCTGGAGTGCACCTGTCTTATCAAGGCCTCTAACATGTGGCTGCTTCTTGCTCATGCATTCTGATTGCCATGATGGCACTCATATACTGTATGCTGATATAATGTATGTGTAATGAATATACATAGACAATTGTACAATGGGCCAGTATCATGTTTTGAAGAATGGCCAGATACATGGCAGAATGTGTTTCTGTATATACTTTTTCGCTCAAAAAAATTTTTTTTAATTTGCAAAACAGGTAAGAAATTATAAAAATGGTGTTTTTCTAATATTTAAAATGATATTGTAGCTGAGTTTAATTTCATTAAATAGAAAAATATCCTGCATAGAGCCCTCTGAATCCAATAAGAACTATAGCTTAGAGAGACAACCTTCGACCCTGTAAGAGGACCCTTCCCACATCTTGGTGGCTCAGTGGCCACAGGAGGAGTCTGCATGTCCCTGGGCTATGGCCCACAGAGAGATCTCTACCCCAGACCCCGACTCCAGGTTATGATGTGTTGGAATTTCCTACTCAAACAGCCCCAAGCACATTCCCAAATTCTGGGGTTCCTTCCCTAAATCCATCTTCTTAGACCTCAGTCTCCTTTGGTCTTTGAAAGTGTTAAAAATTAGGTAGTTTATTTAAAATAGAACTGTTCAAGACAGACAAAAAACTCTTAAGGGGATTAATATTTGATTTCCAGCTGTGGAGAAGAGATGGAAAATGTGGTACCAAAGCCTATTCCAATTTTTCAGTTTCAGGAAAAGTTTTCCTTCTCCCTTTTTGGAGGAGAATGACATTCAGTGCTTGGCTGAACATTTGGGTTCCAGATGCCCCTGCACAATCCTCAATGTTTTTCTAGAGAAAGTAGATACTTATTCAGACCCTGTCTCTATGAAATAGACACAAAAATATGAAATAGAGCCAGTGTGTATTGTTTGGAATGGGTAATTTGCATATAAATTGATAATAATATGCATTATGTACATATATTTTCTAATTTATATATACATTATGGTCATGCTCATTGTTGACAAATTTAAATATTACTTTTTATAATTGCCTGGTATTTTTTAAACACAGAGAACTCCTATTTGGGTTGCTTTGAGTAGTTTTTGTCAAAGAAACATGCACAAGGATTTTAATAAATACACTTCAGTGTTGACCATGACAATGCTGATTGAGGAAGACAAGCTTCCTTATTTTTTGCAACACTCTTCTAGAAGGTATAATTATAGTAGACAAAGAGCTCTATTTGAAAGAATGTGATGCATTCCTTATAACTTGCAACAGAACTGTGTAATTATTCTCAGTTATTTAAATTTAAAGATTTGTTCCCTTGAAGCCTGAGAACCCATCTGTGCCTGAGTCTCATTTTCCTGGTGTTAAATGCCTTAGAACTCAGTATCGGCATCTTTTCAACTACAGGAGCTACATTCAAATTACAGCCGTTTGTTTTAGCTGTAAACTTAAAGCCATTTTTATAATCCTAGAGTTTTTTGGCTCCCAAACCTCACATGTGCATCCGACAAACTCATCTTGTCTGTTCTAGGAGATGGCCTCTTCCCTGATTGGTCTCACTTCCTAAGACCTAACTCCTAAAATCACCTGGAGACCAGTTGGTGTGCATCCCAGGCAGAAGGTGAATAGTATCAAGACATGACATGACAGCCACACTCTATTCATGTTCTTCATGTCAGAACAATATTTCATATCTGGACCCCAAACCAAATCAAACCAAACAAAAACATTCCAAAGCCAAGAAACCCTCTTCTCACTCTAAGGCACCTCAGGTTTGATGTTTCACACGATGGAAACCAAGCTCACAATTCTTCCTTTCATCTGTTCCTCAAACATTATCTATCAGTAAGTCGGAGTTTAGCCACTGGTCCTAATGTGTGACTACATGCGTGGCCATAGTGTGGTCATGAGGACAAATAAGAAAGATCATTAACCCATGCTGTTTTGCTTTTCCCTATTCCCTATTCTCAGTATGCAAAATATATTTTCTACTATTATTTGGAAAGAAAATAGCAACTACTCCACAGAAGTGCCTGTAATTTCTCAAGCAAAATGTTCCATCTCCTCCTTACTTTCTTCCAATTTTATAAAATGAGATTTTTAGAATATGTTGTTTGGGGAAAAAATGCACAACCTTAAAGTTGAGAATTATGTTTTATTTGATAGACAATACAGAGAAACTTAAGCCCAGGCTGCAGCCTCTTAGGTAGCTCTGAGGGACTGTTCCAAAGAGGTAAGGGAAGAACCAGGATACACAGGAGTCTTTGCAACAAAAACCAGGTAATGGTTTTTGTTGGCTCAGTGGCAAAGAATTTGCCTACAATGTAGGAGATGCAGGAGACCTGGGTTCGATCTCCAGGTCAGGAAGATACTCTGGAAAAGGAAATGGTAACCCACTCCAATATTTTTACATGGAAAGTCTCATGGACAGAGGAGCCTGGCGGGCTACAGTCCATGAGATTTCAAAGAGTCAGACATGACTAAGTGACTGAGCGCACAGATACACACACGTTTGGGAACATGCAAGGGTCTGGGCTCACTGAAAACATTGCTTTGATGTGCACCTCAGCTATCTGAGGCCAATATCTTGTCTTTTCTCATCCTGAGTCTCCTTGGGGTGCATCTTTGGGGGTTGCCTGATCTGTACTGTTTCTGTACTGAGTACCCTCAGGGCTCACTGTCTTCAGGGAGATTATAATGTGATGGTTCAATGGCTGCAACATCCTTTGTTTCCTGATAGAGCAGGCAACATTTTTTCATTGACAATGTTCACTTCTTGCATCTCCCCTTCCTACCTTTCCTTCTAAACAGAACTTGAAAAGTAACTATAACCACCTCTATCTAACCCGTCTTTTATTTTCTTAACTGATTCAATATTCCCAGCTGAGTAATATTATTAGGGTTTCTACTGTACTATATTCCACCTGTTTCAAGTATTTTATTTTATGCTTTCTAGTGCAAGGTAGTCTATTTTTTCCTTTTAAGATTTAATCATTTGTGTTTATTATAAGCAAAAATTGTGCAAGATTTTTAAAGTGGTGAGGGCCCTGACAAGCTCTTCCATCTGGGTTGTATCTTTCTTGTCTCCAAGTGGGCTGCTTTATAACTTTGCAGAAAGAGATATTAACTTGTAGAAAACCAAGAGTAATGCAAAGAATTTCTGTCTATTGAAATGCAAATTGTGTCAGATGGAATATAATTAGTTATTGCCCTGAGAATATTGACTAGTTCTGCCAGTTTCTCTTCCTTTGTAAATTCATTTCCACTTTCCTTATCTGATTACAAATGTGAGCTACCTTATCAGTTCCCTTTCTATCCATGTGGCAGTTTTCTCTTTTCTGCATTAGTTAATTAAGCAGCAAAAAATATTAATTCAATAAAACTTTTGACACATTAATTATTTTTAGTTTTAAGAAAAAAAAAGACTTACTTTGCATTTCAAACAAATTACACATGCCAAATTGAAAAGCAAAAAAACTTCCCAAGAACTTAAGTTTCCTGGCATTTTATTCATGTATAAAACTTTACAGTTTTAGAACCACTTTCCTAGATATTTTTACATTAATCTCATAGCAACCCTTGGCATAGAGAACTAGGCAGGAGTTATATTGTACTTATTTTACAAAAGAGGAAACAGGCATTTAGAGAGTTTAAGAAAATTGCCCTGGGATGTAGAACTCTTGATTAATCCCGAACTAGAATCCAGGGCAATTTATTTTTTCTCTATAAAATGGAATGTGATACATGTTAATTTTAAATTTGTATGAGATTCATGATTTTGCTATTTTTGGAGAATTATTCCTTAGGATCCTTTCCAAGGCTTCAACCTGGTTCTTGAGAAACTTACTTAGCTCATTTGGACAAAACTCTCCTCTCTGTTGGAATCCACCAGAGGCCACACCTCCACCTGAGCTCAGCTGCTTAAAGGTCCCAAAGGCAACTTTAATCAGGAGGGCAGACAACTCACAGCTGGAGTGATGAGAGAAGCACTGTCTTCAGGTCGCCTGTATCCCAAGTCTCTTTCCTCTTACACTAGTTTTAATAGGCTCTCCTGAGTGCTAGACTACTTGTATTTCAAAGGAAGGTGACAAATAACCCCACAGGAAAATTGTATCTGAATAATGTCTTTAAAAACTATTGTCCTGTCCTTATTTTAAAAGAAAATTGCATCAGTTGTGGGGCTGGGGTACTTGTACATAGAACACAAAGCTGAAAAGACTCTTAAAAGATTATAGGGTCAGGTTCCATGCATGAATGTATTTACATGTCTTGGATAGAATACTAAATCATCATATAAACATGTCTTGTCCAGTCTCAGTTTTAAACTTTCTTTGGTAGACTTCTTTTCTCTCTCATTTATTTTCTTTTCATAGGGCTATATTTGTCCTTATTCTTTTAAATAGTCATATAGATTTGATTACTGAAGAGAAACCAACCCATGAAGTTACACATTTTCAGAAACTATATGATTTTAAAAATGTATTTTCAGAAATAATATTCATTACATAACATGTAAGTTATCTAAAAGAAGGCCCTGTATCCATCCAAGGATTATTACTGTATTTTTTGTTCACTTATAAATACCCCATATGAGATTTCTTTTGAACACCTCAAATTTCAGCAGGTTTGTACGGTTCGTGTTACTAAGTACATACTCAGCAACCTGAAAAAAATCTGATTTTCTTTAGTGAAGTAATACATGGAGTTAAAAAGTAAAAAATATCATTTCCAGTAAATATCAGTAATCTCTTGATAGAGCAAAATGTTCTGTAAGCCAAGCTATTAAATAGGAGAAAGTTAAATGTCTACAGTTTAAAACCCAACGAACATCTTAATGTAATTAACTCAGTAAAATATCTATATATACATTAGTATACGTGAGCATATGAATGAGTGTAACAAACTATCATGTTAGGATGTAAAATATTGGGAATGTCACATCTTACTAAAAAGTTAGTGCTGTTCAGAAACAGCTTTTAAAATTGCATTAATGTGAGGTCATTAGGATCTAAGAATATGGGAAGTAATCTTATAGATTCTGACATTCATTTATTAATTTTTAGTGTGCTTATTAAAACAGCTGCACATGTCTCCTATAGTCATCAAGCTGTATTGTGAACTAACTCAAAATTATTCCCAAACATTTTTGGTAGGGAAATTGTTAAAAATATATCAGTTCAGTTCACTTCAGTTGCTCAGTCATGTCTGACTTTTTGCAACCCCATGAATCGCAGCACGCTAGGCCTCCCTGTCCATGACCAACTTCAGAGTTTACCCAAACTCATGTCTATCAAGTCGGTGATGCCATCCTGCCATCTCATCCTCTGTCGTCCCCTTCTTCTCCTGCCCCCAATCCCTCCCAGCATCAGGGTCTTTTCCAATGAGTCAATTCTTCGCATGATGTGGCTAAAGTACTGGAGTTTCAGCTTCAGCATTAGTCCTTCCAATGAACACCCAGGACTGATCTCCTTTAGAATGGACTGGTTGAATTTCCTTGCAGTCCAAGGGACTCTCAAGTGTCTTCTTCAACACCACAGTTCAAAAGCATCAATTCTTCAGCACTCAGCTTTCTTCACAGTCCCACTCTCACATCCATACATGACCACTGGGAAAACCAGAGCCTTGACTAGATGAACCTTTGTTGGCAAAGTAATATCTCTACTTTTCAATATGCTATCTAGGTTGGTCATAACTTTCCTTCCAAGGAGTAAGCCTCTTTTAATTTCATGGCTGCAATCACCATCTGTAGTGATTTTGGAGCCCCCAAAATAAAGTCTGACACTGTGATAGTGATAGGACCAGATGCCATGATCTTCGTTTTCTGAATGTTGAGCTTTAAGCCAACTTTTTCACTCTCCTCTTTCGCTTTCATCAAGAGGCTTTTGAGTTCCTCTTCACTTTCTGCCATAAAGGTGGTGTCATCTACATATCTGAGGTTATTGATATTTCTCCTGGCAATCTTGATTCCAGCTTGTGCTTCTTCCAGCCCAGTGTTTCTCATGATGTACTCTGCATAGAAGTTACATAAGCAGGGTGACAATATACAGCTTTGACGTACTCCTTTTCCTATTTGGATGGAACCAGTCTGTTGTTCCATGTCCAGTTCTAACTGTTGCTTCCTGACCTGCATGTAGGTTTCTCAAGAGGCTGGTCAGGTGGTCTGGTATTCCCATTTCTTTCAGAATTTTCCACAGTTTATCGTGATCCACACAGTCAAAGTCTTCGGCGTAGTCAATAAAGCAGAAATAGATGTTTTTCTGGAACTCTCTTGCTTTTGCGATGATCCAGCAGATGTTGGCAATTTGATCTCTGGTTCCTCTGCCTTTTCTAAAACCAGCGTGAACATCTGGAAGTTCACGGTTCACGTATTGCTGAAGCCTGGCTTGGAGAATTTTGAGCATTACTTTACTAGCGTGTGAGAAGAATGCAATTGTGCAGTAGTTTGAGCATTCTTTGGCATTTCCTTTCTTTGGGATTGGTAGGCATTAGCTTAAAAATATATTGAGAGATACATTCAATCAATAAAGCTTGAATATTAAAAGTTAGCTTCTTATGAGCTTTGGATTGGAAGTGATACATGTGAAGATGTCACCGAGCAGATGTTGTGGAAGGTGTGTCATCTCTCTTGTTGCTGGAGGAGCCCTGTGACTCAGTCCTGGCTGATAGAGTTATGAGCAGACGTTTACCAAGTAAGTTTCCATAAAAGCTATTGTTGCCATCATAATAAACGATAGACTCACCTTTGCCTTTTATGTCCTTGTCTCTAGAAAGCCTGCATATGTGGAGCAATCATGTGACTGTCACAAGACAAAGATAGCAGGCAGGTCTAGATATGGTGCTTGATCATCGATGAACTCCTTGAGCAGCTCTGTTATTTAGACACATAACTCTGAATGTCCTTGCACATGAGTTAATGGACTGCTTTTGTCTATGAGGTTATGCTTTGGCTTCTATTCCATATAGTCAAATGAAATTCCAATAAATAAGTATTGCTTTCTCTCACTCTAAACTATCATTCTATGTGCTTTGTAGCCTTGGAAGCTCTAACAGGGGCATTTAGTTTGTCTTATATTCTTCATCAAGGAAGTCTTTCACTTCTGAGGTAGCATCTGCAACAGAGCAGGTATGTGTAGGGAAAGCAGGGAATAGTGAGCCTGCTGCAAGAGATGTCCACTTTGTAGACAGTGCAGCAAGTCAATTCCAGCAATGAGTTGATGGCAAGTGTTAGTCTCTCACTCTGCTGAAATCAGATGGCTACTTTTTCCAGATAGAAAATAGACATCATGCCTCAGTGTTCTCAAGTATTGTGATGAGACTGATTACTTAGGATGACTCTATCTGCTTTAACAAAGAGCTTCAGACTGGAACAGGAACAGTAGAGCTTTCCAGCTTAAACAAAAGAGGGATTTATTTATTGCTCACATAAGTCTCAAGTCCATGTTGCTGGTTAGCAGGCGACTCTCCTCCACTTAGTGATTTACAGATAGATTCTTCTCTAATCTCACTTGTCCTGAGATCTTTGAAGTCATTTTCCTCCAGTCAAGAAGTGAAAAGAGCACTTGCTCCTTCCAAGCTTTGGAAAGGAAGTGATACATGTCACTTACACTCATGCTCCATGGGACACAAGTCATGTGTAGGAACACACAGGAACAGGGATGCTGGTTCCTGGCTTGGAAACTAAGTTTCAAGTGTACCTCATTGTGTTATGTTTCTCTTTTTCCACTTTTCAGATATTGCTTGTTTCATGAATAGAAGGTTTACAGCAACCTTGAGCCAACCAAGTCTATTGGCATCAGTTTTCCAACAGCACTTACTTACTTCCTGTCTCTGTCATATTTTGGTGCCTTTCACAATATTTCAAACTTTTTTTTTTTGGTCTATTATTCTATTTGCTATGGTGATCTGTGTTCAGTAGTCTTTTATGTTACTACTCTGACTCATAAGTGTCAGATGATGGTTAGCATTTTAACACTAAATTATTTTTAATCAAGGTGTGTACATTGCTTTTTAAGACATAATGCTATTGCATGCTTAATAGATTACAGTGTGGTGTAAACATAGCTTTTATATGTACTGGAAAGCCAAAAGTTTTGGGTGATTTGCTTTATTGTGGTCTGTAACTAAATCCATAGTATCTCCAAAGAATGTAACACAGTCAAAATTAACTGTGGTCAACAGTATTAGACCAAAATCATCTCTCTCTCTCTCTTTTTTTTTTTTTTTTTGCATACAGCAGCAAGTTTTTATTTCACAAGCATCCAGGGTTAGTTCAGGGTCAACTAGGGAGCTCTTTTAATCTTAACTAATGTTGCTCATGTGTGCAGCTTCTGCTGGTGGGTGGATGAACTAAGATGGCCTCAGCTTTACATATCTCTGCTCTGCACATCTCTCTTCTATCCATCTGGAGTAGCCATGGTGTCAAAGACAGAGACACAGGGAAAACAGGCAGGAAAACTCAAGGTATCTTTAGCCATCACTCAGAAGTTGCACACTTTCATCCCCACTCCATCCTGGAGGACATGCATAATTAAAGTATGCATAAAATACACTGCTGGAAAAGGCAATGGCACCCCACTCCAGTACTCTTGCCTGGAAAAATCCCATGGATGGAGGAGCCTGGTGGGCTGCAGTCCATGGGGTTGCTAAGAGTCGGACATGACTGAGCGACTTCACTTTCACTTTTCACTTTCATGCATTGGAGAAGGAAATGGCAACCCACTCCACTGTTCTTGCCTGGAGAATCCCAGGGAAGGGGGAGCCTGGTGGGCTGCCGTCTATGGGGTCACACAGAGTCGGACACGACTGAAGCGATTTAGCAGCAGCAGCAAAATACACTGCATTGCTTCTGTGAGAATAACTGCTAAGTCAGATGGCAAAGGACATAGAATTGGGGAGCTTTAAGATTTTGGAACCATCAAAGCAATTTCCCATGCTCACTAAGGCTGCACACAGTGGGAAAGGAACTTACCAAAATGAATCCAAATTGCCAAGAGGAAGTTTAAGTTCATTCTATGAAGTCAATGATAAAGTAAAATTTACATAAAATATTGTATGCATGTGCATGTTTGGAAGACCAAAATCATCTTTTATAGCAGTCCTTTAAATTATGGGTATCCATTTTTCATGTAAAAGCAAACACTGACATTGAGAATAGATTCCATGTGTAGGAATGGCCTTCTACTATAATTTTAAGTTCAACATAAATTATTAATCTACAGAACAATTATTTTCATTTGTCAACACATGACTGTTTTTCTCATAGCTGTTAACCATGCAGAAACACTAAAGTTCACAAACTGATAAATGAATGAAAGGGTAAATAGACCCATTCCCTAATTAGTTTTAAATATAAATGGTCTTAATTTTATTTTAGGGATGGCTAGGTATATGAGTCCAAAGGCAGAATCAAACTCCAGATTCATTTTATAAAAGGGAGCTTGTTAAGTAGATGATGAGGAGATCCTAAAATTGGAAATACTCAATCTTTGTAAATTTCTATTAATGTTAGTCAAATAAATGTCCTGCAAATATCATGATTTGAGCATGTATTACAATGTCACATGAGGAGTATTATGGGGTAATTTTTAGCAATTTTTGCATGAATGAAGTTTTGATTTTTAAGTTCACACATTTCTTCATGAAGGAATAACAATTCCCAGTCCTGCAGTGGATATGTCTTCTTAATACGTTGATTCTTCTGACCTTGATAAAATTTTAAAATACTTGGGAAATTAAATATTGTATTTGGAACAAACATGTCCCTTTTTAAAGCTCTAAAATCAAATAAAGATAACATACTTCCTATTTTGCCTCCCTTAATTTCCCCTATGATCATTCTCCTTTTAATGTTTTAAATCCATTATTTAATTCCTCTTTGCATTCTCATAAATTTTATGGTATTCTGTGTTTAGATGCTCATCTTATGTTACTGTGGTGTCAATGAATTGATTGTAAGAATCTAATAGGGAAATGAATTATTTGAGTATGAGATATGAAAAGCAATCTTGATTTTTAACACAGTTTTAAATTTCCCTTATTTATGTTCTAGTCTTCCTATTTATTTCTAATAACAGAGGAATTCTTTTGGGCTAACAGAGACATTTTGTTGTTCTAGTAAAGGACATACTTATGTTGTGATTATTGAACTGTGTCAAACAATAAAATGAAAAATCTATACAATTGAAATTTTGAAGCAGTGAGGGAGTTTTAACATGCTGTCCTTTGAGCATTGCTGAATTTAAGGACCCAAGGTTTATACATAAAGAGGGACAACAAGAATAATCCTCAAAATATTTCATTCTCAGTGAAATCTGCGTGTGAGGAAATAAAAAGCAACGACGTAAAGGTTATATGAATGCTTTTGATGTCCTTGACATTTTGCCAAATATCAAGAGGCTCAAGAACATTAGAACAAAGATTGGTCTTGTTTTCAGAGTGTGAACAATATGGCCAAAGCAGTACATCTAAGGTCAGGACAAAATACAATTATTTTTGTTTCAAATGAACTCTTCATTAGCAAGGTTTACCAAATAGGGCCATAACTTTTGGGGGATTGCCTTCCATCTTCAGTCACCAAACATTGTCTTAAGCCTCTTCTAGCCCTAAGGAATATATACATCCTTGAGATAAAGCACTAATTTTGATCATATATGGTAAAGGCAATATATTGGCAAGTATATGAAATATTGACTTCACTGCATGCTCTGTGAGGGGACAGCAAGCAAGCTTTTCCAAAATTACAGATCATTTGGAATAATGCATAAATTATCAATACAGGTTTCTTCTTCACAAGGACATCTTGACCTGCCAGTGTCCTGTGAAGTACCAGCTTAGAAGAGTGTTGAAAGTGTAGGAATATTTTTTGTTTACCCTCAAACTGAGGGATCTTCTATTAGCTTCTTTTTTTCAAATGAGAGAATGATGGCAAGGAAGTTGTGGTTAACTGTGAAAGGTGATAGATCCTTGGGTAACTGCTGTGTTCATTGCTCAATCACTCAGTTGTGTCTGACTCTCTGTGACCCCACGAATGGCAGCCTGCCAGGCTCCTCTGTCCATGGAATTTTCCTAGCAAGAATACTGGAGTGGGTTACCATTCCCTTCTCTGGGGGATTTTCCCATCCCAAGGATAGAACCTGGGTCTCCCACATTGCAGGCAGATTTACTGTATAAGACTTGGGTGTGGCTCTATTCAAAGCCTGGGTCCTGTTTGCCTCTCTAAGATGAAACTGTGTTTTATCACCTGAAAAGTTAGTGCAGGGAGCATAGGAACTGAGCAACACTCTCTTTTCTACCTATCATGCCAGTTAAAAATTAATTTCTTTTAACAGACTCCATGTAAAAATGCAGATAACCAATTAAACTTGTACTTTGGAAATTAATGCTTCAAGTGTGAATGACTTGAATCTTTGCTCATAGAGACCATCCTGTACAAGACTTGTCTCTGCAACTATCTTGATTAGTCCAGGCCTTTTACTAACTTCCAGAAATTTTTAAAATTAATTTTTATTGGAGTATAGTTGATTTAAAATGTTGTGTTAGTTCCAGGTGTAGAACAAAGTGAGTCAATTATACATATACATATATCCACTCATTTTTAGTTTCTTTTCCCGTATAGCACATTAGAGTATGGAGTAGAGTTCCCAGTGCTGTACAGTAAGTTCTTATTGGTTGTATATTGTCTTACTTAGTAAAGTAAAATAGAGAAAGACAATATCATATATGATAATGCTTATATTTAGAATCTTCCAGAAATTTTGACCATACTAAGTAGCCCTTTCTGGTCTAATTTTAGAGATAATAATCCCTTTGCTGGAGCCAACTCTGCTTTCTTATAAACTTTCTGATTTTGTTTGTTTGTTTTAGGTAAATCAATAAAGTTATTTAAAGAACACAATTTTGTGGTCAGATAGCCAGTGATCCCCTTCCTAGCTTGTCAACTGTTTGCATAAAAGTTCAGTTAATATTTGTGACAGGTTGTCCAAATGGCCCTTCTTTAAGGAATTCAGACTGGAGATAATCAATCATATTTCCTGCACCACATCCAAGGTCACTCTGAGGATTATCATCCTACCAGCTATCAAACCTTGAAAAGATCAAGGTCATAAAAGATCACAAGTGAGTCATTTTTATCTGCCGTGACTGGAAGTGGACTGTGATACTTTCTGTAAAAGTTCATTGGCTGGAACTTAGTCGTATGGCTACATCAAATGACAGAAGATACTGGGAAATAAAATCTAGATGTGTGAACATAAAGGAATATAAAAACCTGGAATTTGGTAGTCAGATAGCAATATCTACTATAAAGACGTATGGTTGCTTTTTTCTGTTTTTAAAGCATGTCATTATAAAATTAACACAAAAATATAGTCTCATGAATAATCAAAACATTATAGATAAATGTGAAAGCTCTCTTTGATCAGTCTCCAAATTTCTTCTAGTTCTCCTCCAGGCATAACTGCAGTAAAAAGTTTAATTGTAAATTCTTACAGATTTAATCCCCTTTAATGTAAGAAACACAATCACTCAGGGAATCTAGGTCAGAGAATGTATGGAAAAACAGCAATAACATTCACTACAGGCATCCACTCTTTTAAGAGTTTGGTATTTATTAGCTTGTTAAGTCGTAATAACCCAACTATTGGTAGATACCACTGTTACCACCCTTATTCTGCAAATGAATAAACAGAGGCACAGGAAGCTTGTTGCAGCTCAGGGATTAGTGCCTTGTCTACTGACACTGAACCTTGTACATTTTCCTCCAGAGTCTGTGTGCCTTATCATACACCTCACCGCATGTGCTGGAAATGATACAGGATGAATTCCAGTCATGAGGGAGCAATAAAAGCTGGAATCACCCTCCCACTGTCAACAAATAGAAAACTGGACAAAATGTGGAATACTTGCATGTAGATATGAGACTATAGTCAGCACAGGTATGTGATCCTTCAGAGACATGAAACAAATGAGTTAAGTCTTAAAACTTCCCTAGGTTCCTGGCTGGAGGCAATGTTTGTACTGATACAGACAAGAGAATCCGAGAAGAGTTCACTCTTCTCATGAACTGTGTGAAACATAGATCAGAGTTCAGGGAGGTTGAAACAGAATTTGTGGGGCAGAGTATCAAGAATCCCTGGTGGCTTAGATGGTTAAGAACTTCCCTGCAATGAAGGAGATCGAGGTTCAATCCCTGGGTTGGGAAGATCCCCTGGAGAAGGAAATAGCAGCCCACTGCAGTATTCTTGACTGGAGAATTCCATGGACAGAGGAGCCTAGCAGGCTACAGTTCATGGGGTCACAGAGTCTGACATGACTGAGCAACAAACACTGACACTGATTGTATCAAAAAGAGATCAAAAAATCAGAAAGATTTCCAGAAATCCATATAGAAAGTTCTGTTGAGTTTGTGAGTATCAATCTACATGTGTACAGTTCAACCTCA